>NC_136432.1:271026361-272240111 GCF_052849685.1 Lactuca virosa | reverse complement strand
TCGAGGATCATTCGCAACCACAAGGTGAGTTCATACCCCTACGCTTTCATGATTTTCAAATTGTTTTTTTAGGGGGGGGGATACAAGTAAAACACAAGAAATATTGTGTTTAAAACTATAAATTGCTTATTTTGTTTTCTTACCGTAAATATGCACTTAAACGTGAAATTTATTAAATACGCAAAACATATTTACTATTAAATTTAAAAATATTTACAAACCATGTTAAGACGCAACGGTTTTCACATCAACGGAACAAACGTATAAATTATAATATGTATAGTTTATGGAACATACGTACTATTTTACAAAGTTCAGGTTACAATACGAAAACAAAACATACACACTAAAAGGGTTTTCAGTTATTACTCGTAAACACGTTGAAGCAAATTGTGAGACGCCATCAAGTACTTATCTAAGTGCCAACGAATGTCCTGACTTATAACTAGAGTCTCTTGTAGGGAGAGCGAGAAATTTGTGTATAGACCTATACGTGACTGAAAATCCCGCACCATAACTGTTATCTATAGTTAGGCCGGCAGGCCTGGGGTGACAAATGTCATTAACATTCCAACGCCTGAAGAACGTCGCGATCAGGCCATCTTAGGTCAGAGTATGGTTATAAGAACTCACAAGGAGAAAACAACGACATATTTACGGAGTAATATATTTTCAGATAATTTTATGTGAACATTAACTTTACAATTGGATTACAAAGAAAACATACTTTCAATGGTTTTATTTAAATAATAAAACTATATTACATTATTTGCAAGTACAATATTTCATACACATCGGTTTTAGGACAACAAAGAATCATATTTCTGTCCATAATTGCTTAGTGTATATAACTTGTGTACACTAAGGAATTATAGAAGGAAGCTACGGATTTATAGAATTACACACAGTTAAACAAAAATCAATACATTACACTACTTACTAATACGGTACGAATAGAAGTTCAGAAAAACATATATCGAGGACCCTTATTGCTAAAATCATAGGAGGTAACAGTACGGGTCATACCAATTACATAAATTAGAACTTTGCATTATAAATTTTAAGCATAAGAAATTTATACTTTTTGGTCTTCAAGTACTATGACTATAACTTATTTACTAAGACAATATTGGATTTTCTGGAAGAACACATTAATGTTTTCAATAACAAAGTGCATATCTTTTCAAAAAAAATACTTATGAACTCACCAACTTAAAGGTTGACACTTTTTCAAACCACTGGTATTCTCAGATTATTAGTAGACAGGTACCATAACAAGCGTTACGAAGATGGAGCATAGTAGCATCACGTCTTATCTTTTGCTATAGTTTTAATGTTAAACAAGCAATGTTTTGAACACAATGTAAATACTATGTTATTAATACAATGGTTGTTGTTACTGTGATTACTATTATACATTTCTTGTGATACTGTACATGATGTCCTCCACCTCCGAACGTTTTCGCCGTTCCGGTTTGGGGGTGTGACAAGGATTGGCCAAGCGCTTAGGGTGTCATCACTGAATCATCGAGCGGGCCACATATATCGCTTTTATCCCACTTTGGGTAAAAGGAACAGATAAACTTCGACTCACATGCTTGTACTATTTACTCATCGAATCACACACAACAATACGTTTTATAACATCAAGTTACTAATGTGTTTACGTATTATCAATGCACAACCAACTCATATGTCTCCATTTCAAGAGTATAGATATTATCGTCTCACAATCACTCGTGATGAAATTCATGAAGTGATTCAAGTGAGTGTGGGTTTAATCCAATATTCAAATTCTTATTTCAGGAGTACTCATTAACACTACATCAAACTTGTGCTATGTCTAAACACTTTAGACAATGTACAGTCAGATTCATGACAATCTTACCTCATTACTTACTTCCAAAGTATGATTGGCTGTGGATGTTTGAATAATCTTATTATTCGGGAATTCAAACATGTGAAGTGAAACATAAGAATAATCTTGTTCAATATGGTCTCAAAACTTTTGAATATAAATAAAACACTTATCACCATATTTATTAGACCTTATTCATTGTATAATGTTTTGAACAATCAACTTAATACTTGAATTAAAACAATAGTCATCCCATACTCCAAGCATGCACACTATGTTTATATATGGTCCTTTCTTTGTGGAATAGACCAATTGAACACGTTTCCAATGATGCTCACTTCACAATTCCCTAATCCTTATTATAAGTATAAGAATACAAAATTCTTTTCACTACTAAAATCTTCTTAGATCTGAACTCACATGCAATGATCCTTTTGTAATGTCAAGGCACTAAAGTCACAGAGACTTTGTCAATGATATTACAAAACATTACACAGGAGTCTTGTTATAGAACAATACCATGGAGATGAAGTCTCACATTCAAAGTACATTCCTCTGAACATCCTTCTTACATAAAAGTTTCTAACCTACACATAAATTCTTAATATCCAACACCCATTATGGAAACATTTCCATATTTACAATACGACAATTCATTAATAGAATCCTATATATTCATAATAATGTCAACATGCTCCATTCATTACTATATTTCCAACTGCCTACAAGCAACCAATCTTCAGTAAACCTTAGATTGTCCTCGACGGTTGTTTAATAATTTTAGTCATATCAAGTTCTGGTCCTTTTTCTTTCTTAATGCCCTAGGCATTTAGAAAATCAAAACACATGAGTATTATAGCGTATGCAATCGATCCTATACCCGAAGCATAAGGGATACGATTCATAATGTCTCACATAAAGACATGATACCTTATCAGTCTCTAGCTGTAATATTTCCATATATAGAATTTCCAATGTCGAAACATTTCAACATCACATTCATATATATCCATGACTAAGTCCCATTAAAATTTTAATCTAAACTTTTAGATTCGAAATGAAGTATGTGTTCCTCTCCCTTAAAACTTTATACAACGAAACAATTTCCAAATTTTGCGGCTTTGCAAATTCATAAATTTATTTCCCATAAATGGCATTGCTAACTTGCAACACTCAACATAATAATTACTCTCCAACTATCTTGATAATTATGTTCTTACTAGCATACCACTTACACTCCCACTATCTTTGACATGTATACAGAAATCAGCTGGACCTTTTGAAAAACAATACTTATTGACTTTCTTTAACAAAGTTCAAATTTCTGATACGAGATGCTTCGATAAGCCTTTATCTAAGCTCATACACCTTTTATTAGAAAGCTCATATGTGTGTCTAAAACCCATGAAACCAGTTCAACTTAAGATTTCAACAACTATACTCTTTTTTGTTAAACTTAACTTTGGTATAATGCCTACTCTCACTCACTACCATAAATACATCATAGGGATGTTGGTCGAAACATTGAGAATTGTACAACAAAACGAGAAATTTATATGTATATATAAATAGATAGAGTACCACTAGCAACGAGCATAATTATTTACAAACTCGTTTCACCTCATGCAACAGAATCATGTCTTCACATGGAAATAACTAGCATACCAGCACAACACCGATTCTACAGATAGACTCTGCTACATTCCAAGCCGCCGTAATAGCTGTCGTGACAGCTGTGATGCCGCAACTGAACGCTAACAACACAAACAAAAATGGAAACAGTGTCGACAATTCAAACCGTAATAAGAAACAAGGAAACCAACGAGTGTCTACCTACAAGGATACCCCAACCCATAAACCTAAGAACATGAAATGAATGTTCTGGAACGAGAAAAGGGGCACTTTGACTAAAGGGCCTACCGAAAGGCAACAAGTTGTAGCAGTCTCTACCCCCACTGACTCTACTACCTCAACACCGACCACACCATATGTTGGAAATCTCCCAAACTGCAACAAGTGCAACTACCATCATTATGGAGTTTGCAGAGTGTTGCATCGCAACAAATGCAACAAGAAGGGGCACACCGCCCGCATTTATAGGACACCGGCCCAACACATCACTCCAACCCCCAATGCTGAAGTAAGTCCAGTATGTTATACATGTGGTGAAACGGGACATTTCAAGAGAGATTGTCCAACAGAGAGGAATGACGGAGGAGCAGGAGGAGTTTAAAAATAGGACATAATGAAACAACGAGGAACCCTACTGGGATTTTTGGTACGTTTGCAATCAACAATAATTAAGCATCGAATTTTCACTAAATTTATTGGCAATTAAATCAAAATCATAAATTGCTCCCTCATCCGAATAAAACACATCATTTATATAAAAACTAAGGATCCTTAGAGGTGACGTATGATGGCTTAGTGTAAACATTAGGGTCATATATAGTTAAGATTCTGCAGCCTTAGAATGAGTGATTCCGCCTTATTTCCTGTTACTTGTTTGATTGTGGATTTAGGCCAGAGTTACTCAGTCAACTGTCTTCTCAATCTTAACTATATATGATTTATATACACTAAGCGATAATAGAGGGAATTGGTAGGGATCATATTACAGGATTTAATCACTAATTATCGGAGCACTCTTACTACCTGTACTTGCTAAATGAGGTACAAATATTCGCAGTAGTAATACAAGGATAAAATAGAAAGTATTAAAGACATATATATATATATATATATATATATATATATATATATATATATATATATATATATACACATATATATATATATATATATATATATATATATATATATATATATATATATATGTGTATATATATATATATATATATATATATGTATATATATATATATGTATATATATATATATATATATATATATATATATATAGAATACACCATCGATCTAAACAATGAATCCTACCAAATCGACTTAACACCGGTTACCCTAAGAAGTTTCGACGTCGACATTCGACATGGATTGGCTTAGTCCTCATCATACCAATTTCCTGTGCTACAAAAAGATCCTTCACCTTAACAACCGTCTAACGAAATCTTTTTAACCTATAACGACAAACCCGACACAATCCTCCGTATCGTCTCTCGCTTCAAAACTCAGAAGTACCCATGCGAGGGGTACCACGCCTTCCTAACTCACTCCGTAGACAATAAACTTGAAGCAAAAAATACCGAGGATGTTCCGGAAGTCCGTAACTTTGCTGAAAGTATTCCCAGCAGACCTACCATGAATACCACTCATACAATACCTCAAGTTCAAGAATGGAGACTAAGGACCCATACAGCTAGCCTATCACTACTAAGTGTATGCGCGAGGGTAATATATAATTAAGATTCTACGGTCTTAGGATGTGTGATTCCGCCCTACCTCCTGTTCCTTGTCTGGTTGTGGACTTGGGGCAGAGTCACCCATCCGACCGTCTTTTCAATCTTAATTATATACAACTAGTATACACGAGGTGATGATAGATGAACCAAGTATGAGTCCTACCAGGAACTTCAGGACAAAGTTGCCCAAGACTACGAGTGGACATGTTACTATTCGAGTGAACGTAGACAAGTAAACCAAACCCACACTCTCCCCCGTCTTAAGTATAGTTTATCATCCCTACACAGGTTGTCAGATTAAACGAAACAAAGTCACATAATAATAATAAAGTCCTCTGGAACACCAAGCGAGGACCTAAATTCACATGGGAACGAGAATATCAAATGGAACCGAAGTACCCACCTGTTTCCCTAGTTCAAAGAATAACACTCTAGAACAAATTGCGGGAAGAAATTCCCTCTACCGGGGGGATAATATCACAACTAGAAAAGCTTAGATCAAGAAAAGTCTAAACCCTAACCTAGTAAAAGTGAAACCACATTACAATCCTTGTCGCATTGTGTCGTCTATAGACGTAGGGGCATGTTTATAAGCTAGTAACTAAGTGTAGATTGAACCATAAAAGACTAAGGTTTAAACCATAAAATAAACCACCATATATGAGATTTCGGTCTAAGATTCTAGAAAGAATGTTGTTTTCGGTCCTAAAGTCAAAAGCATTTAGGTTTACGGTTTGGAAAAAGAAATCAAAAGGGTTTTTGGTTTAGGGGTGACCAAAATCGCCTCTTAAAGGACCAAAATCACCCTTACAACAATGCATCAAGACCGAAAACACATAACCAAGGCCCATTAAGGCCGTAAACACAATCCTATATATATGTATTCAACCGCAAACACTCCTCATTTCTCATTTTGTGCACCGAATTCCTCTCAAATTTTCTCCCAAAACTCATCTGTAAACGCCATATGTTCTTATGAATTTTGCCCAGATCTTCTTATTTTCACCAAGAACACCAAGCACAACCTTCATATCTTCAAGTTTTCACCCAAGAACACCAAGAACACTTCAAACAATTTTAAGAATTGTTTTTGTAAGTTTTTTTTTACATAATTTAGTGTTGTCTAACGCTTTAAATTATTATTTAAATTACGATTATTAATTTAAATACGATATCGTGTATAAATATTATTAGGATACGGCTACTTTCACGTATTCTAACTCGAGGATCATTCGCAACCACAAGGTGAGTTCATACCCCTACGCTTTCACGATTTTCAAATTGTTTTTTTAGGGGGGGGGGGGGGGGATACAAGTAAAACACAAGAAATATTGTGTTTAAAACTATAAATTGCTTATTTTGTTTTCTTACCGTAAATATGCACTTAAACGTGAAATTTATTAAATACGCAAAACATATTTACTATTAAATTTAAAAATATTTACAAACCATGTTAAGACGCAACGGTTTTCACATCAACGGAACAAACGTATAAATTATAATATGTATAGTTTATGGAACATACGTACTATTTTACAAAGTTCAGGTTACAATACGAAAACAAAACATACACACTAAAAGGGTTTTCAGTTATTACTCGTAAACACGTTGAAGCAAATTGTGAGACGCCTTCAAGTACTTATCTAAGTGCCAACGAATGTCCTGACTTATAACCAGAGTCTCTTGTAGGGAGAGCGAGAAATTTGTGTATAGACCTATACGTGACTGAAAATCCCGCACCATAACTGTTATCTATAGTTAGGCCGGCAGGCCTGGGGTGACAAATGTCATTAACATTCCGACGCCTGAAGAACGTCGCGATCAGGCCATCTTAGGTCATAGTATGGTTATAAGAACTCACAAGGAGAAAACAACGACATATTTACGGAGTAATATATTTTCAGATAATTTTATGTGAACATTAACTTTACAATTGGATTACAAAGAAAACATACTTTCAATGGTTTTATTTAAATAATAAAACTATATTACATTATTTGCAAGTACAATATTTCATACACATCGGTTTTAGGACAACAAAGAATCATATTTCTGTCCATAATTGCTTAGTGTATATAACTTGTGTACACTAAGGAATTATAGAAGGAAGCTACGGATTTATAGAATTACACACAGTTAAACAAAAATCAATACATTACACTACTTACTAATACGGTACGAATAGAAGTTCAGAAAAACATATATCGAGGACCCTTATTGCTAAAATCATAGGAGGTAACAGTACGGGTCATACCAATTACATAAATTAGAACTTTGCATTATAAATTTTAAGCATAAGAAATTTATACTTTTTGGTCTTCAAGTACTATGACTATAACTTATTTACTAAGACAATATTGGATTTTCTGGAAGAACACATTAATGTTTTCAATAACAAAGTGCATATCTTTTCAAAAAAAATACTTATGAACTCACCAACTTAAAGGTTGACACTTTTTCAAACCACTGGTATTCTCAGATTATTAGTAGACAGGTACCATAACAAGCGTTACGAAGATGGAGCATAGTAGCATCACGTCTTATCTTTTGCTATAGTTTTAATGTTAAACAAGCAATGTTTTGAACACAATGTAAATACTATGTTATTAATACAATGGTTGTTGTTACTGTGATTACTATTATACATTTCTTGTGATACTGTACATGATGTCCTCCACCTCCGAACGTTTTCGCCGTTCCGGTTTGGGGGTGTGACAAGGATTGGCCAAGCGCTTAGGGTGTCATCACTGAATCATCGAGCGGGCCACATATATCGCTTTTATCCCACTTTGGGTAAAAGGAACAGATAAACTTCGACTCACATGCTTGTACTATTTACTCATCGAATCACACACAACAATACGTTTTATAACATCAAGTTACTAATGTGTTTACGTATTATCAATGCACAACCAACTCATATGTCTCCATTTCAAGAGTATAGATATTATCGTCTCACAATCACTCGTGATGAAATTCATGAAGTGATTCAAGTGAGTGTGGGTTTAATCCAATATTCAAATTCTTATTTCAGGAGTACTCATTAACACTACATCAAACTTGTGCTATGTCTAAACACTTTAGACAATGTACAGTCAGATTCATGACAATCTTACCTCATTACTTACTTCCAAAGTATGATTGGCTGTGGATGTTTGAATAATCTTATTATTCGGGAATTCAAACATGTGAAGTGAAACATAAGAATAATCTTGTTCAATATGGTCTCAAAACTTTTGAATATAAATAAAACACTTATCACCATATTTATTAGACCTTATTCATTGTATAATGTTTTGAACAATCAACTTAATACTTGAATTAAAACAATAGTCATCCCATACTCCAAGCATGCACACTATGTTTATATATGGTCCTTTCTTTGTGGAATAGACCAATTGAACACGTTTCCAATGATGCTCACTTCACAATTCCCTAATCCTTATTATAAGTATAAGAATACAAAATTCTTTTCACTACTAAAATCTTCTTAGATCTGAACTCACATGCAATGATCCTTTTGTAATGTCAAGGCACTAAAGTCACAGAGACTTTGTCAATGATATTACAAAACATTACACAGGAGTCTTGTTATAGAACAATACCATGGAGATGAAGTCTCACATTCAAAGTACATTCCTCTGAACATCCTTCTTACATAAAAGTTTCTAACCTACACATAAATTCTTAATATCCAACACCCATTATGGAAACATTTCCATATTTACAATACGACAATTCATTAATAGAATCCTATATATTCATAATAATGTCAACATGCTCCATTCATTACTATATTTCCAACTGCCTACAAGCAACCAATCTTCAGTAAACCTTAGATTGTCCTCGACGGTTGTTTAATAATTTTAGTCATATCAAGTTCTGGTCCTTTTTCTTTCTTAATGCCCTAGGCATTTAGAAAATCAAAACACATGAGTATTATAGCGTATGCAATCGATCCTATACCCGAAGCATAAGGGATACGATTCATAATGTCTCACATAAAGACATGATACCTTATCAGTCTCTAGCTGTAATATTTCCATATATAGAATTTCCAATGTCGAAACATTTCAACATCACATTCATATATATCCATGACTAAGTCCCATTAAAATTTTAATCTAAACTTTTAGATTCGAAATGAAGTATGTGTTCCTCTCCCTTAAAACTTTATACAACGAAACAATTTCCAAATTTTGCGGCTTTGCAAATTCATAAATTTATTTCCCATAAATGGCATTGCTAACTTGCAACACTCAACATAATAATTACTCTCCAACTATCTTGATAATTATGTTCTTACTAGCATACCACTTACACTCCCACTATCTTTGACATGTATACAGAAATCAGCTGGACCTTTTGAAAAACAATACTTATTGACTTTCTTTAACAAAGTTCAAATTTCTGATACGAGATGCTTCGATAAGCCTTTATCTAAGCTCATACACCTTTTATTAGAAAGCTCATATGTGTGTCTAAACTATTTCAGAACTTACAACAATAAGTCCTGAATGTTTAAACTATTTGGCATTTCTCACAATTCGAACTATGAAGAGGGATGTCGTCATCATAATCGAATTTGAGAAAGCAATCAACACACCAACTAACTCTTTAAAATCTTCCAGTGAAAGCGTTTCCTCACAATCATTTTCATGATGGAGAGAAACCTTATGTCACTTAGATTTCGTGGTGTATGTGTTCCTATCCATGTGAATTTGTCATTTGCAACCACTATCATAAGATAAGGTTTATGACAAAATCATACTCATGTGGACTGAACTTGCTTAACCTTAATTTCTTGTTACCTGGCAGCACAAGGGTCCTACCATTGCTTCCATGTTATTGTGCAGCTCACCCCTACAGATTAATGTACTTTCCATTGATCAAGGTGATTTGCCTTATGCATTCAAATGAGAACTCATAGAACTCACATGCATAGTCGAACTAACTAGAGTGAGCACAGAAACAAGAATATGTCAACACGATAGGTTACAAACCTCAAGTCATGTGCTAGTGTTAAACAATAGGTTTATGCTTGATTAGTTCTTGAAACTATTCAAGATCACCAAGACTCCCATTGACCTCTTCACATATTAGAAACATTTCTCGACAAACAAATATTCAAGAGTTCGTGAGGATTATTATCAAGAAAATACACTTCATATAATTGGTCTTAGTTGGTCTTTGTCTTATCCAAAAACATCACAACTTACCAATTTCAAACGTGCAAGAGTAAGGAACATTTATACTCCACATTTCATGAGGTGTTATAAACCTACTTATAATATGTTACTCAATTTACAACTTGGGGGTAACTAAAGTATAACTCTAAAACTCGATTTTGGAACGAAGTATAACTCATCCGTTTGATTTAACCATTTCAACAATTCCCGATACCTCTTCTTAGTCATGTGAATGAACTAAGATGTCCATAGATGATCAATTGTGATATGGTTCTATAATCATTAGGATGAGCATAAAACATGATACTACAGTACTTCTTCTTTCCTTTCAGTCTGGAGAAACTTTTATCTTTCTGCCTAATTGATTCTTCTTATTCGTTCTGCTATACATTGAAATTTTTCAAGGTATTAGAACTATTTTAAACTTGTAAGCATAACCATATTTACTGAACCATTAGAAAATCATGACGAATAGCCTTTATCATTCATTGTGGTGGATGTGACCAGTGCACATCAATGTGTATTAGATCCTTTCATCTTTCACTTCACTTACATACATATGTAAGCAAGGAATTAGTCTCAATTTCCCACGTACCAAGATTTGCATACACCACATGATTTAAATCATATGATTGCAAGTTTCTGTCCAATTGAAACTTAGGTGATGAGAATCTTTCCTTACTTAGAAAATAACGACACTACCACAATCAATATAACTAAAAATCAAAAATTTTCAACATTGCTATTAATAGAAACATATAAACAACAATTTTCACAAATGCCATTGCAAGGAAAAATAAAATATGATAAGATCAAAATTTCCTTTATTTAAAAAATGCAGAACTTGTCCTTACAATGCAAATTCAAATGAAAACTATGTTACTAAATATTCCTAAGCAATCTATCATAACTCCTAAGCAGCAACTCAAAAATCTGATCATGGAACCATGCAATCAAAATCCATCTCTTCGCAACCAGACTCAGCTTACTCTTCCTTTAAGCTTCCTTTCTTTTCTTTGATCCTAAAAAATATCAAAATGCAATCTTATCACATCATGTATTAAGAATCTGCAAATAGGAACTTAATGTTGAATTAATGTCTAAGTCCATAACTATAATTGGTAAGACTTGACCCGACCCGGCATGGTCCATTTGGGTTGCATGGCATCATGCATTTGGATAGACTATAATGAGAGAAATAATACTTAAGGTTGGTTAATATATTAAAAGTTCTAATATATTAATAAGGTTATTTAATTAGTATTGATCAAGAATTAATTTGGAATTAATTAAGTGATCAAAAGGAGACTAATTAAATATATGGGTTGATTGTGTAAATCATTCATTCTTATATATGTGGGCTTGTGATCCAAGATTCATTATGTTGGACTAAGTCCATGGGGTGACCCATGGATACTCCATGGAGGTTAAAATCCATGAAGCATAAGGAATGGGTAAAGTTATGAGTTACATGGTGTAACCCTAATACCCACCATATAAAAGAATCCCATGGCTCAAGAAATCGTGCACTAATGTGTGAGTGTGAGGGCTAGACGATTTTAAGGAGTGTTCAAGTTTCTCTCAAGTTATTCCAAGTGTATTTGGTGTTGTGTGAACCATTTGAGGTGTCACACTTGGGGCACTAGGCACTCAAGCTTCATGAAGACATTCTACATCAAAGAGGTATGTATTCTATCTTGTTATATTTATTATTTTGTATGCTAGATTAGGATAATACCTTGGATGTTCATAATTGTATGTATAATAGAAAAAACATAGATCCAAGGTATTTAGGGTTGCATGTACACTTAGGAGTGTTAGAATGCTCATAACCCAACAGTGGTATCAAAGCCTAGGCTTGTTTTCTTGTTATACTTGCAAAAGTAGCTGAAAAATCGAGTTGGATGCATATATTCGATTGTTTTGGCTGGAATTGGACTAGGAACATTACCCTAAGATGTTTTTGGACTTATAAACTTGTTTTTGATGTGGTAATGTTCATGCTAATCCAATTTCTAAGTTAATTGTCATAATTTCAAGATTTGTATTAGTTTGTATGTTCATGCTAATTTCTTGAAGATTGATGATTTGAATTATCTTATTCTTATGAGGTTCTTAGATTAATAGAAAAGTTGTGTGAAATAGTTGTTTTCAATCCATTTTAATCTAAGAGTTGATTCCAAAGTGTGTTTTTATAACTTGTCCTCAAGTTATATAAAAATTCACATTTAAGAATCATAAAACTCATAAAAGTTGGCAAAGGTTACAAAATGAAGAGTCTAGTTCCAATTAAATGGTTTTATGACTCCATAACTTGTCCTCAAGTTATGGAGGTTCAAGAGTCTCTTCATTAAATTAAAAAAAAAGTGTAACCTTAATTAGTTCCATAAGTTACAATAAAAAAAAGTTATTTTTTTTATTAATTAGTTTAAAGTCTTACATAACTTGTCCTCAAGATATGGAACTTGAAGAGTTTTTTTTTTTTTTTTTTTTTTTTTTTTTTTAATTAAAACTACTTTAAACTCATAAGTTATGGAATTAATTAGTTTTTAATAGTTTCAAAACTTGCCCTCAAGTTTTGGAATTTGAAAAGTATTCACTTATGAATACTTTAATTCCAAGTTAGCCCTTAGAATTTTAAAAGTTAAAATTCAACCCTTATACTTTATAATATTATAAGTTAATAATATTTATATATATATGTATAAGAGTAAAGTCAGTCTTACCGTTAGTAGGCCTCATTCACGAAGCCGGTCAATAAGGGGGGTATAAGGTTACTGCCTATAAAATGGCAGTTTAATGGGTGTCCACTCTCACCCACCGCTTCCTTGACTGGTGGAGGGTCGTTAGGCGAACGGGTAGGACAAGGACTATAATTCTCCTTTCATTAAAAGTATTAATGATAAATACTAAGTAACTAAACTCTTCTTAATACCCAATCTTAGTTACTTAGGAAAATGTGAATTTGGTGCTAACCCAATGAAATTACACTTTGCACTTTGCTTAAGTCGTTAGTGGAGTGTGTGTGGTTAACCGGCACACTAACCTGGACTTAACAAGGTAGGAAAAGGGTAACTTAATATTTATCATAGTATCGGTGGAGCGTGTGTGGTTAACCGGCACACTGATTAAGGGGTAAATATTAAGGGTACCAAGTATATTTGCATGGTTATTCACACCTTGTTTTGTGATCCTCGGCATCCCAGTCACAAAACCTGAAGGGCACACTCGAGATTGAAACATGCCTTTGAACAGTTCAATGAATCTCAAAGATCTAGGACTTTCAAATCCAATTAAAACCTAATAAATTATTTCGTTTTTCATGGTGGAAATTGGTGAATCGTCATTCACCTACCTTCAAATATTTTATAGCTTGGATTACGGCATCCCTCTTCTAAGTTATAAAATATTTTGTTGGGTCCTAGCCTTAATAATTCATATTGGGTGTCATATTAAGGACTTTAAATCAACTATCTTGAATATCTCCCAAAAAGATGCCTGGTCTAGACATTTATGATCTTCCCAAATCTCTTGAAACAAGCTTTCCTAAATGAAGATGATGTCCCATGGATATCATACTTCTTTCACCTCCTCCAATTATTCTCCTTAACCCACAAGTTCCTAAAAAGTTTAAGGTCACTCAAGCCCTATTGGCAAGGCAAGGTCTAGGTGTGATCACATCTTGGAGATGTAGTCACATATTGACAAGCCGGGAGAGTTGGGTGTCAAAGTCTTGAGAAAGTTGGTGGCTCAACTACTTTCTAAGTCACATAGTGAGTTCTTTTGGGAATCCTATGAAACAGACTAAGACAAGACCCTTAATGATCTTATCTATTTGCTAAGATCAACTTCCTAAAACGCTATGGACATTGACAATGATGACATTGGATATCCAGTAAAGCTCTCTCTTCCCAATGGAAAGGGATCGACCATAGTCAACTCGGTTGACCCAATGGTAAAGAGAGAGGCGAAGTCTGAGATAGTCCCATTATCAAGGGTCCATAGGTAACTATTGCCAAAGGAAGGGGCATTGATTACGAAGCTGCCAAATTTACCTAAGGATGTTAAAGTCAATAAGTTTGGCTCTACTTCAGGTAAAGTCCATTGTCTAACTCTATTAAGTACATGCTGATTCTGATCGCGAAGATGGATTTCAATCGCATGGTTCGGTGATCAGAATTTTGGGCTATTACTTAAGAGTTATGATATTTATATTGCTTAGGAATAGATAACAACAAGGTTTTCATATGGATTGTAAGGATAAGTTTTTCAGCAAAGTTTTAAAATAAAAGAAAAAGGTTTTGATTTTATTTATTTTAAGTATCCTTACAATGGCATTTGTGAAAAGTTGTTGCTTATAAGATTCCATTGATAGCAATATTGGAAAAATGGATTTGATTCTTTCGGTTGTGGTAGTGTCTAATATTACCAAATAAGGAAAGATTCTCATCACCCAAGTTTCAATTGGACCGAAACTTGGAATCATGCAAGTTGTATAGTATGATGAATGAGAACTTTCAGCTTGGAAAATTAAGACTAATTCCTTATGTGAATAAGGAAAGGACTAAGGGATCGAGTACACATTCTTGTGCACTGGTCAAGTCCACCACAAAAGATCAAGAAGACTATTCGTCATGATTTACTTAAGTTCAGTAAATATGGTTATACTTATAAGTTTACGTATAAGTCTGTAGCATTGGAGAAGTTTCAATGTGAGACAGAACGAATAAGAAGAATCAAAGTATGGCAGAAAGATAAAAGTTTCTCAAATCTGAAAAGATGGGACAGTACTTTAGTATCATGTTTATGATCATCTTAATGATTAAGATACCATATCACAATTGGTCCTCTAAAGTCATCTTAGTGCATTCTTATGATTAAGAAGAGGAGTCATGAATTGTTGAAATGGTTAAATCAAAAAGATGAGTCATACTTCGTTCCAAAACAATTCTTAGAGTCATACTCCAAGATTGTAACTTGAGTGACATATCTTAAAGAGGGTTTGCTAACACTAGTCAAATGTAAGAGTAAAAGGTTATCTACTCTTGTACATTTGAAATTTGTAAGTTGTGATGTTTTGGATAAAACAGAGACCAACTTAGGCCAATTGTGTAAAGTGTTAGTCTTGATAAAGAATCTGCACTATCTCTTGAATATTTGACAAGGGAGTCTTATATGTCAAGAGGACAGTGGGAGTCTTAAAGCTCTTGAAAGTTTCAAGACTTAATCAAGAATAAAACCTAAAGTCCTTCACTAGCACACGACTTGAGGTTTATAACCTATCGTGTTGAAATTTTTGTGCCTATTCAAGTTGGCTTTGCATAGGAGTTCTGAGAGTTCTCAATTGGTTGCACAACTACTTGGAAGCAAGGGCAGGCACCTGAGCTGCCAAATGGCAAGAATTTAAGATTGCACAAGTTTAATCAATATAAGTTTGGATTTGTCACTAACCTTGTCTTGTGATTATGGTTTTGACAAATTCACATGGATAAGAACACATGCACTATTAAATCTAAGTGTCATAAGGTTTCTCTCCGATTCATGAAAATGATGGTGAGGAAACACTTTCACTAAGTAGATTTTAGCTAGATAGCAATTGTGATATTTGCATTCTCAAAGTCGTTAGTGGAGCGTGTGTGGTTTACCGGCACACTAACATGGACTTGTGAGAAGTGGCAAAGGTCTAAACAATTGAGACTATGATTACGGCATCCCTTTTCATAGTTGTAAAATTGTTTAGACACACATGTGAGCTATCTAAGAGAGGTGTATGATTTTGATAAAGTTTTATCAAAACAATCTAGTATCAGAAATCTGAACTTTGGTAAGAAAGTCAGCTGATTTCTGAGTAGATGTCAAAGCTAGTGGGAGCATAAGTGTTATGCTAATAATCATCATGTTAGTGGGAGCATGATAATTATGACAAAGGTTGCAAGTTAGCAATGTTAATTATAGAAAACAAAAGTTTCAATTCGTGAGGTTGCAGGGGTTGAAAAAGTTGTTTTGCTATAATTAAGGGAGAGGAAATTATACTTCATTTCAATTCTAAAAGCTTAGATTGAGATTTTAATCGTATTTAATCAAGGATATATATATAAATTTCATGTTGGAATGGCTCAACATAAGGAAATTCTATATATGGGTCCATTATTTGCGTTCTAAAATTCGATTATGATTACGGCATCCCTTTTCATAATCTGAATTTTGAGAACATGGCAAATTGAAATGGAAATATTATAGAAAAAGACTGGTTTAGTCTTTATGTGAGACATCGTGAATCGTGTCCCATATGCTTCGGATATAGGATCGATTACATGTGCTATATTCATCCTTTCTAAAGTTTTCCAAATGCCTGGGGCATTATGAAGGGAAAAGGTCTAGAATTGGATATGACTAAAATGATTAAGCAATTGTCGAGGACAATCTAAGGTTTACCAAAGATTGGTTGCTCAATGACAGTTGGAAGTATAATGTTAATTCTGGAAGGACCATATTGACATAATGTGTAAGGCGAAAACTCTTGTTCAGAAGTGATAGTCAAAATGGAATATGGAAATGTTTCATAGTTAGAAATTAGTCAATCTGTGTAAGATTCGGAAACTTAATGAAAGAAGGATGTTTCCACGGAGCTGATCTCCTTTCGAATGCTCTGTAATGATTGTTGTCAAGTCTTTCTGACTTCGTGCATAATCATTAAGAGGATCAATGTATATAAGTTTAGAATCTAACAGATTTCAGTAAATGGCAAGAATTTGGAATTCTTGCATTTGTAGTAAGGATTTGGGACTGTGAAAAGAGGATCATTAGAGTGATGTTCAATTGATCTATTTTACAAAGTAAAGATCATAGACAAACATAGTATGCATACTTGGTGTATGGCATGACTAGTGTTTAGAAAACATAGTGTACATGCTTGGAGCATGGGACAACTATTGTTTTAAATTCAAGTATAAAGTTGATAAAACCGAAACAATGAATAATGAGTAATCAGTATGGTGATAAATAAAAGTGTTTATTTATATTCATAGGGTTTGATACCATATTTGATTCATTTATTCTTGTGTTTCACTTTGCATGTTTTGACTTCCAGAATAACTAAGTCGCTCTTCCTGAATGATTAAGTTATTCAAACCATCCACAGTCGGTCATATGTTGGAAGTAGATATGAATCAAGACTGTCATGGGTTGGTTTGTAGAGGTCCAAGTTGGTGGACAAAGTGGTGCTACAACACTCATGAGTGCTCATAAGTTCTGAGTATTGGATTCAACCTGCGCTCATTTGAATCACTTCATGGATTTTATCATGAGTGATCATGAGACGATAATATCTTATATTCTTCAAACCTAGAGATATGAGTTGTTACTATGAGTTGGTTATACATTGATTGCACGAAAACGCATTGGTAACTCGATGTTATAAAACGTGCCTTTGTGTATGATTCAAAAAGTAGTAGAACAAGCCATATGAGTCGAAGTTTATCCATTCCTTTTACCTTTGGGATAAAAGCGATATCTGTGGGCCCCTCGATGATTTAAAGATGATACATGTGAGTGCTTGGCCAAGCCAGGACTGATTTGATTTGTTCAATCAGTCAGTCATCATGAATCGGAAATCGGGAAACAACAAATGGACAGAGAGAATGATTGATAATCCATGTCTCAGTCCATATGATATCTAGAATGGAGGAATATATGATCCCTTTTCTAATGGACAAGTCATTGACAAAGGTCAGAGTTCATCGACAAGGTCAGAGTTCGACATAAGCTTTTGAGATCTACGATTGCTGATCGGTTCCTGAAGTCATACGCAATAATAGTTTTAGACTTATCCAAGTGGGAGACTGTTGGATTAATGTCTAAGTCCATAACTATAATTGGTAAGACTTGACCCGACCCGGCATGGTCCATTTGGGTTGCATGGCATCATGCATTTGGATAGACTATAATGAGAGAAATAACACTTAAGGTTGGTTAATATATTATAAGTTCTAATATATTAATAAGGTTATTTAATTAGTATTGATCAAGAATTAATTTGGAATTAATTAAGTGATCAAAAGGAGACTAATTAAATATATGGGTTGATTGTGTAAATCATTCATTGTTATATATGTGGGCTTGTGATCCAAGATTCCTTATGTTGGACTAAGTCCATGGGGTGACCCATGGATACTCCATGGAGGTTAAAATCCATGGAGCATAAGGAATGGGTAAAGTTATGAGTTACATGGTGTAACCCTAATAGCCACCATATAAAAGAATCCCATGGCTCAAGAAATCGTGCACTAATGTGTGAGTGTGAGGGCTAGACGATTTTAAGGAGTGTTCAAGTTTCTCTCAAGTTATTCCAAGTGTATTTGGTGTTGTGTGAACCATTTGAGGTGTCACACTTGGGGCACTAGGCACTCAAGCTTCATGAAGACATTCTACATCAAAGAGGTATGTATTCTATCTTCTTATATTTTGACTTTACCATCCTTGCGATCCTTCAGGTAGATACGGAAGCTTCGCATCCAATGTCCCTTCTCTTGGCAATAGAAACAAACAGACTCTTTCGAAATGGTACATGGACTATCTCAGATTCAGCCTTTCTCTTTACCATTTGGTTAAACGGTTTGACCTTGGCCAATCCCTTTGTATTGGGAAGAGAAAACTTTATTGGACTTCCAATGTCGCCATTTTCAATGTCCATGGAAGTTTGGGAGGTAGATCTTCCATTCAAATTTGCTTTACCAGTGCACCAAATAATTTCTGATTCAACAGTAATTAGCAAATATGTCAGATCAAGAAGGGTCATTTCGTGGTTTGTCATATAACAGTCTTTAACGAACTGAACATATGACTCGGGGAGTGACTGTAGAACCAAGTCAATTGCCAACTTCCTCGGGAAAACGACACCCAACATTCCCAGCCTATCAATATGCAACTTCATCTCTAAGACGTGAGCACATACATACCTTCCATCTTGGTTTTTGCTTGCCAATAGGGCTTGAGTGACCTTGAACTTTTCAAGTTGACGAATGCGTGGGTCAGGGAGAATAATTGGAGGAGGTGGAGGAAGAGAAGTTCCACCAATGCACGAAGAAGGGAATGATCTTTCACCTTGATTGTCATGTGGAGAATCATCTTCGAATGGAAAGCTTTTTCCAAAAGGATAAGGAAGACCACAGTTGTCAAAACTAGACATCTTCAAAAGGAGAAATTCAAGTTGGTTGATTCAATCCTTAATATAGCACCCCAAATGAAATATTAAGGCTAGAACCCAACAAAATAACTCACAATTCGAAAGAGGGATGTCGTAATCCAATTGTAACTATTTGTTGGTAAGTAAATGACGATTTACCAATTCCACCAAGAAATAGAAATTTTAAACGAATTAGGTTTTTAAATGAAACTCCTAGATCTTTTGAGATTAATTGAACTTTTCAATGGCATGTTTAATATCGATTATGCCCTTCAAGTTTGTGATTGGGATACCGAGGATCACAAACAAGGTGGGAATAATCATGCAAATTTGCTTGGTACTCTCGATGTCATTTAGCACCTAATCAATGTGCTGGTTAACCACACACGCTCCATTGATCAATGATAATTTACGAGAAACCCATTGCACCCTTCATTAGTCCCATATTAGTGTGCCGCTTAACCACACACGCTTCACTAACGACCAATAAGGTGCAATGTGCAATTTCATGGGTTCGAATCAAATTCACATTTTCCTAGAGTAACTAAGATTCGGAATTTAGAAAAGCATTTAGTTACTTTTTATAATTATCATTATACTTTTTAATGAGAATTAATGTCCTATCCTACCCGTTCGGCTAACGACCCTCCACTAGTCAAGGAAGCGGTGGGTGAGAGCTGTAACGACCCGAAATTTTTATCTTGTAAAACCATTCAATTCAATCAAAAGTCCGACTTGTTTCCGCTATCTTTTAGCATTGTTAAGGGTCTGTTTGAGTGTTCTAAGCTGCGACATCCCCTAATTTCTCGGCCAGTAAAGACCGATTTAATTTATGCTTTTTAAAATAAAATCAGAGAAATCTTTTCAAAAGATATTGCGGAATAGGTCCCCAATATAAAACATGATAAAAGTTTATCAAAACCCTTCTTTAAGAAGGTATATATTTTCCATATATATGAAAACCTCGGGATGTCATGTTCCGATACAGATCAAAAGCATAAACAAGACATTATAAGCCTTTCAACAATTATTTACAACTACTGGCCTATAATCCAAAAATCTCTTATCGTCCTCCGACTATGCTCGGGGTCCACTACCTGTAATCATAAAAAACTGAGTGGGTCAGGCTTGGGAGCCTGGTGAGCATATAGCGTTTTCAATCCACAATAATAATAACTTATTAAGTTCACCAATCAATCAATAACCCTGATTACCCATTCCCGTTGTCCTCACTTTACGTCCCTAAACACCTAACACAAGGGACTTAGCCTAAGGAATATCATCGGGTTGGACACTACTGCTAAGGGGACTCCTCAGCCATATATGTCCTAAAGGCAACCATGAGGGGGATTGGAGTACACCAATGAACATTTAGTTCATCAACACCTACAACTTGCGAACTTGCTAGTGTACCACTGGACTGTCTAGAAAGGTCCGTGATCGTCATCTATACTCCGTAGACGACTACAACAACACCAACAACAACACCGACACCGAGGCCTCTCATCATTTTAACACCCACCGACTATTTTGTCTACCCATGTTCTACCCAACATATTTGTAGATAAAATACATATACAGTTTAAAACTTGTATAAAACATCTATTCAACAGTCACCTCAAATAAACAATTAACATATTTGCATATAGCACGTATTTCAAGCTAAATACTTCATATCTATGTGTAAAGTGAAAGTAACTACACACTCACATGATTCGATGATAATCGGGCAGCAATTCGTTTCTAATAAAACCGGGAGTTTTATTGAGAAACCGGGCTCTGCAAAAGTCGGGCTTCGAAACCGAAAAGATAAATTTTTCGGGCTTCACGGCCACTTCGTGGCGTATTCCGGGGGTTATAATCGATACCGTGGCTTCGGGGGATATTAATATGAAAGAAATATGAAATTTAGCGTGAAAGGTGGCAAATTTCCAAAGGTGGCTTCGGGGGTTATAATCGATACCGTGGTTCGGACACGAGGAAAGAGGGTACATGTCGCCTTCTCAGTGGACCACTTTGGATCAGGTCAGGAGCTCGAATGAGTCATCAGATTTTCGGACACGTGGCACCTTCTAAGCGAGGGTGAGGTGGCCGAAGTGCACCTTGCGAATTTTCTCGGTTTTAGCAATTTTTCTTGTTCTTCGCGCCAAAACTTCTAAAATCCATAACTTTCGCATACGAGCTCCGTTTTTGACGTTCTTTATATGCACGCATAGGTAAAATTATGCTCTACAACTTCCGTTTAGACTTCATCGGCTAAGTTTGATTTTAATTTTTATATTATTATTTTTAACAGACCGGGACAGGAAATCCGTTAAAAATTCATAACTTCTTCATCCGACGTCCGTTTTCGTCAGACTTTTTACCGTTGTACTACTATTTACGAGACCTTCGATTCTCATTTAGGCCGTGTCGGCTAAAAATCAATCGATCTAAAATTCATGTTTTTTAGCTGTCTACCGCTAAGCTGAAACTTCGAAAAATCATAACTTCCTCATACGAAGTCAGATTTGGGTGTTATTTTTATACCTACTCTCGGTTTAACGAACACTACGAGTTTCGTTTAGATCACTAAGGCTAAAAAGTAGTTTATCGAAAACTCACTTTTTACGACATTCAGCACCGAGCCGGTTTTGTCGTGAAACTTCGACAGGTCATAACTTCGTCGTTATAACTCGGATTTCGGCATTCCTTATATATCCGTAATCCTTGTCACGACCACTACAACTTTCTTAATAGATATCGGCTTTATCTAAATTTTATTTTCAACGCTCATTTTTATTCTTAATTAAATAACTCCTAGTAATTAAGCATAAAACACATAAAACACATAGAATTCACATAATTCCTTTTTTATTTCTTCAAAATGAGTTACAAAGGTTAACCTAGACTATCATATCAAGATTAGTGCCTAGGCTAGAAACACGAGTGTTACATAAGCCTAGTACATTCAAGGATTGGGTGTTAGGAAGTATCTACTAAAGTTCATTGTGTTGCATTCAAGCCAGAAACTCCATCACAAGGAGTTTACAGACGCAAACTAGAGTTTGCAGCCGTAATCTCTTATCTAGCCGTGAACTCTTCTCCTTAAATATGATTTTCCTTTATTTTTCTTCACTTCTCACATCTCCAAGTCAAGAACTCTCATTTCTCTCTCAAGTATCATCAAGAACACTCCCATTTCTCGTCAAAGTTGTAAGTGATTCTTTCATTATTAGTTGATATCCTTCATGATCTAGTAAAACCCTATGATTTCATCTGTGAATTCATCTCTTTTTGGGGTTAGATCTTCAAATCATTAAGAACACCAAGAACACACACTAGTTCTTTGGGCTGTAAACACCCCTTCAAGCTTCCAAATCGTAAGTATCCTTTCCATATACTTGTTACCCCTTCAAGCTAAAATTCTTTTATATGCTAAACTCTTTATTAAACTCATTTAAACTTATATGTTGTCAAAATCATGACTATATAGATATAGTTATATAAATAAGGTTGAAAGGGCTTAGGACTGATAACTCGCTTTATTTCATATTCCTTGTTTGGTTGTGGACTTAGGGTATCGATTGTTTGTCTGAGTGTCGTTTAAATCTTAGTTATATATTATGTATATGTATGTAGATATAAAAGTTCTTCCAATCTGTTCAATACCTTTGGGGAGCAAAGGTGTACAAACATGATCAGTCATTCAAACAATAGTACTAGTAAACTATAATAGGTATAGTTTAGAGGATTACTACTCACTATTTCTAGAACAATGAAACATACAAGAGTCAGTTCATACATGAGTCAGTTCAAACATACTATAACGAGAAATAGAAAGAACATACTATAACGAGAAACAGAAAGAACATACTATACACTAGAACAAAGAGAACATACTATACACTAGAACAGAGAGAACATACTACACTAATACAAGAATAATATAACATTAATGTGAGCCACTACTTCATGGCATGGCAATATACTGTTGTGTCACGTTTTGTAAGCAGAGTCTCCTAGAGGGAGAGCGTGAATTTGTGTATAGATCTATACGGGATTGACCATCCTACACCTGCTGCTAGCTACAGTGGGACCTGCAGGTCTACGGGTGACAAATGTCATACCATTTCGATGTCTTTGATCGTCGTGTTTTACTAGTCAAATCAAGTATGGTCATAATCTCATCACATTGTACCTTAATTACACAATTGGTTTAAGGTAGTTAGTACATCTTTAGTTACTATATACAATACTACTGTACATCGTCATTTTTCCCTTTACATTCATATTGTGATCTTCTCACATAAATGGTAATGTAATCTATTTTCTAGTAATAATAGTCATACTTGGGAAAAAAACTTACTTGTACACAAGAACAAACATACAGAACAGTCGGGTCTTGGTAGAAGACTACATGTCATTATAAGTAGAAAATATAGGATATTATAGGAGATAGAAACATTTACATCAAACGCTTACAAACATTTACATCAAACAATTACAAACACTTTCATCAAACTTATATAAACATTTGACACTAAAATACTTATGAACTCACCAGCTTTAATACTGATCTACTCTTTCAAAATAACTTGTATTCTCCAGTCACCAGTAGACAGGCACATTGGACCAGGTTTTTGAGAAGACAGAGCACATTCGAGACTCGTCTTTTATTTTGATTCATATTTTGGTGTCTTTAAAACTATACACAGAACACACTTGTATTACATTATATTATTAATGCAATGGATAATGTTGTCGCTTGTTTACTATTGTGAATAGTTATGATATTGTACATGACGTCCTCCATCCTCGAACGTTTCCGCCGTTCTGGTTTGGGGGTGTGACAGATTGGTATCAGAGCTTTGTTTATAGTGAATTGAGTATATCAACCCATAAAATATATACAACTATAAACACATCGGGATTAAAATACTCTGACCAAGAGTTTATACTTTTAAATAATAAAATATTTAACTAAAGTATCCATACAAGCATTCATACTAGGATCAGTGTAATACTACAACAGAACAAAAGTATTGTGGTTGTTGGACAACACAAGTAGGCTTGGGGACATATAATCAGATTTGGGAGTGATATAGCCTGATCAACTATATTTTTCTGAGAAGTGATTAGCATGTGCCCTGGGAATGGTTGTGGTGTTGCAGCAAGTCTAAAAACGTACCAACACTACTACAATGAAAACTTTAGAACAGAACATAAACTTAAAATACTATAGGAGTATTTTGTGTTACTATAATTACTTATTTGAGAACTAAAAGGTCTTTATTAGTAGGTCAATAGTTGTTGAGTGGATACGCAAAGGTTATATGTGACTAGGGTGTCATAGACTTAGAATCTGTGATCTTTGCTTTACTTCATGTTCCTTGTTTGGTTTTGGACTTAGAGTTAGGGTCACTTATTCAAAGGTCTATCCTGTTTTGGTTACATTTGACTGGTATGCACTACGTAAGTATTGAAGTAACTAGTAAGGATCATCCTATAATTATCTTAAGTAGTACGTCTATTAACTATCTCTTTTATCCCTATTCTAGCGTAGATAACATGGCTGGATTCCATCTCCTCGGCGACCCGTACATTCCCAACCAAGGTAATGGTGGATGGCTCGATGCAGAGCCAGAAGAGAATCATGCAATTCCTTTGGATGATGACTTCGTAGAAACCTACCTGCAGGATTCTGACTCCGAGCCATAAGTCAATGATTTACCCTTATTAGCTCAAATCCCAAATCCTAACCCTCGTCAGGCTTTTCAAGGCCCGACGCTTTTGTGGGCTAAGAACTTGGGCAAATGGAGTCAAGAGCAGGGTCAACCCTTACCATACAACGGAGACCGAAGCTTCTACAACATACGCGAGGGAGGATCTGCAGACAGAATTCTTCCCATCTTGGTTCGCCGTGTGGCTCGCAATGTTGAGCTTGGAATGACAGCCATTTAATAAACCGTGGAGCTAGATGCAGACACAAACGCCAATACAGATCGTATTGACAATCTTGAAGTTTCTCATGGGAGAGCTATGAGAGACAACGAGGCTTTGCAGCAAGAGCAAGTTGTAATCCGAGTCGAAGTCATAGAACTCCGAGCCCGCCAGACAGTGTATGAACGAAACCTCCTTGATGTGGAGCGTCAGCTGGCTGAATTGAGGGTTCATCGGAGGGATGCCCGTTGCCAATAGGAGATGATCTGCTCATCCTTTCTTTTGGTTCAAGGAATAGCCTTCTTATCTATGCTCTAAGTCACACTTTTCCCTGTAAATACTCCTGTACTGCAAGTATTGTTGCTAGGTCTCTGTGACAACCCGAAATTTCAATCTTGTACACACCATTCAATCCAATCAAAAGTTAGACTTTTCCTACAAACTTTTGGCACTAATTAGAGTCTGTTTGAGCATTCCAAGCTTAGTACATCAAAGGAATAAGTGAATGGAAGTGCCAATAGGAGTTGTAACCCATTGACCATGCCATAAACCCTCAAAAGAGGAGTTTACGGCCAAGGGTCATAGGTTTACGGCCGTAAACACATGTTGGCCGTAAACTCCCCCTATATATACGACCCTTAGTCATTTTTAGCCATTCTTTAATTTTTCCAAGCCTAGAACTCGAATTCTCTCTCAAGGATCTTGAAGTTTTTGCTCCAAATCTTCAAAACGGTAAGTGAATCCTTCCATAAACGAGTTAATACATCTTTTCTTCTTGATTCACCCTTGATTTCATCCATGAAATATCTTCTTTTGGGTAGATCTTCAAGTGTTCTTCATTTCACCAAGAACACCAAGAACACACACTACTGTTTTTGGGCTCTAACCACTCTTTCAAGCTTCTACTACGTAAGTACAGTACCCTTAGCTTGTTATATACTAGAATCTCTCTTTAAACACCAAGAAATCATGTCTAGAAGGGAGTTTACGGCCAAGGCAATCTCCCTTGGCGGTAAACCCTAATGTTGGGTGCATATGGACAATAACTCCTTCCTAAAGCTTGGTCTTTAATCTAGAACCCTTTTTGGAAGCTTGTAGGACCTTACACACAAGAACTGGATCAAGATGACATGAGTTTATGGCCGTAAACACCATGGGCCGTAAACCCATGGGCCGTAAACAGCATGGGCCGTAAAGCCAGGGGTCGTAAACTCATGGGCCTTACCATTTGGGCCGTAAACTCTAATGTGAGGCCCTATAACCCCTAGATGCAACCCTATGTGCTTCTAAGACTTGAATCAAAGTGTTTTCCATGTCCTAGGGTGTCCTTACTTGCTTAATTAGTTGTCTAAACACTAATTAGATACATATATATGTCATTATATGTTAAATAGGATCCGTGTGTGCTCAAGTCTTCACTTGACACTTAGCATCCTATCCAGCACTTCCATCCAAACCCCTCACTGCAGGTGAGTTCATACCCCTTAACCAACCTTTTAAATGCTTTTTAAAATGCTTTTATAGGGGGGGGGGAATACAAGTTGTATATTCTAGTTATTATGTTAATCACATGTGATTTATAACTAGAACAAACAGAAAGATTTTCTATTACTTTCAAATGGTTATGAAACTTATGGATTTTCAAACACTTCAAAACATTTTACTAAACTCTTTTAATGACTAAATCCTTTATCAAACTCTTTTTATATATTAGCCAAACTCATATCTATACAGATATATTTATATAAGTAAGGTTTGAAGGGCTTAGGACTGATAGCTCACTTTATTTCCTGTTCCTTGTTTGATTGTGGACTTAGGGTATCCGGTTATTTGTCTGAATGTCGTTGAAACCTTCAGTCCAGTACCTTTGGGTAGCAAAGGCATACCAACAACATTAATAGTTAACTATAATAGGTATAGTTAAGAGATTACTACTCACTAATACTATTACAACAACACATACAAGAGTCAGTACATTTATGAGTCATTACAAAAGTACTATAAAGGGAAACATTACATACTATACATTATACAAGAAAACATACTATACCATTGTACAGAGAAAACATTACTACTCTATGACTTACTATACAAACATTTGGATACGATAAATTAATGTGACATACCATTTAAGGATACAACGACACTGTGTTCTATCAATGTGTAACCAGAGTCTCTTGGAGGGAGAGCGGCCATCTTGTGTATAGATCTATACGGGACAGACACTCCCACACCCCGACTGCTAGCTACAGTCCCAGCCGACACGGCCAAGGGGTGACAACATGTTACCTTACTACATATGACACCGGAGGGTCATCATTTATTCAGTCGTCCATCAGCATGGTTACATACGAGTTCACATTTAAACCTTTAATTAACTGACTAAGGATTAAAGGCAAAATGACTCCCCGAGGTGTATTGTACATTTAATACTACCTGGAGTCTGCATTTTTACCACCTTTATAGCCACCAGTGTCACTGCTGAGGTCAAACATTTCGCTCCTCTACTATATGCATTTTGACATCATCTCACATTAACGATGACTTAAACTATATTTTTATAAATGATAGTTTTACTGGGAGAAACACTTACATCACTAAAGAACATACATACAAACAGTCGGGTCTTGGTGGAAGACTACATTTCAGTAGAAAATATAGGATTTTCTAGAGAGTCCAATCATTCGCAAACATTTTCAAACAGTTACAAATAAATACGAACATTTATACGACGTTGTTACAAACACTTTATACAAGCAAATGACACTAAATACTTATGAACTCACCAGCGTTAATGCTGATAAACTCTTTCAAAATAACTTGTATTCTCAGGTCACTAGTAGACAGGTACAGGTGAAGCTTTTGAGAAGATGGAGCACATACAAGACCCATCTTATATTTTGATTATTCATTTTTGGTGTCTTATAAACTACAAAACACGCTTGTATTAAAATAATCCTATTAATGCAATGGATGTGTTTGCTTGTTTACTATTATGCTTTGTTGTGATACTGTACATGAAGTCCTCCACCCCAGAACGTTTCCGTCGTTCCGGTTTTAGGGTGTGACAGTCTCTATGCTGTCAAAATTTTCTTGTTATGGTTTGATGTAAGACCTACTTCAAGGTCATTTTCCTGAACTTGTTACATCATTAATGCCAATATTATTGACAGAAATCTAATCTTTTGGGAAATATTTATCCAAATGCTTTCATCCTTCTACTATTAGATCTCTATTTCAATCATACTCTCATCTGTTTTATTGGGCTATGGTGACTTAGCCCATGGACCACTCTCATTATACTCACAATTGACTCTTACTATCATATTCATCTTTGTAAACTTTTAGTTGAAAGATGCCTCCACGCCGATCACCGAGACGGAACCCTTCGAGAACTCCTACTCAACCACCACCACCTCCTCCATAATACAATCCAACAGCTATCCAAACTGCGGTGGCTACGACTGTTTCGGCAGCCTTAGCTCAATTCAGTGCAAGTGGTACTAACGGGAGTGGAACAACTGTTCATTCCACTCAAGGTGATGCTCCAGTGGCCTCTAGAGAGTGCTCGTATAAGGACTTCACCAACTGCAAGCCCATGACCTTTAACGGGACTGGTGGAATCATTGCCCTCTCATAATGGTTCGAGAAAACAGAGTCGATCTTTGAGATCTGCTCCTATCCGGAAGGGGGCAAAGTTAAAATTCCTACTTGCACCTTCGCGGACAGAGCCCTGACATGGTGGAATAGCCATGTCAAGTCACTAACCCTTATAGTGGCTACTGCTATGGGCTAGGAAGCTCAGAAGGAGCTCATGATTAAAGAGTACTGTCTGAGGGGCGAGGTTCAGAAACTTGAACAGGAACTCTGGAGCCTAACCATGAAGCGCTCCGACATAGTTGCCTACACGGCCAGATTCAGCGATCTGGTGGCACTATGTCTAGGAATGGTCCCTACAGAGGGAAAGAAAGTTAAGAGGTACATCTGGGGGCTGGTGCCTCCATTTCAGGGGAATGTCTTAGCTTCAAACCCCACTACCTTCGACAGTGCCAAGCGATTGGCACAGCGGCTTATTGATCACGGAGTCTGCACCCCGATAACAACAACCACCCTTGGCATCCCAGAACCCTCCAAAGCCGCTGACAACAAGCGGAAGTTCTAGGATAACAAGAAGAAAAAAGCGGCGCAAAACTTTCCTAAAAAGTAGCACGTCGTGGCTGTTCATGTTGCGATACACCTACTGCTACTGCGCCAATGAAGCAGTATGTTGGGTGCTTGCCCAAGTGCAACAAGTGAAACTTCCACCATAATGGACCCTGTCGGGAAATACAGTGCGCTAATTGCAATAGGAAGGGGCACACTGCCCGTTTCTGCAAGGCTCCGGCAAGGCCAATCACCCAATTCCCCGGTGTTGGTTTTGGCCAGGCTTGCTACGGATGTGGCGAGGTGGGTCACTACAAAAGAAACTACCCGAAGGCAGAGAACGCAGGCGGAGTGGATAGAGTTTTGGCAATAGGCCACGAGGAAGCAGTAGCCGACCCTACAGTGGTCACTGGTATGTTTCTCCTCGATAACTCTTATGCATGCATACTGTTTGATAATGGAGCGGAGAGGAGTTTTGTGAACCAGAAATTTGCTCACTTACTTAAACAAAAATCGTGTGCACTGAAAGAATCGTTCACTGTAGAAATGGCTAACGGAAAAACTCAGAGCACTAGCAGCACATACATAGGATGTACTCTAACTCTAGATAAGCCATCCATTTCCAATCGACCTCATGTCGGTCTCAATTAAAAGTTTCAACGTCATTATCGGTCGGGAATGGTTGAGTCTTCATCGTGCTAACATCATGTGTTATGAAAAGGCCATTCACCGTAATCTACCGTCTAACGAAACTCTAGTTATCTATGGCGACAAACCCGGCACGAACCTTCGTATCATCTCGAGTATACAAGCCCAGAAGTACTTACGAAAGTAATGTCATGCATTCCTTGCTCATGTTGTCAATGTGAGCCAAGAGAAGAAAGACATAAAGAACATCCCAGAAGTACACGACTTTCCCGACATCTTTCAAGAAGAACTACCAGGATTACCACAACAACGTCAAGTCAAGTTCAGAATCGACTTAGTTCCAGGGGCTACCCCAGTAGCCAAATCGCCCTATCGTCTAGCACCAGCTGAGATGCAGGAGCTATCCGGTCAACTTAATGAACTGCTCAGCAAGGGATTTATTAGATCAAGCTTCTCACCCTGGGGAGCACCGGTCCTCTTCGTGAAGAAGAAAGACGGATCGTTCCGTATGTGCATCGACTATAGAGAACTGAACAAGCTTACCGTCAAGAATCGTTACCCTCTATCTCGCATAGACGATTTGTTCGACAAACTGCAAGGGGCGAATTACTTTTCGAATATAGATCTGAGATCTGGGTATCACCAGTTACGAGTGTTAGACGAGGATTTTCCCAAGACAACCTTCCGAACTCGTTATGGACACTACGAGTTTGTAGTGATGCCATTCGGATTGACCAATGCGCCCGCAGTATTCATGGACTTAATTAATAGGGTGTGCCGTCCTTACTTAGATCAGTTTGTCATTGTATTCATCGATGGCATACTTATCTACACTCGAAGTAAGGAGGACAATAGTCAACACCTGTGTCAGATCTTAGAAACATTACGATCAGAGAAGCTCTACGCGAAGTTCTCTAAGTGCGAATTTTGGATTCGAAAAGTCGAATTCTTGGGTCACGTTGTTAGAAAAGAGGGAATTCATGTGGATCCTTCCAAAATATAAGCCATTGAGAACTGGTCAGCACCGAAGACGCCTACAGAAATTCGTCAATTTCTAGGCCTCGTTGGCTACTATCGCAGGTTCATTCAGAACTTCTCTATGTGGCCTTTGACTGGGAAGAGAAACAAGAAAAAGTGTTCCAAACGCTAAAGCGAGCCTTTTGCAGCGCACTGATACTATCCCTCCCAGAAGGGATAGAAGACTTCATAGTTTATTTTGATGCATCCAACCAAGGGCTCGACTGTGTTCTTATGCAACGGGGTAATGTCATCGCCTATGCCTCAAGACAGCTAAAGACACATGAAGTCAACTACACCACCCATGATCTTGAGTTAAGATCAGTGGTATTTGCTCTGAAGATCTGGAGACATTACCTGTATGGTACAAAAAATCATTATCTTTACAGACCAAAAGAGCCTTCAACATATATTCGAACAGAAGGAGCTCAATATGAGACAATGATGGCGGTTCGAGCTACTCAATGACTACGAATGCGACATTCGTTATCATCCCGGTAAAGTCAACGTAGTAGCTGACGCCCTAAATCGGAAAGAATACTCTGGTCGTAGAGTCAAATCATTGACTATGACTATCCATTCACATCTGTCCACACAAGTTATGGAGGCTCAGCTAGAAGCCTTGAAACGTGAAAATGTGGCGGGTGAATCCCTGAGAGGGATGGATAAAAACTTGGAAATCAAGGGTGGCGGAGCCTTATATCTCAAGGATCGGATCTGGACACCGAGGCATGGTGGTTTCATAGACTTGGTCATGACTGAAGTGCACAACACTCGATATTCCGTCCACCCAGGTTCAGATAAGATGTATCTGGATCTCAAAAAGTTATATTGGTGGCCTAACATTAAAGCAGAGATTGCTACCTTCGTGAGTAAGTGTCTTACTTGCGCCAAGGTTAAGGTCGAATACCAGAAACCCTCAGGTTTACTACAGAAACCGGAGATACCGGAATGGAAGTGGGAGCTGATCACGATGGACTTCATAACCAAGTTGCCCAAGACATCGGGTGGTCTCGATACCATTTGGGTGATCGTAGACAGGTTAACAAAGTCCGCACACTTCCTCCCTATCAAAGAAACTGACAAGATGGAGAAACTAACGAGAACCTACATTAGGGAGATCGTACGACTGCATGGTGTTCTCATATCCATTATCTCTGATAGATATAGTAGATTCACTTCAAGGTTCTGGCAGTCACTACAAGGTTCCCTCGGAACTAGGTTGGACATGAGTACAGCCTACCACCCGCAAACCGGCGGACAAAGTGAGAGGACTATTCAAACCTTGGAAGATATATTGCCAGCCTGTGTGATAGACTTTGGGAAGGCATGGGTTACTCATTTACCCCTTGTCGATTTCTCCTATAATAATAGTTATCACACGAGCATAAAGGCTGCTCCATTTGAAGCCCTCTATGGCCGGAAGTGCAAATCCCCTCTGTGTTGGACTGAGGTGGGTGACACACAATTAGCTAAAGGACGAGTTCCTGACAGCACTCTCACATGTCCGAAAATCATTCGGGAAACGACAGAGAAGATCGTTCGGATTCATCAATGATTGAAATCCTCTAGAGACCGACAGAAAAGCTACGCAGACAAGAGAAGGAAACCTTTGGAATTCTAGGTTGGTGATCGTGTTCTATTGAAGGTCTCACCCTGCAAGGGCTTGATACGCTTCGGAAAGCATGGAAAGCTAAATCCAAGATACGTAGGGCCTTTCGAGATTCTCGCTAGAATCGGCCCTGTAGCTTACAAACTCAAACTACCTCGCGAACATAGTAACGTACACCCTACTTTCCACGTTTCGAACTTGAAAAAGTGTCTGTCCGACGAGACTCTTGTTATCCCACTCGATGAGATCGAGATCAACGAGAGCCTCAAGTTCGTGGAAGAACTAGTAGATATCATGGACCGAGAGGTCAAGCAAACGAAGCAAAGTCGTATCCCGATAGTGAAGGTTCGCTGGAATGCCAAGCAGAGACATGAATTCACTTGGGAGCGTGAGGATCAAATGAAACTGAAATATCCTCATCTTTTTGAAGGATTTTGAGCATTCTAACACTCTTATGGTGTACATGCAACCCTATAAACCTTGGATCTATGTTTTCTCTATTATACATGCAAATATTCAATATTCCAAGGTTTTGTCCTAACTAGTATAATATGAAGCAACTATACTACATAAGCCTAGTTAGATAACATACCATTTGATGTGGCTTGAAGTCTTGAACTTTAAGAGCTTAGCCCCATTAGTGTGGAAGCCTCAAGTGGAATCACAAATCACCAAAAACACCTTGGAATAACTAGAGAATAAGGATACTTAGGTTCCTTCTTATGAAATCGGCCTTGCCCTCATTTCTATGCACTAGTGCCCATTTCTTGAACCAAGGACCTCTTTATATAGTGTGGAGGATTAGGGTTACATTGATGTAAATCCTAATACCCATGACCTTTCATTTCCATAGGATCCATGGGTTAAACACTCCATGGACTATCCATGAAAGCTTAGCCCAACCTAAATGAACTTGGTCCACCACATATATAGAAGAGTCCATATTTAATTAGTTCCTCTTGATCACTAGATTAACTCTAAATTAATTCTTGATCAATACTAATTAAATAATATGATTTCATATTAATATATAAGAACTTATAATACATTAATATAAATCACTAGTATCCTTTTTCTCATTTTATCTATCCAGTTGTTCCGGTGAAGTGCAACCCAAATGGATCATGCCAAATCGGGTCAAGTACATACCAATTATAGTTATGGGCTTAGACACTAATCCAACAGTCTCCGACTTGGATAAGTCTAAAACTATTATTGTATATGACTTCAAAACCTGACTAGCAATCGTAGCTCTTAAAGCGGTTGTCGAACTTTGACCTTAGTCAATGACTTGTCCATTAGATAAGGGATCATATATTCCTCCATTATAGATATCATATGGACTGAGACATGGATTACAATCATTCTCTCTGTCCATTTGATGTTTCCTGATTTCCGATTTATGGCGACCGACTAATTGAACAAATCAAATCAGTCCTGGCTTGGCCAAGCACTTCGGGGTGTCATCACTTAATCATCGAGGGGCCCACAGATATCACTTTTATCCCTTCAAGGGTAAAAGGAATGGATAAACTTCGACTCATATGCTTGTTCTACTACTTGTTGAATCATACACAAAGGCATGTTTTATAACATCGAGTTACCAATGCGTTTTCGTACAATCAATGTATAACCAACTCATATCTCTAGGTTTGAAGAATATAAGATATTATCGTCTTATGATCACTCATGATAAAATCGATTAAGTGAGTCAAATGAGCGTGGGTTTAATCCAATACTTAGAACTTATGAGTACTCATGAATGTTGCAGCAACTCTTGTTATGTCCCATACCTTGGGCATCTACAATCCATCTTCATGACAGTCTTGATTCATATATACTTCCAACATATGACCGACTGTGGATGGTTTGAATAACTTAATCATTCAGGAAGAACGACCTAGTTATTCTGCAAGTCAAAACATGCAAAGTGAAACACAAGAATAATCGAATCCCATATGGTCTCAGAACTTATGAATATAAATAGAACACCTTTTATTTATCACCATATTGACTACACATTATTCATTTCATACTGTTTCAAATTATCAACTTTATACTTGAATTAAAACAATAGTTGTCTCATGCTCCAAGCATGTACACTATGTATTTCTAAACACTAGTCATGCCATACACCAAGTATGCACACTATGTTTATCCAAACATTAGTTATGCCATACACCAAGTATGCACACTATGTTTGTCAATGATCTTTACTTTGTGGAATATATTGATTGAACATAATTCAGATTATATCATTTCACAATCCCAAATCCTTACCGCAAATGCAAGAATTCCAAATTCCTGCCATTTGTTAGATTCTAAACTTATGTGCACTAATCCTCTGTAATGATTATGCACAAAGTCACAAAGACTTGTTAACAGACATTACAGAGTATTCCAACGAAGATCACTCCATGGAAACGAAGTCTCAAATTCAAAGTACATTGCTTTGAACATCCTTATTGCATTAAGTTTCCTAATATTACACAGATTTAATGAATAACTTCCGCCTATGGGAATATTTCCATATTCTCATTTTGACTATCACTTCTGAACAAGAGTTGCCTCTTTTCAGAAGATGTGAATATGGTCATCTCCAAAATTTACACCATACTTCCAACTGTCCCTGAGCAATCAATTTTTGGTAAACCTTAGATTATCCTCGACAATTGCTTAATCATTTTATTCATATCCAATTCTAGAATTTTCCCCTCATAATGCCCTGAGCATTTGGAAAATATAGAAAGGATGAATATTATAGCACATGCAATCGATCCTATATCCGAAGCATATGGGACACGATTCATGATGTCTCGCATAAAGACATGGTACTAGACCAGTCTTTTTGCTATAATATTTCTATTTCTATTTGCCAAGTTCTCATAATTCAGATTATTAAAAGGTATGCCATAATCATAATCGAATTTTAGAACGCAAATAATGGACCCATATATAGAATTTCCTTATGTTGAACCATTCCAACATAACATTCATATATATACTAGACTAAATTTGATTAAAATCTCACGATCTAAGATTTTAGATTTGAAATGAAGTACAGTTTCCTCTCCCTTAATTATAGCAAAACAACTTTTCCCAATTGAAACTTTTTTTTCTATAATTAACATTGCTAACTTGCAACACTTTATTATAATTATCATGCTCCCACCAACATGATGATTATTAGCATAACACTTATGCTCCCACTAGCTTTGACATGTACTCAGAAATCAGCTGGACTTCTAGAAATGAATACTTTATTGACTTTCTTACCAAAGTTCAGATTTCTGATATGAGATGCTTTGATAAAACTTTATCAAAATCATACACTTTTCCTTAGATAGCACAAATGTGTGTCTAAACAATTTCAGAACTATGAAAAGGGATGTCGTAATCACAGTCTCAATTGTTTAGACCTTTTCCATTCCTCACAAGTCCATGTTAGTGTGTCGGTTAACAACATGCGCTCCACTAACAACTTTGAGAATGCAAATATCACAATTACTATCTACTTAAAATCTATATAGTGAAAGCGTTTCCTCACCATCATTTTCATGAATCGGAGAGAAACCTTATGACACTTAGATTTTATGGTGTATGTGTTCCTATCCATGTGAATTTGTCAAAACCATAATCACAAAACAAGGTTAGTGATAAATCCAAACTCACATGGATTGAACTTGTGCAGTCTTAACTCCTTGCCACCTGGCAGCACAAGGGCCTGCCATTGCTTCCAGGTTGTTATGCAACCAATTGAGAACTCTCAGAACTCATATGCAAAGCCAAATTAAACTGGAATGGGCACAGAAATAGGAATGTCAACACGATAGGTTATAAACCTCATGTCGTGTGCTAGTGATAAACTACAGTTTTTTATTCTTGATTAGATCATGAAGCTTTTTCATGATCTTTAAGACTCCCACTGTCCTCTTGACATATAAGAATCTCTTGCCAAATATTCAAGAGATAGTGCGGATTCTTTATCAAGACAAACACTTCACACAATTGGCCTTAGTTGGTCTTTCTTTTATCCAAAACATCACAACTTACCAAATTCCAAATGTACAAGAGTAGGACACATTTTACTCTTACATTTGACAAGTGTGATAAACCTTCCTTTAAGATATGTCACTCAAGTTACAATCTTGGAGTATGACTCTAAGAATTGTTCTGGAACGAAGTATGACTCATCTTCTTGATTTAACCATTTTAACAATTCATGATTCCTCTTATTAGCCATATGAATGCACTAAGATGTCCTTAGATGACCAATTGTGATATGGTATCTTAATCATTAAGATGATCACAAAACATGATACTAAAGTACTCTCCCATCTTTTCAGATTTGAGAATCTTTTATCTTTCTGCCTAATTTGATTCTTCTTATTCGTTATGCCATACATCGAAACTTTTCCAATGTCTCATAATTATACTTAAACTTGTAAGTATAACCATATTTACTAAGATTAGTAAATCATGACGAATAGTCTTATTGATCTTTTGTTGTGGACTTGACCAATGCAAAAGAATGTGTACTCGATCCCTTTAGTCCTTCACTTGACTCACATATACATGTGAACAAGAAACTAGTCTTAATTTTCCAAAGATGAAGATTTTCATTCATCATACTATACAACTTGCATGATTCCAAGTTTCGGTCCAATTGAAACCTTGGGTGATGACAATATTTCCTTATTTGGTAGATTTAGACACTACCACAAATGAAAGAATCAAATTCAAATTCCATTATTGATAGAAACATACAAATATCAATTTTTCATAAATGCCATTGCAAGGAGATACAATAAAATATCACAAAAAAAATTATTTATTTATCAAATGCGGAAAAACTTTTTCCTTACAATGAAACTTTAAATGAAAACAATGTTATTACATATTTCCTAGCAATCTATCATAACTCCTAAGTAGTAGCTCAAGAATCCGATCTTCGAACCATGTGATCCATTTTCACGATCAGATTCAGCAAACTCTTCTTTTAATCTTCCTTCGCTTTGCTTGATCCTGCCATACATAAAAATATATTAAGAATCTTCAAATAGGAACTTAAGAGAGTTGGATAGTGGACATACCTGAAGCAGAGTCAAACTTTTTGACATGACCTTCTCTCAGATCTTTTAGGTAGTTAGGGCAGGTTCGCAACCAATGTCCTTTACTTTGGCAATATAACCATATTGACCCTTTGGGAATTGTACACTGGACTATCTCAGACTTGCCTTTCTCTTTACCATTTGGTCAGCCGATTTGACTATGGCCGATCCCTTTCCATTGGGAAATGAAAGCCTTTTCTGGATATCCAATGTTACCATTGTCCTTGTCCATGGTAGTTTGGAAGTTGATCTACTAATCAAATTTGCTATACCAGAGCTCCAAATCATTGCTGATTCAGCAGCACCAAGTAAATAAATAAGATCATTAGGGTCATGTCATAGTCTGTTACATAGTAGTCCCAAAGGAACTCACTATGTGACTTAGAAAGTGATTGAACAACCAACTTTCTCAAGACTTTAACACCTAACTCTCCCAACTTGTCAATATGTGAGCATACATAGACCTTGCTTGCCAATAGGGCTTGAGTGACTTTGAACTATTCAAGAACTTGTGGGTTAGGGAGAATAATTGGAGGAGGTGGAGGGAGTGAAGAATGATTTCCGGGACATCATCTTCATTAGGAAAGCTTGTTCTAAGAGTTTTGGGAAAATCATAATTGTCTGAACCAGAAATCTTTTGGGAGATATTCAAGATAGTTGATTTAAAGTCCTTAATATAACACCCAATATGAAATATTAAGGCTAGGATCCAACACAATATTTTATAACTTGGAAGAGGGATGTTGTAATCCAAGCTATAAAATATTTGAAGATATGAGAATGACGATTCACTAATTTCCACCATGAAAAACCAAAAAATCTATTAAGTTTTTAATTGCATTTGAAACTCCTAGATCTTTTGTGATTCATTGAACTTTTAAATGGCATGTTTCAATCTCGATTATGCCCTCTCAAATTTTGTGACTGTGATGTCGAGGATCACAAAACAATGTGTGAATAACCATGCAAATATACTTTGTACCCTTAATATTTACCACTCAATCGATATGCCGGTTAACCACATGCGCTCCACCGATACTATGATAAACATTAAGTTACCCTTTGCCTACCTTGTTAAATCCATGTTAGTGTGCCGGTTAACCACACGCGCTCCACTAACGACTTAAGCAAAGTGCAAAGTGTAATTTCATGGGTTAGTACCAAATTCACATTTTCCTAAAGTAACTAAGATTGGGAATTTATAAAAGGTTTAGCTACTTTATATTTATCATTATACTTATAATGAAAATTATAGTCCTTGTCCTACCCGTTCGGCTAACGACCCTCCACCAGTCAAGGAAGCGGTGGGTGAGAGTGGACACCCATTAAACTGCCATTTTATAGGCAGTAACCTTATACCCCCCTTATAGACCGGCTTCGTGAATGAGGCCTAAAACGGTAAGACTAACTTGATCTTATACATATATATATTATTAACTTATAATACTATAAAGTATAAGAGTTGAATTTTAACTTTTAAAACTCTAGGGTTTGGAATTAAAGTGTGTGTGAGACTTTGCAAATTCCAAAACTTGAGGGCAAGTTTTGAACTATAAAAAAACTTTTCAATTCCATAACTTATGTGTTTAAAGTAGTTTTAATGAAAAACTCTTCAAGTTCCATAACTTGAGGACAAGTTATCGAAGACTTTAAAACATTTAAAAATGAGACTCTCCATTTTTCATAACTTATGGAAATCTTATGAGTTTTAATAATCATAAATGTGACTTTCATATAACTTGAGGACAAGTTACAAAAACACATATTATGAACAACTTTTAGATTAATTTGGATTGAAAACATATTATCACATAACTTTTCTATTAATCTAAATCAACTCATAAGAACAAGATAATTTAAATCAAACAATTTTCATATAATTAGCCTAACCATTAAACTAATACAAAACATGAATCTATTGACAAATATCTATGAAATTGGATTAGCATGAACATTACCACATCAAAAACAGTTTTACAAGTTAAAAAACAGCTTAGGGTAATGTTCCTAGTCCAATTCCAACCAAAAAACTCGAAAATATGATGTCTGGGGGTCCAACTTGTCGAGTGCATGAACCAACTCGACGAGTTGGATGAATTTGCACATGGACTCGTCGAGTACCTCAATGGACTCGTCGAGTCCCCTGTCCAGACAGCAAAAAATTCAATTTTTTTTAAGCTTTTTTCAGCAAATTGCATCAAGTATAAAAGAAAACAAGCCTGGGCTCTGATACCACTAAAGGATTTTGAGCATTCTAACACTCCTATGGTGTACATGCAACCCTATAAACCTTGGATCTATGTTTTCTCTATTATACATGCAAATATTCAATATTCCAAGGTTTTGTCCTAACTAGCATAATATGAAGCAACTATACTAAAAAAGCCTAGTTAGATAACATACATTTTGATGTGGCTTGAAGTCTTGAACTTTAAGAGCTTAGCCCCAATAGTGTGGAAGCCTCAAGTGGAATCACAAATCACCAAAAACACCTTGGAATAACTAGAGAATAAGGATACTTAGGTTCCTTCTTATGAAATCGACATTGCCCTTATTTCTATGCACTAGTGCCTATTTCTTGAACCAAGGACCTCTTTATATAGTCTGTACGATTAGGATTACATTCATGTAAACCCTAATACCCATGACCTTTCATTTCCATAGGATCCATGGGTTAAACACTCCATGAACTATCCATGAAAGCTTAGCCAACGATATGCTAAGCTTATGGGACTTGAAATAGTCCATCAGACTGCCGGAAAGTTGAAAGTGATTAGGGAAAGGATGTTAGCTGCTCAAAAGAGCTATGCTGACAAGAAAAGATAACTGATATCATTCGAAGTTGGAGATTCGGTTTTACTTAAACTCTCGTCGTGGAAGGGACTTATAAGGTTTGGTAGAAGGGAAAATTGAGTCCAAGGTTTATTGGACCATTTAAAGTTCTTCGGAGGATCGGGAATCAAGCTTACAAGCTAGAATTACCGGAAGAACTGGAGGGTATTCATAACACATTTCATGTGTGTTATTTGAGGAAGTTCACGGGAGGTGTGCCCGACATAATTCCCATTTCTGAATTAAGGTTGGATGAGAGCAAGAGGTTAATTGGAGAACCTGAGGCAATCGTTGACCGTAAGACTAAGAAGTTGTAACGTAAGATAGTCGATTTAGTGCTTGTGCGTTGGAAACATATAAATGGGCCAAATCTCACCTGGAAAACGGAGAGTGACATGGTGAGTCGCTACCCGTAGTTGTTTGTCGTTGTGTAATTCCGATGACGGAATCATCCTAAGGGGGAGAGAGTCATAACGCCCGTGTTTCTAGGCTAGGCATTAATATTGACATAATGGTCTAGGTTAACCTTTGTGACTCATTTTGGAGAAATGAAAAGGAATTATGTGAATATTATGTGTTTTATGTGTTTTATGCTTAATTATTAGGGTTTAAATAATTAAGAATAAAAATGAGCGTCAAAAATTAAATTTTAGATAAAGCCGATATCTATTAAGAAACTTGAAGTGGGCGTGACAAGGATTACAGATATATAAAGAATGCCGAAATCCGAGTTATAACAAAGAAGTTATGACATGTCGAAGTTTCGCAACAAACCGGCACGGTGCCGAATGTCGTAAAAAGTGAGTTTTTGATAAACTACTTTTTTGCCATAGTAATCTAAACAAAACTCGTAGTATTCGTTAAACCGAGAAGTTCGATAAAAAGAACGCCCAAATCTGACTTCGTGTGAGGAAGTTATGATTTTTCGAAGTTTCAGCTTAGCAGTAGACAGCTAAAAACTCGAATTTTAGATCGAGTGATTTTTAGCTGACACTACCTAAACGAGAATCGAAGGTCTCTTGATTAGTAGCACAACGGTAAAAAGTCTGACGAAAACGGACGTCGGATGAAGAAGTTATGAATTTTTAACGGATTTCCTGTCCCGATCTGTTAAAAATAATAATATAAAAATTAAAGTCAAAATTAGCCGACGAAGTCTAAATGAAAGTTGTAGAGCGTAATTTTGCCTACGCATGCATATAAAGAACGTCAAAAACGGAGCTCGTATGCGAAAGTTATGGATTTTAGATGTTTTGGCGTGAAAATCGAGAAAATTCGCATAGTCACGTTTTTGCCACGTCACCTTCGCTGAAAGAGTGCCACGTGTCTGAAATTTGTGAGTCATGCGAAGCCACGTGTCGCCTTCCATCGCATGAACAGTAGCTGCGTGTCGGATTCTGATTCGACCAAAGGGAGGCCCAATCCGAAGCTCGCAGCTGGACCGAGCCTCGCACCGCCTTAGCCTCCGAGCCTCGCAGATGGACCACTAGACCTCGGTCCAATCAGCAGCTACCACCGAGGCCTTCGCACGTGCAGCCACTTGCGGACCCTCGCCTGCGGACCCCACCACCAAGCCGACTTCGGACCCCTATAAATAACAGGGGTATGCGAGCCTTCCCGGTTAGATTTGGAATTTTGCCATATTTAGCCCCTTTCTTCATATTTTCTTCATCTTAGCATCCCCTGAAGCCCCGGTATCGATTATAACCCCCGAAATATACCATGAAGTGCCCGTGAAGCCCGGAAAATTTATCTTTTCGGTTTCGAAGCCCGACTTTTGCAGAGCCCGGTTTCTCAATAAAACTCCCGGTTTTATTAGAAACGATCGTTTTAGGAAACGAATTGTTGCCCGATTTTCATCAAAACAAGTGAGTGTGTAGTTACTTTCACCTTACACATAGATATGAAGTATTTTACATAAAATACATGTTGTGTGAATATTTATTGTTTGTTTATTTGAGTTGGATGTTGAAGGTGTGATTTATACATGTTTTTAAATAATTTAAACTGTATATGTATTTTTATCTACAAAAATGTTGGGTAAAACATGGGTAGACGAAATAGTGGGTGTGATGAAATGTGAGTTGGATAAAGGAGATGATTAGTAATATTGATCATGAGTTGAGGGTGAGTGGTGATATTTGAGAGAATCACTTACCCAAAATGTTGGCCCCCAAAATGTTTGTCTATGATCCTTACTTTGTGAAATAAACCAATTGAACATAATTTCAATGATTCTAATTTCACACTCCCAAATCCTTATCGAAAAATGTGAGAATTTCAAATTCCTATCATTTATCGAAATCTGTTTAGATTTTAAACTTATATGCACTGACCCTCCTGTAATGAATATGTACAAAGTCACAAAGACTTGTCAACAGTCATTATAAGGTATTCCAATGGAGATCAACTCCATGGAAACTAAGTCTCATATTCAAAGTACATTGCTTTGGACATGCTTCTTGCATTAAGTTTTCTAATCTTACACAGATAACTTCCACCTATGGAGACAACTCCATATTCTCATTTTGACTATCACTTCTAAATAAGAGATGCCTCTTTTCAGAATATGTCAATATGGTCCTTCCAAAATTAGCACTATACTTCCAATTGTCCCTGAGCAACCAATCTTTGGTAAACCTCAGATTGTCCTCGACAATTGCTTAATCATTTTAGTCATATCCAATTCTAGACCTTTTCCCTTCTTAATGCCTCTGGGCATTTGGAAAAATTTAGAAATGACAAATATTATAGCACATGCAATTAATCCTGTACCCAAAGCAAATGGTACACGATTCATGATGTCTCACATAAAGACATGATTCTAGACCAGTCTTTTGCTACAATATTTTTTATTTGCCATGTTTTCAAAATTTGACTATGAAGAGGGATGCCGTAATCATAATCGAATTTTGAGAACGCAATATATAGAATTTCCTTAAGTTGAACCAATCCAACATGAAATTCATATATATATTCTTGACTAAAGATGATTAAGGTCTCAATCTAAGCCTTTAGAACTGAAATGAAGTATATCCTCTCCCTTAATTATAGCAAAACAACTTTTTCAATCCCTGCAGCCTCACGAATTGAAACTTTTGTTTTCTATAATTAACATTGCTAACTTGCAACACTAACAATAATTATCATGCTCCCACTAACATGATGATTATTAGCATAACACTTATGCTCCCACTAGCTTTGACACGTACTCAGAAATCAGCTGGACTTCTAGAAATCAATACTTTATTGACTTTCTTACCAAAGTTCAGATTTCTGATACGAGATGCTTTGATAAAACTTTATCAAAATCATACACCTTTCCTTAGATAGCATGCATGTGTGTCTAAACAATTTCAGAACTATGAAAAGGGATGCCGTAATCATAGTCTCAATTGTTTAGACCTTTTGCCATCTGCTTCAAATCTACTTCGTGGAAGTGTTTCCTCACCATCATTTTCATGAATCGGAGAGAAACCTTATGACCCTTAGATTTTATGGTGTATGTGTTCTTATCCATGTGAATCGTCAAAACCATAGTCACAAGACAAGGATAATGACAAATCCAAACTCATATGGACTGAACTTATGCAATCTTAACTTCTTGCCACCTGGCAGTACAGGGTCTGCCATTGCTTCCAAGTTGTTATGCAACCAATTGAGAACTTTCAGAACTCCTATGAAAAGCCAACTTTAACTGGAATGGGCACAGAATATGTCAACACGATAGGTTATAAACCTCAAGTCGTGTGCTAGTGAAGAACCTCAAGTTTTATTCTTGATTAGTTCTTGAAATTATTTTTAGGATCTTTAAGACTCCCACTATCCTCTTGACATATAAGACTATCTTGCCAAATATTCAAGAGATAGTGCGGATTCTTTATCAAGACAAACAAATCACACAATTGGCCTTAGTTGGTCTTTGTTTTATCCAAAACATCACAACTTACCAATTTCAAATGTACAAGAGTATGACACTTTTACACTTACATTTGACAAGTGTTTTAAACCTTTCTTTAAGATATGTCACTCAAGTTACAATCTTGGAGTATGACTCTAAGAATTGTTTTGGAACGAAGTATGACTCATCTTCCTTATCTAACCATTTCAACAATTCATGACTCCTCTTCTTAGTCATAAGAATGCACTAAGATGACCTTTAGAGGACTAATTGTGATATGATTTCTAAATCATTAAGATGATCACAAACATTATACTAAAGTACTCTCCCATCTTTTCAGATTTGAGAAACTTTTATCTTTCTGCCTAATTTGATTCTTCCCATTCGTTCTGCCATACATTGAGACTTTTCCAATGTTTCAGAATTGTACTTAAACTTGTAAGTATAACCATATTTACTAAACTTTAGTAAATCAAATAGTCTTAACGAGCTTTGTGGTGGACATGACCAGTGCACAAGAATGTGTATTCGATCCCTTTAGTCCTTCACTTGACTCACACATCCATGTGAACAAGTAATTAGTATTGATTTTCCAATGCTTGAAAGTTCTCATTCATCATACTATTCAACTTGCATGATTCCAAGCTTCGGTCCAATTGAAACTTGGGCGATGAGGAACTTTCCTGATTTGGTAAATTTAGACACTACCACAAATGAAAGAATCAAATCCATTTTCCAATATTGATGTCAGTAGAATCATATAAGCAACAATTTTCCACAAATGCCATTGTAAGGATACTTCAAATAAATAAAATTAAACAATTTTCTTTTATTTTAAAACTTTGCGGAAAAACTTATCCTTACAATCCACATGGAAAATTGTTGTTATCTATTCCTTAGCAATATATCATAACTTCTTAAGCAACTGCTCAAAATTCTGATGCGATCGAAATCCACCTTCGCGATCAGAATCAGCATATACTTCCTTTAAGATTTCTCTCTATTATTTGATTCTTAAAACATCAACATGTGACCCAGTCACATCATGTAATGAGGATCTCAGAATAGAACTTAACAGAGTTAGATAATGGGCTCTACCTAATGTAGAGTCAAACTTATTGACTTTAACATCCTTAGGTAAATTTGGCACCTTTGCAATCAACGCCCCTTCCTTTGGCAAAATAAACATATGGACCCTTTGGTAATGGGACTATCTCAGACTTAGCCTTTCTCTTTACCATTTGGTCAACCGGGTTGACTATGGTCAATCCCTTTCCATTGGGAAGAGAATGCTTTTTCTACATTTCCAGTGTCACCATTGTCACTGTCCATAAAGTTTTTGGGAAGTTGATCTTCTAATCAAATTTGCTTTACTATCGTTCCAAATCATTGCTGATTCAGCAGCACCAAGCAAATAGATATGATCATTAAGGTTCATGTCATAGTCTGTTTCATAGTAGTCCCAAAGGAACTCACTATGTGACTTAGAAAGTGATTGAACATCCAACTTTCTCAAGACTTTGACACCCAACTCTCCCGGCTTGTCAATATGTGACTTCATCTCTAAGATGTGATCACACATAGACCTTGCTTACCATTAGGGCTTGAGTGACCTTGAACTTGTGGGTTAGGGAGAATAATTGGAGGAGGTGGAGGAAGAGAAGTATGACTTCCATGAGCCAAACTCGAGAAGTCATATTCATTAGGAAAGCTTGGTTTGGGAAGATCATTGTTGTCTAAACCAGACTATCACATACTTGCCTTTATCTTTACCATTTGGCCAACCGGGTTGACTATGGCCAATCTCTTTCCATTGGGAAGAGAATGCTTTTTCTGGGTATCCAATGGTACCATTGTCAATGTCCATTGAAGGTTTTGGGAAGTTGATCTACTAATCAGATTTGCTCTGCCAGTGCTCCAAATCATTGCAGATTAAGCACCCCAAAGCAAATAGATAAAATCATTATGGTGTTGGGTTTTGAGCATTCTAACACTCATATGGTATACATGCAACCCTATAAACCTTGGATCTATGTTTTCTCTATTATGCATGCAAATATTAACTATTCCAAGGTTTCATCCTAACTAGCATATTATGAAGCACCTATACTACAAAGTTCTAGTTAGATGACATAGCTTTTGATGTAGCTTGATGTCTTCAAGCTTTAAGAGCTTAGCCCCAATAGTGTGGAAGCCTCAAATGGAATCACAAATCACCAAAACACCTTGGAAGAACTTGAGAGAATATGTATGCACACTAAAATCGGCCCACTCTTATTTTCACACACTTGTGCCAATTTTGTGAGCCAAGGACCCCTTTATATATTATGGAGGATTAGGGTTACATCCATGTAAACCCTAATACCCATGACCTTTCATTTACATAGGATCCATCGGTTAAAAGCTCCATGGACCTTCCATGAAAGCTTAGCCCAACCTAAATGAACTTGGCCCATTCCATATATATAAGAGTCCATATTTAATTAGTTCTTTTTGAATACTTAATTAATTCTACATTAATTCTTGATCAATACTAATTAAATAATATGATTCCATATTAATATATTAGAACTTATAATATATTAATATAAATCATAAATATACTATTCTGAAAAGACTATCCATATAAATTGTGCCGGTGAAGTGCAACCGAAATGGACCATGCCGGGTCGGGTCAAGTACATACCAAATATAGTTATGGACTTAGAAATTAATCCAACAGGAGGAGGCACCAAAAAACGTCTAGGGTTCTCTTAGAAGTGTTAGCCACGTTTTTGGGGCCTTAGGGGTTCCTTATATATAGGTTATTAGGGTTTTCAACTAGGAAACCCTAATTTGACTACTTAGGCCCTAAGCAGCCCATGGACTCCCTTTAGAACACCCCTTGGACGATTTCTTTATGGGCTTCCCATAGAATTCGTCCAACATATGTTCCGAGGTGATCCATAGCCCAATTGCAATTATGTTATAATTACAATTCCAGTCCCCTAAGTTTAATTAATGTCTTTTAGTCACAAAACTAATTCCTAATTAATTCTTGACTAATATTAATTAAACAATATGATTTATCCTTTAATATATTATTCATATAATATATTAATAAATCATAATTAATCCTCTTTCTCCATAAATCATCCGATCAAGTTGCTTTAGTGAAGGCAACCCAAAAGGCCCACGCACAACCAGGTCAAGTACATACCAAATATAGTTACGGTCTTAGACACTAATCCAACAGTCTCCCACTTGGATAAGTCTAGTAACCATAATGTAAGTACAATCCGATTAGTAATCGTAGCTCTCAAAGATGTTGTCGAACTCTTATCTTATCAGCAACCTGTCCTTTAGATAAGGGATCATATATTCCTCCATTCTAGATATCGTATAGACGTTAGACATGGATTGAAATCATTCTCTCAGTCTATGTGTTGTTTCCCGATTTTCGATTTATGACGATTGACAACAGATTACAATTGAACACATCAACTTAGTCCCGGCTTGGCTAAGCGCTTAGGGTGTCATCACTAAATCATCAAGGGGCCCACATATATCGCTTTTATCCCACTTTGGGTTAAAGGAACGGATAAACTTCGACTCAATGCTCGCTTGCACTCACTCACCGAATCACACACAACAATACGTTTTATAACACCAAGTTACTGGTGCATTTACATATTATCAATGTGTAACCAACTCACTAGATACAACTTACACAACTTGGTTTCAAGAATATAAGATATAATCGTCTCACCAATCACTCGTGATAAAATCCATGAAGCAATCCAAGTGAGCGTGGGTTTAATCCAATACTCTAATCTTATATCAACACTCATGAACCCTGCAGCAAACTTTTGCTATGTCAAAAACACTTTAGAAAATCTATAGTCAGATTCATGACAGTCTTCTTTCATACCTACTTCCAAAGAATGAGCGACTGTGGAGGGTTTGAATAATCTTATTATTCGGGAAGTCAAAACATGCAAAGTGAAACACAAGAATAATACTAATCCTATATGGTCCCAAACATTTGAGAATAAATAAAACATTTTATTTAATCACCATATTGATTACTCATTATTTGTTGTTTCGGGTAATTAACTTCTTACTTGAATTATAACAACAGTTGTCCCATGCTGCTCATTTCACAATTCCTAATCCATTAGTGTAAGAATACAAAATTCTCGCCACTACTAGAATATGTTAGATTCTAACATTTTATGAAACGGTCCTTTCGTAATATCACATCACCAAAGTCACCAAGACTTTGCCAATGAAATTACAAAGTACTCTATCGGATATTGTTACAAGACAATTCCATACTCATGAAGTCTCATATTCAAAGTACATTCCTTTGAACATCCTTCTTGCATAAAAGTTTCTAATCTAGACATTGATTCTCGATATCCAACTCCCAATATGGAAACAAATCCATATTTCCCATATGACAACTTATTCTAAATAGAATCTTATCTATTCATAATGATGTCAATATGGTCCATCCATGACTATACTTCCAACTGTCCACAAGCGACCAATCCTTGGCGAACCTTAAATTTTCCTTGACAGATGTTTAATTATTTTAGTCAAATCCGGTTCTATTCCCTTTTTCCCTCTTAATGCCCTATGCATTTGGAAAAAAAAATTTAGAAGGGTCGAATATTACAGCATATGCAATCGATCCTATACCCGAAGCGTATGGGATACGATTCATAATGAAAGACGTCATACTTTACCAGTTTCTTGCTATAATATTGCAATAATATTTCTAGCTGCCGTGTTCTCAAAATTTTAACTATGAAAAGGGATGTCATAATCATAATCGAACTTTGAGAATGCAAATAGTAAATATACCATTGACTAAATTCAATTAAAATTTATTGATCTAAGCCTTTAGATTGGAAACAAAGTATAACATTCTCTCCCTTAATTATAGCAAAAACATCTTTTTAACCCCTGCAACTTTGCAAAGTGAAACTTTTGTTTTTCTATAATTAATATTGCCAACTTGAAATACTTAAAATAATAATCATGCTCCCACTAACATGATGATTATATCCATTCCAGCATAACATTTATTCTCCCACTAGCTTTGACACGTATTCAGAAAACAGTTGGACTTCTAGAAGACAATACTTATTGACTTCCAAAGTTCATATTTCCAATACGATGTGCTTCGATAAGCATTTATCTAAGCTTCTCAAACTCATACACATTTCCTCAGACAGCTCACATGTGTGTCTAAACTAATTCAGAACTTATATTACTAAGTCCCAATTGTTCAGACCAATTGCCAAATCTCACAATTCGAACTACGAAGAGGGATGTCGTAATCATAATCGAATTTAAGAATGCAATTTACATAATCGCAATCTTCTTAAAATCTCTCTTAGTGAAAGTGTTTCCTCACAATCATTTTCATGAAGGAGAGAATCCTTATGACACTTAGATTTTTTATAGTGTATGTGTTCCTATCCATGCAAATTTGTCATAAGCATAATCATCAGATAATGTTTGTGACGAATTTAAACTCTTATGGACAGAACTTGTTTATTCTTAATTTCTTGCCATCAAGGGTCCCACCATTGCTTCCAAGTTATTTAGCAGTGCACCTATGCTAGTCAATGTACTTTCATTGAAGAAGGTGTTTTCCCTTATATAGTCAATTGAGAACTCGTAGAACTCATATGCATAAATAACTTTTCTGGAATGGCATAGAAATAAAAATTTTGTCAACACGATAGGTTATAAACCTCAAGTCATGTGCTAGTGTTTAATAGGTTTACTTCTTGATTTGTTCTTGAAACTTTTCAAGATCTTTAGACTCCCACTGACCTCTTGACATATTAGATTCTCTTATCAAGAGACATTTCTTGACAAAACAACTATCCAAGAGTTAGTGTGTGTCTATATCAAGACAAAACCTACACGCAATTCGGTACTAGTTGGTCTTTGTCTTATTCAAGACATCACAACTTACCAAAATATGCAAGTGTAAGAACATTCCTACTAAAGATTATGTCACTCAAGTCACAATCTTGGAGTATGACTCTAAGACTTGATTTTGGAACGAAGTACGATACATCTTATTGACTTAACCATTTCGACAATTCTCCATTCCTCTTCTTAGCCAAACCAGTGCACTAAGGTATCCTTAGAGAATCAATTTTGATATTGCTCTTAATCATTAAGACGATCATAAAACACGATACAAAAGTACTTTCCCTTCTTCTTAGATTTGAGAAACCTTTTATCTTTCTGCCTTCATTGATTCTTCTTATTCGTTCTGCCATTCATTGAAACTTTTCAATGATTCAGAATTACACTTAATCTTGTAAGTATAATCACATTCACTAGACTTTTGGTAAATTATAAAGAATAGTCTTATTGTTATTTTTGGTGGACTTGACTAGTGCACAACATTGTGTTCTAGTCCTTTAGTCCTTCACTTGACTCACATACTTGTGTGATCAAGGAATTAGTCTTAATTTCCTAAGTACCAATATTTCCATACATCACATGATTCAAATCATATGATTTCAAGCTTCTGTCCAACTGAAACTTGGGCGATGGGAATCTTTCCTTACCTAGAGAAATCTGACACTTCCATAAATATCATAACTAAGAATCACATCCATTTATAGAAATACACAAACATCAATTTTCACAATGATTTCATTGCAAGGATATATATAAATAAGACAAATCAAAAAATTTATTTTATTGATAAAAGCAACGGAAAACATGTCCTTACAATGAAAAATCAACTGAAAAACTATGCAATCAAATATTCCTAACAAATCTATCATAACTTTCTAAGCTCAAAATCTGATCTTCGAATCCATGCGATCGTGATCCATTTCTTCGTGATCAGACTCATCTTGCTCTTCCATCAAGCTTCCTTTCTGTTCTTTGATCCTGCAAAACATTCAAATGTAATCTTATCACATTATGTATTAAGAATCAATGAATAGGAACTTAATGGAGTTAGATAGTGGATTTTACCTTAAGTAGAGCCAAACGTCTTGACTCTCCCATCTCTTAGATCTCTCAGGTAGACTGGGCAGCTTCGTCTCTAATGCCCCTTCTCTTGGCAATAAAATCAAATTGGCTCTTTTGGAACAGCACACGGAACTACTTCAGACTTTGCCTTTCTCTTATGATCAAACTTTTTCGACCATGGCATGCATTTCGTTGCCATTGCTTATGTTCATAGAGGTTTGGAAGGTAGATCCACCAATCAACTTTGCTTCTCTAGTGCGCCAAATCATTGCTGATTCGGCAGCAATCAGCAAATAAGTGAGATCGATGAGGGACACGTAGTGGTCTATCATATAGTACTCTTTTACGAACTCACTATATGAGTTAGCAAGCGACTGAAGAACCAAGTCAACAGCCAGCTCCTCATAGACAACGACTCCCAACATTCTTAACCTCTCAATGTGTGACTTCATCTCTAAGACGTGTGCACACACTCACTTTCCTTCTTCATGTTTACTTGCCAAAAGGCTTGAGTGAGCTTGAACTTTTCAAGCCTTTGAACTTGTGGGTTAGGGATAACAATAGGAGGAGGTGGAGGAAGTGAAGCATGATCTCTTGTTCCTCGATCGAATCGTGGAATATCATCTTCATATGGAAGGCTTGTTCCATGGGATTTGGGAAGACCATAGTTGTCATACTTTGACATCTACAAAACGGAAGAAAATTCAAGTTAGTGAATTGATTGAGTCCTTAATAAAACACCCAAATGAGATATTAAGGCTAGGACCCAACACAATACTCTACAACTTGGGAGAGGGATGCCGTAACCCAAATTGCAGAACATTTGAAGGTAAGTGAATGAAGATTCACTAATTTTCCACCATGAAAAACGAAAAAGAGATTAAGTTTTAAATGTATTGAAAAACTCCTAGATCCTTTGAGATTCATTGAAATTTTCAGTGGCATGTTTAAATCTCGATATGCCCCTCGATTTGTGACTGGGATGCCGAGGATCACAAAACAGGGTGTGAATAACCATGCAAACTTACATGGTGCCCCCAATGTTACAGTCACCTATTCGATGTGCCGGTTAACCACACACGCTCCACCGAACTATGACAAACATCGAGTCACCCTTCACTACCTTTGCTTAGAACCCATTTAGTGTGCCGGTTAACCACACACACTCCACTAACGTCTTAGCAAGGGTACAAACTGTAATTTCATGGAATTGCATCAAATTCACTTTTGCCTAAAGTAACTAAGATTGAGAATTTTGTAAAAACATTTAGTTACTTTATAATTCATTATACTTTTAATGGAAAGGGTTTGCCCTATCCTACCCGTTCGGCTAATGACCCTCCACCAATCAAGGAAGCGGTGGGTGAGAGTGGACACCCATTAAACGACCATTTTATAGGCCATAACCTTATACCCCCTTATAGATCGACTTCGTGAATGAGGCCTACTAACGGTAAGACTAGCAGTTTAAGTTATACATATATAATATTAGACTTTTAATGTTATATATAGTATAAGGATGTATTTTACACTTTTAAAATACTAGGTGGTCTAATTTAATAAATTACACTTTTAATTTAATTAAATGTAAACCATATCACTATGGATTTATTAACTTTCTTTTAATTATACACTTAATTAATTTAATAAAAACATAAGGGTGCAATTTTAACTTTTTCAAAAATTAGGGTTTTAGAATTTAACATTTTAAAATTAAACTTTTAATTAAAATTTAAATTCCAAAACTTGAGGGCAAGTTTTGAAACATTTCAAATCATTAGGGTTTAGAATTTAAATATTTCAAAATTAAACTTTTTAATCAAATATTTAAATTCCAAAACTTGAGGGCAAGTTTTGAAACCTTTCAAAACTATTAGATCAAAATACAAATAAGGCAATTAAACAATTAATTGGTGATTATCTAATTATGACCTAATTCAATTTCATGCAATATAATGATCAAATAATCCAAAAAATTAACATTTGTCATATAAGGAAGTAAACATTTGATTAATTTGAAATTATCTTTTATTTTGGTAAAGATAATCATCCAATATCAATAAAATTCGTAATTTATCAATAAAAAACGATTTGGCAATTATCCAACAGCAAAATAGGCATGAAATCCCAGGAATCCCTCTTTCTGACAGCATGACTCGCCGAGTTCCCATAGGGACTCGCCGAGTTCATCCTACTCGACGAGTTCACTTTGGGACTCGACGAGTTTGTCAGTCAGAGGAGCAAAAAATCGATTTTCTAAGCATGAATGAAACACAAAGCATCAATACAATAGAAACCAACCTGGCTCTGATACCACTGATGGGTTTTATCCAAAAGAACATCCTATGTGCTCATGCAAACCCTAAAGCTTGGATCTAGGTTTCTCTATTGTACATGCAATTCATCCAAGACTTACAAACCCTACATCTAGTGATATATTTCGAAATAGACATAAGAATAGAGATCTGGATGATTACCTCTTCTTCAATGGCTTGAATCTTCTTGTCTTTGGAGCTTAGAGTCACAAGTGTCACTCCTCTAATGGTTTACAAATACCATAAGCAAGAGAATGACTTATGAGAAGGAGGGGGAGGCACCAAAAAACGTCTAGGGTTCTCTTAGAAGTGTTAGCCACGTTTTTGGGGCCTTAGGGCTTCCTTATATATATATATATATATATATATATATATATATATATATATATATATATATATATATATATATATATATATATATATATATATATATATATATAGGGTATTAGGGTTTTCAAGTAGGAAACCCTAATTTGACTGCTTAGGCCCTAAGCACCCCATGGACTCCCTTTAGAACACCCCTTGGACGATTTCTTTATGGGCTTCCCATAATATTCGTCCAACCTATGTTCCAAGGTGATCCATAGCCCAATTGCAAATATCTTATAATTACAATTCCAGTCCCCTAAGTTTAATTAATGTCTTTTAGTCACAAAACTAATTCTTAATTAATTATTGACTAATATTAATTAAACAATATGATTTCTCCTTTAATATATTATTCATATAATATATTAATAAATCATAATTAATCCTCTTTCTCCATAAATCATCCTATCAAGTTGCTTTGGTGAAGGCAACCCAAAAGGACCATGCACAACCGGGTCAAGTACATACCAAATATAGTTACGGGCTTAGAAACTAATCCAACATGACCATCCTACACCTTGCTGCTAGCTACAATGGGACCTGTAGGTCTACGGGTGACGAATGTCATACCATTTCGACGTCTTTGATCGTCATGTTTTACTAGTCAAATCAAGTATGGTTATAATCTCATCACATTTTACCTTAATTAAACAATTGGTTTAAGGTAGTTAGTACATCTGTAGTTACTATATACAATACTACTGTACATCGTCATTTTTCCCTTTACATTCATATTGTGATCTTCTCACATAAACGGTAATGTAATCTATTTTCTAGTAATGATAGTCATACTTGGGAAAAACACTCACTTTTACAAAAGAACAAACATATAGAACAGTCGGGTCTTGGTAGAAGACTACATGTCATTATAAGTAGAAAATATAGGATTTTCTAGGAGATACAAACATTTACATCAAACGCTTACAAACATTTACATCAAACACTTACAAACACTTTCATCAAACTTATACAAACATTTGACACTAAAATACTTATGAACTCACCAGCTTTAATGCTGTTCTACTCTTTCAAAATAACTTGAATTCTCAGGTCACCAGTAGACAGGTACACTGGACCAGGTTTTTGAGAAGACGGAGCACATTCGAGACTCGTCTTTTATTTTGATTCATATTTTGGTGTCTTTCAAACTATACACATAACACAGTTGTATTAAATTATATTATTAATGCAATGGATGATGTTGTTGCTTGTTTACTATTGTGCATTGTTATGATACTGTACATGACGTCCTCCGCCCCCGAACGTTTCTGCCGTTCTAGTTTGGGGGTGTGACAAGAGTGAACACCCATTCAATCGCCATTTTATAGGCAATTTCCTTAGACCCCCTTATAGACCAGCTTCGTGAATGAGGCCTACTAACCGTAAGACGGACTATTTACTTATACATATATAATATATTAGACTTTTAATTTTATATTGTATAAGGGTGTATTTTACACATTTAAAATACTAGGAGGTTGAATCTTTTAATAAATTTGACTTTTAATTTAATTAAATTTAAACCATATTGTTATTATGGATTTATTAATTCTCTCTTTTAATTATACACTTAATTAATTTAATAAAATCCATAAGGGTGTAATTTGGACTATTCAAAATATCAAGGTTTTAAATTTAAGACTTCAAAATTAAAGTTATTTAATCAAATTTTAAATTCCAAAACCATGAGGTGCATTGTTGAAACTTTGCAAATTACTAGGGCTTAAGAATTTAATATTTCAAAATTAAAACCTTTTAATTAAACTTTTCAAATTCCAAAACTTGAGGGAAAATTTTGAAACTCTTTAAAATCTATTAGATCAAATTTTAAACAAATAAAATAATCATATAATTTTATCTTTTACCAATTTGACCTAATTCAACTCATATAGCAAGATAATTCAAATAAAATATTACAAATTATTAGTTTATCATATAATCTAGTAATTATCTTAAAATTTGACAATTATCTTTTAATTTGATGAGGATAATCACTACCATATCAAAAAAAAACGAATTTTATGATACAAAACAGTTAATTGTAATAATCCTAATCCAATTCTAGCCAAAAAATACGAAAATCTGCCCACAGATGATCCAACTCGTCGAGTCAGGCAATGGACTCGTCGAGTTGGCTCAACACGTCGAGTCCCATTATGGACTCGTCGAGTTCATCATGCAGAGAGCAGTTTTCTATTTGCTTCAACTTTGAACAATTAACCAATGCATCAATATAACAGAAAACTCCCTAGGCTCGGATACCACTGATGGGTTTTAAGCACTATAACAATCCTATGGTGCACATACAACTTTAAATGCTTTGGATCTAAATTTTCGCAAGTTATACATACAATTTCATTTTATCCAAAGCATGAAGCCTAACTAGCATACAATTTTGAGATTTACAACATAAAACAAGTTAGATGAATACCTCTCACATAGATTTAGTCCATCCCTACTCAACATGGATCATTAGCCCAAACTATAAGTATTACAGATTTACCTAATCAGTCCTCGTTAATTTAATCAATATCATTTGATCACTAAATTAATTCCAAATTAATTCTTGATCAATACCAATTAAATAATATGATTTCTCAATTAATATATTATTCTTATAATATATTAATAAATCACAAATAACCTGTTTCTCAAATATCCATCCTATCAAATTGCTCCGGTGAAGGCAACCCAAAAGGACCATGCTACTATCAGGTTAAGTACATACAAATTATAGTTATGGGCTTAGACACCTAATCCAACAAAAGACAAATGAATGCTCGATATAAAAAGAACTTAGTCAAAACAAAACAATTTTGGAAGCAAAGAATGGATTCTAATCAAAGTTCTGTTTGTTCACCAAAATCTCCACATCTAAATAATAATTTGTCTCAAAATAAGAAACCAAAATCATGTAGTTCTCCAAAAACTCAATTTTCAAAACAGGTTGTTAAAACAAAAGATGTTTATGTCAAAAAGAAAGTTGTTTCCAAACCGGAAGTTACTCTTTGAAGAGTATGAAGCAAGGATGAGAAAGGAAGAAAATGATTTTATGGATAAGATGTCTTTGCATTACGAAAGGCACATTAATAATAAAAGATCAAACTTTGTTTAAATAAATCTATGTGATGATAAAATGAAGGTTCGCAAAATTGATAAAGGAGCAAACAAGACTTTGAGAAGAAAATCCTTTTGGGTAGATATAACAAAAGTTTATCCAATCAAAACAAAATTCTCACACGGACCTAAATCGGTTTGGGTTCCTAAATCTCATTAATTTTGCTGGTGATGTGTGACGAACAGTATGATTCGGAATGGTACATAGATACCGGCTATTCACGTCACATGACTGGAAGGAAATTAGAACTGAGAGAGTTTCGAACATTAAAAGACGGTGGAAACGTAAAGTACAGAAATAACGCAACTGGTGAAATAAAGGGTTACGAAATAATAACCAATGGCGAATTCAAAAACCGAAAGGTAGCATATGTTGAGGGCTTACAACATAATCTCATTAGTGTTTCACAACTGGTTGTAGGTACAGGGCTTAAAGTTTCCTTTGACGATGAAGGTTCATAAATTATCGAGAAGAAAGAAAAAGTTGTTCTTCTAAAGTTGAAAAGAAAAGGAGAAATGTACCCTCTAAACCTCAATCTGATTCAAGGAAAACCTTCTAATTTTTTACATACAAATGCATCTTCATACGATAGTTGATTATTGCACCGAAGGCTTTCTCACCTGAACTTCAAGGATATCAACAAGCTCGTGCTTGGTGACCTTGTTCGGGGTCTTCCACTTTTGAAATTCAAGAAAGAACACTTGTGTGTTGCCTGTGAACTTGGAAAAGAAACCCGAAAGAGTCATTCATCCCTCATGAATACCAAGATCATCGAACCACTTGATGTTTTTTCACGATTTTCTTGGGTTTTATTTCTTAAAAAGAAGCCACAAGCAACTCAGAAGCTGATCGAGTTTATCAAGCAAGTGGAGCTGCAGTTACGAAAGCATGTTCTGAATATACGTAGCGACAACGGTTCGGAATTCAAAAATCACATATTAGAAGAGTTTTTGACGAAAAAAAGGAATTTCCCACAACTTCTCTTTGCGTTACATTCCTCAGCAGAATGATATTGTTAAAAGATGAAACCATTCTCTCTGTGAAGCTGCAAGGACCAAGCTCTTGTTTGCAAATCTACCTTTGTATTTTTGGGCAAATGCCATCGCTACAGCTTGTTTCACTCAGAACCGCATTTATATTAATAAATGCTTTCTAATTACTCTATATGAGATCCTGAACAATCGGAAACCAATTTTTAAATTCTTTCATGTGTTCGGATCTTGGTGTTTTATCTTTAACTCCAAGGAACATCGGAATAAATTTGATGAAAAAGCAGATGAAGAAATTTTTCTGGGATATTCTTTGACATCAAAGGCATACCATGTTCTTAACAAAATGATCCACGAAAATTGAAGAAGGCTACTATGTCACTATCGACGATAGCTACATAAAGAAATATCAGAAGAGTAATTATCAATCAGATGAGATCTTTCCATCCAAAAAATCAAAAACTGTTCCTCTCATGAATCAGTTTGAAGATTTTCTGAATTTGTTTGATGAACCAGAAAAGGAAATCACTTCGGAATCTAAAGCCAAAGACAATCAGGAAGATGAATTACTGAAGATAATTGATGATGCTGCTGAAGACATTGAAACTCCGATCGATACACTGATTTTAGGTTCAACTAATCTGTTATCTCCTTCCGAACCTCGTAATACTGCTCCAGGGGGTATCATGATCCTATCGACTCCGATGCTCAATCAGAATTTAAGGAAGTTGTTGCTCAAATTGATCCTATTTATGATCAAAACTTCCCTCCATTAACAAAGTGGACCAAAGATCATCAAAAATCCTAAGTGATCAGAGACACTTTCTCAGGAGTTCTCACACATGCACAACAAAAAGCAAAACATAATGCTTTATTTTCAAAATTAGAATTTTGCATGTTTAATTCTATTATGTTTAAGATTGAACCTAAAATTGTTAATGTGGCACTTAATCATGCAAATTGGGTTCAGGCGATGAAAGAGGAGTTAAATGAGTTTGAAAGGAATAAAGTATGTAGATTAGTTCCCACTTCAGAAAAGGCTTTGGTTGTTGGTGTAAAGTGTGTGGCATCCACCAAAACTCAGGTCAGTACTCATCTAGAACTACGTCATTTCCTTGTGTGCACTTAACTTGGCTCTAGAGTTACAAGTTGAACTAGGTTCGCGACTTAATAGATCCCTCGGAACAATTAGTGTACCTTAGCTTGTGTTGAACAATCACATTGATATGTGAATGAACCAACTGAGTGGTAAAGTGCCAAAGTCGAACCTTAAGTCTAAACACAAAACTATGTTCGGTAAACCATAACCCAACGGTAAGTTAGCAACCCTAAAAATTTCCATATTGGAAAAATCTAATGTTTAACAAGGTTAAGTATTCTAAGCTAATATGAACAAAATTAAATCATAATATAAACCAACTATAAACTTGATGACAAATTCATATAATTCATGATTCGAAATGTGAACCAAAAGTAAAATCCAAGGATATCAAAATTTTACAACCACATGTTATGAACCCTTGTTACAATTGTTGAAATATGAGAAATTGATTTTTATAAAAATTAAATCATAGGTTATCAATTTCTAAATTAATTCAATAAATATAAGTTTACAACTTATTACCAAATGTAAATATTTCAACAAAACCCAATAATTAAAACCTTAGGAGATTATGATAATGTTTGAGTTTTTATAAAATTTAAAGCCTAGATTTATAAAAATTCAAGGGAGGCTTTAATTAGTTGATCAAATATCAATAAAAATACCCTCTCTCTCTCTTAAAATATCGGCCATTAGGCCTTTCCCTCTTCCCCATGCCTTCAATCATATCATTACTCCTCATTTGAACCACCCACACACTCCATCTCACATTCTTTCTCCAAGAAAACTCTTCCACTTCCAAAACCACTCCTACACCTCAGAAAATCCTCCATTCTTTGCCCTAATTTGGGATTTGTGAAGATCTTGAAGTGTTCTTGCTTCTCTCAAGATCAAAACCAAGGTAAACAACACAATCCTTCCTCATAGTTTTACGATTTTACTTCCTCTTCTTCATAGTTCTTCTTTACTTTTCGGATTCTATGCCCTTCTATGGCTAGAAATCCTTATTTTTCCTCTTGGTGTTTGTAGATTCTCACCATAACACAATACACGTGTTTGAGATGGTGAAAATCCGGGATCATACCCATGCAAGGAGTGAATAGATGCACATATGTTCATATGATTTCAAAAATCGAGTGTTACATCTTCTTCTTCATTTATTTTGTGTTCTTACATCAAAAAAAGCATTTAAACCATTTCTAGTACATCTTGGATGCTCATTCACTCCATGCATGTGCTAGAAATCGGATTTGTGGTGCAATCCTAGTGTAAGATTTGGTGGTTTCAAAGAATTCTCTATCATATGAATGAAACACCCACTTTGGGGTCTTGGAATAACCCTAAATCTATGACGTGGATGTATGAACCTAAAAGTTTCATATTCTTCTTTAAAATATAGTTTATTGTTATTTAGTTTCGACCATAAAAGAAATATAAATGTTGTCTTTGTGAAAGTGACCTTTAGGGAGCACTAAAAGCAACCAAGGAGGACATGCATTCCGTCACAATATTTTGTTCAGCTTTGAACGGGCACAACTCACTCATTACTAAACCAAATCACGATATTCTTTTTCTGAGGGCTAGTCCCTTGAGTTAGCTTTCGAATCCAATTGGTCTTACTATAAAACATTAAAAATCTGATTTTATAAAATATTTATAAAACAGTTTCTCAAACAGAATGCTTTCTGTGATCATTAGTTTTGCTTTACATGATCAAGGGACTTAAACCCCACCTTAAATCTGGGGTAAAATAATTTAGAAACTTAACATATCCAACGAATGGTGTCTAAAACTTTGTGGGTTAAAACCCGACAGAATGTTCTATAGAAATTCGTAAACCTTCAGCTACATGTAGAACTCATGCACTATATTGTACTATATTTCAAGAAAATTATTTTATGAAAGTTCATATATACAAGTGATGATCTGTGAAACCCCAATGGCTAAAACCAATTCCTTATTTTTCTATAAAAATAAAGATTTAATTGCTATAAATTCAAAATAATCATTTTAAGAAGAGATAAAAATCTGAAAATTTGTAATAGTAATGTATTCACAGAATAAGAAAGCATGTAAATTTTCAGACGATTTCGACACTGTTTGATATTTTATCCACATTTTTCATTAAATTTGAGCATGAACTTACAAATTTGGGTCATTGAACTCAAAGACCCTAAACAATATTTTTCTCAACCTTAGGAACATTTTAGGAGTCTGTAAAAATTAAATTGAGAATTTTAGAAACCGTTTACTATTTATTTTGAATTTTATCCATTATTTGGGCTTTAATTTACAAAAAAATATCAAATAACCTTAAAAAATGTTCACAAAATTTTTGCACACTGATGTCCTTTGTTAGAACCATAAAAATAATTTTTGTAATTTTCGAAATTTATTTCCATGCCTCTGTAAAATTTTGAACACAATGCAATATGAACTAATGTTATAGATAATGAATCGTACACACTTTGGGCACTTTTACGATATCACTAGTTGGATATAGCTTAGTGAATTATATCTCACAAAAACTATTTGTTCCATAGGACGCTAGTAGGAATCGCACTCGTCAATATCAAACCGCAAAGCCCGAGCCACAAACTTTCCATTGTGAGTATTCACAGCCCCTATTTTACGTTTTAATGTTTTGGGGTGGAAAGCATGCTACAATATCTATGAACATTATTTTATGAGCTTGTGTTATGAACTTAATGACGTGAACTTTGCTGTATGAACCTTTTATTGTGAACTTGTACTATGAATTTGGTGTTATGAGCTTGTGTGTTAAGTCCCCGGAGAACCGATACAACTTATTAACTCATATTTGAGCCGATGGTCTTATGGATAGCGTATTTGGAGTCGACAACCCCCACTCGACCGGAACCGCGAGTGCATATTTCCATGAACTGACATCATGGGAACCATGGATATGATGGCATGGGGCAGGAACGGTCGTTAGGTGTGGTTGTGAACGGAATGCAATGGCATTCATCGTTTTCTAAATTGGAACATTTATAGAATAAACTACATTTTTGAAATAATGTACTATTATAAACCTGTGAACTCACCAACTATTTTCTAGTTGACCCTCGTTTTTGCATGCTTTTCAGGGAACGGTCAGTGAATTAATAAGACGCCAGCATGATTTAAGTTGTTACTTTTGCTATGTATTAAACTATGCATTGTGAAAACTGAATGTATTTGTTTTGTACGCGATGTAAACTTAAAACGCTTAATGTTTATGGTTGGTACTCCTATTTACCTTTGTGATGAGACCTTATCCTGTCACACTTCGTGTTTCAGCTTTAACGGGGTGTGACAGATTTGGTATCAGAGCCTAAGGTTATAGGGAATACCGGCTTCCCCTTTTCCGTTAGGGAGGCCTAAACTATAACCGTTGAGTTAATAAAACATGCCATTTAGTATAACTAATTCCGGTAATGCACTACTGGACCTTAATTATACATAGCCTGATCACCTATGTATAATTAAAGAAGAACAAGTACAAGACCAGAATTGGTTATAGTGAATGGTATGACCACCCTAGGTTAAACGTAAAAAAAAATCACTAGGATGCTAAAACCTCTTCTAAACATTAGAGTTTCTCGTGTACAGCGTAGCCATGTCAAACACTAGCTCTCTAGCACTTGGATCGGCAGATGAGTCTGGTTACGTCACTGCACGCCCGAAAGTCAACCGCGACTCGAGCACCGACCCAACCGAAGATTCGTCAACAGGATCGGAGACTAGAGAGGAAGTGAGCAGCCAGGCACCGACTGAGGAGACTTCAGCCCCGTCGATACCCGAGCCTTTGCGACAGCCAATGCCTCAACCACCCCTTTATGGACTATACCATAGGAGGACAGCGAGAAAGAGCGCGCCAATGCCGAGAGAAGTATTGAGGTTCGAGCGTCCAGAACCCGTGCCAGCACCTCCCGCACCAAGGAACGAGCGTCCCGAACCCAGTCAACCTCGACCCCCAGTCATAGGGATGCCTTATATGCGAGCACCCGGGATGACTTGTCAGGAGCGACGTAGCATGGATGCCATGGCCCGAGACCTGCATGATGCCCGTATTAGGATTGCTTATCATCATTACAGCATTGCCGACATGTCAGACGTGGTGGATGCGGTGTGTCGTTATGCATACTCCGCCCAGAGGACTGCAATCAGAGCTGTGATCACTAGCGCTATCGCCAGAGGGCTAGCATTGATTCTGGCAGTGGCACTTGTCTGGGTGATTGTGTTTTGGGGTTGATTCTAAACGTCATGGTTTATGTTTTATGGTTTTTGGTCTATGTATTTTGATGTAATGCCTTTGGTTTATGGCTTTTGAAAAATACGGTAGAAGTGTCTTTTGTAGCTTGCAGTGTCAAGCAATATGCTTTGTTAAACCTTTTATTTATGAACTATGAATGAAATCTATTTTAATGATTTTCAATCTCCATGTTATTTCACACTTATATTGTTCATGAACTGTAAATTGTTTTGATGATTTGAAATCTTTCTTGAAAATATATATTATTATTATTATTATTATTATTATTATTATTATTATTATTATTATTTCTTTCAAAAAAAAAAATAATAATAACGTCCTTAATTTTTTTTTTGTGTTATAGAACCATGCCCCAAAGAAGAAACAACCGCTCACGCCCAACACAGCCTGAGAATGCCACTCCCGATATTGCTCAATTGGTCTCGCAACAACTAATGGCTGCTATCCCTAACTGTGACAACCGTCAAAATTCGAGTCGGTTCTAGATTTGACTAGACTTAGTTTCACATATAGCCACAACACATATTAGACTTAGTAACTAGAAGCTAAGTTATAACCTAGTAGAAACTTGGAAACAGATAGAAACAATGGATGGTGTACTTAGATTTCACATTGATATGTGAATTCTATAACTACTTAACTATAGAGACTATCCATATTCGGGTCACTCTTTGACTCGAACACCTTTTCATGAATCATATACACACATTATGCACTTGACCTAGTAGTAGAAATTAGGTTGGAGCCTCATAAAAACTTAAGTCAAAGTTGAAAACTAGGACTAGTATACTTGATTCCTAAATTTCGTTTGAATCTCGGAACCACTACATAGAATGCCAATAAACCGATAAAATAAGTTACAAACATTATTTATAACTATAAAAGAGTTATGATACCATAAGATAAATTTAAGTCTTAAAGATTCTATTTATTTTGATATCCAAAGATTTACAAACTCTCAAAAACCCTAAATGCCCTAAAAACCTAAATTTATGAAATTTAACCTTAAAAATTATATAAAAATAGTTATGAACCTTATAATATGATCTTATAATAATTAAAATTATGAAAATGCATTCAAGGAAAATAAAATTTAACTCATTAACATTTACCCTTAATTTATAAATAAAAAAAACAAGGTTTTATGAATAAAAACTTGATTTTAGTGCACATTTTATATAAAAATTGAGATATTTTATAAAAGAACTTAAATTTTATAAAATAAAATGAAAGAGAAAGGGGTATTACACCTCAAATATCGGCCGCCCTCACCTCATTTCACTCTCATTCTCCAACACACACACATCTCTTCTTTCTCTCTCTAAAAACTTCTCTCTCACTTCTCTCTAAAAATGATGAACATAGAAGCTGAATTTATGGGAGAGATTTTTACAGTAAATAATTCATGAGTCAGCATGAATCTCAGTATTTTGGTGAACGATTTTGGTGGAGTATAATGCCAAAGAGATGACGAGGGAGATGAGCTATCCAAAGAGATAGAATCCCTCTTTTCTCTATTTTCTTCTCTCTAAAACATCCATTCCTTCTCTTCCTTTTACCCACGAAAATTTCCAGCAAAAACCACCATTTTGCACAAAAATATCCATCATCCATAAGGACTCATCAAGGTAAAAACACCTAACTAAATCATGCATGCAAGTTTCCACTATTTTCTTATGATTTTATGTGCATATTATTTCAAAAACCAACTTCTACTTCTTGATCTTCTTCAAATTTGTTTTCTTTTGGTTAAAATGGTTTTTAGAACATCATGGATGTGTTTTAAAACCATGCATGTATGATAAACAAGGTTTCATGTTCATGATCTTAGTGCAAAAATCGATTTTAAGGATCTAAAACATAAAACTCAAGTTAAGAGTTCTTGAGAAACAAAACTTTGTTCATAAATGAATGTATTTATTTTTATAAGTTTCAATCTTTTGATCTCTGGAAACATGACCATAACATGCATGGATCATGACTTCATAAAATATTTCAAAAGATTTACTCAAAGAAATGATGAAAACCCACTTTTCTAACCAATCATCATGCATGCAATCTGCCAGATTTCTTTACCTGACTTTAAACTTCCATATCTCACTCATTTGTAAACCAAAATTCGAGATTATTTTACTGAAATATAATATGTTGTGTTAGCTTTCAAACCCATCTGACCTCACTTGAAAATTCCAATAATTCGAGTTTTAGCAATTTTTACAAAACTGTTGCTCAATCAACATCTTTTTGTGAATACTAGTTTTTTTTATTGCATGTTCAAATGTCTTATTCATAACTAAAAATCAATGAAAAATTAATTTGAGCACTTAACATCATGTATTAAGAGGTATAAAAAGATCTTGATTCAAAAGTCTTTGGAACATGTTGCAAAAATTCTCAAAGTAACATCAATAATCTTTACCAAAATCACAAGAATCAAGTTTTCTCTATAATTGTTTGAGCCTTTAGGCATGTTTTTCGACATCAAAAATAAGAAAACAAATTTTCATTGTTATTAAATTGTTTGAAGATGCATTTTGGAAATTTTCAGCTCAATATATATTTTCTTTATTTTTACATGAAAATAATAAGAAAATAGAGTGTTAAAAAATATAAAATACTTACACTTGTAAATAAATTCTAGAAATATTTGTGGATGACTCTGTAAGTTAATAAACATCTCTCATGAAGTTTCATCGATTTTTGTTACTATTTAGTATGGATTTTAATTTTCTTTTTACTTAGCTCCAATAAATCATAAAACCACTTTAGGGAATGTGAAAATATTATTTCTTATTTTTCGCAGCTTCTACCTTATGTTTAAGACTTAGAAAAATATTTTGGAAATTTATCAGAATGTATATCTATTTTTCCATGATTTGTGTGTTTATAATGGATTAAAAAAGAAAAAATAGTTTTCCTCATCCAAAATTCAAGAAATTTTACCAGAAACTCTTATAATATGTTAGGATGATACATAAATTTTTTGATGATTTTTATCTTTTGTATGCTATTTTCCTTCTATTTTCCCAAGATTTAATACACTTAAATGTACAAAAATCATAAATTTGGGTTAAACAGTTTAGAAATCCTTTTTTATATTTTTCCCAGCTTAAGTATGTGTAATAACACTTGTAAAAAAGGTTGTGTGAATTTTTTTAAACTGTTATCTATTTATCTCTATTTTTATAGAATAGATACACAAAAATCAGAAAAATTGTGTTAAACTTCTTGAAAACACATATTAATATTTTTCCAAGATTATGTACACTGTAAAACAATTACACAAAAATTATAAGAATAGTTCATGATAATTTACTATTTTTCCATGATTTTATGATTATTCAAGGAATTAAATGGTGAAAAATAGTTAGACAAATCAAAAATTCAAGAAAATTGATCTTAAGGTCTTTGACTTCAATTAAAACTGAAATACAAAGTTTGGAAAATTTAGAACTAAATTGATTTAGTTTTTGAATATTTAATCATTAGAACACCTCTTAAAATGTTAAATATTAACATTTCAATAATGAGAATTTTCCACTTAAATTGTTATATAACAATTGATTCATTGAAATTTAATTTTCACAGAAAAATGTTTGTAACTTATCAATATTAAATTTTGACACAATATTGGCATAATTCTATTGTACTAGTAAGTATACTAGTGTTAGATTTCGATTAGAGACTCACTAGCGAATACCATTATTGTAGGAATCGGTAGTGGTACACATGGAACTTAGTTCAAGGCACCATTTGCATCATCTCAATGCATTGTAAGTATTCACGCATTCCCCTATTTTCGGATTTTAAATGTTTTGGGGTGGAAAAGCATGTCCTAATCTATTTATGTTCGTTTTATTTATTTGACTCGTATAAACTTGGTTGCTATATTTTGCATATTGTGAGTATTCACCACTCCCCTATTTTCGGTTTTTAAATGTTTTGGGGTGTAAAATCATGTCCTAAACTTTTTATATTCGTTGTATTTATTTTGACTCGTATGAAACTTGGTTGCTATATATCGTATGTATGTATATGTTACTTTAATTCATGAGGACTGTATCGCGGTTAAGTCCCTGAAATCTCTAGATACAACTCATTAACTCTTTTGAGACTATGGTTATTATGGATAGCGCTATCAGGAGGTACACAACTCCTCACTCGCATGATTTGCTTGAGTGCATTTTACCATTTTATACACTATGTTTGCGATACACATAATAGTCAATAGGGCACGATTCGGTCATTAGGCTTGGGTTGTGAACTCATGAATGGAAACTTGATGCACATACGAATCTTTATGCACATATGAAACTTGTATTCTCATGTTAGTAACGACACTTGTATACTTATTTTAGCAATGAAACTTATATACTTATTTTAGCAACGAAACTTTTATGCTTATTATAGCAACGAACTTTGTTTCTCATTTTAGCAACGAACTTTTATTACTGAAAACTTATATACTTGTTTTAGCAATGAAATTGTTTTCTCCTTGTAACAACGAATATTATTGCGATTCTTGAAAAATCATTTTAGCAATATACTTTTATTTATGGAAACTTTTATCAAAACTTGATTTCGATTCATGAAACCAATATTATTATTTTAAACTTGTGAGTACTCACCAACTATTTTTGTAGTTGACGCTCGTTTTACATGCTTTTTTCAGGAATCATCGAGTAAGTGGCACTTAGGGATACTTCACTTTTAGGAGCATTCGCATGTGTTGTATTTCAATTTACATTGTAATTTCTTTTAAAAGTTGTACAAACCCATTGTAAATTTGTAATGATTTTTAATACTATGGTTGGTGTTGTCTTTTAACTTTTGCTATGAAACCCTTTGTACTGCCACGCCTCGTGTTTCCGCTTTAGCGGGGTGTGACAGAAAATGGTATCAGAGCCGAAGGTTATAGAGAATACCGGTTTTCCTTTGGAGAACCACAACTATAGCCAAACAATTTCTAAACGTTTTTAAAATATAGAACATACTACTTGTTGAGAGAAAAACTTTGAGACACACTTGAACAAACGTTAGAACAAGTATATTACGAAATAGTTAATCTTGAAGGATCTAAAAGCTCAACAATAATATTAAGAAGTTAGAGTTAGATAGTTAGAGAGTTAGTTGAGGAAAAGTAAAGAAATGGAAATGACAACAATTGTTATATCAAGTATACACATAAGTTGATTCAAAACAAGGAATGCATTCAAACCAAGTTAATAAGGAAGATCAAACTTAATGATTAAGTCACAAGAGACTTGCTCCCAAGAGAGATTGTAATCAGTATATTTTAGTAAGATTTGAGAGTAAGAAGAGATGCGTAATCAGATAGAGAGATAGAAAAGATATCTTAAGAGTTGTATAGAATAAGAACGAATGAGCTCTATTTATAGAGTCTCAGGAGATACACTAGATTACGTCTGTAAGAGTAGCCATGCAAGGCATACTGTACAATAGAGAGTATTACAGAAAATAGACAAAGCAAAGTAATCTAGTAAAAGAGACTGCGGTTGATGATGACTCCGGGTGAGGTTGCTGATGAGACCTTGACTGCGGGTGCTTGTAGACTGCGGTAGCTGAAGTTCAAGAGGGTCACTTTTATTGATTCAACAATTTCCCCTTAAGTGACCTCTTTAACATTTGTTCAGGTATCAAGTTTAAGAAACTTGATCAGGATCTACCAAAACTTCCTGATGTTTTCCAACCAAATGATCCTCCTTAAAATCACGAACTTGACTTCGGCAGTTGTGTGCTTTGATCTTTCAACTGCGGTTCGACAGATTTCAAGTTGCTTCCTGGTGAGGCGATTCATGGTAGTCATAGGAATGAAGTATTTGACTTTATCGATCTTCCTTTTGAAAATGACTCCGAGTTCAGAGAAGTTGGTTGCACCTAAGGATCTTTCTTCACAACCTTCGGTAGGCATCGGTGCAGGATCGAGTGGTGGCAGATCGAACTTTTTGGCAATTGTGGGGTAGATGTCTACGTCGATTTTAGCAAAATCACAGACAGTTTCCTTCAAAAACATACTAGCCCTTTCAAGCGCTATCTTCATCTTCGGGTGTTTCTCCGACTTGTTCTGGAACACCTTTGCTATGAGAAAGACTTCTTCAGGATTCATGCAGGGGAAGTCAACTTGGGTGCAGACATAGTCGTGTTCCCTTCTAGTGAGAGTGTATTGGATGAAGTCAGCCTTCATGAACTTCCAAGGCTTGTAGTTTTTGACTGCGGATGGTCTATCGTTAGACCATATTTTCTCAATGGGAGAGGCATGCTTTGCATAAAATCGGTTAAGTCTCTCGAATTCCATTGGCAGTCTTTTGTGGTCTGGAAGGCTGCGGTCAAACTGCTCAAACACTGTGAATTATTTAGCATTTGGGGAGATTGGAACATCCCAGTAGCCATCCGGGAACTGTTCTTGGGGAAGAAGAAAGGTTTTTATAGGGATGGAATTGAACAGTAAATGATTTTTACCCTAGGTAAAAAAAAGGATAAGGTAAAAAGGACGTTTGGGAGTTCTTTGATTTGGGAGGTGAAATCTCAGCCACATAATATGAAACGGTTTAATTGTTTTTTTTTTTGAGATTTACCAAAATGGGATTTCCATTTAATGAAATGTCAGACGTGCAACATCACGTCAGGTGATCGTGTGGATGGGGTTTGTTTAATCCGTTGTGCAAAGAGAAGTTGTAATGGATTGGACGTGATGGGTAAGAGGAAAAGACAGATTAAAGGATTTGTTTATGGAAAACGTTCTTTTTGTCATCATACCTAAAATAGGTCTGACACAAGGTTTATTCAAAATGGAGAGGGGACAGTTTCTTAAGGAAAGTTTTTATTTATTTTTTTCTTATTTAATGAAGGATCATTAAATAGCACACCATAAATCAAAGATTAATGAAACAGTTGAGAAACTATCAAGGTGGTTGCGGATGGAGACTTCATTGCGGATGGATTCTTTGTTATTGCGGATGATCAGATGTCATTGCGGATGACCAGATAGATGTCTGTAGTAGAAGAAATGAGGAGAATAACAAACAATAAGGACCTGTGAAGGATAAATATGATATATGGTTGCGGTACATAGACTGCGGTACATAGGATATACTGAAACCATCTATCATAAGTAACTTTCAGTTAGGACCGCAACAGAGACCAAGAATGGTATGCGGTACCTATCAATTCAAAAAGAATTATGGGTCCGGATTCATCATTCCTAACATTTGTAGGAAGGAGTTAAGTTTTGTAGAGTCAAGCGCCTTTGTGAATACATCAGCAATCTCTTCATGAGTATGGACAAAGATGAGTTCAATGTTACCTTTCAGGATGTGGTACTTGATAAAGTGATACCGTAGTTCAATATGCTTAGTCTTGGAGTGCTGAATTGGATTGTGAGAAATAGCTATAGCACTTTCAGAGTCATAATAGATCGGTATCCGCAACATTCTGTATCCGTAATCCATCAATTGAGTTTTCATCCATAGAACTTGAGAACAACAGCTGGCTGCGGCCAAATATTCAGCTTTTGTGGTTGACAGAGAAACACAACTTTGTTTCCTTGATGACCAGCTGACGAGTCTTCCTCCCAGAAACTGACATCCCCCTGAGGTACTTTTGTGATCTAATCTGCATCTGGCGTGATCCGTATTTGTGAATGCTTGAAGGCTGAAGTCATTTCCTGCGGGGTACCATAAACCGAGAGTTTTGCTTCCTTTCAGGTATCTTAGAATTTGTTTGGCTGCGGTCATGTGAGACACTTTTGGGTCAGCCTGATACCTTGCGCATACACCAGTTGCAAAGACGATGTCTGGTCGGCTTGCGGTGAGGTACATTAGAGAGCCTATGATACCTCTATAAGTCTTGTGATCCACAGATTCGCCTGAGGGATCAGCAGAGATCTTATATCCGAAGGCCATGGGGACCTTAGCCGAAGAGCAGTTGTCCATAGAATATTTCTTTAGCAGTTCTGTGGTGTATTTTTCCTGATGAATGAATATTCCTTGAGGAATTTGTTTCACTTGAGGTCCTAGAAAGAAGTTAATCTCTCTATTCATGCTCATTTGGAACTTTTTGGTCATGAGCTTAGCAAATTCATTCACCATTCCTTGATCAGTTGATCCGAAGATGATATCGTCCACATATATTTGTACGAGCATAAGGTGATTACCATTTTCTTTTCTAAATAAAGTGTTGGGTTTTGCGCATTCTAACACTCCTATGGTGTACATGCAACCCTATAAACCTTGGATCTATGTTTTTTTTTCCATTATACATGCAAATATTAAATATTCCAAGGTTTCATCCTAACTAGCATATTATGAAGCACCTATACTACAAAGTTCTAGTTAGATGACATACCTTTTGATGTAGCTTGATGTCTTCAAGCTTTAAGAGCTTAGCCCCAATAGTGTGGAAGCCTCAAGTGGAATCACAAATCACCAAAACACCTTGGAAAACCTTTAGAGAATATGGATACTTGGCTCACACTATGAAATCGGTTATTGCCCTCTTTAGTGTATCCACACTAGCCACTAGCATAATTTCATGAACCATAAGACCCTTTATATAGTGTGGAGGATTAGGGTTAAACCCTAATACCCATGACCTCTCATTTCCTAGGATCCATGGGTTAAAGCTCCATGGACTATCCATGAAGACTTAGCCCAACCTAAATGAACTTGGCCCACTACACATATATATATCTAAGAGTCCATATTTAATTAGTTCCTTTTGATCACTTAATTAATTATAAATTAATTCTTGATCAATACTAATTAAATAATATGATTATATATTAATATATTAGAACTTATAATATATTAATATAAATCATAAATATACTATTCTCAAAAGACTATCCATATAAATTGTGTCGGTGAAGTGCAACCCAAATGGACCATGCCGGGTCGGGTCAAGTACATACCAAATATAGTTATGGACTTAGACATTAATCCAACAGTCTCCCACTTGGATAAGTCTAAAACTACTATTAAGTATGACTTCAAAAACCAACTGGCAATCGTAGCTCTTAAAGCCGCTGTCGAACTCTGATCTTGTCAATGAACTCTGACCTTTGTCAATGACTTGTCCATTAGATAAGGGATCATATATTCCTCCATTCTAGATATCATATGGACTGAGACATGGATTATAATCATTCTCTCTGTCCATTTGTTGTTTCCCGATTTTCGATTTATGATGACTGACTGATTGAACAAATCAAATCAGTCCTGGCTTGGCCAAGCACTCACATGTGTCATCGCTAAATCATCGAGGGGCCCACAGATATCGCTTTTATCCCGAAGGTAAAAGGAATGGATAAACTTCGAATCATATGGCTTGTTCTACTACTTGTTGAATCATACACAAAGGCACGTTTTATAACATCGAGTTACCGAATGCGTTTTCGTGCAATCAATGTACAACCAACTCATAGTAACAACTCATATCTCTAGGTTTGAAGAATATAAGATATTATCGTCTCATGATCACTCGTGATAAAATCCATGAAGTGATTCAAATGAGCGCGGGTTGAATCCAATACTCAGAACTTATGAGCACTCATGAGTGTTGTAGCACCACTTTGTCCACCAACTTGGACCTCTATAAACCAACCCATGACAGTCTTGATTCATATCTACTTCCAACATATGATCGACTGTGGATGGTTTCAATAACTTAATCATACAGGAAGAGCGACTTAGTTATTCTGGAAGTCAAAACATGCAAAGTGAAACACAAGAATAAATGAATCAAATATGGTATCAAACCCTATTAATATAAATAAACACTTTTATTTATCACCATACTGATTACTCATTATTCATTGTTTCGGTTTTATCAACTTTATACTAGAATTAAAAACACTAGTTGTCCCATGCTCCAAGCATGTACACTATGTTTTTCTTAAACAATAGCTTTGCCATACACCAAGTATGCACTCTATGTTTGTCTATGATCCTTACTTTGTGAAATAAACCAATTGAACATAATTTTAATGATTCTAATTTCACACTCCCAAATCCTTATCGAAAAATGTGAGAATTTCAAATTCCTATCATTTATCGAAATCTGTTTAGATTTTAAACTTATATGCACTGACCCTCCTGTAATGAATATGTACAAAGTCACAAAGACTTGTCAACAGTCATTATAAGGTATTCCAATGGAGATCAACTCCATGGAAACTAAGTCTCATATTCAAAGTACATTGCTTTGGACATGCTTCTTGCATTAAGTTTTCTAATCGTACACAGATAACTTCCACCTGTGGAGACAACTCCATATTCTGATTTTGACTATCACTTCTGAATAAGAGATGCCTCTTTTCAGAATATGTCAATATGGTCCTTCCAAAATTAGCACTATACTTCCAACTGTCCCTGAGCAACCAATCTTTGGTAAACCTCAGATTGTCCTCGACAATTGCTTAATCATTTTAGTCATATCCAATTCTAGACCTTTTTCCTTCTTAATGCCTCTGGGCATTTGGAAAAATTTAGAAATGACAAATATTATAGCACATGCAATCGATCCTGTACCCAAAGCAAATGGTACACGATTCATGATGTCTCACATAAAGACATGATTCTAGACCAGTCTTTTGCTACAATATTTTTATTTGCCATGTTTTCAAAATTTGACTACGAAGAGGGATGCCATAATCATAATCGAATTTTAAGAACGCAATATATAGAATTTCCTTAAGTTGAACCAATCCAACATGAAATTCATATATATATTCTTGACTAAGGATGATTAAGGTCTCAATCTAAGCCTTTAGAACTGAAATGAAGTATATCCTCTCCCTTAATTTTAGCAAAACAACTTTTTCAATCCCTGCAGCCTCACGAATTGAAACTTTTGTTTTCTATAATTAACATTGCTAACTTGCAACACTAACAATAATTATTATGCTCCCACTAACATGATGATTATTAGCATAACACTTATGCTCCCACTAGCTTTGACATGTACTCAGAATTCAGCTGGACTTCTAGAAATCAATACTTTATTGACTTTCTTACCAAAGTTCAGATTTCTGATACGAGATGCTTTGATAAAACTTTATCAAAATCATACACCTTTCCTTAGGGATGCCGTAATCATAGTCTCAATTGTTTAGACCTTTTGCCATCTGCTTCAAATCTACTTGGTGGAAGTGTTTCCTCACCATCATTTTCATGAATCGGAGAGAAACCTTACGACCCTTAGATTTTATGGTGTATGTGTTCTTATCCATGTGAATCGTCAAAACCATAGTCACAAGACAAGGATAATGACAAATCCAAACTCATATGGACTGAACTTATGCAATCTTAACTTCTTGCCACCTGGCAGTACAGGGTCTGCCATTGCTTCCAAGTTGTTATGCAACCAATTGAGAACTTTCAGAACTCCTATGCAAAGCCAACTTTAACTGGAATGGGCACATAATATGTCAACACGATAGGTTATAAACCTCAAGTCGTGTGCTAGTGAAGAACCTCAGGTTTTATTCTTGATTAGTTCTTGAAATTCTTTTTAGGATCTTTAAGACTCCAACTATCCTCTTGGCATATAAGACTATCTTGCCAAATATTCAAGAGATAGTGTGGATTCTTTATCAAGACAAACACTTCACACAATTGGCCTTAGTTGGTCTTTGTTTTATCCAAAACATCACAACTTACCAATTTCAAATGTACAAGAGTAGGACACTTTTACTCTTACATTTGACAAGTGTTTTAAACCTTTCTTTAAGATATGTCACTCAAGTTACAATCTTGGAGTATGACTCTAAGAATTGTTTTGGAACGAAGTAGGACTCATCTTCTTGATCTAACCATTTCAACAATTCATGACTCCTCTTCTTAGTCATAATAATGCACTAAGATGACCTTTGGAGGACTAATTATGATATGATTTCTAAATCATTAAGATGATCACAAACATGATACTAAAGTACTTTCCCATCTTTTCAGATTTGAGAAACTTTTATCTTTCTGCCTAATTTGATTCTTCCCATTCGTTCTGCCATATATTGAGACTTTTCCAATGTTTCAGAATTATACTTACACTTGTAAGTATAACCATATTTACTAAACTTTAGTAAATCAAATAGTCTTAACGAGCTTTGTGGTGGACATGACCAGTGCACAAGAATGTGTACTCGATCCCTTTAGTCCTTCACTTGACTCACACATCCATGTGAACAAGTAATTAGTCTTGATTTTCCAATGCTTAAAACTTTGCGGAAAAACTTATCCTTACAATCCACATGGAAAATTGTTGTTATCTATTCCTTAGCAATATATCATAACTTCTTAAGCAACTGCTCAAAATTCTGATGCGATCGAAATCCACCTTCGCGATCAGAATCAACATATACTTCCTTTAAGATTTCTCTCTATTCTTTGATTCTTAAAACATCAACATGTGACCCAGTCACATCATGTAATGAGGATCTCAGAATAGAACTTAACAGAGTTAGATAATGGGCTCTACCTGATGTAGAGTCAAACTTATTGACTTTAACATCCTTAGGTAAATTTGGCAGCTTTGCAATCAACGCCCCTTCCTTTGGCAAAATAAACATATGGACCCTTTGGTAATGGGACTATCTCAGACTTAGCCTTTCTCTTTACCATTTGGTCAACCGGGTTAACTATGGTCAATCCCTTTCCATTGGGAAGAGAATGCTTTTTCTAGATTTCTAGTGTCACCATTGTCACTGTCCATAAAGTTTTTGGGAAGTTGATCTTCTAATCAAATTTGCTTTACTATCGTTCCAAATCATTGCTGATTCAGCAGCACCCAGAAAACAGATATGATCATTAAGGTTCATGTCATAGTCTGTTTCATAGTAGTCCCAAAGGAACTCACTATGTGACTTAGAAAGTGATTGAACATCCAACTTTCTCAAGACTTTGACACCCAACTCTCCCGGCTTGTCAATATGTGACTTCATCTCTAAGATGTGATCACACATAGACCTTGCTTGCCATTAGGGCTTGAGTGACCTTGAACTTGTGGGTTAGGGAGAATAATTGGAGGAGGTGGAGGAAGAGAAGTATGACTTCCATGAGCCAAACTCGGGAAGTCATATTCATTAGGAAACCTTGGTTTGGGAAGATCATTGTTGTCTAAACCAGACATCAACAATGGGAGAAATTCACGTAAAGTTGATTTAAGTCCTTAATATAACACCCAATATGATATATTAAGGCTAGGACCCAACAAACTATTTTATAACTTGGAAGAGGGATGCCGTAATCCAAGCTATAAAATATTTGAAGGTAGGTGAATGACGATTCACCAATTTCCACCAAGATAAACGAAATGTATTATTAGGTTTTAATTGGCTTTGAAACTCCTAGATTCTTTTGAGATTGATTGAACTTTTCAATGGCATGTTTCAATCTCGAGTGTGCCCTTCAGGTTTTGTGACTGGGATGCCGAGGATCACAAAACAAGGTGTGAAGTAACCATGCAAATATACTTGGTACCCTTAATATTTACCCCTCAATCGATGTGCCGGTTAACCACACACGCTCCAACGATACTATGATAAACATTAAGTTACCCTTTGCCTACCTTGTTAAGTCCAGGTTAGTGTGCCAGTTAACCACACACGCTCCACTAACAGCTTAAACAAAGTGCAAAGTGTAATTTCATGGATTAGCACCTTATTCACATTTTCCTAAGTAACTAAGATTGGGAATTTATAAAAGGTTTAGTTACTTAGTATTTATCATTAATACTTTTAATGAAGGGAGAATTATAGTCCTTGTCCTACCTGTTCGGCTAACGACCCTCCACCAGTCAAGGAAGCGGTGGGTGAGAGTGGACACCCATTAAAATGTCATTTTATAGGCAGTAACCTTATACCCCCCTTATAGACCGGCTTCGTGAATGAGGCCTACTAATGGTAAGACGACTTGCTCTTATACATATAATATATTAAACTTTTAATATTATAATAGTATAAGGGTGTATTTTAGACATTTAAAATACTTGGTGGTTTAATCTATTAATTAAACTATACTCTTAATTTAATTAAATTTAAACCATGTCATTATGGAATTATTAATTCTCTTTTAATTAAACACTTTAATTATCTATTAATAAAGTCCATAAGAGTTAATTGAATTATTCAATAAAAACATCATAATTTCAATTATTAAATTCAAAATTAAAACCATTTAATTAATTGTTTAAGTTATGAACCCAAGAGTTTTAGAATTCAATTCTTTTTTTTTATCATAAAAAAACTTTTCCCAAATTCCAAAACTTGAGGGAAAGTTTTGTAACTCTTGAAAACTTTTGGATTCCATAACTTATGGAGTTAAATACTTGTTTTATGATGAAACTTTTCATGTTCCATAACTTAAGAACAAGTTATGGAATTCTTTAAAACATTAAGACTGAGTTTTGTAACTCCATAAAAAACTTTGAATCAATTTTTTAAAAAAACTTTTCATATCCATAACTTATGGAGGTTTCAAAAAACTCTTTAGCTCAAACTTTTAAAACTAATAAAATAATCATATCATTTTATCTTTTACTAAATTTGACCTAATTCAACTCATATAGCAAATGATTCAAATTTTACAAATAATTAGTTTTTCACAAAAACAAGTAATTATCTTAAAATTTGACAAACGTCATGTTTTTTTCCTTTTTTTTCCAACTTTGAAAATAAAACATTTGCATCAATATAACAGAAAACAACCCATGGCTCTGATAGCACTGTTGGGTTTTGCGCATTCTAACACTCCTATGGTGTACATGCAACCCTATAAACCTTGGATCTATGTTTTTTTTCCATTATACATGCAAATATTAAATATTCCAAGGTTTCATCCTAACTAGCATATTATGAAGCACCTATACTACAAAGTTCTAGTTAGATGACATACCTTTTGATGTAGCTTGATGTCTTCAAGCTTTAAGAGCTTAGCCCCAATAGTGTGGAAGCCTCAAGTGGAATCACAAATCACCAAAACACCTTGGAAAACCTTTAGAGAATATGGATACTTGGCTCACACTATGAAATCGGTTATTGCCCTCTTTAGTGTATCCACACTAGCCACTAGCATAATTTCATGAACCATAAGACCCTTTATATAGTGTGGAGGATTAGGGTTAAACCCTAATACCCATGACCTTTCATTTCCTAGGATCCATGGGTTAAAGCTCCATGGACTATCCATGAAGATTTAGCCCAACCTAAATGAACTTAGCCCACTACACATATATATATATATATATATCTAAGAGTCCATATTTAATTAGTTCCTTTTGATCACTTAATTAATTATAAATTAATTCTTGATCAATACTAATTAAATAATATGATTATATATTAATATATTAGAACTTATAATATATTAATATAAATCATAAATATACTATTCTCAAAAGACTATCCATATAAATTGTGTCGGTGAAGTGCAACCCAAATGGACCATGCCGGGTCGGGTCAAGTACATACCAAATATAGTTATGGACTTAGACATTAATCCAACATAAAGTGGGGTCAATCACTCCTCTCTTGTACCCGGACGAGACAAGAAATTCAGAAAGAGTCTCGTACCATGCTCTTGGGGCTTGCTTCAGACCATAGACTGCTTTTTCAAGCTTGTAGTAGTGGTCTGGGAATTCAACACTTTCAAATCCGGAGGTTGGTGAAGATAAACCTCTTCTTTTAGTTTCCCATTGAGAAAGGCACTTTTTACATCCATTTAATGAACCTTGACATTCTTGTGGGTTGCGTATGCTAGGAAGATTCGGATAGCTTCCATGCGTGCTACCGGAGCATACGTTTCATCATAGTCAATACCTTCAAGTTGACTATATCCCTTTGCAACTAACCTTGCCTTGTTTCTGACTACCGCACCAGATTCATCCAGCTTGTTTTTGAATACCCATCTAGTGCCAATAATAGTGTGACCACGTGGCTTCGGAACGAGCTACCACACGTTGTTTCTTTTGAATTTTTCTATCTCTTCTTGCATTGCGGTTATCCAATCAGGTTCTAGTAGTGATTCTTTGATCGTTCGGGGCTCGACCGAGGACATAAATGCTGTGTAGTGACAATGATCAGATAAGTGCTTGGAAGATCGAGTCTGGATACCTGCGGATGGGTTGCCAATGATTTGACCTGGTGGGTGGTCCTTCGTCCATACGTGTAGACGGGGTTCCAGATGATCAGCAGCTGCGGTAGAGGGAATGTCTTTGATATCAGAAGACTCTGCGGTTGGAGATGGCAGTTCCCCCTGGACTTGAGAACATCCTGCGGAATCATCTTGGATTATTGGAGCGATAACGACATTTTCTTGAACAGTTGGAAGAGGTTCCCCCTGGAGTGCGGACGGGAGATCCTCTGGAACCTGATAAGGTTCCCCCTGGATTGTAGATGGGAGAGTGATAATCCTTGATTCTGTTCTTGTGTCAATGTTCTCTATATTTTCATCATCCGAATCCGAAGAAACGTTTGATGGTAATGATTCTCTGCGGAAGGGAACTTGAGCAACATCAAGTACTGGAACCTCGATGGTTGTTGCTTGATCCGGAGTAGAGCTTTCCCCCTCAACCGGCGAGGTGGAAGTATTGAGAGATGCTACTTCGGATAGTGATGGACCAGATACATCAGCGTGTTGCTGTTGAGCTTCCGGACACACAAGAACTTCGGATAATTTCGTTGTTTCAACAGGGTCGAAGAGATCGTCATAGTTGACTTCAACTAGATTTAATGGACCCGAAGAGGCAGGAATATCGCTTTCCAGGATTGCTGTGGTTTCAGTGGATGGAGGGGTGTTGCGGATGTGATAATCATCAAATTTCACATCGAAGCTTTCAATGATTAGCCTTGTGCGTCTGATGAGAACCCTGTAAGCAACTTTGTTAGTGGAATAGCCAAGGAAGATGCCTTCATCAGACTTTGGTGTAAACTTGTTAAGATGATCTCGGTTGTTGATCAAAAAACATCTACAACCAAAGATATGAAAGAAGCGGACATTTGGCTTTCGGTTGTTAAGGCCCTCATATGGTGTTTTATTGAGACGTTTGCATACAATGCTTCGGTTTTGAACAAAGCATTCGGTGGCTACTGCTTCTGTCCAAAAGTAGAGAGGAAGGTGTGCGAAGTTTAGCATGGATCTTGTTGCTTCTACTAGAGTGCGGTTCCTTCTCTCTACTACCCCATTTTGTTGCGGTGTATAGGGAGCTGAGAAATTGTGAGTGATGCCCTTTGAAACCAAGAAACTGTTGAGGAGATGATTAGTAAACTCGGTTCCATTATCACTACGGATACGTCGCATTGGTAGCTTGATCTGAAGTTCTATCTCCTTGATGAAATTGATGAGAATTTGTGGTGTTTCTAACTTGAGTCTAAGGAAGAAGACCCATGTGAAGCGTGTAAATTCATCTACAATAACCAGTATGTATTTCTTGTGATGGAGACTGGCTACGGTGGATGGACCGCAGAGATCAATGTGCAAGAGCTCCAGTGGTTCAGAAATTGAAGAGTCAATCATCATAGGGTGACTTGCTTTGGATTGCTTTCCACATTCACATGCCAGACAGAGAGTATCATTGCTGAATTTGAGAATCGAGAGTCCTCTAACTAGTTCTCCAGTGACCAAATTGTTGATGTACCTGAAGTTGAGATGAGCTAGCTTGCGGTGCCATAGCCAGCTGACTTTGGATACGGTTTTGGATAGGAAACACAATTGCGGTCTGCCTATGATCAGAGAGACATCCAGAGGATACATGGTACCTTCGGGTCGGGATTTGATCAGACACGTGATCCTATCACTTGTCATTACATAACAAAACTGATCATCAAATTCAACTCGATGGCCTGCCTTACATAGTTGGCCAACACAGATGAGATTGTGTTTAAGGCTTTCTACATAAGCAACCTTCTGAATAGAGAAGTTCCCCGTAGTGAGAACATTGTAACCTCGGATGACCCCATTCGCATTGTTGCCGAATGTGACATTACCACCATTGCAAATTGGCCTGAAATCCTGAAGGTATTCTAACCTTTCGGTCATGTGCAAGGAGCAGGCACTGTCGATTAACCATTCATCTTCTTGTTCCTCCTTGCACAAAGCCTGAGAATTACACGGTTAGTTTAGGCATCCAAACTAGTTTGGAGCCTGGGGCAATTGGTGAATTTATGAATAATGCATGGACCGAGGTTGCAGGGACGGGTTTCTTGTCAACTTTTAATCCTAGTCTTGGATGTTTGTGCAGTTTTGGAGTGTTGTGCTTTTTTGAAAAATTACGAGGTTTCTGACTCCAACTAGATTTGACATAGGATGAATCATTTTGGCAACTACACTGACATTTACAGGTTGAGATTTTGTCTTTTGTTCTGACACCATGCTTGGTCAGCGGTCCAGAGGATGAGTTGGACTTATGATCGGTCCGAGGTTGGTAATATCTGACATGAGTGTTGTTGGACTTTGAAAAAGTTTGCTTTGAAAAAGTTTGTTTGAACAAGGTTTAGCACGTGCAGATCTTTGAGTCCTTTTTGTTGGATTTGGTAGAATACCCTTCCACTTGATAAAAGTTTGATGTGACTTTAAAAGTGTTGGAGTGAGTAAGATACCCTTCCATTTTGGATCATCTGAGGAATAGACTTGAAAACCATTGTTTTGAAAGGACTTTACACTCTTTTGGGTTGTGTCAGATGAGTTAGGAATGACTGTTGAAACTGTACATTCCTTTTTGTATGTTTTCTTGATGGGAGAGTTTTTCGAAAAGTAGTGTGAGAAAATAAATTTTTCTGAACTCTTGGACTTTGGAAATCTGACATGCTTCTTGGTTTTCGAAAAAGTTTGTCTATTTGTGCCTCGGGATCGAATTTCCTCTTTGAAAGCCTTTTTAGCTAAGGATTTTGGGGAACCGCAGTATTTGTTGTTCAACTGCGGTTTCCTGGAACCCTTAGAAATTTTTTGAAAACGTGGGCTTGAGTCATCAGAACTTGAAGATTCAGGGATTTGAGAACATTGACCCACTTCAAAGTTTTATATGGGTAATTGGTGATGAATTGGTTGAAGAGTCGCAGAGCTTTTGTTCGTGGATTGCGGTAGGGATGATTTGACTACCGCAGAGAAAGTCTTAGTTGGGACTTCAGTGGGACTTTTGTGGGACTTTTGACTACAGTGAGAGACATTGCGGTCTGAGGGCAGAGATGGAAAGTTTTGCGAGACTTCCGGACCCTCAACAACTATTTCCTCATCAACTTCGGATGAGGTTTGAGAATTTGGGTAAATGGTGCCACAGATAGGAATTTGATCACGTGTGTGACCCGAAACCTCAGGCACAATGTCCTCAATGATTCAATTATTGCTTAGATTATGAAGTCTACCGAAGTGTGTTTTGATGTCTTCGGGAAAGGTCTTGTCATTGACTGGGAAATGAAATTCTCGGTCTGGAGGGACATACAATCTATCTTTGTTAAACCGAGGTGAGGAGTCTATTACGGTAGGATATCCATTTGACCAACCCTAATTGTATGTATTATCCACGGTTCCATTATTTACCAAATTGTCAATAGCTTCACTTTCATTGAACAATTTTTCGATTAAGAGATTTAAGAGTACAATTTCACTCTGAGCTAAATCTCTCTGGTTCAAAGCTATCTCTAATTGTGTTTCACTCAACATTCTTGCATCTTTTTCTAACTCTAAGTCCTTTTCTAACATAGCCATTTTGAGTCTCTTGTTATCCAATCGTCCTCTTACATGGAACATCTCTTGGGACACAATGTTCTTCTCATCTAAGGCTTTGTTATAGTCTGTAAGGACGGCAGCACATGTGTCATTAAGATTATCTATGAAAGGTTGACAATCATGCATGCTATAGTTTAGAGTTTGGATCATGAGTTTTACCTGTTCGACAATGCTTAGAGTTCCATCATTTGCCATGTAGCAGTAGTTCTTTTCCAGCTTTGTAGACTCATCATCATCCACAATTGCCAGCATGCAGATTTTCCCTTTTCCTTTGATACTGCTGATGGCTTCATCTTCATCTACGGATGACCAAACTTGATGGTCTCTTTTGACATGGGCTACATATGCCCGGGCTACGTATGCCCTTGCCTTTTCCTTAACTTCCAACTCTTGAGCCATCCTAAGGTAGAATGATCTGTCTTTTACTACATTGGCCTTACAATCTCTTGCAAAATGATTCTCTTTGTTGCATTTGTGACAAATCACAACATCAGTTTTGTGTTCTGAGGGAGTACCAGAGTCAGTGGTTTGAGTAGACTGCGGTGCCTCCTTCGGTTGAGTATTTTGAGATTGCGGTGGTGGATGAGAACTTTTGGGATAACGAGAATGATTATTTTGTGGGTTGAAGTTACGGTTGAATGGAGGTTTGTTGAACTGTTGATTCTTGCGAAAGGAAGAAGGTGGTAGTCGATTGAACTGTTGGCTAACTAGAGCAATAGCCTTCTGGAATTCTTCTTCATCATCATACTCTGAATCAGCTTCATATGACTGCGGTGGAGTGTCATACGAGGGAGAGTAAGATTGATTATGTGGAGCTTGTGCTATGAGAGCAAGTGGTCCTCCGAAGTCAGCACAGTCTTTGAGTACGGTGGATTCTTGTGCTTGCAATTCTCCATAGAGCTTGTAGAGAGACAAAGAGTGAATCTTTCTATCGCCTTGGACTATCATCTTAGCCGTAGTCCAATGTCTTCCCAAGCCATTGAGAAACTGAAGATTTGTTTCATGGTTACTGCGGATGGTACCCGCATTGGATAAGTTGGTGACTATCAGGTTGAACCTTTTGAAGGAGTCTTCCAAACTTTCGCCAGTATGAGCTTTGAAGTTGTTGAACTCATTGAGTGCGGTTGTAAGCTTCTTGTCTTGTGCTTGTTCTGAGCCTTCGTACAAATTCTTGAGAACTTCCCAGATCTCTTTTGCTGATTTACGATTTATGATAATATCGAAGTTGTCAGGAGCAACTCCACAAGAAATTTCATAAAAAGCAACAACATCATTTTCCATTTTATCGAGATCATCCTTGGTGGGACGGCTCATGACTGGTTGACCTCCTCCTAGTCTGCCTGTAGCGCCGTCACTTTGAACTGGTGTAAGAATTGGGACATGTGGTCCTTCTTCTACGGATCGCCATACATCTCTACCAAGTCTCCTTAAGTATCTTTCCATTCTTTGTGACCAGTGATGATATTCATTTGCTACCAGTATTGGGGCTCGATTTGAACCACCAACACTGTTGGAGACATTCAGAGATAACGATTGTGCCATATTTCCCTTTTTTGAAGTTTTTTTTTAAGAAATGAGCTTCAGTGGTATAGAAGGCCTTTTGAAAATCAGAGTTCCGTTTTTCAAAAAGCAACCACTATGGCTCTGATACCAATTGTTGAGAGAAAAACTTTGAGACACACTTGAACAAACGTTAGAACAAGTATATTGCGGAATAGTTAATCTCGAAGGATCTAAAAGCTCAACAATAATATTAATAAGTTAGAGTTAGATAGTTAGAGAGTTAGTTGCGGAAAAGTAAAGAAATGGAAATGCCAACAATTGTTATATCAAGTATACACATAAGTTGATTCATAACAAGGAATGCATTCAAACCAAGTTAATAAGGAAGATAAAACTTAGTGATTAAGTCACAAGAGACTTGCTCCCAAGAGAGATTGTAATCAGTATATTTTAGTAAGATTTGAGAGTAAGAAGAGATGCGTAATCAGATAGAGAGATAGAAAAGATATCTTAAGAGTTGTATAGAATAAGAACGAATGAGCTCTATTTATAGAGTCTCAGGAGATACACTAGATTACGCCTCTAAGAGTAGCCATGCAAGTCATACGGGACAATAGAGAGTATTACAGAAAATAGACAAAGCAAAGTAATCTAGTAAAAGAGACTGCGGTTGATGATGACTCCAGGTGAGGTTGCTGATGAGACCTTGGCTGCAGGTGCTTGTAGACTGCGGTAGCTGAAGTTCAAGAGGGCCACTTTTACTGATTAAACACTACTGGTATAACTAATTCGAGTATGCATTATTGGACTTTAATTAAGTATAGCCTGGCCAACTATGCTTAATTAAGGGAAGTTAATGTGAGGCTGGAAACGGTTACAGTAGAATTATGTTCAAAACAATTTTCAACATAAACTTTTGATAAACAAAATTTTTTCGTGTGCATATAAGCATGGCATATTATAGGCATTCATCTAGATACACTTAGAAACTAAGTGCACTTTTATAACAATGCCTTTATTTAGAAATATTCTTGTCCCTTATCAAGTGCTAGATTAACCACTTAGGTTATACCACTAGCCACTCTAGGAGTAATGCACATAGTACTAAGAATGGGTATTCCTCGGTAGCTATCGACTTTAGATGTCGGATTGGTAGCTAGATATACACTAGTAATAATCTTAAGTCGAAACCTATACCAATTATTCCTCAATACCTCTTCATCGTCTTCATACTAGAGTTACAGCTAGGAAAGTGTTCTGATACCGACACGGATGAAAATTGGATCATCCCGAAAGGAGGTAGATGAGTCGTTTCTAAGTAATCACTTGGATACCATTGGCGGGCATTCCGGATTCAACTCACAAGGAGACACGGAGGTTTAACCCATATGTGAGATCTTATTTTTACGCTACGATTTAGCTCTAGGTTGTTTCCACCTTGAGGTTAAAACTTAACATAGGATTTCCCTTTGACCTCTATAAAAGGTCGGAAATTGCATTGACACTTAAAAACGTTTTACAAACAATTTTTTTTTTGTCCTTTATTTTGGGGAAAAGACATCGTTACTCGCCTTAGTATTTAGGTACGATCAGCTACACTAATCTACCTATTCCTTCTCAATCTTCCATCAAAAAGATATTTCACTTCATCGGTTTTATTTAACTCACTAAAATCTTTTGATAACTTGCTTTAACTTAACAATTTTCTTCAAAACTCAATTTAACCAATATTGGTTTTAACCTTGCTATTTCAATTTCATTTCAAATACATTTCAATGGATAGATGTGCTTTTATGGGCATATAAACCATTTTCAGCCTTGCTTACCATTTTATCATGTTTTCGAGAAACTTAGAAACATTTGATTTTATAAAAGTATTGAGAATTTATTCTATAAAACTTAAATATATGACATCGATGTTCATGACATGGGTAAAAGCTTCATCGGATCTTTAAACCACTTTTGTTTTGACTTTTTGACCACTTTCTCAATTAGGCATTGTACTTTACTTAAATGTGTTTTCTTGAAACCCAACATGGTATTTTTACAACTTTCTAATTTAAACATGTTTATAAGAAATCTCTAATTCCTACATTTCCATCATACCTCATATTTTTTATTTTATTTCAAATTAGTTTTATAATTTTTGAAGTTTCTAAAATTTAAAGAATTGAAAAACTTAGTGTTCACTTTTAAAATTCCAGTGACGCACGTTCGAAAATGCACAATTATTCATCTAAATATGTTAATTCTTTACCTTATCTGTTTTAACCATTGTTGGACCCCAATCAAAAAGGTCAAAACTGTCTGATTTTCAAATACAAGTTTTAGTGTTTCTTCTTATTCACACATGGAGTTTAACTTAATAGATAACTCATAAATTTTTAGGAAACACTTTAAAACTCCCACATGTCTATTTAATCATCAACATACATCAAATATTTAAGTTGGAAATATATCTCAACCTGGTTTTAAATCTACCTATAGGTATTGTTCTTATAATTTTAACAATAGCAATCATTGCCACCGCTATCTTCCTTTTTCTTTCCTCCGAACTTGATTTCTCGCTCTCCTTTTGATTTTAGATCTCGCACGCCCATGATAGTAACATAATACATTGTCTAACTTTGTTTATGTCTATTTTGCTTCTCGTAGTATCATGTTCGTACACATAAAGACTAGAAGTCTACCCTTTCGTTTTGAGCGATTAATACGTGTATAGTCGTGAGACATAATTTTGATTTAGTCAACTTTGATATATTCAATTACGCCTTTTATCATATACATCTTGTTTTTATTTTGAAATCTACTATAAACAAGTGATCCTTATTTACATTTGCTCTTTCGTTCTAAATTCGGAAACCTGATTTAAAATGTCATTTTCATGGTATTTTTCTTACAATTAATACACAAGATGAATACCATTGTTCTTATCATTTTTCTAAGTCCGTAAAATATATGTGAAAGAATACATTTTCTTATGCTTATTATTTTCTTTAAATACATCAAAAGTCTTGAATTTTACTATTATATATTCTCTAAATGATTGTTTTTGTAGAAACACTAAAATAAGAATCTACTATTTTCAATGATCGATATTTTTACACCTTTCTTAAAATAACATTCTACTTTATAATTTTCATTGAGTTCCTAAACACTCAACTTTGTTTTCATAAATATTATGACTCGTAAGCTTGAATTTGTCCTGAATTAGACAATTAGACAATTTTTCAAAAGAGTAATAAAAATATTTTTGTATAAATTCCCTTATTGATGACTTAAACCTGTAACCTTAATTGATCTTTATATTATTTTACTACTTCGTTTGATCGCCCCACATGTATTTTCATTATCTTGGAATTATTACATATTTTGATTATAGTGAGATTAATTATCATTTCTAAACACACATTTTGATAACAGTGAGATTTTTATCACTTCTAAACACTTAAAATGTTATCTACACAATGTGATTTAATCGACTCCATTTGTAACATTGACTCTCTAAATATATATATTCTTCGAATATAGTTCTATTATTGTAAGAGTAACCGTAGTAGTAATTATAGCCTCGGAGATCCTCAATCATTTCGTAATTTATTTTGTAGATGACACTTAAATAGCCTTTACATTGGAGATGTACCAAAACTTCGTTGCCTACCCTTAGTACGTTTTTTTAGGAACTTACCCTCGACCGCTTCCCTTTCATTCGTGTTACCCCTTCTTATTTCGGAATATATATTTTCCAAATATAGTAGCTAACCCGGAAGTGAACAAATTGTTCCTAATCTCTTCTTTATTAGGCGACGAATTTACACTTAGTGCTAATTTAGAATGCGACTTGAGGATCAATGCGGATTTAACGCTCAATGCAGTTGGTGCTTCAGCAAAACTTATAACGTTCTTTTAAGTTAGATAATATCTAACTGGATAATCTTTTCAACTAGGTCGCCATGGTCGGATCATGATTTCCATGATCCTAGTTTCTCGCAATATAGACTGTAGAACTCGAATTAAGGAAACATTACTTTGATTATAGCTAAAGAATTGGGCTCTTCCCTTAGAGAATTAACCCAAAATAATCAAAGAGTTCTCCAAGTCACCACCTCTCCAATTTTACAATTGCATCCGATTGAGTTCTAATAGAATTCGTCATGAATTGAATTTCGGGACGAAATTCTTTCAACCGGGGAAGACTGTGACAACCGTCAAAATTCGACTCGGTTCTAGATTTGACTAGACTTAGTTGCACATATAGGCACAACACATATTAGACTTAGTAACTAGAAGCTAAGTTATAACCTAGTAGAAACTTGGAAACAGATAGAAACAATGGATGGTGTACTTAGATTTCACATTGATATGTGAATTCCATAACTACTTAACTGTAGAGACTATCCATATTCGGGTCACTCTTTGAGTCGAACACCTTTTCATGAATCATATACACACATTATGCACTTGACCTAGTAGTAGAAATTAGGTTGGAGCCTAATAGAAACTTAAGTCAAAGTTAAAAACTGGGACTAGTATACTTGATACCTAAATTTCGTTTGAATCTCGGAACCACTACATAGAATGCCAAGAAACAGATAAAATAAGTTACAAACATTATTTATAACTATAAAAGAGTTATAATACCATAAGATAAATTTAAGTCTCAAAGATTCTATTTATTTTGATATCCAAAGATTTACAAACTCTCAAAAACCCTAAATACCCTAAAAACCTAAATTTCTGAAATTTAACCTTAAAAATTCTATAAAAATAGTTATGAACCTTATAATATGATCTTATAATAATTAAAATTATGAAAATGCATTCAAGGAAAATAAAATTTAACTCATTAACATTTACCCTTAATTTATAAATAAAAAAAACAAGGTTTTATGAATAAAAACTTGATATTAGTGCACATTTTATATAAAAATTGAGATATTTTATAAAAGAACTTAAATTTTATAAAATAAAATGAAAGAGAAAGGGGTATTACACCTCAAAAATCGGCCCCCCTCACCTCATTTCACTCTCATTCTCCAACACACACATCTCTTCTTTCTCTCTCTAAAAACTTCTCTCTCACTTCTCTCTAAAAATGACGAACATAGAAGCTGAATTTATGGGAGAGATTTTCACAGTAAATAATTCATGAGTCAACATGAATCTCAGTATTTTGGTGTACGATTTTGGTGGAGTATAACGCCAAAGAGATGACGAGGGAGATGAGCTATCTAGAGAGATAGAATCCCTCTTTTCTCTCTTTTCTTCTCTCTAAAACCTCCATTCCTTCTCTTCCTTTTACCCACGAAAACTTCCAGCAAAAACCACCATTTTTCACAAAAATATCCATCATCCATAAGGACTCATCAAGGTAAAAACACCTAACTAAATCATGCATGCAGGTTTCCACTATTTTCTTATGATTTTATGTGCATATTACTTCAAAAATCAACTTCTACTTCTTGATCTTCTTCAAATTTGTTTTCTTTTTGTTAAAATGGTTTTTAGAACATCATGGATATGTTTTAACACCATGCATGTATGATAAACAAGGTTTCATGTTCATGATCTTAGTGCAAAAATCGATTTTAAGGATCTAAAACATAAAACTCAAGTTAAGAGTTCTTGAGAAACAAAACTTTGTTCATAAATGCATGTATTCATTTTTATAAGTTTCAATCTTTTGATATCTGGAAACATGACCATAACATGCATGGATCATGACTTCATAAAATATTTCAAAAGATTTACTCAAAGAAATGATGAAAACCCATTTTTCTAACCAATCATCATGCATGCAATCTGCCAGATTTCTTTACCTGACTCTAAATTGCCATATCTCACTCATTTCTTAACCAAAATTCGAGATTCGTTTTCTGAAATATAATATTTTGAGTTAGCTTTCAAACCCATCTGATCTCACTTGAAAATTCCAATATTTAGATTTTTAGCAATTTTTACAAAATTGTTGCTCAATCAGCATCTTTTTATGAATACTAGTTTTTTTATTGCATGTTCAAAGGCCTTATTAATCACTACAAATCAAGGAAAAATTAATTTGAGCACTTAACATCATGTATTAAGAGGTATAACAAGATCTTGATTTAAAAGTCTTTGGAACATGTTGCAAAAATTCTCAAAGTAACATCAATAATCTTTACCAAAATCACAAGAATCAAGTTTTCTCTATAATTGTTAGAGCCTTTAGGCATGTTTTTCGACATCAAAAATAAGAAAACAAATTTTCATTGTTATTAAATTGTTTGAAGATGCATTTTGGAAATTTTCAGCTCAATATATATTTTCTTTATTTTTACATGAAAATCATAAGAAAATAGAGTGTTAAAGAATATAAAATACGTACACTTGTAAATAAATTCTGGAAGTATTTATGGATGACCCTTTAAGTTAACAAACATCTCTCATGAAGTTTCGTCGATTTTTGTTACTGTTTAGTATGGTTTTTAATTTTCTTTTTATTTAGTTCCAATAAATCATAAAACCACTTTAGGGAATGTGAAAATATTATTTCTTATTTTTCGTAGCTTGCACCAATAAGTTTAAGACTCAGAAAAATATTTTGGGAATTTTTCAGAATGTATATCTATTTTCCATGATTTTTGTGTTTATAATGGATTAAAAAAAAGGAAAAATAGTTTTCCTCATCCAAAATTCAAGAAATTTTACCAGAAACTCTTATAATATGTTAGGATGATACATAAAATTTTTGATGATTTTTATCTTCTGTATGTTATTTTCCTTCTATTTTCCCAAGATTTAATACACTTAAATGTACAAAAATCATAAATTTGGGTTAAACAGTTTTGAAATCCTTTTTTATATTTTTCCTAGCTTAAGTATGTGTAATAACACTTGTAAAAAAGGTTTTGTGAATTTTTGAAACTGTTATCTATTTATCTCTATTTTTATAGAATAAATACACAAAAATTAGAAAAATTGTGTTAAACTTTTTGAAAACACATATTAATATTTTTCCAAGATTATGTACACTGCAAAACAATTACACAAAAATTATAAGAATATTTCATGATAATTTACTATTATTCCATGATTTTATGATTATTCAAGGAATTAAATGGTGAAAAATAGTTAGACAAATCAAAAATTCAAGAAAATTTATCTTAAGGTCTTTGACTTCAATTAAAACTGAAATACAAAGTTTGGGAAATTTAGAACTAAATTGATTTAGTTTTTTAATATTTAATCATTAGAACACCTCTTAAAATGTTAAATATTAATATTTCAATAATGAGAATTTTCCACTTAAATTGTTGTATAACAATTGATTCATTGAAATTTAATTTTCACAGAAAAATGTTTGTAACTTATCAATATTAAATTTTGACACAATATTGGCATAATTCTATTGTAGTAGTAAGTATACTAGTGTTAGATTTCGATTAGAGACTCACTAGCGAATACCATTATTGTAGGAATCGGTAGTGGTACACGTGGAACTTAGTTCAAGGCACCATTTGCATCATCTCAATGCATTGTGAGTATTCACGCATTCCCCTATTTTCGGATTTTAAATGTTTTGGGGTGGAAAAGCATGTCCTAATCTATTTATGTTCGTTGTATTTATTTGACTCGTATAAACTTGGTTGCTATATTTTGCATATTGTGAGTATTCACCACTCCCCTATTTTCGGTTTTTAAATGTTTTGGGGTGGAAAAGAATGTCCTAAACTTTTTATATTCGTTGTATTTATTTTGACTCGTATGAAACTTGGTTGCTATATTTCGTATGTATGTATATGTTACTTTAATTCATGAGGACTGTATCGCGGTTAAGTCCCTGGAATCTCTAGACACAACTCATTAACTCTTTTGAGCCTATGGTTATTATGGATAGCGCTATCAGGAGGTAGACAACTCCTCACTCGCACGATTCGCTTGAGTGCATTTTACCATTTTATACACTATGTTTGCGATACACATAGTAGTCAATAGGGCACGATTCGGTCATTAGGCTTGGGTTGTGAACTTATGAATGGAAACTTGATGCACATACGAATCTTTATGCACAAATGAAACTTGTATTCTCATGTTAGCAACGACACTTGTATACTTATTTTAGCAATGAAACTTGTATACTTATTTTAGCAACGAAACTTTTATGCTTATTATAGCAACGAACTTTGTTTCTCATTTAAGCAACAAACTTTTATTACTGAAAACTTATATACTTGTTTTAGCAATGAAATTGTTTTCTCCTTGTAACAACGAACATTATTTCGATTCTTGAAAACTCATTTTAGCAATATACTTTTATTTATGGAAACTTTAGTCAAAACTTGATTTCGATTCATGAAACCAATATTATTATTTTAAACTTGTGAGTACACACCAACTATTTTTATAGTTGATGCTCGTTTTACATGCTTTTTCAGGAATCATCGAGTAAGTGGTACTTAGGGACACTTCACTTTTAGGGGCATTCGCATGTGTTGTATTTCAATTTACACTGTAGTTTCTTTTAAAAGTTGTTCAAACCCATTGTAAATTTTAGTGATTTTTAATACTATGGTTGGTGTTGTCTTTTAACTTTTGCTATGAAACCCTTTGTTCTGCCACGCCTCGTGTTTCCGCTTTAGCGGGGGTGTGACACTAACATTGTAGCTCAAGTCACTGCGGAAATTAATGCTAGTCACACAAACCGTGGATACCCTAGACCTACTAAGAACACCGACGAAAGCGGAGTTCGTAATGAGGAAACAAAGGGGATGCACCTATAAGTACTTCATGTCTTGAAAACCCAAGGAGTTTCATGGAAGAGGGTGCAGTGGGATTGTTGAAATAGATAGAAGGAATTGAGGTTGTACTCCACATCAGCAAGTGCTCAAATGACTGCAAGGTTCCCTATGTTACATGTCTTCTCCAAGACAGAGCCTTAATGTGGTGGAATGCGCAAGTTTGCAACCGTGGAAGGGAGGCAGCGAACCAATAAGCTTGGGAGGAATTCAAAGAGTTACTCAAGAAGGAATAATGTCGTAAGGATGAGATCCAGAAAATGGAATATGACTTCTGGAACCATGCCATGGTAGGAGCCGATGTGGAAGGCTACACTGTGCTTTTCCACGAACTCGCTGAACTAGTGCCACACATGGTCACCCCCGAGAACAAGAGGATTGACCGATACATATGGGGTTTAGCACCATAAATTCGAGGCATGGTTACTTCAGCAAATCCTACCTCAATCCATAGCGCTATAGACCCGGCGCACCGCCTTTTGAATGATAAAGTGAGGGTCGGCATACTGACCATAACCAACGCAAGTAACAAAAGAAAATCGGAGAACCAGTTGGGAAGGAAGAAGAATGACAACTCAGACACGAACAAAAAAAGGGCAAGGAACTTTGGGGTTAAAACAGAGGAACCTGTGCAATACCGAGGTCCTAAACCTAAGTGTGAGAGATGCAGCTATCATCATGAGGGTGTCTGGCCTATCTTCCACAAGTGCAATCGAACATGACATTTCGCAAAATATTGCAGGATAGATAAAGATCGCAAGGATGGTAAACGAGCATGCTATGAGTGTGGAAGTGTGGACCACTTTAGGAATGCCTGCCCGAATCTAAATAAGGGCCCCAACAACAACAATACCAGGAACCAGGCGGGACATATAAACCATGGAAATCCAGGAGGCCAGGCTCGTGGGCGAGCATTTATGATTAAGGCGTAAGAGGCCCGTCAGGACCCGAAGGTGGTAACAGGTACATTCCTCCTAAACAACCACTATCCATCAGTATTATTGGACTCTGGGGCAGATAGAAGTTTTGTGTCACATGAATTTAGACCCCTAATCGAATTGAAATCAAAAATATTGGAACAAGCCTACGTAGTTGAAGTTGCTAACGGTCATGAAATTAAGGCTAGGGAGATAGTTCCTAATTGTACCTTGAACTTAGCTGATAAACTTTTTAGTAGTGACCTTATACCCATTGAACTGGGTAGCTTTGACATAGTGATTGGAATGGACTGGTTGTCCAATAATCGAGCAGACATAGGATGCTTTGAGAAAGTTGTCAAAATACCCCTCCAAAACAACGAAACCCTTATAGTGTACAGAGAGAAACTAGGCAAGAACTTGAAGATAGTATCATGCATGAAGATTCACAAATATCTGAGGAAGAAGTACCTTGCATTCTTGGCACATGTAGTGGAGAAGAATTCGGAAGAAAAACATATTCAGGATGTTCCAATAGTACGAGAATACCCCGAAGTATTCCCAGAAGAGTTGCCCGAACTCCCCCCAACAAGACAAGTCGAATTCAGAATTGATCTAATTCCTAGAGCAGCACCTGTAGCTAAAGCACCTTACCGCTTGGCACCTTCTGAAATGCAAGAACTTTCGGGCCAACTTCAGGAACTTTTGGAAAAAGGATTCATTCGTCCACGTTCCTCACCGTGGGGCGCACCGGTCTTATTTGTGAAAAAGAAGGATGGATCGATGAGAATGTGCATCGATTACAGAGAACTAAACAAAATGACTATCAAAAACAGATACCCCCTTCCTCGAATAGACGATTTGTTCGATCAACTCCAGGGTTCCTCGTACTTTTCAAAGATTGATCTACGATCGGGATACCACCAATTAATGGTACGCGACGAAGATGTTCCTAAAACCGCCTTCAAGACTCGTTACGGACACTATGAATTCCTAGTTATGCCTTTTGGGCTAACTAACGCGCTAGCTGCCTTCATGGATCTTATGAATAGGATTTGTAGGCCGTACCTTGACAAGTTTGTGATCGTGTTCATTGACGACATACTAGTCTATTCTCCAAACAAAGAAGAGCATGAACAACATCTTAGGCTAGTGTTAGAAATGTTGAAAGACCAGAAATTATTTGAAAAGTTCTCTAAGTGCGAATTTTGGATTAGGGAAGTCCGATTCCTTGGTCATGTGGTTGGAGAAAAAGGAATACACGTGGATCCCACCAAAGTTGAAGCAATTAAGAAATGGGAAAACCCAAGATCCCCGACGAAAATTCGGCAATTTCTGGGATTGGCGGACTATTATAGGCACTTTATTGAGAACTTCTCAAAAATTTCCCAACCATTGACTATTTTGACCCAAAAGGATAGGAAATTTGTATGGGGAGAACCACAGGAAGATGCCTTCCAATTGCTGAAACATAAGTTGTGTAATATGCCAGTCTTGGCTTTGCCAGATGGTGTAGAGAACTTCAAAGTGTATTGTGATGCGTCACACCAAGGTCTGGGTTGCGTACTGATGCAGAAAGGCAAGGTTATTGCATATGCTTCCAGGCAGTTGAAGGTTCATGAGAAAAACTACACAACCCAAGACCTAGAATTAGGAGCGGTGGTATTCGCCCTTAAGATCTGGAGACATTACTTGTACGAAACTAGGTGCACTATTTATATCGATCACAAAAGCCTACAACACATCTTGAATCAGAAGATGCTTAACATGAGACAAAGGCGGTGGGTTGAATTACTCAACGACTACGATTGCGAAATTAAATACCATCTAGGAAAGGCCAATGTTGTAGCCGATGCATTGAGTAGGAAGGAAAGGGTGAAACCCTCACGTGCACATGCCTTCGGAGCCCTTATTCAGACCAGATTGAAGAGCAAAATCCTTGTCGCTCAAGGTGAAGCATTAAAAACTGAGAACTTGAAACGTGAAACATTACACGGCCTAGAACAATGATTTGAAACACGTTCGGATGGAGTGAAGTACTTCAAAAATAGAGTATGGGGACCAAAGATCGACGAATTACGTAAGGTAATTTTAAAGGAAGCCCATAATTCCCGATACTCGATCCACCTTGGAGCCGACAAAATGTACTTGGATCTAAAGGAATACTATTGGTGGCCTGGAATGAAGAAAGATATTGCATTGTATATTTGGAAATGTTTAATTTGTTCCAAAGTGAAAGCTGAATATCAAAAACCCTCCGGTTTTCTTCAGCAACCAAAAATACCTCAATGGAAATGGGAGCAAATATCCATGGATTTTGTTACTAAGTTGCCAAGGACCGCGAAGGGACAGGATTCTATTTGGGTGGTGGTGGACAGACTGACGAAATCCGCACATTTTCTTCCAATCCGAGAAGATTACCGAATGGAAAGGCTTGCTCGAATTTACATAGACGAGATCGTAGTACGTCACAGAGTACCTATTTCTGTCATTTCAGATAGAGATAGCCGTTTTACGTCTCGATTTTGGCAGTCACTTCAAAAAGCCTTAGGGAAACATTTAGACTTAAGTACCGCCTATCATCCCCAGATAGACGGTCAGAGCGAAAGAACCATTCAGACGTTAGAAGATATGCTCTGGGCTTGCGTGATCGACTTTGGAGGAAGTTGGGATAACCATTTGCCGTTAGCCGAGTTCTCCTATAATAATAGCTACCATACGAGCATTCAATGTGCCCCATATGAGGCCTTGTATGGGCGTAAATGTCGTTCCCCACTATGTTGGCTGGAAATTGGCGATAGGAAGTTAACGAGACTGGATTTAATTCAAGAGACCACTGAAAAGATCTTGATAATACGTGATAGACTAAAAGCTACACGCGATCGCCAGAAGATCTATGCTGACAAGCGTAGGAAACCCTTGGAATTTCAAAAGGGAGACAGAGTACTCTTAAATGTATCCCCGTGGAAGGGAGTTGTGCGCTTTGGTAAACGAGGAAAATTGAGCCACCGTTATGTAGGGCCCTTCGAGATTATCGAAAGGGTCGGTCCAGTAGCATATAAGCTCAAGCTACCGGATGAACTGAGTACGATACACGACACATTCCATGTGTCGAACCTCAAAAAGTGTTTGGCAGAGGAATCCCTACACATACGTATCTATTGGGGACCTCCAAATTAATGATCGACTAAATTCCTGGAGGAACCTATAGAAATCCTCGATCGAGAGGTTAAGCAACTAAAATGAAGTAAAATACCGATCGTGAAAGTTCGATGGAACTCTAAGCATGGGCCCAAGTTTACGTGGGAACGGGAGGATTTCATGAAGAACAAATATCCTCAACTATTCGTTATGTCTGAACCAGTGTTATCGCCAGTTGAATTTCCGGACAAAATTCCCACAACTGGGGGAGACTGTGGCATCCACCAAAACTCAGGTCAGTACTCATCTAGAACTATGTCAATTCCTTGTGTGCACTTAACTTGGCTCTAGAGTTACAAGTTGAACTAGGTTCGCGACTTAATAGATCCCTCGGAACAATTAGTGTACCTTAGCTTGTGTTGAACAATCACATTGATATGTGAATGAACCAACTGAGTGGTAAATTGCCAAAGTCAAACCTTAAGTCTAAACACAAAACTATGTTCGGTAAACCATAACCCAACGGTAAGTTAACAACCCTAAAAAATTTCATATTGGAAAAATCTAATGTTTAACAAGGTTAAGTATTCTAAGCTAATATGAACAAAATTAAATCATAATATAAACCAACTATAAAGTTGATGACAAATTCATATAATTCATGATTCGAAATGTGAACCAAAAGTAAAATCCAAGGATATCAAAATTTTACAACCACATGTTATGAACCCTTGTTACAATTGTTGAAATATGAGAAATTGATTTTTATAAAAATTAAATCATAGGTTATCAATTTCTAAATTAATTCAATAAATATAAGTTTACAACTTATTACCAAATGTAAATATTTCAACAAAACCCAATAATTAAAACCTTAGGAGATTATGATAATGTTTGAGTTTTTATAAAATTTAAAGCCTAGATTTATAAAAATTCAAGGGGGTATTTAATTATTTGATCAAATATCAATAAAAATACCCTCTCTCTCTCTCTTAAAATCTCGGCCATTAGGCCTTTCCCTCTCCCCCATGCCTTAAAACATATCATTACTCCTCATTTGAACCACCCACAGACTCCAACTCACACTCCTTCTCCAAGAAAACTCTTCCACTTCCAAAACCACTCCTACACCTAAGAAAATCCTCCATTCTCTACCCTAATTTTGGATTTGTGAAGATCTTAAAGTGTTCTTGCTTCTCACAATATCAAAACCAAGGTAAACAACACAATCCTTCCTCATAGTTTTACGAATTTATTTCCTATTTTTCATAGTTCTTCTTTACTTTTCGGATTCTATGCCGTTCTATGGCTAGAAATCCTTATTTTTCCTCTTGGTGTTTGTAGATTCTCACCATAACACAATACATGTGTTTGAGATGGTGAAAATCTGGAATCAAACCCATGCAAGGAGTGAATAGATGCACATATGTTCATATGATTTCAAAAATCGAGTGTTACATCTTCTTCTTCATTTCTTTTGTGTTCTTACATGAAAAAAGCATTTAAAACATTTCTAGTACATCTTGGATGCTCATTCACTCCATGCATGTGCTAGAAATTGGATTTGTGGTGCAATCCTAGTCTAAGATTTGGTGGTTTCAAGGAATTCTCTATCATATGAATGAAACACCCATTTTGGGGCCTTGGAATAACCCTAAATCTATGACTTGGATGTATGAACCTAAAAGTTTCATATTCTTCTGTAAAATCTAGTTTGTTTTTATTTAGTTTCGACCATAAAAGAAATATACATGTTGTCTTTGTGAAAGTGACATTTAGGGAGCAGTAAAAGCAACCAAGGATGACATGCATTCTATCATAATATTTTGTTCAGCTTTGAACGGGCAAAACTCACTCATTACTAAAGCAAATCACGATATTCTTTTTCTGAGGGCTATGCCCTTGAGTTAGCTTTCGAATCCAATTGGTCTTACTATAAAACATTAAAAATATGATTTTAGACAATTTTTATACAACAGTTGCGCAAACAGAATGTTTTCTGTGATCATTAGTTTTGCTTTACATGATCAAGGGACTTAAACCCCACCTTAAATCTGGGGAAACATAATTTAGAAACTTAACATATCCAACGAATGGTGTCTAAAATTTTGTGGGTTAAAACCCACAGAATGTTCTATAGAAATTCGTAAGCCTTCAGCTACATCTAGAACTCATGCACTATATTGTGCTACATTGCCTAACTTGTTGGGGTTGAATACCCCTTTTTTGATTCTAAATATATTTCAAGCAAATTATTTTATGAAAGTTCATATACACAAGTGATGATCTGTAAAACCCCAATGGCTAAAACCAATTCCTTATTTTTTTATAAAAATAATGATTTATTTGATATAAACTCAAAATAATCGTTTTAAGAAGAGATAAAAATCTGAAAATTTGTAGTAGTAATGTATTCACGGAATTAGAAAGCCATGTAAATTTTCAGATGATTTCGACACTGTTTGATATTTTATCCATGTTTTTCATTAAATTTGAGCATGAACTTACAAATTTAGGTCATTGAAATCAAAGACCCTAAACAATATTTTTCTCAACCTTAGGAACATTTTAGGAGGCTGTAAAAATTAAATTGAGAATTTTACAAACCGTTTACTATTTATTTTGAATTTTATCCATTATTTGGGCTTTAATTTACAAAAAGATATCAAATAACCTTCAAAAATGTTTACAAAATTTCTGGACACTAATGTCCTTTGTTAGAACCATAAAACTAATTTTTGTAATTTTCAGAATTTATTTCCATGCCTTTGTAAAATTTTGAACACAATGCAATATGAACTAATGTTACCGATAATGAATCGTACACACTCTGGGCACTTTTACGACATCACTAGTTGGATATAGCTTAGTGAATTATATCTCAAAAAAATTATTTGTTCCATAGGACGCTAGTAGGAATCGCACTCGTCAATATCGAACCGCGAAGTCCGAGCCACAAACTTTCCATTGTGAGTATTCACAGCCCCTATTTTACGTTTTAACGTTTTGGGGTGGAAAGCATGCTACAATTTCTATGAACATTATTTTATGAGCTTGTGTTATGAACTTAATAATGTGAACTTTGTTGTATGAACCTTTTATTATGAACTTGTACTATGAATTTGGTGTTATGAACTTGTCTGTTAAGTCCCTGGAGAACCGATACAACCTATTAACTCATATTTGAGCTGATGGTCTTATGGATAGCACTATTTGGGGTTGGTTGTGAACGAAATGCAATGGCATTCATCGTTTTCTAAATTGGAACATTTATAGAATAAACTACATTTTTGAAATAATGTACTATTATAAACCTGTGAACTCACCAACTATTTTATAGTTGAACCTCGTTTTTGCAAGCTTTTCAGGGAACGGTCAGTGAATCAATAAGAAGCCAGCATGATTTAAGTTGTTACTTTTGCTATGTATTAAACTATGTATTGTGAAAACTGAATGTATTTGTTTTGTACGCGATGTAAACTTAAAACGCTTAATGTTTATGGTTGGTACTCCTATTTACCTTTATGATGAGACCTTATCCTGTCACACTTCGTGTTTCCTCTTTAACGGGGTGTGACAAAGTGGGTGTTCAGAAATAAAATGGATAAGAAGGAAATGTTATTTGAAACAAAGAACTTCTGGTAGTTAAAGGCTATTGCCAAGAAGAAGGAATTGACTACAAAGAGACTTTCGCTCCGAAGGCAAGACTTGAATCCATTCGGATCTTTCTAGCATATGCTACTCACAAAAACTTTGAAGTCTATCAAATGGATGTGAAGTGCGCATTTCTAAATGGCGAACTCGAGGAAACAGTCTATGTGGAACAACCACCAGGTTTTGTTAATGATAAATACCCCAATCATTGTTACATTGTAGACAAGACAGTGTATGGTCTGAAACACGCACCTCATCCATGTTATGAAACTCTGACTCGTTTTCTTAAACAATCAAAATTTAAACAAGGTTCTGTAGACCCAACTTTCTTTCGGAAGAAAGATGGTGACCATTTAATGATCGTTCAGATTTATGTTGATGGTATTATTTTCGGATCCACTAATCCAAGATTAACAGCTGAATTTTGAAAATTAATGGAAACTAAATTTGAAATGAGTTTGATGGGTCAATTAACTTTTTCCTTGGTTTAAACAATCGATACAGTTCGGAAGGCATATTTATCAACTAAGAAGCCTACATGAAGACCTTGCTTACAAAATTCGTAATGGTGGGTGATTCAATTTTCAATGTTCCTATGGCGTTAGGAACGAAACTCACTCCTTCCTTTGATAAGCCAGCAACAAATTTCACATTATTTCGTCAGATGATTGGATCATTAATGTATCTAACATCAATTCGACCTGATATAATGTTTGTTGTCTATTATTGTGCCAGGTTTCTGGACAATCCCCGTGAACCTCATATGCTATCCGCGAAGAACATATTCTGATACCTCAAAAGAACAACATCACTCGGAATATGGTATCCCTCAAAGTCGAGATTCTTTGTGCAAACATATTCGGATGCTGACCTTGGTGGTTGTGGCCTTGATCGGAAGATCATATCAGGTGGATGTAAGTTTCTGGATGGCAAGCTTGTCAGCTGGCAATCCAAGAAACAAACATGTGTGTCATTGTCCATAGCAGAGGCTGAATATATTGTAGTGACTTCATGCACATCTCAAGTTGTGTAGATTCAGAATCAATTGTGGGACTACAGAATCAACATGAAGACAATTCCCTTATATTGTGATTTCGAAAGTGCCCTCAGAATATGCCACAATCGAGTGCATCATTCAAAAAGGAAGCATATAGCGCTGAGATATCACTTTATAAAAAATCATGTCGAAGATGGTAATATTGATGTTCACTTCGTCGATTCTTCGGATCAGTTAGCTGACATCTTCACCAAAGCATTACCTAAAGCATCTTTCAGTCGGATCTTACAAGGGTTGGGGATGATTGAACCTGACTCAGTTCCGAAATCGTCTTCATAATAAAGCATTATACTCTAGCATTTCGAATGGTTCCGAGCTTCGGAATCAGTCAGAATTCACTGTTCACTTCCGAATGGTTCCGAGATTCGGAACTAGTCAGAATTAACTGTTCACCTCCGAATTATTCTGAGCTTCGGAGTAATTCTAAAGTAACTGTTCATTCGGACTTCGGAATCTTTTATCTTTCAAAATTCAAAAATATTTTTCTTTATTTTTCAGAAAATCCAATTTTCAAATAAATATTTTCTCTATTTCTACATTTTCTTTTTTCAGAAATCCAAAAGTCTCAAAAATATTTTCTTTATTTTCTTTTCTGAAAAACCAAAAATAACAAAAATATTTTCCTTTCAAGAAGTTGCAATGCAATTCATTTCTGAATTTCAAAATGACATAAGGAATTGACGGTCAACTACACAACTTCTTTCTACCATATCTTATCACATATTCCACATAATCCCCTGATTACTGAAACAAAACCAGTTTCGGTATAGGATTACAAAACTCTAGTTCGTGATCGTAAAGTCATTATTACCATGATTTTTGTGAAACTCACAACCATTCTATTCCCCATCTGTTATTCTTCATCAATTTCATGTTAACATTTGTAACCCTTCAGACTCTCAGTTATCACCAAGATTTCGAGTGAAACCCAAAATCCTACTACCATTTCTGAATTGACGGTGAACAATTTATTGTTTTGGATTTTTACTTGCTGAATTGACAGTGAACAACTTTTTATTGTAGATATTTACCTAATGGATTGACGGATACACTCTTTTTATTATGTACCATGTATGTTCGAAATCTCATTTTTTCTTTGTGTGATGTTAATGAAATATTCCAATCCGAAGTCATTTCTTCCCAATAGATCTAGGTTTTTCAAAAAAATTCAAATAATATTTCTTGTTGAACATTTTCAGAAATACCTAGTTACTTCAAAACATTTCCAAAACTTACTTGTTACTATGACTACACCTGTCAAACAAGTACTTCATTCAGATGTTCAGACTTATGTTAAGTTTTGGAATCTCTTTGAAGCTCAAGCCACCCTTAAAGCCTATTAAAAGAAGTCTTTCACAGTTTCTTAATAAATTGATGCTCGTAATTCAACAAGAAACCACACAATTACTTCGGAATCTCTCTTGACTCAGAAGGAAGAGATCGTTGTTCGGGATCATACCACTTTTTCATATCAAACTCGTTTGATATCACACATCACACACTTTAAATTTTCTTAATTCTTTCTTTTTGGCACGCTCTTGCTTGCACTAATAACCTTGTGTTTTTACTCATTCTAGTTTCTGGTTTCTGGTTTTTGACAAGTGGAATTCTGAAACGTCCTATCTTCGGAATGGAAGGATAATGAAGAGGCAACACTTTTGAATTTCCTGACACATGTGTGTCTGTTACAACGGCCTCTGACACTAGATGATGATCTAACATGCTTTTACAGGCTAATTTTTCAGCTACCGGGGAACGTGAAACGATAGTTTCTCTAACTCATCATTCTTTCATATAAAAGCGTGATAATCGATTCATTTATCTTTACTGCTCACACAAGTCTCAAACTCTCCAAAGACAAAACCGCTCACGCTTTCAACTATTCATCATCTTCTTCACTGCAAAAATGGTTGCTTCATCTGAAAACGTGTCTTTTCCGACCAATAAACTTTAGTGATCATGCTCTCTGTGAAGCCAAACCAAAACATGATCATTAATTTGGCTGCTACTTGTTACAATGATCTGCTTCGCCCTATGATCGAATTTTTAAGATTTTCCCCTCTCATGAAAGCCTTAATAATGACAGACGAAGTTCCATTGGTGCATCTGTCAAGGGCGTACTCCTCATCCAACTACAACATTCAATATGAGGTCATTAGCTTCGAGGTTGCTAACCACAAGACCTCGATCAACAAGCCCAATTTCTTCAAACTGCTAGGGCTTGCATTTTCTTATGCGAGTGTCGACCCAGACTGAATCCCTGGTACTGGGCTGATTGAGATGTTTCATCAAATGGACTACAGAGGCGATATGTCCCTTCTCTCGAAGTTCATAAAATCATTCTTGTCTCTAATGTGGGATGCACTATTCACTCTTCTATTCAAAATCCTTTCAGAATGGGTTGCAGGTTCTGACAGTGCTAGCAAGATGATCTACATTCTTTTGTTTGGGCTCTTCAACGGAGTAAACATGGATTAAGGTTCTGTTATCTGGGGTCAGTTCGTACAGAGCATCAGCTCGACCATTCGACACACAGAAATTTCATGTGCTCGTTACTGGTCGATTGTGGTAAAAAAGGTGTTGTTGCATTATCATGTTCCAATAGAGAAGGATTCGGTGATGGCGGAGATCCCAAGCTTCAGACCACTACTTTCGTCATGTTAGATCGATGAAATCTCAGTTTCGTCTGTTCCATTTCAGAGATGATGTTGGCAAAGGTTCCAATGGATGATGATCTCATCAGGGAATATCGTTCATTTCCCTCATCTAGAATCCGCCCAATTCCTGCACAACTACAACAAGTTCTCAACGTAGGAGACAAACCAGAAAGAGGAGGAAAGTGAAAAGTTATGGCTTCATCTTCGGAAACCGTGAGGGTTCCGAAGAAAACCAAGAAACCTGCTCTGAAACCCTGATCTCCAAGTCCTGTTCACCAAGAAGAATAAGATGAGAGGACCTTATCGGAAGTACAAGCAACCACAACCCAACATCATGAGGAAGAGGATATAGCCCACACTTTTGAACCTCCAACTTGAGACCCTCTTCTGAAGGTATCAACTCAACCTTCCTCACTTCCTCCTACTTCAAATATTTTTGAATCCATTATTCAAGAACCTTTTCTAAACCTCACCCGTCCACCTCCACCACCACCATTCAACAGTACATCTTCCGAAACCACAACATTACCCATCCCAACAACAATTCTGATATCATCCATTCCATATTTACCCTCAACTGCCCCAACAACAACCTTTGTTTAAACTTCACTACCCACACGTTCAGTTCCACTTTCCTCAACCATATTTACTAATTCCACGCATTCTCTTCAACAAAATGGGAGAATCTACTTACAACTCACAGGGACACTGTTGAGATGCTCACCTCCTCGAATGCAAAAGTCATTGAAGAATCCTCCAAATTCATCCGTGATTTTGAAAAGAGGATTTCTGAAGCGACCGAAAAAGTCAAAAAAACTACATCAAGAAGTGCAATCGTTCATGAATGATTTTCGAACCTCTTCGGAAAAAAACAAAGCTGACATGAACAGGGTGATTGAAGGGTTTCATTCATCATTGAAAGCTGAGAAAGATGCTCTATCAAAGATACGTGCAGACATCAAGGTTGACAATGTCGAATTGCATACAACCCTCTCCACCAAGATTGAAAAATTACAAGAGAACTTGGCCATTGAAAAGAAGATCATGGATGAATTGGTTGAGAAAACTCAGAAAACCAAGGTCCTTTTTGTAAAGCTGAAGAATGCTACCCAGACCATTGCCTAACTTGAAGAAGAGAGATCTTTAATTAAAGGGTGAATTTCGGAAATCAACCAATACCTGATGCGAATCGTTGAAACTCGCGATTCCTCGTTCATTGTCTCTGCTAGACATAATCTCTCCGAAAATCTTCAACATGTATTCGCCATGCTAAATCAGATACAGGGTGTTCTGGGAAGTGGAGCTTCTGTGAAACAAGGGGAGACGAGGAAGAACAGATAAAGGATAAAAGTGATTGGAAGGATAATGAAGCTTCTGGATCAGGAAAAGGGATTGCTGATGATATCAACCACGAAAATCTGAAAATGTCTGAGTCAGAAAGGATTACAATGGAGAAGAAAGACAAAGAGCTTGACGAGCGTAATGCTCTTAAGACGAAGTTTGAGGTAGAATAAGTCGAGGCCAAGATTGCGAAACTTGTCCTTGAAGCTCATAAATCATAGTTTCTAGCCTGGTCTCATGAGCGTATTCAGAAAGAGGCCATAGATGATCCGAACATCTACCGATTGGAGCTCGAGATCTAGTTTGACTTATCTAATGATGTGCAATGTCAATTTGATTTTCCCATCACTCCAAGGGCATTTCTCTTTCAGTGTTTCAAAACAATTGAGAAATCATTGATCTCCGATGGTGCAGTAAATCGAAAACACTTTTAATTTTACTTGAAATATGCGAAGCTGCAGTACGAGACATAGAGCTTAAAGAGGATCATGGCGTTGAAAGTGGGTTTGCCAATGAATACTGAAGACTTCTTGAATATACAATTTAAATGATTTCGAGGTGCCAATCAGGAGCTTCACAAGTTCATATTGGTTGACTTGCCATTTATGAACCCCTACGATTGGTTATCTCTATTCATATTATGGCAAAGCATGTTCAGAAGTATGAGCCTATTGTTGAACACTTGAAGCGGATGATCAAGTGTGCATTCATGAAATTATGAAGATAGATGTTATGATCGCATCTATTTTGAAGAAGAGGCCCATTTTGAAGCCAAAAGAACAACCAAAACACATCCAGCGCCTAAAGGGAGGGATTATCATAAAGAAGCATTGGAGAATTGTGCACAAGAGAAAGGAAGGTGAAGTGGTTCAGAACTGCATGTTCTTTTTAAGGGACAAACACATATACTCATCTTCGGCGCTCAAAACCAATTTGTCCTCCAATGAAGCTCACAAAGCGAATTATGTTGCAGATGTAAAGTGTGTTTCAGATATGATACGTTGGTATCTGTCCGTCAAGGCTCTCTTTTGAAGATAATGTCGAATATCTTTTTTGCGCAATGACAACCATGAAGGCCCCCTGCGACTTTGACACAAAGGGGGAGATTGTTAAGACTATATTTGTTGTGTCAATTGGTTGTATTTGGAATTTTATGTACATATTCCGATTCTGAAATTGGCATGTCCATCTTCGGAATCTTAGCTTAGTTAGTGTATAAATAGTGCACTGTTCCTTTCTTTTTGTATCGGCCTTTTTGTAACCTTCTAGTACTTATAGAATAGTTCTGAATTGCGAACTGTTCTATGTGCTTTGTTATTAAACATTGAGCTTAATTCATTCCATATCATTCTTTTTATCTTATTTGTTTTAGTATTTCATATTGAATATAGAATCTATCGATCTTATTAGTCGGGTAACTTACACTTCGGATGTGGGGTCGATCATGTATGTTATGACATGTACTCGCCCTGATGTGTCCTTTACCTTGATCCTGGTCAGTCACTAAAAGGGAAATCATGTTAAAGCTTTTTGGACAACGGTTAAGAACATTCTCAAGTATTTGCAGAGGATGAAGGACATGCTTCTACTCCTTAGGGGCAGTCATACATGGAGAGTGAGTGGGTACAGTGACGCCAGTTTTCAGACACACATAAACAACTTCCTTTCTCAGTCAGATTAGGTGTTCACTCCAAATGGTGGAGCAGTGCTGATTCGACTTGCGAATTAGAGTACATAGCTGCAACTAAAGCATCTAAGGAAGCATATATTGGTTGAAGAACTTCATCGGAGATCTTTGAGTTTTCCCAACCATTCAGGAGCCAATGGAACTTTTCTATGATAATGAAGGAGTAGTTGCCTTGCCTAAGGAACCAAGAGATCATGGAAAGTCTAAATATATCAACAGAAAGTACCATTACATCAGGCATAAGGTAGAAGAAGGTCCCCTCATTATGAAGAGGGTATAATCAAAAGAGAATCATGCAGATCCTTTGACGAAGGCTCTAAGTAGGGTCAAGCACAATCTGCATTCTAGGAGCATTGGTCTGATAGATGATATTAGTTTTAGTAGCTAGTAGTGAGTTTGAAACTTGTAACAAAATAAATGTAATTGAATTTGGATGATTAAATAATGGAGAATTATTTATAAGTTTACTTACTACCTTTTGTCAATTATTTATTCTTGTTTTTTTTGCATGTTTTACTTCCTTAATAATATGATTATTTAAATTCCACAGTCGTTCATACTTTTGGAAGTATGTAGTGAATTAAGACTGTTATGAATTGGATTGTAGATTATATAAGGGAGTTAGACATAGCAATAGTATTGCTTCAATATTCATGAGTACCTAGAAATGGAGATTAAAGTATTGGATAAACCATGGTTGCAGAAATCGGGATTAATCGGCAATTAATCGTGGATTAATCGTTTGACGTTCTCCAACCGTCGAGGATTTGGTTATTAATCGGAAATTTAGGATTAATCGGGTTTGGAGGGATTAATCGGTCTTGGTGGGATTAATCGGTCAACAAAAGTCAAAAAAGTCGAAAAAGTTAAAAAAAAAGTCAAAAATGTCAAAAAATTAAAAAAAAATTCAAAAAATCAACTTTTTTTTTACTACAAAATTTTCAAATTTTCAAAATTTCAAATTTATAAAAAAAATGTTCATATTTTCGTATTTTCAAATTTTCAAATTACAAATTTTCTTATTTTCTAATTTGAAGTACTTGTTTTTCTTATGATATATTCATATTTGATTGATTTTAATATTTTATTAATAATCTATGGTTCTCGATTAATCCCCAATTAATCATCGCCAAGACCGATTAATCCCTTAACACCAGTCGACCGTCAAGCGACTTTTACAACTTTGGGATAAACCCACGCTCATAGAATTTCTTCATGGATTCTAGCACGATTAAATCTGAGACGATAATATCTTATGATCTTAAACCAAAGATATATGAGTTTTAATTTACAAGTCGGTTGTACATTGGTAATGCAAAAACATATCAGTAACTTGATGTTATAAAACGTATTGTCATGCATGATTTGATGAGTAAAGGATGCAAGCATATGAGTCAAAGTTTATTTATTCCTTTTTCTCTAACAGTAAAAGTGATATCTATGGGCCCATCGGTGATTTGGTGTTGACTTATAATTTTGGGCCCAGTAATTGATGTGTTCAATCAGAAGTCCTATGTCATCACAAATCAGAAATCAGTAAACAAAGACGGAGGATTATATGATCACTTATCTTAGGACGCGTAACTGATTGGGTCAGAGTTCGGCAGCGGATTTTGGAAGCTACATTTTGCTGATCGATTCAGAAGTTATACTAACAGTTATAGTTACAGACTTATCTAAGTGGGAGTCTGTTAGATTAAGTGTTTAAGTCTATAACTATAATTGGTATATACTAGAATCGATAGTAGCATAGTCCTGTTGGGTTGCCCTCAAACCTAGCAATTAGACAGGATGACTTTTAGAGAGAGAGAGAGAGAGATTAACTAATTATGTGATTAATAAATTAATATAAAAAGTTTATTAATGTATTATGAAAATAATATATTTATTAGAAAAGATATTATTTAATTAATAATTAATCAGAAATTAATTGTAATTAATTTCGAGATAAAAAATTTAATTAAAAGTGAAGGGTCTAAAGTGAAATTGTTCAATAGTTGAACAAAAGGCTCCAGAACCTTCCACCATTATGGTTGGACGTTTTCTAGAGGGATATTCTAGGGTTTCTAGAATATCTCATGTGGATAAATAAGGAGTTGGATAAGTATCAATTTGAAATATTATTATCGTAGTCCAATTAGGGTTATCTAGGGTTTCCTTGTACCACTATATAAAGGACCCCTAGCCCGTAGAAGTTCGGCCACTCATCATTGACAAGGGATAGCCGAAATTCATACCTCCTTCTCCTCCTTCAAGTCATCTTCTAGCTAGCTTGGGTGTGATTCCATTAAAGGCACGACATTTGTGGTCGTAGCTTCCAAGAGATCTACAAGTGAAGGATTATTGTTATTTACTACAATAACAATAAGTTATGTAATTCTAAATCATATTTTGGTATTTTTAGAAATATCCTATACTATCTAGGGTTTCTTATTTGATGTTCATAGTTATAGGTTCAATAGTGAAAACATAGATCCTTTGGTTGCAAGTGAACTTAAGGGAATTAAGTTTATTTATTTTGTATAAACCTTATCAAAATCTTGTCCATTCAAAATTCAAATTTCCTAGGATAATCGATGGATAAGATTACCCTGGAAATATAGGCCATGTCATATCAACATAATTTGTTTTCAAATACTAGAAATCATCCAAGACCTTAAATTGAAGATTTCTATGGGCAATTATTATGGGTAGAAATGTTAGCGTACCATTTTTATATCTTGAACTTGAACTAACATCTCGGGCAAGCTCAAGATCCTATATTTAATCATTATCTTGTATGCAATCATATTTCCTGAAATATCTTGTGCGGAAACTTAAGGCTTAATGGAAAAGGAATAGACCAAGTCAAATACACGTGGTTAATGTCTCATGAATGTTGAAGACTCTCGATAAAGTCGTATCAAGCAAATATCAAGGAGAATCCTAATAATGTCAGAATTTTAGTATTCCTGTTATGTATCTAAAAACATCCACAACCTTTTCTTCTCTGATTTTTTTCAACACTTGAGGACATTCACATTAGTTTTACGATCAGCTAGTACCTGTAATTTTATTCAATTTAATACAAGTTATAAGGTAGGTGATTTCATCACCTCCTGTGCTTTTATGCCGAAGATCCAAAATGTATTAAGGTCTTTGCCCATACATCACAACATTTATTTCATACTTATTTGAGTGCTAATATATCTTCATATCATATTATCAATATACTCAGTAGTATCACGATATCTTTTGAGTATCTTAAGTTTCTTACTCAAAGTCACTCATTAGTTAGTTTAATACTATTTTCCCAAATATTTCAAATACACTTACTTACACTTTAAAAGGAATCAACTTCATTAACCAATATTCTAAATTTTACTGCTTTCTTCCCAGAATCTTGGGCACCGCTAAGTTCTTCGGCATATTTCTAGATTTTTGGCATTCTAGTTATTAATATCTTATTTCTAAGATCAGACCACACTTACTAATTTGGTTATGAAATTACTTTGTTAATTTGTTACCAATATATATATATATATATATATATATATATATATATATATGTGTGTGTGTGTGTGTGTGGGGGGGGGGAGACTACAAAGACGAGGTTACTTTGTTTTTGGAAGCGTATAATGACACTAAAGATCTATAACATGTTTATAATCGATAACAAATGTTTTTTTGAATCTGATCTACATGCAAAACAGAAAAAGATTAAGGAAATGAGGGATGCAAGACCTTCCGAATGTAGGAGTTTGGCTATCACATTTAAATTGAACAAAACTATAAATGCCCAATTTTTCACACCAGTTACACTCCAAAATATATTTATCATTAATAAATTTTCAATTTTTAGGAGTACACAATCAGTCTGTAGCACGAGATGCTATCACTAGACATCATAATGGCAACAAGTATAGGATCCAAGTCGGACGTTGCATCAATAAAACTGCAAAATGGGCACAAGAACACCATAAGCCATACGACTTTTTGAATAAAATCTTTAATAACATTTTGCACATAATGGCACACAACATTCAATTTTTCATTAATAATCAATTTCTCAATGATATCAAGAATTTTATCATATATATATATATATATATATATATATATATATATATATATATATATATATATATATATATATATATATATATATATATATATATATATATATCAAAATCAACTAGTTATTTTCCCGTGACTTCCTTTCTGAATCAGACTATCAATATTTCTTAATAATCATGATTGCCTTATGCTTTGTGTCACACCCCAAAACCGGAACGGCGGAATCGTTCGGGGGTGGAGGACGTCATGTACAGTATCACTACAATGCAAAGTAGTAAACAAGCAACAACATCATCCATTGCATTAATAATATAATTTCATACAAGTGTGTTCTGTCAAGTTCTATAGACACCGAAAATATATACATCAAAATTAAGAGATGAGTCTGGAACGAACTCCATCTTCTCAAAACCTGGCTCCGGTACCGGTCTACTGGCGACCTGAGAATACAAGTTATTTTAAAAGCGAGTATCAGCTTTAAAGCTGGTGAGATCATAAGTATATTAGTGTCTGTGTTTATATGAAAGTGTTTGTAAGTCTTGTAATGTATAAGTTTTTGTAAAAGTTTGTAAGTGTTTGAACTCTCCTAGAAAACCCTATGTTTTCTACTAAAAGTAGCCTTCTACGAAGGCATCTAGTGTCTGTGTGTATGTCTCTTGTAAGAGTGTGTATTTTCCCAAATCCGACTATCATTATCCAAAAATATAGTTTTTTTACATTATTGTTTATTGTGTGAAATCACAAAGTAAATGTAATGGGAAAATGTTATAGTACTGTGGTGTTGTATTAAGTAACTACTGCTGTACTAACTACTTTAAATCAATTGTTATTTAAAGTACCATGTGATCGGCCTGTATCCTGCTACCGACTCAATAGAAAAACGACAATATAAGATGTCGTAAGAAATGACGTTTGGCACCCGTAGACTTGCAAGTCCCACTGTAGCGAGCAGCAAGGTGTAGGATAGTCAATCCAGTATAGATTTATACACAAACTCATACGCTCTCCAATTAAGGAGATTCTGGATACAAAAACATTCATGGCAGGTAGTGTCATGCCCTGTTTACTGGCTCACATAAATGTAATAATGTATATGTAATGAATGTGCTAGCTGTATTGTATGTTCTCCTTCTATCTAGCCTGTATGTTCTCTCTGTATGGTATTGTTCGTTATCTCGTTCTCTGTATGGTATTGTATGTTCTCTACTCTGTATAGTATTGTATGTTATCTACTCTGTATAGTATTGACTCATGTATGAACTGACTCTTTGTATGTTTCATTGTTCTAGTAATAGTTTTAGTATCTTCCTAAACTACTCCAATGGTAGCTTACTAGTAATGTTGTTTGCGTATATGAACATGTTTATATACCCTTGCTACCCAAAGGCATTGAACTGAATGAAAGAACTTTTATGACTATATATATATACACGATATACAACTAATAGTTAAACGACCTTCGGACGGATAACCGATGCCCTAGAGCCACATCCAAACAAGGAAAAAGAATTAAGGCGAGCTAGCCTTCCTAAGTCTTTTAATCATTACTTATATAACTATACATATATAGACATGCATTTGACAATATAAAAGTATAAAAGAGTTTAAGTAAAAGTATTTGACATGAAAAGGAGTTTGTAAGACAGTTTGAAGTAAAACAGTTTGGTAACACAGTTTGAAAAGTAAGAAATCCACTTGTTTGGTAGTTATTAATCACATGTGATTGATATAATAACTATAATTGTTCAACTTGTATCCCCCCCCCCCCATAAAAGCATTTAAAAACATTTAAAAGGTTAATTAAGGGGTATGAACTCACCTATAGTGAGTGGTTTGGATGAACTGAAGAAATAGGATTGCTAGGTGTCCAGTGAAGACTTGTACACACACAATGATCCTAGTTAACATATAATAACACATATATGTATCCAATTAGTCTTTAAACAACTAATTAACAAAGTTAAGACATCCTAGGACAAGTTAAGCACCTTATATAGGTGTTATAAGTGCTAAGGATTGCATCTAAGTGTTGTAGGACATTGCTATTGAGCTTAGGGTTCAAGGGAAACCCTTACATGAGTTTACGCTTTATTGACCACAACTCATTGAGTTTACGGTCGTAAACCCATTAGTTTACGGCCGTAAACTCAAGCTTTATTGACCATGAGTTGTTTGAAGCTTTACAAGTCCTTAGAAGTGTTTCCACTTGAAGTATAAGCCTATGGAAGGGATTAGGGCACCATTTCACTCCTAAATGGAGTTTATGGCCCTTAGACCATTTCCCTTTGGGTTTACGGCCGTAAACCCTTATGGATTATGGTATTTTGATGTTTTCAAGTTCTTAACATATCAATGAAAGGATCCATGCTAGTTACTAAGGCTTAGGAGGGACTAGGGCACACTTTGGTACCCTTTTTAGGGTTTATGGTCCAAAAACATCTTGCACCGTAAACACCTTGATCTTGGTGTTTCTTTGATGATTTCTTATTATATAGAAGTGTAACAAGCCTTAAGATACTCTAGGATAGAAGTACTTACAAGATAAAGGCTTGAAATGAGCCAAGAGTCCAAGAACACTAGTGTGTGTTCTTGGTGTTCTTGGTGAAACTTGAAGATCTAGCCTTTTGGAACATTTTCACGGATGGAAGTGTGTTAAAACACTAGATTAAGTAATATACCAACTTAAAAGGGCTAGAAACACTTACAAGTTCATGATTTTGAAAAACTTTTGGATGACACTTGAGAGAGAAATGGATTTGGATCTTGAGTTTTGTGAAAAAGGGTAAATAATGATTAAGTGTCATATATATACCCCCCATTTAGGGTTTACGGCCGTAAACACCCTTGTTTAGGCCGTAAACTCCAAACTCTTGAAGCTTTGGGGTATTATTGTTGCACAATAAACCCTAGAGTATCCCCTCTCCTGATATCTCCTAAGGTGTTAATCCTAAAATACTCAAACTTATTCCAAAAAGCTTGAAAATTAGCAGTAACTGTTTTGACTTCTAATGAATTGAAATGTTGTACAAAATAGAAATTTCGGGTTGTCACACTTTGTAAGGCCAATCCAATAATTTCCTTCTAATAATTGTTTCCCTGAGCTACATAGGGTCAACTAATATTTCTTTTCTATGTGTGTTCCCCAGATCGTCAAAAGGTCAATCGATAATTATTTCTGCAATAATTCGAGTTCGCAATAATTTACTTCAATATGGTAAATTCTACCCAAGGTATTTATCCGAACAATCACCAAATATATCATTTTGTTGCTATATCATCATGTATGCATATTTCCCAATATAATAATTTCACTACATATCAGCCAAGCGTATTGTGCAATATCACATATCAATCTTCATAGGTGTAAGCGTAGTGTTACTCACCTCGAGATCGACCAATATCTGGAAGTTCTAGTATCTATAACCCCATCCCCGATTTTAGTTTTGTAACTATTAAAAGAATTTCCATATACCATTCAATAACCTATTCATCAAGTTCTAACCATCAAAATAGTCATAACATCCAAATCAAATTATTGACTTACAAACTCGTTTACAACCTATACTTGGGGTGTAAACATTGTTTTTCCGACAGATCTTCACTTCGGGTTTAACCGTCGAGAATTTCAAATTATAAGGCCTTACAAGTTGAAGGAAGTTGTCACAATATACGTATAATATATGCATATAAATTGTTATATAATCTTACCCTCGATGTTAATATTTCGAATTCGAGCTTCTTATCACGTTCTGGCTTTCCGTTGGCATAACCCTCTCAAAACCTTGATCCTTCTTCTTTATCTATATTTTTCTACATGTTTCTCTATTTCTTTTTGTTTGTTTGGTTTCAAAATGACGAAACATCTCTTAAATATATTTTTTGGTTTAGGCCGTGGGGCACGTTGCATCCTTCAGTAATTATGTCGATTTTCTTGAATAGCAACGTACTTTTTAAACTGCCATAATTTCTTCATACGAACTTCATTTTTAACGAACTTTATATCCATGGAATAGTCTTTGTGAGCACTACATCTTTTGATTTACATGTTTCTAAATTTCTCATTTCATTTGTATTTCCTAATATATCACAAGTTATACTTCTTCAGACAATGGATGTTACAAAAAATGGGTGTCACTGGCTCTCCCCTCCTTATAAAGATTAAGTCCTTAGAATCACCTTCAAAATATTTATCGGATCGAGATACTATGATGACCTATTTTATTACCTCCTTTTATCTACGATTAGATGCCTTCAATGTATCTTCAATTATTGTACTATTTCCAATCAACCAATGATTCGGTTACTATCGATTAAAATCTTCAATTAGCTATCCATAGTTGTATCACTATCATACAATCCTTATTGGACTCATACTACGGATCTCTCGGTCTACAGTCTTTTCTTCCAATGAGGATACTAATTTTGAGCTCTTCAAGCATATTTAACAACATTCATGACATAGCCATCACAATACATTCTAAAATTGAAGAGTATATTGATTACTAAGTAATGTATAACTTATACCTCTTATTTGAACATCCTTGGTAAAATGATGGCCATCCTAACCATCCATCCAGGTCTTATACTTGAATGTGCTCAATTAGAAGCTTGTCTTTCTTCTACATCCATAGTCTTTTCTTTAATCCTATATTCTCATGATGTAATACTTGTTAAAATGCTATCTTTTTTTTAACCGAAGTCTTTGTTTCATATGTTTACACAACTTTTCACATTCTTCTATAAAATTTCAATCTTATACCAACCGTGGGTTGGTTTTGTTCAACTACTTCTTATCCTTCAAACCATCTTCTTAATTCTTAAATATTCATGTAGTTTTGTACCCCTATGATCTTATACATAGATTTCATGTGGTTATCTTCTTTGTTCTTTGTGATCTCAATTTTCCTACTTTAGCTCTTAATATCATCAAATAATATGGAGATCTACATTTCCCATGTAGACTTCAATTGTAATATCCTAATTCTATAAAATCATTTGATGGAATTCTTTGATCTCGCACTTTAATTGATTTCGCACTTTAATTTCCGTTATAATCCTTAACCACTTGTATTACTAATCCATACTCTCATTTTATCACGAAATCCTTATGGGTAGTTGTAACATCCAATTTTGGGATGTTTCTGATTTTGGGATAGTGGACCGTAATTTGATCGAATAAAGGTCTTGAACTTCAAGGGAGTAGATTTTAGACCCTATTAGATGATGATAATGTTTGTTAAGTGATATAAGCCCTTGAATTGTGCTTTGGAGCCAAAGTATAAAATCGGAAATAACTTTATTATATATGTAAAATCTGAACTTATTTCGTTATGTATTTGTAACAACCCGTTATTTCCAGTCAAACCAAATTCAAATAATTAAAATTATTTGATTTAATATAAGGGAAATAACTTTATTATATATGTGTTTTTGATTTTTAGAATTAAATTCATGTTGGACATGCAAACTGAGAACCTTTGCAAGCCCCAATCTCGTCGGAACAAAATCAGGTTTTTGGTCAAGATTGAAAGCGTGCGAGGGAACCCTTCTTCGAACCACAAACCACCTGACCGCAGACCATCCTCGGTGGGATCTTTTGTACCGAAATCAAGGATTTCGATTGTGTAGTGGGCCGAAGACCCCCATTTTATCTCTTTGGCACACAAATCTAGGTGTAACAGCCTCATATTTTACTTCATATTTAAGGTACTACATGGGAACCATCCTTCATTTTATTCCCAGTGAAGGAATTCATACAAAAACACTCTCAAATTCAAACCTCCTTTTCTCTCAAAATTAAAGGATAAGAACTCCAAAAGATCATCTTCTTCCAAATAGTTATAAGTTTTGGTAAGTATGCTCCATTGATTTAGTGTTTTTACAACACTTGAGTTCTTAGTTCATCTAATATTCACATATTATCATATGTCTAAATACTATTAGGACATCAAATAGTTTCATGTATTTTAACGCGAAGAACATCGTCACTTACACCGTTTCACAGCCAAGAACACACTCGAGGTGAGTTCATACCCCTACGTTTTCACGATTTTTCACTATTTTAGGGGGGAATACAAGTGTAACACAAGAAATTTTAGGTTGATATCTAAATGATTTCAATATTTTATCAATCATTGTCGTTATTAAAAACATATATATATATATATATATATATATATATATATATATATATATATATATATATATATATATATATATATATATATAATTCAGGTTCAACAAGCTTAGAATTGATGATTTTGCTCTATTTCATGTTGCTTGTTTGGTTGTGGGCTTAGGGTGGAATTATTTATTAGACCGCCTTTTTAATCATAATTATATAAATATTATATTTATTTAGGTATAAAATCATTTAAACTTGTTAAACAAAAATATTATTTTTGCAATCTATTTTATTACCATTTGGACACAAATGTTAAATTTCACGGAACAACTTTATCACGGATTTTACGATTTAAACTTGCCAAATCATTAAAAATACAAAGGTTTTTGTTTTAGTAGAACACATACATATAAACTATAATAGGTATAGTTTATGAAACTTATATATCAGTTAACACAGTTGAAATACAATACGGGAAACGAACATATAAACTATAATAAGAATAGTTTATGAAACATATGGACTATATTACCAAGTTCAGAATACATTACAGAAAACAAAGATATAAACTATAATAGATATAGTTTATGGAACATATGTATAGTTATTTATCATAAAAAGGAGTTTTCATTATTGTACGTAACCGTCAATATAGCATTTTTGAGACACTCTTCATGTACTTATCTAAGTACCAACCAACTCCTGAAATTATAACCACAGTCTTTTGGAGGGAGAGCGTGACACTTGTGTATAGATCTATACGGGACTGACAATCTCACACCTTAACTGTTCGCTACAATTAAAACGACAGGCATGGGGTGACAAATGTCGTACCGACTACGACGCCTGAAGAACGTCGTGTTCAGGCCATCTTAGGTCATCAAGCATGGTTATGATAACTCACAATTTGGTATTGAACAATACGATTAGTGTATGAATTAGTAAACAACTTCACATAGTTTTATTAAATAATAAAACTATAATACAGTATTTTACAAGTACAACTGGTGAATCTAGGCACTTACAATTACCTAGTTTTTATACAAGTACATATACCGAATACTATTCCAGTGCAGAGAAAACATATTTTTCATTGTTTTATGTGAATTAAAACTACATTATACTATCTAAGGGTACAATAACATTTACACGTTTTGGTCTTAGGGTATTAAGACCACAACACGATTACAACAGAAAATATAGGATTTTATGGGAAAACATACTTACATTTCAAGGAACAAACGACAAATTTCAATTACAAACATTCTTATGAACTCACCAACTTAATTGTTGACACTCTTTTCAAAACTACTTGTATTCTCAAGAAATCAGTAAACAGGTATCCGTAGGTTTTGATAAGACGGAGCTTGATAGACTCATGTCTTTTAGCTTTTGCTATACATTTTGGTGGCAAGTATACATTGATTTGAACATGAATGTAAAACTATACTTTATAAATGTAATGGGTGTTGTACTTTGATTACTATTGTGCAATTGTTGTGATACAGTATATGGCGTCATCCGCCCCCGAATGTTTCCGCCGTTCCGGTTTGGGGGTGTTACAGATTGGTATCATAGCATTGTTTATAGTGAAGTAAGTATATCAAACCACAAAAGATATACAACTATGAATACAATGGGGCTGAAACGCTCTGACTAAAAGTATACTTCTAAAATCTAAGTATTTTATAAGAAGTATACTAACATGCATACTTACAAGAAATAGTATCACAAGGTGAACTACATATAAGTATTTAGATGTTGGACACTGCAGTTAAACCTGGACAGTTATGTAATCATATATGGGATAAATATAGTCTGATCAACTATATTTATTTGAGATACGACCAACATGTGTTTGGGAGTGATCGTGGTGTTGCAACAAGTCTAAAACTTACCAAAGCTATATACAATAAGAACTCTATAACAAACATAAAGTTAAAATACTATAGGAGTATTTTATGGCACTATAACACTGGAACAACAATACTCAAGAAGGTCTCTCTTACCAGAATCAATTATGTGAAAACAAAGGACTCTTACAGGTAGATCTATAATTTCTAAGTGTATACGTAAGAGTTATATATAATTAAAGTTTTATAGACTTAGAATTTGTGATTTAGCTTTATTTCTTGTTCCTTGTTTGGTTGTGGACTTAGAGTAGGATCACTTATTTGAAGGTCTATTTAGTTTTGATTATATATAATTTGTATACACTATGTGATTATAGGGGGATCCAGTATGAGTCATACTATACAAATTCCTTAGAAGTGTTGCTATAAATTTCATAAATTGAAATTTGCGATTGTTTACTTATACTAGTAAACTTCTATTGTAAATCGAAGAACACTATGAAAGTTAGGATATGATACATTTAGAACTAAGATATATCTTGTTCAATATCACCTAACTCGTAACTAGTATAGAGGACTTATCATCATTTCCACTCTAAATATTATAGAAAAAGATGTCGCCGCATAAATCAAATAGGCGTTTCAACAACAATCCACCAATTCCACCACCGCCACCACCTCCACAGTCTGATCCTACTGTCTTCCAAGCAGCAGTAACAGCCGCCGTGGCTGCCGCCATGACACAAATTAACGTCAATGGTGCTATTGGGGTCGGTAGTGGTGCCTAGAACTCTAATCACGGGGAAAGTCTCGGACACCCATAAGAGTGTTCTTATAAAGACTTCACGAACGCCAAAGCAAAATCCTTCGATGGCACCGAAGGTGTCATTATTCTAACACGCCGGTTCGAGAAAACCGAATCGGTGATTGAAATCTGTGCATGTCCTGAAGCTACCAAAGTAAAATTTGCAGCATGCACTTTCTTGGATAGAGCCCTCTCTTGGTGGAAAGGCTATGTTAAGTTGTTATCTCTCCCAGTAGCCAATGCCATGAGCTAGGAAGATTTAAAAGTTCTGATGCTGCCAGAATATTGTCCCATAGGCGAGATACAAAAGTTAGAGCATGAACTTTGGGGTCTGACGATGAAGGACTCCGATATTGCTGCTTATACTGCCTGATTCAGTGACCTGGCTCTTCTGTGTCCCGGGATGGTCACCCCGTGTGACAACCCGTAAATTCTATCTTGTAAAGTCAATCCAATCAACCAAAAGTCAGACTTAATTCTATTGCCTTTTAGCCTTGTTGAGGGTCATTCTAATGAGTTCTAAGCCTAGTACACTTATGGATTGAGTGTTTTGAAGTATTAGCTCGAGATCAGAAGGTTGCACCCGAACCATAAAATCCAACACTTGAGGTTCACGGCCGTAAACCATGTTCACGGCCGTGAACACTCTTCTAGCCGTGAACTACCCTCCTTATATGAGAGTTTGCTTCATTTTTCTTCATTTCTCCAAGATCCAACCGCAAACATTCCATTCTCTCTCAAGTATCATCCAAGAAAAGCTCTCATTTCACTCCCAAAACATAAGCATCTCATCCTTTACTTGTTCATGCTTAACAACCCCTTTGTTCTAGCCTTGATTCATCACCATCTTCAAGATCTTCATGATCTTGAAGGGTTTACAGCCGTAAACCCTTCATGAGGGCCGTAAACCCTTCAAAAGATCTTGGGCCGTGAACCATTGTAAGACCGTGAACCCTCCTCCCAAGGCCGTAAACCCTTCATAAGATCATGCTTGGGCCGTGAACACATCATGTGTTCTATGGCCATAAACCCTCCCTAGGCCGTAAACTCATGGAGTTTGGGCATGAACTCCTTGTGATAAATCACATGTGATTCTAACACTCCATTGAGAGTGTTTCTGTGACAACCGTCAAAATTCGAGTCGGTTCTAGATTTGACTAAACTTAGTTGCACATATAGGCACGACACTTACTAGACTTAGTAACTAGAAGCTAAGTTATAACCTACGAGAAACTTGGAAACAAGTAGTATCGAAGGATAGTGTACTTAGATTTCACATTGGTATGTGAATTCTACAACTACTTAACTGTAGAGACTATACATATTCGGGTCACTCTTTGACTCGAACACCTTTTCATGAATCATATACACACATTCGCTTGAATCTCGAAACCACTACATAGAATGCCAATAAATTGATAAAAATAAATTACAAACATTATTTTTAACTAGAAAAGAGTTATGAAAGTCTAACATAAATTGAAATCTCAAATAATTCAATTTATTTTGATATCCAAATATTTATTAAATCTCAAGACCCTAAAAACCCTAAAAACTCACATTTATAAACTCTAACACCTAAAAATCCATAAAATTTCATATGGACTTTATAATATCAATTTAAAATAACTCAAATTAGTAAAATATAACCAAGGAGAAATAAAATTGAAGTCATTAGTATTTAACCTTATTTTCTAAGCCAAAAATCAAGGTTTTGTGAATGAAAATTTGGATAAGGTGCATATTTTATAAAAACTTGATATTTTTATATAATAAAGTTATATTTTATAAAATTTAAATGAGGGAGACCCTCTCTCCATTCAAAAGTCGGATTCCTCTCTCTCTCTCTCTCTCTCCTCTTCCCAACACACTCAATCAATTCCCCTCCACACTCCATTTCTCCATACTTCACTTTCTCTCTCACACTCCCTCACTTCATTTTCTCTCTATTATCACTTCCTCTCACCATCAACCATGAAATTCTCCAGAAAATAGGTCATAGAACACACCTTGACCTCTAAATCTTAATCATCTTGAGGTGTTCTTGAAGGTAAAGTCGATTTGAACTTCACCATTCCTTCAAGTTTTACTTGTTTTTCATGGATTTTCTCCATCTTCTACTCCATTCTATTGTAAAATCATGAACAATTTCTCCTACTCACGGTTTTGATGATGATAGTGGTAGGATTTCATCCAAAAACAACATGCATGTTGTAGATGGTGAAGTCCCATGACCTAAACCTAAGTCAAAATCAAGGAAATGCACTTTTCTACATGTTTTGGTGGGAAAAAACACCATATGCGTCCAAAGTTTTCATTCAAAAATGAATTTTGAACATTTCAAACTCATGAATGGTCTTCAAACCAACATGTATGTGATGATCTTCAAGCTTAGATGCTAGATGATCAAAGTTTGTTGTTAAAAGCTTTCAAATATGTTCATAAAGGATTTATTCTCAAATAAATACCTAAAACTCTTTTCTGATTAAATCTGATTTTTGCTAGAATCCCACTAATAAAATAAGATGATCTGTAAATTTCCATAAAATAATTCATTGTTCTCGAATTATTATAATTATTGCAAAAAAATAGGACAATAAATCATAAAAAACTTTTTCTGAGGTCTATAAATCGTAGATAAATTTGTGGATGACCCATATGGTAAATAATGACCTCTCATTACGTTTCATTGATTTTTGTTACTCTTTATTGTGGTTTTGAATTTTCTTTTTGTTTAGCCCCGATAAATCATAAAACCACTTTAGAGAATGTGAAAAGGGTATCTAATAATTTCCCAGCTCCTACCCTACGTGTACGACTCAGAAAAATATTTTTAGAATTTTTCATAATGCATTCCTATATTTCCCCGATTTTTGTATTTATAATGGACTAAAAATAGGAAAAATAGTTATATTCATCCAAAATTCATGAAAATTTATCAGAAGACCATATGATACACTAGAACTCTAAATAAAAATTTGGATGATTTTTCTATTCAGTATGCTATTTTTCATCTACTTTCTAAGATTAAATACACTTAAATCCACAAAATCAGATTCCAATAGATAAAAACCACCTTTGGTATTTTTCCAGATTACTTACACTGTAAATGAAGTTTACAAAAATTTTGGTAATTTACTTTAACTGTTTAATAATTATTCTCCAATTAATGATTATTTAAGAGGATAAAACAAAGACAAATAGCAAGACTAATTGAAAAATATCTTTTATATTTTTCACAGCTTCTATATGTATAATAACAGTGTTACAAAAATATTGGGCAATTTTGGAAACTGATTTCTATTTATTTCAATTTTTATTAGAATAAATGCACAAAAATCATAAAATTCAGTTAAACAGTTTAGAAATCCATTTTTGTATTTTTCACAGCTTAAGAATGTTTAATAACAGTAATACAAAAATTTTGGGCAATTTTGGAAACTGTTTTCTATTTATTTCAATTTTTATTAGAATAAATGCACAAAAATCAGAAATTTTGGTTAGACAGTTTAGAAATCCATTTTTATATTTTTCCCAGCTTAAGTATTTCTAATGGCAGTATTATAAAAAGTTTGAGAGTTTTTATCATCTGGATTCTATTTTTCAGGAATTTATATTGTTATGAAGGCATAAAAATTTGGAACAAATAGTTAATCACATCAAAAATTCAAGGGAAAATTTCTGAAAGACCTCTACTGTGTTTAGAATGAAAAAGCAAAGTTTGAGAATTTTTGGAAACTGTTTGATAATATTTTGGATTTTTAGGAGCTTAAAACACCTTTAAATGTATTGAAATACCCTCAATTAATATTACAAAAATCTGGAAAATAATATCCAAAATTATCTTTATCACACGAGTTATAAAATTTCACCATTTTAGAAAATGTTTGTAACTTATCAATATTAAATTTTGACACAACATTGGCATAATTCTATTGTAGTGGCAAGTATACTAGTATCAGCTTTCTATTAGAGACTCATTAGTGCGTAACATCGTGTAGGAATCGATAATGGTACAAGTGGAATGTAGTTTAAGGCACCATTTGCATCATCTCAATGTATTGTGAGTATTCACGCTTTCCCCTATTTTCGGTTTTAAATGTTTTGGGGTGGAAAAGTATGTCCTAAACTATTTATGCTCATTGTATTTTGTTTGACTCGTATAAACTTGGTTGCTATATTTTGCATATTTTGAGTATTCACGACTTCCCCTATTTTCGGTTTTAAATGTTTTGGGGTGGAAAAGCATGTCCTAAACTATTTATGCTCATTGTATTTATTTGACTCGTATAAACTTAGTTGCTATATTTTGTATATTGTGAGTATTCACGACTCCCCCTATTTTCGGTTCTTATGTTTTGGGGTGGAAAAGCATGTCCGAAAAACTATTTATTTTTCGTTGTATTTAAATTGATTTGTATCAAACTTGATTGCTATATTTTGCTATGTATGTCTATGCAACACGAAACATGAGGCCTTATCGTCTTAAGTCCCTTCCCTTACACTTTTCTCCAACCATTAACTCTTTCAGCCAATGGTCATTATAGATAGCGCTATTAGGAATTGACAACTCCTCACTCGCCCGATTGTTGGAGTGCATGATACCATATAATCTATGGAAGTATAAGCATAGATCTTGATAGGGCATCAATCATAGGCTTGGTTGGGAACTCATTGTTTGCTCATACACATACAAACTCGTTACTTATTATAGCAATAAACTTTGTATCTAATTATAACAACGAACTTTTGTTACTAAATACTTATTTACTTGTTTTAGCAACGAACTTGGTTGCTCCTTCTAGTAACAAACTTGTTTGCTCCTTGTAGCAACGAACTTGATTGCTCATTATAGCAATGAAACTTTTTTACTCATTTTAGTAACAAAATTTATTTCCCATGAGATATGAACGTTGCATCTCATTTGGGCAACATACTTTATCTTTCATGATGACAACGAACTTTGTTTATGCAAACTTATTACTTATTTTTGCAATATATTTCTATTTATGGAAACTTTATTTCTCGCTTTAGCAACGAACTTCTATTCATGAAAACTTATTTACTTATTTTAGCAATGAACATTTGTTTATGGAAACTGTTATCAATATTCAGATTATCATGAATTTCAAACTCTATTATGTTATAAACTTGTGAGTACTCACCAACTATTTTTATAGTTAACGCTCGTTTTACATGCTTTTTCAGGAGTCATCGAGTAAGTGACACTTAAGGACACTTCACTTTTAGGAGCATTTGCATGTGTTGTATTACACTTTACATTGTAATTTCATTTAAAAATTTGTTCAAACTCATTGTAAATTTGTAATGATTTTAATACTATGGTTGGTGTTGTCTTTTAACTTTTGCAATGAAACCCTTTGTACTGCCACGCCCCGTAATTTCGCTTTAGTGGGGTGTGATATAAAATGGTATCAGAGTCGAATGTTATAGAGAATAACAGTTTTCCTTTGGAGAACCACAACTATAGCCAAAAATTTTCAAAATGTTTTTAAAATACTGAACATACTACTGGTATAACTAATTCGAGTACGCATTATTGGACTTTAATTAAGTATAGCCTGGGTAACTATGCTTAATTAAGGAAAATTTATGCGAGGCTGGAAACGGTTATAGTAGAATTATGTTCAAAACAATTTTCAACTTAAACTTTTGAAAAACAAATTTTTTCGGTGTGCGTACGGACATTGCATATTATAGGCATTCATCTAGATACACTTAGAAACTACATGCACTTTTATAACAATGCCTTTATTTAGCAATACTCTTATCCCTTATCAAGTGCTAGGTTATATCACTAGCCACTCTAGGAGCAACGCACTTAGTACTGAGAATGGGTATTCCTCGGTAGCTATTGACTTTAGATGTAAGGTTAGTAGCTAGATATACACTAGCAATAATCTTAAGTCGAAACCTATACCAATTATTCCTCAATACCTCTTCATCGTCTTCGTACTAGAGTTACAACTAGGAAAAAGGGTTTCGTTATCGACACAAATGATAATTGGAGCATCACGTAAGGAGGTGAGGAGTCGCCACTAAGTAATCACTTGGATAACATTGGCGAGCATGCCCGATTTGACTCACGAGGAGACACGGAGGTTTAACCCATATGTGGGGCCTTATTTCTACGCTACGATTTAGCTTTAGGTTGTTTCCACCTTGAGCTTAAAACTTAACATAGGATACCCTTTAACCTCTATAAAAGGCTGCGAAACTGCATTGACACCATAAAATGTTTTACAAACAATTTTTCTTGTCCTTTATTTCGGGTAAAAAGCCGCCGGTACTTGCCTTATACTCGCATTAGTATTAGGTAAGACTAGTTACACAAATCCATTTATTCCTTACTTAATCTTCCATCGAAAAGTTATTTCGTTTCATCGATTTTATTTATCATCGATAAAATACTTTATAACCACTTCATAGAACTTACTAGACCTTTCCTAACAATTTAAGCCATATTCTCGCTAAAAATCTTTTGACAACTTGCTTTAACTTAACACTATTCTTCAAAACTCAATTTAACCAATATTGGTTTTAACATTGCTATTTCAATTTCATTTCAAATCCATTTCAATGGATGAATGTTCTTTAAGGGCATATAAACCATTTTAAACCTTGCTTACCATTTTGGCACGTTTTCGAAAATCTTAGAAACATTTTCTTTTACAAAAGTGTTTAAACTCTACGCTATAAAACTTAAACATATGACGTTAAAGTTCATATTATGTGTAAAAGCTTCATCGGATCTTCAAACCACTTTTGTTTTAAGTCTTTTGACTACTTTCTTATTTAGGCATTGTATTTTACTTAAATGTGTTTTCTTGAATCCCAACATGATATTTTCACAACTTTCTACTTCACACATGTTTCTAAGATATATCTAATTCCTAAATTTCCAACACACATCATTTGTTTATTTTATTTCAAATTAGTTTTATAATCCGTGTTTATAAAACTTACAGCATTGCAAAACTTAGTGTTCACTTTTAAACTTCTAGCGACGTACTTTTGACAATGCACAATTATTCATCTAAATATGTTAAGTTTTTACCTTATCCGTTTTAACCATTGTTGGCCCCAATCAAAAAGGTCAAAACTGTCAGATTTCAATTACAAGTTTTAGTGTTTATTCTTTTTCACAAATGGAGTTTAACTTAATAAATAACTAGTGAATTTTTAGCAAACCTTAGAAAACACTTTAAAACTTATGCATTTCTATTTAATCATCAATATACATCAAATATTGAAGTTTCAAATATATCTCAACCTGGTTTTGAATCTACCTATATGTATTGTTCTTATAATTTTAATAATAACAATCATTGCCGCCGCTACCTTCCTTTTTCTTTCCCCCGAACTTTATTTCTCGCTCTCCTTCTGATTTTAGATCTCGCACGCCCTAATATTAACATAATACATTGTGTAACTTTGTTTCTGTCTATTTTGCTTCTCCTGGTATCATGTTCGTATACATAAAGACTAGAAGTCTACCCTTTCGTTTTGAGCGATTAATACGTGTATAGTCATGAGGCATACCTTTGATTTAGTCAACTTTGATATATTCAATTATGCCTTTTATCATATACATCTTGTTTTTATTTTGAAATCTACTATAAACAAGTGATCCTTATTTACATTTGCTCTTTCGTTCTAAATTAGAAAACTTGATTTAAAATGCAAGATTCATTGTATTTTTCCTTATAATTAATACACAAGATGAATACCCTTATGCTTATAATTTTTCCATATCCGGAAAATATATGTGAAGGATATGTTTCCTTATGTTTCTTCTTTTCTTTAAATACATAAAAAGTTTTGAATTTTACGATTATTTATTCTCTAAATGATTGTTTTTGTAGAAACACTAAACTATGAATGCACTATTTTCAAAGATTGACATTTTTACACCTTTCTTAAAATAGTATTTTACTTTGCAATTTTCAGTGAGTTCCTAAACTCTCAAATTTGTTTTCATAAGTATTATGACTCCTCATAAACTTGAATTTGTCCTGACTTAAACAATTGGAAAATTTCTCAAAAATTTAATACAAATATTTCTATACATATTCCTTTAATGACGACTTAAACTTTTAACCTTAATTAATCTTTATATTATTTTACTACTTCGTTGGATCGCCACACATGTATCTTCATTATCTTGGAATTATTACACATTTTGATAATAGTGAGATTAATTATCATTTCTAAACACACGTTTTGATAACAGTGAGATTTTTATCACTTCTAAACACTTAAAATGCTATCTACACAATGTGATTTAATTTATCATAAACTTTCATCGCCTCAATTTGCAACAATGACTCTCTAAATATATTTATTCTTTGAATAAGGTTTTATTATTGTAATAGTAACCGTAGTAGTAATTATAGCCTCGGAGATCCTCAATCATTTCGTAATTTATTTTGTCGACGACACTTAATTAGCCTTTACATTTGAGATGTACCAAAACTTCGCTGCCTACCCTTAGTACGTATTTTTAGGAACTTATCCTCGATCGCTTCCCTTTCATTCGTGTTACCCTTCTTATTTGGGAATATATCTTTTCCAGATGTAATAGCCAACCCGAAAGTGAACAAATTGTTCCTAATCTCTTCTTTATTAGGCGGCGAATATACACTTAGTGCTAATTTAGAATGAAACTTAAGGATCAATGCAGATTTAACGCTCAGTGCAGTTGGTGCTTTCAGCAGAACTTATACCTCTCTCTTAATTCAGATAATATCTAACTAGATGATCTTTTTTGACCAGGTCGTCGTGGTTGGATCATGATTCCATGAACCAAATTTTCCATAATCTAGACGAAAGAATTCGAATTAAGGAAACACTAATTTGACTATAGCTAAAGAATTGGGTTCTTCCTTTGAGGAAATAAACCCAAAATAATCAAAGAACACTCCAAGTCACCACCTCTCCAACTATACAATTGTATTCGGCTGAGTTCTAATAGAATACATCACGAATTAAATTTCGGGATGAAATTCTTTCAACCGGGGGAGACTGTGACAACCGTCAAAATTCTAGTCGGTTCTAGATTTGACTAAACTTAGTAGCACATATAGGCACGACACATACTAGGCTTAGTAACTAGAAGCTAAGTTATAATCTACTAGAAACTTGGAAACAAGTAGGATCGAAGGATAGTGTACTTAGATTTCACATTGGTATGTGAATTCAACAACTACTCAACTGTAGAGACTATCCATATTCGGGTCACTCTTTGACTCGAAACCCTTTTCATGAATCATATACACACATCATACACTTGACTTAACAGTAGAAATTAGGTCAAAGTCTCATAGAAAATTAAGTCAAAGGTGAAGACTAGGACTAGTATACTTGATTCCTCAAATTCGCTTGAATCTCGTAACCACTACATAGAATGCCAATAAATCGATAAAAATAAATTACAAACATTATTTTTAACTAGAAAAGAGTTATGAAACTCTAACATAAATTGAAATCTCAAATAATTCAATTTATTTTGATATCCAAATATTTATTAAATCACAAGACCCTAAAAACCCTAAAAACTCACATTTATAAACTCTAACACCTAAAATCCATAAAATTTGGTATGGACTTTATAATATCAATTTAAAATAACTCAAATTAGTAAAATATAACCAAGGAGAAATAATATTTAAGTCATTAGTATTTAACCTTATTTTCTAAGCCAAAAATCAAGGTTTTGTGAATGAAAATTTGGATAAGGTGCATATTTTATAAAAAACTTGATATTTTTATAAAATAAAGTTATATTTTATAAAATTTAAAAGAGGGAGACCCTCTCTCCATTCAAAAGTCGGATTCCTCTCTCTTTCTCCTCTCTCTCCTATTCCCAACACACTCAATCAATTCCCCTCCACACTCCATTTCTCCATACTTCACTTTCTCTCTCACACTCCCTCACTTCATTTTCTCTCTATTCTCTCTTCCTCTCTCCATCAACCACAAAACTCTCTAGAAAATGGGTCATAGAACACTCCTTGAACTCTAAATCTTAATCATCTTGAGGTGTTCTTGAAGGTAAAATCGATTTCTACTTCACCATTCCTTCAAGGTTTTTCATGGATTTTCTCCATCTTCTACTCCATTCTATTGTAAAATCATGAACACTTGCACCTACTCACAGTTTTGATGATGATGATGGTAGGATTTTATCCAAAAACAACATGCATGTTGTAGATGGTGAAGTCCCATGACCTAAACCTAAATCAAAATCAAGCAAATGCACTTTTCTACATGTTTTGGTGGAAAAAAAACAGCACATGCATCCAAAGTTTTCTTTCAAAAATGGATTTTGAACATTTCAAACTCATGAATGATCTTCAAACCAACATGCATGTGATGATCTTCAAGCTTAGATGCTAGATGATCAAAGTTTGTTGTTAAAAGCTTTCAAATATGTTCATAAAGGATTTATTCTCAAATAAATACCTAAAACTCTTTTCTGATCAAATCCGATTTTTGCAAGAATCCCACTAATAAAATAAGATGATCTGTAAACTTTCACAAAATAATTCATTTTTCTCGAATGATTATAATTATTTCAATAAAATAGGGCAATAAATCATAAAAAATAATTTCTGAGGTCTATAAATCATAGATAAATTCATGGATGACCCCTATGGTAAATAATGACCTCTCATTAAGTTTCATCGATTTTTGTTACTGTTTATTGTGGTTTTGAATTTTCTTTTTGTTTAGCCCCAATAAATCATAAAACGACTTTAGAAAATGTGAAAGTATCTATTAATTTTCGCATCTCCTACCCTATGTGTAAGACTCAAAAAAATATTTTCAGAATTTTGCATAATGCATTCTTATTTTTCCCTGATTTTTGTATTTATAATGGACTAAAAACAGGAAAAATAGTTCAACTCATCCAAAATTCATGAAAATTTACCAGAAGATGTAAAGTCCCAAATACTAAGATCCAAATCAGTGATCAAGTGATATTGCAATCAATTAGAGTGTAGAAGGAGTAGAAGAAGAATTAACCCAAGCATGCACACATTTATTGTTGGAGATAGTGTCTAAGTCTATAACTATATTTGGTATGTACTTGACCCGACCCGGCATGGTCCATTTGGGTTGCACTTCACCCGAAAAATTTACGGATAATCTTTTGAGAATAGTATAAGTTATGATTTATTAATATATTATAAGTTCTAATATATTAATATAAAATCATATTATTTAATTAGTGTTGATCTATAATTAATTTAGAATTAATTTAGAGATCAAAAGTATGACTAATTAAATATGGGCTCTTGTATTTATATAGTGTGGGCTAATGCTTATTTGGAATGGGCTAGGCTTGCATGGAAAGTCCATGGATACTCTATGGAGCTTTAACCCATGGATCTCATGGAAATGAAAAGACATGGGTATTAGGGTTTATATGGATGTAACCCTAATCCACCACACTATATAAAGGAGGCTTTGGTTCTTGAAATTGCACTAGTTGATGTGTGTAAACTAAGAGGGCCGATTTCAAGAAGTTTGTGACTATTCTCTCAAGTTTCCAAGTTTGTGGTGATTTGTGACTTCCATTTGAGGCATCCACATTATTGGTGCTAGGCTCTCAAACTCCAAGCAATCAACTACTACTACAAGGTAAGTAATTCTACTAGTTTTATTTGATTCAAGTACCCCATGCCATGCTAGTTAGGATAAGAACCTTGGAAAAATAATTATTTGCATGTATCCTAGTCAAACATAGATCCAAGGTTTCTAGGGTTGCATGTACACCATAGGAGTGTTAGAATGCTGAAAACCCATCAGTGGTATCAGAGACTGGTTTGTTTATTTGATACTTGATGCAAAAAAAAAAACTTGAAAATCGAAGTTTTGTTCAAAAGCTCGTATCAAAATTTCAAGTTTTGTATATGTACTTACGATTCTTGAAATTTTTGATATGAACATTCATAAACATATGAGTTTAGAAGATCATAGAAATTATGTGCTAATAATTGATTAGATTAATTCTTGATCTTTATGTGTTTTAATGGAGTCCATAACTAGTTCTTAAGTTATGGATAACCAAAAGTCACATTTATAAATAACCATTAAAAGAACACATAGGTTACAAAAAATGAAGAGTCTTCATTTTTAATAACCATTAAATCATAAGTTATGAGAAATGAAAAGTTTTGAAAGTTTACAAAACTTGCCCTCAAGTTTTGGAACATGTAAAGTCATATTAAAAACTTTAGTTCTAACCCCTAGAATTTTAAAAGTTAAAATTCAACCCTTATACTTTATAATATTATAAGTTTAATAATATTTATATATGTATAAGATCAAGTCGTCTTACCGTTAGTACGCCTCATTCACGAAGCCGGTCTATAAGGGGGTATAAGGTTGCTGCCTATAAAATGGCAACTTAATGGGTGTCCACTCTCACCCACCGCTTCCTTGATCGGCGGAGGGTCGTTAGCCGAACGGGTAGGACAAGGACTTATAAATTCTCATTAAAAGTATAATGATAATACTAAAGTAACTAAACTTTATTGAATTCCCAATCTTAGTTATTTTAGGAAAATGTGAATAAGGTGCTAATCCATGAAATTACACTTTACACTTTGTTTAAGTCGGTAGTGGAGCGTGTGTGGTTAACCGGCACACTAACTTGAACTTAACAAGGTAGGTAAAGGGTGACTTAATGTTTATCATAGTATCGATGGAGCGTGTGTGGTTAACCGGCACATCGATTGAGGGGTAATACATTAAGGGTACCAAGTAATTTGCATGGTTACTTCACACCTTGTTTTGTGATCCTCGGCATCCCAGTCACAAAACTTGAAGGGCACACTCGAGATTGAAACATGCCATTGAAGAAAGTTCAATGAATCTCAAAGAATCTAGGAGTTTCTAAACCAATTAAAACCTAATTAAATATTTCGTTTTTCATGGTGGAAATTGGTGAATCGTCATTCACCTACCTTCAAATATCTTATAGCTTAGATTACGACATCCCTCTTCTAAGTTATAAAATATTATGTTGGGTCCTAGCCTTAATATTACATTTGGGTGTTTTGGTAAGGACTATCTCTATATCTAATCTAATCTATTCCCTCTTCTTTTCAGATGTCTTCCAATAACAATGCTTCTGGCTCAAACCCTACTAGCTCCTTCTCTCTCATGAATCTTTGTGGGAGAATCATCTTTGATGGGTCCAACTTTACAGATTGGATCAGAAACATCAGGATGGTCACTCGGTATGAGAACAAAGAATATGTTCTCGACAAGGAGCTGAAGGTACCCGAGCCAACTGCTACTCCTGAAGAGCTTGCTGAATATGAGGTACATGAAAGAGATGCTACAAAAGTGGCATGCATCATGATGGCCACCATGACAGCCGAGCTCCAAAAGTCCTATGAGGACTATTATCCTTTTGAGATGCACCAGGACTTGATGGACCGCTACCATCAAAGTGCTCGTCAAGAGCGATCCATGATAACAACCCGAATGAAGGATGGTGAACCCATCACGGGCCACATGCAGAAAATGCAAAGGTATGTGGACCGTTTACTGAAGCTGAATGTGAACTTCCCTAAGGAGTTAGCAATAGACATCATTTTGCACTCCTTGCCATCGTGTTATGATCAATTCCGCATGACATATCACATGAACAAGGAAGAAGTCACCCTCAGCAAACTTCAAGGATTCTTGAAGACCGCCGAAAGTGGTCTAAAGGGTAAGTCGGTTGTTACTACTCCTACTCCTACTCCAACTGCGGCCAATGTCTTGGCAATCGGGCATGGCAAAGGGAAGAAGAGAAAGAACCCTTCTAAGGGTACCAAGGGTAAGACCCTTGAAGGCTCCTCTTCAAGCAAAACCACGAAAGGTTTTGTCACTCCTTCTGCTAACCCTAATGAGGCTGAATGCTTCTATTGCCATGAAAAGTCACACTGGAAGCGAAACTGCCCAAAGTACCAGCAAGATTTGAAGGATGGGAAAGTAAAACCCAACCATGCAGGTATATACACTATATTGTCTAATAACTCACCTCATTCTAAGTCTTGGGTCCTTGATACAGGTTGTGGTATTCACATATGTTGTGATTTTCAGGGACTAAAAAGAAGTGAGAATATGGAGCAGGGAAAGATAAACTTGATCATGGGAAACAGGAAAGCTTCACCTGTCACCAAGATAGGAGTTTCTTCCTTAGTGCTAAATAGTGGGTTTACATTAGATTTGAATAAATGTTATTATTCGCCAGAAATGGCAAGAAATGTTATTTCCTTTCATGCATTGTATAAACAAAATTTTACCTTTTATTTTGATAATAATAATGGTAGCATTGATGCTTTCTTTAATAATGTTCTTTATTTTAAACCATTACCTTGTGATGGCGTGTATGAAACTGTATCTGTTGTAGATAATCTAGGAAATAATGTATTGTGTATTAACTCTTCCACTAGCTTAGATAAAGCATCCTTATGGCATTATCGTCTTGGACATGTAAGAAAGAAACGCATAGGCCAACTCCAAAAGGATGGAGTCTTGGAGTCATTTGACCTAAAGTCAGATGATAGTTGTGAATCTTGTTTGGTTGGTAAAATGACAAAGTCACCTTTTACTGGCACTTGTGCTAGGGGTGAAGGTTTGTTTGACCTCATACACACGGATGTGTGTGGACCCTTCAGAACCGCCACAAGAGATGCTAATCGGTTCTATGTGACTTTTACTGATGATTTTAGTAGATATGGATATGTCTACCTAATCAAGCATAAGTCAGAAACCTTTGAGAAATTCAAAGAGTTTAAGCAAGAAGTGGAGAATCAGTTAGGCAGGAACATTAACATGCTTCGATCCGATCGTGGTGGTGAGTATCTTAGTACTGAGTTCCTTGACTATCTTAAGGAATGTGGGATTGTCTCACAATTGACACCTCCTAGGACACCACAATTGAATGGTGTAGCTGAGAGGCGCAATCGGACCTTGTTGGACATGGTTCGTTCCATGATGAGTCGAGCTTCGCTACCAATCTCATTTTGGGGGTATGCCTTAGAGACTGCCGCCCATATGCTTAATCTAGTCCCTACAAAGAAGGTTGCCAAAACACCTCACGAGGTGTGGACTGGAAAAGTTCCCAATCTAGACCACATCAAGATTTGGGGTTGCGACGCTTTCGTGAGACGCGAGACTCACGATAAGCTCGAACCTCGAAGCGAAAGGTGTATTTTCATCGGCTACCCACAGAAATCCTTTGGTTACATCTTCTACAGACCTAGTGATAATGTGGTCTTTGTAGCAAGAAGAGGATTTTTTCGAGAGAGAGAATTCATGAGCCAAGGAGACAGTGGGAGGCAAATGGAGCTTGAGGAAATTCAAGAGTCAAGTGGTGAAGGAACCTCAAACCCTAGCCCTCAACCTGAGGAGGAAACTCCTTTTGAGCCGACTGAAGAATCTATACCTCTGAGGCGTTCCACCGGAGTTAGGAATGCACCTGAGCATTATTATGGTTTTCATATTACTGCAGAAGGTGAGACACTTATCAGTGATAACACACTGGTAAATCTGGATGAGCCTAACAGCTACACGGAAGCCATGGCAGGCCCTGAGGCTGCTAAATGGAAAGAGGCTATGGATAGCGAGATACAGTCCATGTATGACAATCAAGTTTGGAACTTGGTTGACAATGTACCTGATCGTAAGATAGTTGGGTGCAAATGGATCTTCAAGAAGAAGACCGATATGGATGGTAATGTACACACTTATAAGGCACGACTGGTTGCAAAGGGTTATTCTCAAACTCCGGGAGTTGATTATGATGAGACCTTTTCACCAGTGGCCAAGATTAAGTCTGTTAGGGTTCTGTTAGCCATTGCTGCATTTCATGATTATGAAATATGGCAAATGGATGTCAAAACCGCTTTCCTTAATGGAAAGTTGGCTGAAGATGTTTACATGGTTCAGCCAGAGGGTTTTGTCAGTACAGAGTACCCCATTAGAGTGTGTAAGCTCGAGAAATCCATTTATGGATTAAAACAGGCACCTCGCAGATGGAATCTTTGCTTTGATGAGAAAATCAAAGAATGTGGCTTTTCAAGGAGTGAAGATGAATCTTGTGTCTATATCAAGGCTAGTGGGAGTATAGTCAGCTTTTTGGTACTGTATGTGGATGACATACTACTCATAGGAAATGACATCCCAACCCTGCAGGAAGTAAAGTCCTGGCTTGGGAAGTGTTTCGCTATGAAGGACCTTAGAGAAGCTGCCTATATCCTAGGGATAAGGATTTTGAGAAACAGGAGTAAAAGACTAATTGGACTTAGTCAAAGCACCTATGTGGACAAAGTGTTAAAAAGGTTCAACATGCATAACTCCAAGAAAGGAGAGTTACTCATCCAGAGTAACGCCAGATTGAGTAAGACACAAAGCCCTAGTACTGAGGCTGAGATAGCAGAAATGAGTCGAATACCTTATGCTTTAGCTGTAGGATCGTTCATGTATGCTATGACGTGTACTCGACCTGATGTAGCCTTTGCTTTGAGCATGGTTAGCAGGTATCAGGGGAACCCTGGCAAGGCACACTGGACTGCGGTAAAGAATATCCTCAAGTACCTACGGAGGAATAAGGACTGGGTCCTTACCCTCGGTGGCAGTGATGACTTGAGAGTTGTAGGGTACAGTGATGCTAGCTTTCAGACTGACAGGGATAATTTCCACTCTCAGTCGGGCTGGGTCTTTACTCTAAACGGAGGGGCAATTACTTGGAAAAGTTCCAAGCAGGAGACAGTGGCTGATTCCACTTGTGAATCAGAGTATATAGCAGCAAGCGAGGCAGCAAAGGAGGCTATATGGCTAAAGAACTTCATCGGAGACCTTGGAGTTGTACCAGCTATAAAGGAGCCAATGGAGATTTTCTGTGACAGCAATAGTGCGGTTGCCTTAGCCAAGGAACCAAGAGATCATGGGAGATCCAGACACATTGACAGAAAATATCACTTCATCAGACATCGAATAGAAAAAGGAATCCTCGTGGCAAAGAGGGTATCATCGGATGAGAACCCAGCAGATCCCCTCACGAAGGGACTGACTCGGGCTAAGCATCTCCAGCATGCTCGAAGCATAGGGCTGAAGGATGATATTAGTTTTAGTAGTTAGATAATCTTGAAATTTGTAAAATGTAATTGACATTTGATGATAAATAAAAGCTGTTATTTATGAGTAAAGTGTTGCTATCTCTTGTCAATCGTTTACTATTATTTCTTTTTTGCATGTTTTGACTTCAAGAATAATTATGTTATGGTTTATATCATATTATTCAAACTCTCCACAGTCGGTTATATGTTGGAAGTAGATATGAATCAAGACTGTGATGGGTTGGCTTGTAGAGGTCTAAGATGTTAGACAAATCGGGGCTACAACACTCATGAGTGCTCATAAGTTCTGAGTATTGGATTCAACCCACGCTCACTTGTATCACTTCATGGAATTTATCTCGAGTGATCGTGAGACGGTAATATCATATAAGTCCTCAAACCTAGAGATATGATTTGTTGCCTATGAGTTGGTTATGCATTGATTGCACGAAAACGCATTGGTAACTCGATGTTATAAACCGTGCCTTTGTGTGTAGTTCAACAAGTAGTAGAGCAAACATATGAGTCGAAGTTTATCTGTTCCTTCTAGGATTAGAAGTGATATCTGGGCCTCTCGATGATTTTGTTTTGACCTATGTACCGGGCCCGGTCAGAACTAAATTGATGTGTTCAGTTGAGTTCTATGTCAAACAAATCAGAAATTGGGAAACAAATGCTGGACAATAAGCAAGACTATGTTCCATGTATTTGTCCGGCTGATATCTAGAACAGAGGATTATATGATCACTTATCTAAAATGGCGCTTCATAGTTTAACAGAGTTTTAAGAGCTACAATTGCTGATCGGTTCCTGAAGTCATACTTGCAACTATAGTTATTAGACTTATCCAAGTGGGAGACTGTTGGAGATAGTGTCTAAGTCCATAACTATATTTGGTATGTACTTGACCCGACCCGACATGGTCCATTTGAGTTGCACTTCACCCGAACAATTTACGGATAATCTTTTGAGAATAGTATAAGTTATGATTTATTAATATATTATAAGTTCTAATATATTAATATAAAATCATATTATTTAATTAGTGTTGATCTATAATTAATTTAGAATTAATTTAGAGATCAAAAGTATGACTAATTAAATATGGGCTCTTGTATTTATATAGTGTGGGCTAATGCTTATTTGGAATGGGCTAGGCTTGCATGGAAAGTCCATGGATACCCCATGGAGCTTTAACCCATGGATCTCATGGAAATGAAAAGACATGGGTATTAAGGTTTACATGGATGTAACCTATCATAACTCCTTTATTTAAAAAATGCCATTGCAAGGAAAAATAAAATATGATAAGATCAAAATTTCCTTTATTTAAAAAATGCAGAACTTGTCCTTACAATGCAAATTCAAATGAAAACTATGTTACTAAATATTCCTAAGCAATCTATCATAACTCCTAAGCAGCAACTCAAAAATCTGATCATGGAACCATGCAATCGAAATCCATCTCTTCGCAACCAGACTCAGCTTACTCTTCCTTTAAGCTTCCTTTCTTTTCTTTGATCCTAAAAAATATCAAAATGCAATCTTATCACATCATGTATTAAGAATCTGCAAATAGGAACTTAATGTTGGATTAATGTCTAAGTCCATAACTATAATTGGTAAGACTTGACCCGACCCGGCATGGTCCATTTGGGTTGCATGACATCATGCATTTGGATAGACTATAGTGAGAGAAATAACACTTAAGGTTGGTTAATATATTATAAGTTCTAATATATTAATAAGGTTATTTAATTAGTATTGATCAAGAATTAATTTGGAATTAATTAAGTGATCAAAAGGAGACTAATTAAATATATGGGTTGATTGTGTAAATCATTCATTCTTATATATTTGGGCTTGTGATCCAAGATTCCTTATGTTGGACTAAGTCCATGGGGTGACCCATGGATACTCCATGGAGGTTAAAATCCATGGAGCATAAGGAATGGGTAAAGTTATGAGTTACATGGTGTAACCCTAATAGCCACCATATAAAAGAATCCCATGGCTCAAGAAATCGTGCACTAATGTGTGAGTGTGAGGGCTAGACGATTTTAAGGAGTGTTCAAGTTTCTCTCAAGTTATTCCAAGTGTATTTGGTGTTGTGTGAACCATTTGAGGTGTCACACTTGGGGCACTAGGCACTCAAGCTTCATGAAGACATTCTACATCAAAGAGGTATGTATTCTATCTTGTTATATTTATTATTTTGTATGCTAGATTAGGATAATACCTTGGATGTTCATAATTGTATGTATAATAGAGAAAACATAGATCCAAGGTATTTAGGGTTGCATGTACACTTAGGAGTGTTAGAATGCTCATAACCCATCAGTGGTATCAGAGCCTAGGCTTGTTTTCTTGTTATACTTGCAAAAGTAGCTGAAAAATCGAGTTGGATGCATATATTCGATTGTTTTGGCTGGAATTGGACTAGGAACATTACCCTAAGATGTTTTTGGACTTATAAACTTGTTTTTGATGTGGTAATGTTCATGCTAATCCAATTTCTAAGATAATTGTCATAATTTCAAGATTTGTATTAGTTTGTATGTTCATGCTAATTTCTTGAAGATTGATGATTTGAATTATCTTGTTCTTATGAAGTTCTTAGATTAATAGAAAAGTTGTGTGAAACAGTTGTTTTAAATCCATTTTAATCTAAGAGTTGATTCCAAAGTGTGTTTTTGTAACTTGTCCTCAAGTTATATGAAAAGTCACATTTAAGAATCATAAAACTCATAAAAGTTGGCAAATGTTACAAAATGAAGAGTCTAGTTCTAATTAAATGGTTTTATGACTCCATAACTTGTCCTCAAGTTATGGAGGTTCAAGAGTCTCTTCATTAAATTAAAAAAAAAGTGTAACCTTAATTAGTTCCATAAGTTACAATAAAAAAAAGTTATTTTTTTTATTAATAAGTTTAAAGTCTTCCACAACTTGTCCTCAAGTTATAGAACTTGAAGAGTTTTTTTTTAATTAAAACTACTTTAAACTCATAAGTTATGGAATTAATTAGTTTTGAATAGTTTCAAAACTTGCCCTCAAGTTTTGGAATTTGAAAAGTTTTCACTTATGAATACTTTAATTCCAAGTTAGCCCTTAGAATTTTAAAAGTTAAAATTCAACCCTTATACTTTATAATATTATAAGTTAATAATATTTATATATATGTATAAGAGTAAAGTCAGTCTTACCGTTAGTAGGCCTCATTCACGAAGCCGGTCTATAAGGGGGGTATAAGGTTACTGCCTATAAAATGGCAGTTTAATGGGTGTCAACTCTCACCCTCCGCTTCCTTGACTGGTGGAGGGTCGTTAGCCGAACGGGTAGGACAAGGACTATAATTCTCCTTTCATTAAAAGTATTAATGATAAATACTAAGTAACTAAACTCATTAATACCCAATCTTAGTTACTTAGGAAAATATGAATTTGGTGCTAACCCATGAAATTACACTTTGCACTTTGCTTATGTCGTTAGTGGAGCGTGTGTGGTTAACCGGCACACTAACCTGGACTTAACAAGGTAGGCAAAGGGTAACTTAATATTTATCATAGTATCGGTGGAGCGTGTGTGGTTAACCGGCACACTGATTAAGGGGTAAATATTAAGGGTACCAAGTATATTTGCATGGTTATTCACACCTTGTTTTGTGATCCTCGGCATCCCAGTCACAAAACCTGAAGGGCACACTCGAGATTGAAACATGCCTTTGAACAGTTCAATGAATCTCAACGATCTAGGACTTTCAAATCGAATTAAAAACCTAATAAATTATTTCATTTTTCATGGTGGAAATTGGTGAATCGTCATTCACCTACCTTCAAATATTTTATAGCTTGGATTACGGCATCCCTCTTCTAAGTTATAAAATAGTTTGTTGGGTCCTAGCCTTAATATTTCATATTGGGTGTCATATTAAGGACTTTAAATCAACTATCTTGAATATCTCCCAAAAAGATGTATGGTCTAGACATTTATGATCTTACCAAATCTCTTGAAATAAGCTTTCCGAAATGAAGATGATGTCCCATGGATATCATACTTCTTTCACCTCCTCCAATTATTCTCCCTAACCCACAAGTTCCTAAAAAGTTTAAGGTCACTCAAGCCCTATTGGCAAGGCAAGGTCTATGTGTGATCACATCTTGGAGATGTAGTCACATATTGACAAGCCGGGAGAGTTGGGTGTCAAAGTCTTGAGAAAGTTGGTGGCTCAACTACTTTCTAAGTCACATAGTGAGTTCTTTTGGGAATCCTATGAAACAGACTAAGACAAGACCCTTAATGATCTTATCTATTTGCTAAGATCAACTTCCTAAAACGCTATGGACATTGACAATGATGACATTGGATATCCAGTAAAGCTCTCTCTTCCCAATGGAAAGGGATCGGCCATAGTCAACTCGGTTGACCCAATGGTAAAGAGAGAGGCGAAGTCTGAGATAGTCCCATTATCAAGGGTCCATAGGTAACTATTGCCAAAGGAAGGGGCATTGGTTACGAAGCTGCCAAATTTACCTAAGGATGTTAAAGTCAATAAGTTTGGCTCTACTTCAGGTAAAGTCCATTGTCTAACTCTATTAAGTACATGCTGATTCTGATCACGAAGATGGATTTCAATCGCATGGTTCGGTGATCAGAATTTTGGGCTATTACTTAAGAGTTATGATATTTATATTGCTTAGGAATAGATAACAACAAGGTTTTCATATGGATTGTAAGGATAAGTTTTTCCGCAAAGTTTTAAAATAAAAGAAAAAGGTTTTGATTTTATTTATTTTAAGTATCGTTACAATGGCATTTGTGAAAAGTTGTTGCTTATAAGATTCCATTGATAGCAATATTGGAAAAATGGATTTGATTCTTTTGGTTATGGTAGTGTCTAATATTACCAAATAAGGAAAGATTCTCATCACCCAAGGTTCAATTGGACCGAAACTTGGAATCATGCAAGTTGTATAGTATGATGAATGAGAACTTTCAGCTTGGAAAATTAAGACTAATTCCTTATGTGAATAAGGAAAGGACTAAGGGATCAAGTACACATTCTTGTGCACTGGTCAAGTCCACCACAAAAGATCAAGAAGACTATTCGTCATGATTTACTTAAGTTCAGTAAATATGGTTATACTTATAAGTTTAAGTATAAGTCTGTAGCATTGGAGAAGTTTCAATGTGAGACAGAACGAATAAGAAGAATCAAAGTATGGCAGAAAGATAAACGTTTCTCAAATCTGAGAAGATGGGAGAGTACTTTAGTATCATGTTTATGATCATCTTAATGATTAAGATACCATATCACAATTGGTCCTCTAAAGTCATCTTAGTGCATTCTTATGACTAAGAAGAGGAGTCATGAATTGTTGAAATGGTTAAATCAAAAAGATGAGTCATACTTCGTTCCAAAAAAATTCTTAGAGTCATACTCCAAGATTGTAACTTGAGTGACATATCTTAAAGAGGGTTTGTTAACACTAGTCAAATGTAAGAGTAAAAAGTTATCTACTCTTGTACATTTGAAATTGGTAAGTTGTGATGTTTTGGATAAAACAGAGACCAACTTAGGCCAATTGTGTAAAGTGTTAGTCTTGATAAAGAATCCGCACTATCTCTTGAATATTTGACAAGGGAGTCTTATATGTCAAGAGGACAGTGGGAGTCTTAAAGCTCTTGAAAGTTTCAAGACTTAATCAAGAATAAAACCTAAAGTCCTTCACTAGCACACGACTTGAGGTTTATAACCTATCGTGTTGAAATTTTTGTGCCTATTCAAGTTGGCTTTGCATAGGAGTTCTGAGAGTTCTCAATTGGTTGCACAACTACTTGGAAGCAATGGCAGGCACCTGAGCTGCCAAATGGCAAGAATTTAAGATTGCACAAGTTTAATCAATATGAGTTTGGATTTGTCACTAACCTTGTCTTGTGATTATGGTTTTGACAAATTCACATGGATAAGAACACATACACTATTAAATCTAAGTGTCATAAGGTTTCTCTCCGATTCATGAAAATGATGGTGAGGAAACACTTTCACTAAGTAGATTTTAGCTAGATAGCAATTGTGATATTTGCATTCTCAAAGTCGTTAGTGGAGCGTGTGTGGTTTACCGGCACACTAACATGGACTTGTGAGAAGTGGCAAAGGTCTAAACAATTGAGACTATGATTACGGCATCCCTTTTCATAGTTGTAAAATTGTTTAGACACACATGTGAGCTATCTAAGAGAGGTGTATGATTTTGATAAAGTTTTATCAAAACAATCTAGTATCAGAAATCTGAACTTTGGTAGGAAAGTCAGCTGATTTCTGAGTACATGTCAAAGCTAGTGGGAGCATAAGTGTTATGCTAATAATCATCATGTTAGTGGGAGCATGATAATTATGACAAAGGTTGCAAGTTAGCAATGTTAATTATAGAAAACAAAAGTTTCAATTCGTGAGGTTGCAGGGGTTGAAAAAGTTGTTTTGCTATAACTAAGGGACAGGAAATTATACTTCATTTCAATTCTAAAAGCTTAGATTGAGATTTTAATCGTATTTAATCAAGGATATATGTATGAATTTCATGTTGGAATGGCTCAACATAAGGAAATTCTATATATGGGTCCATTATTTGCGTTCTAAAATTCGATTATGATTACGACATCCCTTTTCATAATTTGAATTTTGAGAACTTGGCAAATTGAAATGGAAATATTATAGCAAAAGACTGGTTTAGTATTTATGTGAGACATCATGAATCGTGTCCCATATGCTTCAGATATAGGATCGATTACATGTGCTATATTCATCCTTTCTAAAATTTTCCAAATGCCTGGGGCATTATAAAGGGAAAAGGTCTAGAATTGGATATGACTAAAATGATTAAGCAATTGTCGAGGACAATCTAAGGTTTACCAAAGATTGGTTGCTCAAGAACAGTTGGAAGTATAATGTTAATTCTGGAAGGACCATATTGACATAATCTGTAAGGAGGCAACTCTTGTTCAGAAGTGATAGTCAAAATGGAATATGGAAATGTTTCAAAGTTAGAAATTAGTCAATCTGTGTAAGATTAGGAAACTTAATGAAAGAAGGATGTTTCCAAGGAGCTGATCTCCTTTGGAATGCTCTGTAATGATTGTTGTCAAGTCTTTCTGACTTCGTGCATAATCATTAAGAGGATCAATGCATATAAGTTTAGAATCTAACAAATTTCAGTAAATGGCATGAATTTGAAATTCTTGCATTTGCAGTAAGGATTTGGGACTGTGAAAAGATGATCATTAGAGTGATGTTCAATTGATCTATTTTACAAAGTAAAGATCATAGACAAACATAGTATGCATACTTGGTGTATGGCATGACTAGTGTTTAGAAAACATAGTGTACATGCTTGGAGCATGGGACAACTATTGTTTTAAATTCAAGTATAAAGTTGATAAAACCGAAACAATGAATAATGAGTAATCAGTATGGTGATAAATAAAAGTGTTTATTTATATTCATAGGGTTTGATACCATATTTGATTCATTTATTCTTGTGTTTCACTTTGCATGTTTTGACTTCCAGAATAACTAAGTCGCTCTTCCTGAATGATTAAGTTATTCAAACCATCCACAGTCGGTCATATGTTGGAAGTAGATATGAATCAAGACTGTCATGGGTTTTTTTGTAGAGGTCCAAGTTGGTGGACAAAGTGGTGCTACAACACTCATGAGTGCTCATAAGTTCTGAGTATTGGATTCAACCCGCGCTCATTTGAATCACTTGATGGATTTTATCACGAGTGATCATGAGACGATAATATCTTATATTCTTCAAACCTAGAGATATGAGTTGTTACTATGAGTTGGTTATACATTGATTGCACGAAAACGCATTGGTAACTCGATGTTATAAAACGTGCCTTTGTGTATGATTCAACAAGTAGTAGAACAAGCCATATGAGTCGAAGTTTATCCATTCCTTTTACCTTCGGAATAAAAGCGATATCTTTGGGCCCCTCGATGATTTAAAGATGATACATGTGAGTGCTTGGCCAAGCCAGGACTGATTTGACTTGTTCAATCAGTCAGTCATCATGAATCGGAAATCGGGAAACAACAAATGGACAGAGAGAATGATTGATAATCCATGTCTCAGTCCATATGATATCTAGAATGGAGGAATATATGATCCCTTATCTAATGGACAACTCATTGATAAAGGTCAGAGTTCATCGACAAGGTCAGAGTTCGACATAAGCTTTTGAGAGCTACGATTGCTGATCGGTTCCTGAAGTCATACGCAATAATAGTTTTAGACTTATCCAAGTGGGAGACTGTTGGATTAACGTCTAAGTCCATAAATATAATTGGTAAGACTTGACCCGACCCGGCATGGTCCATTTGGGTTGCATGGCATCATGCATTTGGATAGACTATAATGAGAGAAATAACACTTAAGGTTGGTTAATATATTATAAGTTCTAATATATTAATAGGGTTATTTAATTAGTATTGATCAAGAATTAATTTGGAATTAATTAAGTGATCAAAAGGAGACTAATTAAATATATGGGTTGATTGTGTAAATGATTCATTCTTATATATGTGGGCTTGTCATCCAAGATTCCTTATGTTGGACTAAGTCCATGGGGTGACCCATGGATATTCCATGGAGGTTAAAATCCATGGAGCATAAGGAATGGGTAAAGTTATGAGTTACATGGTGTAACCCTAATAGCCACCATATAAAAGAATCCCATGGCTCAAGAAATCGTGCACTAATGTGTGAGTGTGAGGGCTAGACGATTTTAAGGAGTGTTCAAGTTTCTCTCAAGTTATTCCAAGTGTATTTGGTGTTGTGTGAACCATTTGAGGTGTCACACTTGGGGCACTATGCACTCAAGCTTCATGAAGACATTCTACATCAAAGAGGTATGTATTCTATCTTGTTATATTTATTATTTTGTATGCTAGATTAGGATAATACCTTGGATGTTCATAATTGTATGTATAATAGAGAAAACATAGATCCAAGGTATTTAGGGTTGCATGTACACTTAGGAGTGTTAGAATGCTCATAACCCATCAGTAAAATGTCCTACTCAATGTTTTGTTGCTTTAGAATGCCAATTTCTTCCTTGAGAGAGGACCTATCAGAATCATCATCCCCTGAACAACCTTCCTCGATAGATATCCCTATTCCATGTGAGGAAGGTTCTTGATCTTGTTGAGCCAAGTGCCTTGCTAGTCTAATTGAGGCTTCATCTAGCGAAGGCCTTGCGGGAGAGTATTCAGGGATAGTTGAAGATCCTCCAGCTTCATATATAGATCTTGGACCTTGTTGGGTTATGGGTGGTGTAGAAACTATTGTAGAGACGACTGTGGATGGAGTTGGAGGAAGTTGATCTTGAGTAAGCACAACCGGCCTCAGATCAAGACGTATTCTTTTCACCGGAGGCAGAGAGGTCTGTGTCTGTGTTGGATCACTATAAGATGGTGCAGATGCTGAAGTAGCTGTAACAGAGGGAGGAATCCCTAAAACTGCATCCCTATGACTTGAAGAATCTACCATCAATCCTGATACATGAGGCATTGTTTTGAGAGGGTCATGAGCAACCCTATACTCAGTTGTTGTTTGAGCAACTTCATTGCCATTGAAAAAGAACCTGTCAACGAACTCAGAACTTGGACCTAGGTCATCATCATCAAGATCAAAGTTAAGAGGTAATTCTTGATCGTTAATACCGGAGAAGTCCATTTCTTTGAGAAAATCATCATCATCATCATTTTCTTCATCGTTTCCCTTTTCATTAAAGTCACTTTGAACCTCCACATTTTGCAACAGGTCATGTTCTTCTGCTACGATTGCAACAGGGGAAACACGAACTTCCTCAATTTCATTTTCAGTAGCCGAGATAACAATCTCCTCGGTCTCTGCTGGGCTAGAAAGGGCATCAGATTCAGTTTGTTCATTCTCTTCTGCAAAAATTCCAAACTTGATCAGAGGGAATTTTCCTTCAAAATTAACCTTTCCAGGTCAATTTTGCTTCGTAAGACCAAAGGCACTTGAGCCAATAGACTTGATATCCAGACTCTCCTCCTCTTTCGAATTCAGGATGTTTGATATTGAAGATGAGCTGCAGAAATCTTGAGTACATGAAGAATGCGTCCCTCTTGTTTCTTTCGATGTTCAAAATCATCTCATACAAGATAAATTTTGAGAAATTGAAGTCTGTTCTAGAGGCTAAAGCAGCAACCGCTCCGGTGTTGACCAGAGATATCTCATTTGCTCCTGATCTCCATCCTGAAATACAACTCACAAACACATGAGCTAAGTACTTCCAACATGGAGGTAATAGCTTCTTGAGAGTGGGTGGAAAGGTTCCTTCATAGCCCATCTAGTTCAGAATCTCTTGAGTTCTGTCTAGATCAATCTCCATTGGGAATTCAGACCTGTCATTGATCTGCAAAGATTCTCGAATGATCTGTTCGGTGACCAAAACCTTCTTTCCGCGCACAGAGGCCTCAAGAAATTTTGCACCCTTATTGTTCTTCTTCACAGTTGCACTGCTCCAGAATTCTTTAAGCAGATGTTGAAAGATGATCAGACTTGAGGTGAGAGCATGGAACAGGCAGCATCCTCGTAATCCATTCACTATGAATTGAAACTCGGAGTGAGCCTCTGGAGGATCAACAAGGAAAATGGCTAAGTTGTGACCTTTAGCGAATTCGGGTCTTGCCATACTGAGCTTCGCGACAGAGAGTTCAATTTCTAGAAAAAGATCAAAATTTGAAGTTTTAGAGAGAGGGAATCTGATGGGTATGTGCCGCTCTTAGAGAAATGGAAGGAAAGGAGTGTCTGGCCACACACACTCCTTATATACCCTCTTTTAAAACCCGGTCCAACTCAAACCCAAACAGCCCAATAGATTTTTGATCATGATGCATTTCAAGGACTAAAAAAGTAAAAATAAAAATAAAATTTAAAATAAAAAATAAAATTAAAATGAAATAAAATAAAATAAAATCTAAGACTTTTAAATTAAGTTAAAAATAAGAATAAAAAAAATTAATTTTTTTAGTTTTCTTAGCAAAATAATAAAAATAAAAGTTTAAGGTTAAAATTTGAAATTGAAATGAATCAACACTAAATTCTCATTAACCAAAACCAATAAAAAAAATTTGTGATATAGGGATCAAAGTTGTTAGACAATCATAATCCACTTATCGATACTTTTGTCTTCATGTCTACGTCTGGTCGATCGCCGGTATTGTGGTCTACTTAAACACGAAAGTTTTTGATAAATTTTTGTATTTACTGTAAGTGGCAAGTCATTGGATCTTATGAACTTAGATAATATTCCTAAGAGACCATTCAGCTGACGACGGGCAAAGGTATTGTTGTCCACCTAAATTGAGCAGCGAGATCTACAGACAACCTATAAGTGTTCAATTTAATTGTATTAGAACGTGTTTCCCGCTTCCTGATATACCCCAATAATCAAGGACTTCCAGAATACTCCTTACATCGGATGAGCAGACAATTATTGAGAAAGAAGTCAGATTTAGAATGCATATGTTGTACACTCAGGTCGGATCTCTTCCAATCACGCAGAGAGTGAAACATATGACTAACTAGAGATTAGAAGGATTGAGAAGTAGAAGGTTGCATATGCTGTGTACCAGGTCGGATTGTTAATCACACAAAGGAGACAACATATGGCTAACAGGTAGGAAGAATAGCATAGAAGAAGATGCAGAGAGACAGAGTTGCATATGTTACAGTCTAGGTCGGATCTTTCGATCACACATAGGAAGTAACATATGACTGACAGTAAGAAAGAAAGAAAATAACTTTCTAAAGACCTAATTTATCGGAATTCCCCAGTCACCCCGTTAATACCGGAATTAAGGACAAAGTCCGCACATCGAGGAAAAGTCAATCCACAGTTCTAAATACATATCATTTAGTGTATCCGCAGATTCCCATGTATATCTCTCTGCTCAACCTACCTAAGCGTCGTATTGTCAGACTGAATAGAACTATCTAGGTCAAGATTTGTCAAGTCTCTAAACTTCTTAAGTTCATGTGATCCTAGTCAAGTCCATTTTGAAAAACTTTCATGTCTACCAGCGCATCGAACACAGATCTAAAACAATTCGACATTGGTACCTTACACAGATTTAGATTGCCTGTTATCACATGATTATATCACTTCCCAGAGCATCTCCTACAGACAAGAACCATCAGCAACATATTTTTTTTTTGTTTTTCTGATTTTCTTAATGTTTTTGGATTTTTTTATTTCTATTTTTTGTTTGGTTTTTGATTATTTCTCCCCTTAAATTTGTGCATGGGTGAGAATGGAATTAAAATGCGCAAATTTAAACTAACCTAAAACAAAAATTATTCCTCAAAACGTATCATATTCAAAGAGCTCACAAGCACATCGAATCGAGTTTTGGTAAACGGCTTTATGAACAGATCTGCCACATTATTTGCAGTGGGAACCTGTTCCAGCCGAATGAGCGAACGCTCATAACAATCTCCGATGAAATGAATTTTGATGTCAATGTGCTTGGTTTTCGAGTGTTGGACTGGATTTTTAGTGATCTGAATTGCAGCCTCATTATCACAAAATATAGGGGTTTCTAAATAGTTCAAACCGTAATCCAACAGTTGATGTTGGATCCATATAACTTGAGAGCAACAAGCAGAGGCAGCAACATATTCCGCTTCTGCTGTTGAGGTTGAGACCGTGTGTTGTTTCTTGCACTGCCAAGACACCAGCCGATCACCAAGGAATTGACATCCTCCTGATGTAGATTTCCTCTCAAGCTCACAGCCTCCATAATTACTGTCAGCGAATGCATATAAATCAAATTCATAATTTTTCGGATACCAAAGACCCAAATTTGGGCTGCCTTTGAGATACCGAAAAATTCTTTTGACAACAATAAGATGTGAAAGTTTAGGATTAGCCTGATAGCGTGCGCATTGACAAACTGCAGACATGATGTCTGGACGGCTTGCAGTTAGATACATCAACGAACCGGTCATCGATCTGTAGTAAGTTTGATCTACGAGTTCGCCATCAGTATCTGGAGTCAGCAAGGGTCTCTCAGCCATTGGCGTCAAGGCAGGTTTTGCGTCTTGAAACCCGAACTTCTCAAGTATATCGACCACATACTTTGCTTGATGGAGCAGGATTCCGGTTGATCTTTATTGGACCTGAAGCCCCAATAACATGGTCATTTCGCCTAGTGAGCTCATCTCGAACCTCTTTTTCATCACTCCTTCGAACTCCTTGCATAGCTGTGGACTTGTCGACGCGAAGATAATGTCATCAACATAGATCTGGACTAGGATCTGATCATTACCCACATGCTTGATGAACAAAGTTTGATCGATAGTGCCACGAGAATATCCATGTTCGAGCAAGTGCTCTGTGAGAGTTGCATACCACGCTCGAGGAGCTTGGTGTAACCCATACAACGCCTTGTCCAACTTGTAGACATGATTGGGAAATTTTGAGTTAATAAACCTAGGAGGTTGATCAACATATATTTCTTCCTTCACTTTTCCATACAAGAAGGCTGTCTTGAGATCCATCTGATAAAAAGTGAAGTTCATGTAGGAAGCGTATACAAGGAAGATACGGATAGCCTCCAGGCGAGCCACCGGAGCATAAACCTCAGTGTAGTCAAGACCCTCGATCTGTCTAAACCCACGAACCAGCAATCTTGCTTTGTTGCGCACTATGACTCCTGAATCATCTTGCTTATTTTGATATACCAGCGTGTGTCAAGAGACTTTTTGCCCTTAGGAAGTTCAACCAGCATCCAAACCCCGAGTTTTTCGAATTGATTTAGCTCTTCGTGCATAGCATCTACCCAGCTGGGCTCATTCAAAGCGATTTCTACGTTCTTTGGCTCTATTTGAGAGATAAAGCAAGAATAGAGACATTGATTAACATCTCCACTCTGACTTCTTGTTCTAACATTATCACCCAGCTGGCCAATGACATTCTGGATCGGATGATCGCGTTGAATGCATGAAGGTATCTCCTGGCTGATGTCATTGAGTGAAACAGGAAGATTGTAAATGTTTATAACTCCATCATTTGCTGAATAATCCACTTCATACGAACCGATCTCATTAGTAGGATCTGCCACAAACTCATTTGCGATTTGTTCAGGAAAGAGAAGTTCCATGAAAGTTTGAGTAGCAATGGAAGCATCTTTGGATATGAACTCTCTTTCATCAGGACTTAGAGGTGTAGCATTAGCATCTGGAGCATTTTGTTGACTTGGAGATTCGGGACAAGTAATTGGAACAGATGAATCCACCGCAGGAATTGTTGAAGACACTATCGGCGGTCTGTAAACAACTTCTTCGTCTTCATCTTCAACTACAGTCTTCGAACCAGAAGTAGAACTAGATAAACTATCTGAACACACATTGAGCGATTTGAACAATGATGTGTAGTCAAATAGCCAATCAGGACCTACTCTAGTATCCGTTTCAGTCTCCTCCACCCAGCGCACATCGAAGGATTCTACAATTTGCTTGGTTCTTTTGTTGTAGACCCGGTACGCAGTGCGTGCAGCATACCCCACAAAATAGCAGTCATCAGCTTTGGCATTAAACTTCGGGTTGGACTCCAGGTGAATAAGGGTACAAGGGCAGCCAAATATGCAGAAATGGCTGACAAATGGCTTGTGACCATATAGAATTTCGTATGGAGTCTTCATTTGGGCTTTTTTGATCAAAACACGATTCTGAACATAACAAGCGGTGTTGATCGCCTCAGCCCAAAAGAAACAGGTAATTTGGAGTCACATAGCATCATCCTTGCACCGTCTTGCAGCGTTCGATTCCTCCGTTCAGCAATACCGTTTTGTTGAGGCGTGTGAACGGAACTATATTGACACACAATTCCCTTTTCTACGCAGAAGTGATCAAGAACCTCATTCTTGAATTCGGTTCCATTATCAGTACGAAGCGCCTTCACCCGGTTATTGGTTTGGTTCTCTATCATTACGATGAATTTCTTGATCAGATCAGATACCCCGACTTTGTTGGATAAGAAAAAAACCCACGTGAAATGCGAGAAGTCATCGATCACAACGAGACAGTATGAATTCCTGTTGATGCTTAGGACATTGACCGGACCAAATAAATCCATGTGCAACAATTGGAGCACCTGGCTGATTGAATTTATCTGTTTTGGCAGGTGTGGTTTCCTATGATGCTTTCCTTGGGCACATGACACACATTTTTCAAATGTTATAAAGTCTCTAATAGGCCACGCACCATTTCATTTTTAGCAAGACGATCCAGATTCTTAGCGTTCGCATGACCGAGTCGTCGGTGCCACAGCATAGCATTTTGTTATGAGACTTTTGAAAAGAGGCAAGTGACTTGCTCAGGAATGTTGCTATTCATGTCTATAATGTATGCATTTCCATCCCGCTTTGATTTAACAAGAATCCACTCATCCAGGATGACAATGCCTGCCTTTAAGATCAGAGACTCTTTATCATTAAAGTGTGTTGAATAACCCTTGTCGCAAATCTGAGAGATGCTCAACAAGCTGTGCTTTAACTCGGGAGCATAGTTGATGTTCTCAAAACTCAGCACTCCGTTTGTTACAATTCCTCTCTGAGTAATTTTTCCACCTTCTCCGCCCGCAAAGGAAACATATCCTTCATTAAAAGTTTGAATGTTGCTCAACTGGGAGATGTCTCCAGTCATATACTGGGAACAGCCGCTGTCGACATACCAAGGTTTGACGACATTCCTCCACAACTGTCCCTGCAAAATGAGCGGGATCATTTAGATTTGGGAACCCAGGTCATCACTTTCCTGGGTTGACCCTTTACTAACTCAGATTTGTCTTTTAAAACCTTTAATTTTGAATCATCATTTAAAACACTTTCAGAGGATGATGATGATTGGTTGAAAGTTAATTTGGGCATCCACTGATATTTAGGTTTCTTATCAATCACAGATGGTTTTGAAACATTTTTCTTTTCAGTTTGCTTTGAGCATCTGGATTTTCTACCAGAAGTGGTTGACGATCCAGATCCCCTTTTTGATGAAACCGATCTCTGCGGTGCCTTGTTTGATTTTGGAAAACTGTTTGTGACTTTGTTATTAAAAACCTGTTTATTCTTTTGAAAAACTTAATTTTTCTTGTTTTGATTAGCCTTCCGATCATCATCTCGAGAACGAGTTCTTGAGAACTTTCTAGTCAAAGACCTTCCTCTAGACTCGTTCTCTCCTCTTGGTGACAAAAAATGCACAAAAGTCCGATTAGTACAATTCCTAGCAATATGCCCACCAGTACCACAATTGAAACAAATCTGTTTATTGTTATTGAAACTGGTACTGCCATTTTCAGATTTATTTTCTTTAATGACACCATTACTTTTCCCACAAGAACATGTGCAAGAAACCGATTGTGCGATAAGTGAGGGTGCATTAGATTGTGTGACTTGTGGAGTGGGTGTGCTTGTAATAGAAACATCAGAAGCATCAGGATTATCAAACAAGTCATCAAATATGTCAAAAAAATTCAACTCAACATGATCCGATGTAGAAGCATCACAAAATGTTTCATCAATTTTAACATCAGAAACATTAAAATTTTCATTCGAAACAGAAACAACATGTTCAGACACAATTTTATTATCAGAAACATATCCTTCAGCTTCTTGCTTTGACTGATTTAAGGATTGATCTGTAGGGGAAGTAGAAACATTAGTACTTTCAAAATTAATAATTCCTCCTGAAACAAAACCAGCTGGTTTGCCATAAACCATGAATGGTTTGTTGGCAGTCTCATCTTTAGTCAAAGGGTGATACTGATATGTGTGATTGAAAGGAGGAGGTACTTTATCGTATCCTAAACCCTTTTGCTGGTTATGTTTAAATTGCAAGCAGTGGTCTATCATGTTGGCAACTACTTCGCTTGACACATCAAATTTTCTAAAATCAAAATTTGCAGTTTCAAATTTGCCTTTTAATGTGTCAAGCTCAGTAGTCAATTCAGTAAGTTGTCTTCTAACATAGTCATAATTCTCATATTCATTACTGTAATCTTCCTGAAGTCTCCTAAAGTCTTTTATTTTTGTTTCTAATTCAGCCTTTAGGGGTTTCTGTCCTTTCCTGAGTTGATAACCTTCATATCTCAGGTCCTCATTTTCTCTACGTAATGATGCTATTTCCTCACGAAGAATTTTAACATAATCAATGCATTGAGAACAAGAAGATAGACTTACCTCTTTCTGCTTGGATTCTGAAGTAGTAGATACCATTAATGCAAACTGCAACTCCATCATCTTTTCTTCAAGATCAGCCTCAGCATTCTTCATAGGAACATCATTGATTTGAGCCAAGTGATCACTTTCAGGTCCTGAAATATTCAGTGCCTGAATCTGGTCCTCCCAGTCAAAGGACTGAGCAACCATTGCAGTCTCACTGTTGACAGCAGCACCTCCATGACTATTTCCCACAGTAACCATTGTTCTATCATGGTTCATCCTTCTATCTGGTTTCGGGCACTCACGAGCAAAATGACCTGGCTCGTGACAATTATAGCAACGCAACTTTCCTTTGTTAAACCCTACCTTCTTGTCGGCATTCATTCCCCAGTTATTCTTTCCTGTCTTCTTTGCAAAAAATTTTGCCCTGAACACTGCCATAGCTATCTGCCATGTAATATCCATCTCTTCCACATCTTCTAGATGAATTTGATCTAGGTCAGCAAATGAGAGTTGAGGTGGGAGCTCTCCAGCTACAAAGGCATTATAACAGTTGACAAGTCCAGTGGAAAGAGCAAGATTTTCATCACTTTCTTTGTAGTTTGAAGAAGAAGACACAATTGGTACATTGGAGGAGGAAACAGCTTGTGGAGCAACAAACGACTGACTTAGTGAGTGGGGCATAGATGACGCAGTAGTAAATGGTGTAGCTGATGGAGCAACAAAAGTTTGATTCTGAGGTTGTTGAACAGCAAACGCTTGGCCTTGAGAGGAGATGAATGATGAAAGAGCATTGTTTGAAGAAATCCCAGGATTTGCAGTCGAAGAGGAATTCACATGATTAATCTCTCGCTGCTTATCATCAAGATCACAGGCATTGATAATTGCCATTGTTTCTGCAAGACTGAGACGATTTAGATCTTTTGTCTTCTTGATGACAGCTACGTTCATGTCCCACGATTTTGGAAGTGAATTCAGTAGCTTTTTGTTTATCTCAAATTTGGTCCAGAAGATCCCAGCTATAGTCATTTCAGTAGTAAGTGTGGTAAGTCGCTGCTGCTGAGCTTCCAGGGTTTCTCCAGGAATATAGTTGAACATGTTGAATTTTTGTCCTAACATATCCTGACGACTTTCTTTCATGTCTTCATTTCCATCGTAGACCTCAATCAAAGCTTCCCACAGTGCTTTGGCTGAAGTATATTCTCTGAAACCTTGAGCTAAATCGGGAGATAAAGCCATAGTCAGAGTGGCTAGAGCCCTTTCCTGTTCTTCAACCTTTTCATAATCCTCATCAGTATAATTTTCAACTGCTTTGTGAACTTGTTGTCCACCTGCAATAGTGGTAGTAATTCTGACTGGTCCTTTCATGATGCTGTGCCAAACCTTGAAGTCTTTCATCTTGATGTATTTCTCAATTCGGTATTTCCATTCAGGAAACCCATCTGCAGACAGTAATTGTGGAATACGCGTGGTTGTTCCCATAACTGAATCCAGTTCACGATGATGTGCTTGACTTTGAGAATCCATTTTTTTTTATTTGAGAATAAACAGATCGAAACTTTAACAAATGAGATGCTTAAAAATTAAGATGGTTAATCTGTTAAGAAGTTTGCAAACGCACACACTTAGCCGTACACGTCCAACCGTACTCACCTAGCCGTACACGTCTAACCGTACACACCTAGCCGTACACGTCTAACCGTACACCTTTAGCCGTACACGTCCAACCGTACACACCTAGCCGTACACGTCCAACAATACACCCTTAGCCGTACACGTCCAACCGTACACACCTAGCCGTACACGTCTAACCGTACACCCTTAGCCGTACACGTCCAACCGTACACACTCAACAGCCAACCGTACACCTTCAACAGAACAATCAAAAATCCAATTGACACTTATTTGGCTCTGATACCAATTGTAAAGTCTCAAATACTAAGATCCAAATCAGTGATCAAGTGATATTGCAATCAATTAGAGTGTAGAAGGAGTAGAAGAATAATTAACCCAAGCATGCACACATTTATATCATATAAACGTCAAATACACCTTGGAAAACACACACATACATCACTCTATCACTGACACAGACACCTACTATTTATATCACCCCAGAAGCACACGAGTGCACAACCACACATGCATGTGCGGCCGCAGACGGGGTGTACGGCCGCACACACGAGTCCGGCCGCACACAGTCATACAAAAGTTACACACACACACACCATAATCAACCCTAAGACCCAAACAAGACCATTACAAGATAGATGCCTAGCCCACACCACTAAATTATAGCCTATCAGAAGACCTTATAATACATTAGAACTCTAAATAAAAATTTGGATGATTTTTCTATTCAGTATGTTATTTTTCTTCTACTTGCTAAGATTAAATACACTTAAATCCACAAAATCGGATTCCAGTAGATAAAAACCACCTTTGGTATTTTTCCCAGATTATTTACACTGTAAATGAAGTTTACAAAATTTTTGGTAATTTACTTTAACTGTTTAATAATTATTCTCCAACTAATGATTATTTAAAAGTATAAAACAAAGAAAAATAGCAAGACTAATTAAAAAATATCTTTTATATTTTTCACAGCTTATATATGTATAATAACAGTGCCACAAAAAGTTTGGGCAATTTTGGAAACTCTTTTCTATTTATTTCAATTTGTATTAAAATAAATGCAGAAAAATCATAAAATTCGGTTAAACAGTTTACAAATCCATTTTTATATTTTTCCCAGGTTACAAAATGTTTAATAACAGTAATACAAAAAGTTTGGACAATTTTGGAAACTGTTTTCTATTTATTTTAATTTTTATTAGAATAAATGTACAAAAATCATAAAATTGGGTTAAACAGTATAGAAATCCATTTTTGATTTTTTTTCCCAGCTTAAGTATGTCTAATGACAGTATTATAAAAAGTTTGGAAATTTTTATCATATGGATTCTATTTTTCACGAATTTATATTGTTATGAAGGCATAAAAATTTGGAAAAAATAGTTAATCACATCAAAAATTCAAGGGAAAATTTCTAGAAGACCTCTACTGTGTTTAGAATGAAAAAGCAAAGTTTGAGAATTTTTGGAAACTGTTTGATAATATTTTGGTTTTTTAGGAGCTTAAAACATCTTTAAATGTATTGAAAAACCCTCAATTAATATTAAAAAATCTGGAAAATAATATCCAAAATTATCTTAATCACATGCTATGAAACCCTTTGTACAGCCACGCCCCGTATTTCCGCTTTAGCAGGGTGTGACAGTTTCCTAGTTCCTAAGGTTGTTTCCCTTCATGATTAGTTGTTTTAAGCACTAATTATATACATATATGTATCAATATATGTCATTTAGGACTCGTTTGTGCATCGGGACTTCATTCATGGAACTTCTCATCCTTACACGAATCTTCAATTGAATCACCCACATAAGGTGAGTTCATACCTCTATAATCAATCTTTTAAATGTTTTAAATGCTTTTAAGGAGGGAATACAAGTTAAACACAATGGTATTGTGTTAATTTCTTTTACCTGTGATAACCATCACATTAAATGATTTCTTATGCTTTTGTTAGTGATCAATCTATTCAAAAACTCTTTTAAAAAGATGTTACATTGTTGTTTATAAAACTCCGTTTTTAGAGTACAAGCATAACTAAGTAGATTATCGAGTCTTTTCTACAAATCAGGGACAGTTCAAAACAAACATACTAGTAAACTATAATAGGTATAGTTTAGGGGTTCAGAACATACTATAACTAGAACAGGAAGGAACATAATATAACAAGAACAAGATAACAATAATGTGAAACCACTACTTCACGACATAGCAATATACTTGTTATGTCGCCTTTTATAACCAGAGTCTCCTGGAGGGAGAGCATGAGTTTGTGTATAGATCTATACGGCATTGGCACCCCACACCTTGCTGCTAGCTACAGTGGGACTTGCAGGTCTACGGGTGACAAATGTCACATCAGTTTCACCGCAAGTAGGTCGTCGTGTTAAACACTCGTCAATCAGTATGTTTATAACCACCTAACATTTTAACCTTAATTAACAAACTTGTTTTAAGGTAGTTAGTGTTCAGTAGTTACTTTATACAACATTACTATACACGTTCATTTTCCCATTACATTCATATACTGATCTTCTCACATAAAAGGTAATGCAAACTATTTTCTAGTAAAGATAGTCTTAAACTTGGGAAAACTTACATCATTTCAAAAGACAAAAAGAATAGTCGAGTCTTAGTACATTCAGTTAAAAGGGGGCCTATAATGCTAACTTTATGATTCCTCGGTAGATACATCCGGGATATATATTAATCGGGTTCGACAGACAGTAGGATGTGTGCTTTCCGCTTCATTTCCTGTTCCTCGTTTGGTTGTGGGCTTATAGCAGATTCACATAGTAGCTTCATGTCTTGTTTTGTTATTTACTTTTGGATTCTATCTTTTGTGAATCACAAACTTTAGATTCTTAGAGCAGATTTACTTTGATTACTATGATGCATGTGTTGTGATACTAAACATCACATCCTCCGCCCCCGAACGTTCCCGCCCTTCCGGTTTGGGGGTGTGACAGATTGGTATCAGAGCAATGTTTATAGTGAACTAAGTATATCAACATATAAAAGATATACAACTATAAATGCAGTGGGGCCGAAGTGCTCTGACTAAAAGTATATTTTAAAAATATAACAATATTTTATAAAGTATACATACATGCTTATACATATATACATACTAGAACAAGTATCACAAGAAGAACAGAACAAAAGTATTTAAAGGTTGGACACTGCGGTCAAACCTGCACATTTATGTAATCATATATGGGATCAATATAGTCTGATCAACTGTATTCATTTCAGATATGACCGACATGTGTTTGGGAGTGATGTGGTGTTGCAACAGTCTTAAAACTTACCTAACTCTATTCAAGGGATTTCTAGATCAGAACATAAAGTTAAAATACTATAGGAGTATTTTATGATACTATAAGACAACAACAAATTTAAAACATACCAAGTTCATTACATTAAAATACTATAGGAGTATTTTAGGCACTATAAATAACATATGTTAAAATTTAAAAGACCCTTCTGGTAGGTCTATGATTCCGAAGTGTATACTTCCAAAGTATTATATAATTGAGATTTTATAGACTTAGAATTTGTGATTTATGCTTCACTTCCTGTTCCTTGTTTGGTTTTGGTTTCGGAGTAGGATCACTCATTCGAAGGTCTATTTAATCTTAAATTATATACAACTTGTATACATTGCGCAATTATAGGAGGACCCGGTAAGGATCACCCCATAAAGTTACACCTAATCTCATAGATTCATTAGACACTTCCTTTCTCGCATGACAAACCCAGATTGATGTAACCACTCCATCATAGCAGTCAGCAGAGGAGTCATGGGGAAACAAGAAGTGATTCAAGAGGAGTTTCCCGAGAAGGGACCAGCCGAAGAAACTAAAATGTCTTATATGTCACACTAATAAATAATAACCTTAATTGACTTAGTGAGCTAGTGATTTCACTACTCACACTATGTGTTAGGATTATTTCTTTTCATGCAACCAATATCAGTTATTCAATTCACAGAAATTCATTTGAGGATAGCCACTTCTGATTCATAAAGTTTTTTTTATATAGACTCCCTGATGAATTGTTTCCAGAAACCTATGAAAGTCAGAACCAGATACACTCAGAACTAGGATAACTTTGTCATTCAACTTTCGGCTTATAACCACTGCTATAGACTTATTTCCGTCTCATCTTTGTATTCTTTTTAACAAAAGATGCCTCACGGTAGACCTATAAGGCGCGTAGTCAATAGCACAACGGATAATCTACCACCATAATTCGATCCTGCTGCTCTCCAAGAAGCGACAACATCCGTAGTAACAACTGCTCCAACTTACATCCGCGAAAGTGGTACCAGTGGAACTGGTAGCGATACCAACTTAACCAACCCCGAAGTTACCCACGGACACCGACAAGAGTGTTCTTACAAGGACTTCATGAACTGTAAGCCCAAATCCTTTAATAGAAATGGGGGAGTCATTGCTTTGATGCGATGGTTTGAGAAAACAGATTCGGTCTTCGAAATCTGTCGGTGCCCAGAAGGGAGCAAAGTTAAGTTTCATGCCTGCACCTTCTCCGACAGAGCCCTAACATGGTGGAATAGCCATGTTAAGTCACTGACCCTATCAGTGGCTAACTCAATAGGTTGGGAGAACCTAAAAGAGTTAATGTTGGAAGAATACTGCCCAAGAGGCGAAGTTCAAAAGCTGGAACAAGAACTATAGGAGCACACCATGGTCGGCTCAGACATAGTGACCTACACTGACAGGTTTACGGACCTAGCAGCACTATGCCCCGGGATGGTTACATCGGAGAGTAAGAAGATAGAACGGTACATCTAGGGTTTATATACCCCGATTCAAGGGGTTGTACTGTCTTCTAACCTAACAACCTTCGATACCGCTAAACGCCTGGCCTAGAGACTCATTGACCATGGAATCCGCCATTCCGTGGTGGTCCCTGTTCCCAATCCATCAAAGGGAGGGGACTATAAACGAAATTCGGGGAACAAGAAGAAGGAGCGAACAACACAGGAAACCCCGCAGGAGCAACAAATGGTTACTGTATACACCGCCACAACACCTACTACTCCAGCATCTGTCAGCCGATATGCTGGAACTCTCCCGAAGTGTTGTGAGTGTAACTACCACCGTACTGGAGTATCTCGGGAAATGCAGTGCATAAAGTGCCGCAGGAGCGGACATACTGCCCGGTTCTACAGGGCGCCGACACAACCGATCTCCTAAGCCCCCGAGTAGAAATAAACCAGGCCTGCTATGGCTGTGGTGAGACTGGGCACTACAATAAGGACTGCCCGATAACGAAGAAGTCAGGCGCGAATGGACGAATTCTGATGATCACCGTAGGAGAAACTACCTTGGAGTCACCAAAAAACAGTGGTACGTCTTCGAAATAAAAATTACTTTAAAAATTGAAGTTATATTAAATATAAGATTAAAACTTGGGGAAATTTTAAAAGTAATTATAATAATTAACTCGTCTAAACAAGTCACAACATTCATAAAAGAACTAAAGATTTTGTTTGAACAAGTCACAACATACATCAGGGTTGTGCATAGCTAAGATTTTGCAGACTTAGAGTGAGTGATTCCGCCTTAATTCATGTTCCTTGTTTGGTTGTGGATTTAGGGTAGAGTCACTCAGTGGACCGTCTAATTCATCTTAATTATACATAACTTGTATATGTCAGGCGATCATAGAGGTACCGAGGAGGATAATAATATAAAGTATCGACACTAGTTATGAAAGCACTTTCACTGTTAGTACTCGCTCATCGCGGTACGGTTTGTGGCAGTGGTAATATCAAGGAGAAAACTGAAAGCACTAGAAATTCTACACAGAATACTATTGGGTTTTGAGCATTCTAACACTCCTAAGTGTACATGCAACCCTAAATACCTTGGATCTATGTTTTCTCTATTATACATGCAAATATGAATATCCAAGGTAATAAACTAGATAGAAATACATACCTTTTTATGTAGCTTGATGCCTTGATGCTTAAGAGCCGAGTGCCCCAAGTGTGACACCTCAAATGGTTCACACAACATCAAATGCACTTGGAATAACTTAGAGAGAAATGAACACTTCATGAAATCGGCTAGCCCTCACCATTTATTCATAGTCTCACATGGTTGCCAATTTTGGGAAGAATAAGATGATTATATAGTGTGTCACAATTAGGGTTACACCATGTAAACCCTAATTGTCATGGCCTTTCATTTCCATGATCCACGGGTACAAAAACACCATGGAGCATCCTATGGGTTTTAGCCCAACTTGATAATCCATGGAAGATTAGCCCACTATACAAGTATGGATGATTTACAAAATCAACCCATATATTTAATTAGTCTCCTTTTGATCACTTAATTAATTCCAGATTAATTCTTGATCAATACTAATTAAATAATCTTATTAATATATTAGAACTTATAAAATATTAGCAAACCTTAAGTGTTATTTCTCTCATTTTAGTCTATCAAAATACATGATGTCATGCAACCCAAATGGACCATGCCAATCGGGTCAAGTACATACCAATTATAGTTGTGGACTTAGACACTAATCCAACAGTCTCCCACTTGGATAAGTCTAAAACTATTATTGAGTATGACTTCAAGAACCGACTGAAAATCATAGCTCTTTAAGCCGCTGTCGAACTCTGACATTGTAACTGAACTCTGATCTCGTCAATGACTTGTCCAGTAGATAAGGGATCATATATTCCTCCATTCTAGATATCATATGGACTGAGACATGGATTATAAGTCATTCTCTCTGTCCATTTGTTGTTTCCCAATTTTCGATTTATGACGACTGACTAATTGAACAAATCAAATCAGTCCAGGCCCGGCCGAGCACTTACATTTGTCATCACTAAATCATCGAGGGGCCCACAGATATTGCTTTTATCCCGAAGGTAAAAGGAATGGATAAACTTCGACTCATATGGCTTGTTCTACTATTTGTTGAATCATACACAAAGGCGCATTTTATAACATCGAGTTACCAATGCGTTTTCGCGCAATCAATGTACAACCAACTCAGAGTAACAACTCATATCTCTAGGTTTGAAGAATATAAGATATTATCGTCTCATGATCACTCGTGATAAATTCCATGAAGTGATTCAAATGAGCGCGGGTTGAATCCAATACTCAGAACTTATGAGCACTCATGAGTGTTGTAGCACCTCTTTGCTATGTCCAACATCTTAGACATCTACAAGCCAACTCATGACAGTCTTGATTCATATCTACTCCCAACATATGACCGGCTGTGGATGGTTTGAATAACTTAATCATTCGGGAAAAATGACCTAGTTTATTCTGGAAGTCAAAACATGCAAAATGAAACACAAGAATAATTGAATCTAGTATGGTATCAAAACCTATGAATATAAATAGAACACTTTTTTATTTATCACCATACTGATTACTCATTATTCATTGTTTCGGTTTTATCAACTTTAAACTTGAATTAAAAACACTAGTTGTCCCATGCTCCAAGCATGTACACTATGTTCTTCTAAACAATAGCTTTGCCATACACCAAGTATGCACTCTATGTTTGTCTATGATCTTTACTTTGTGAACGAGATCGATTGAACATAATTTCAATGATTATCTTTTCACACTCCCAAATCCTTATCGAAAATGTAAGAATTCCAAGTTCCTATCATTTACCGAAATCTGTTAGATTTTAAACTTATATGCATGATCCTCTTGTAATGATTATGCACAAAGTCACAAATACTTGTCATAAGACATTATAGAGTATTCAATTGGAGATCAACTCCATGGAAACATCCTTCTTGCATTAATTTTTTTCTAATCTTACACAGATTGAATAACTTCCAACTATGAAACATTTCCATATTCCCATTTTGACTGTCACTTCTGAATAAGAGTTGCCTGCTTTCAGAGTATGTCAATATGGTCCTTCCAGAATTTAACACTATACTTCCAACTGTCCCTGAGCAACCAATCTTTGTTAAACCTTAGATTGTTCTCGACAATTGCTTAATCATTTTAGTCATATCGAATTCTAGATTTTTCCCCCTTAATGCCCAGAGCATTTGGAAAATTTAGAAAAGGATGAATATTATAGCACATGCAATCGATCCTATATCTGAAGCATATGGGACAAGATTCATGATGTCTCACATAAAGACATGATAGTAGACTAGTCCTTTTGCTATAATATTTCTATTTGCCAAGTTCTCATAATTCAGATTATGGAAAGGGATGCCATAATCATAATCGAATTTTAGAACGCAAATAATGGACTCATATATAGAATTTCCTTATATTGAGCCATTCCAACACAAAATTCATATATATATATATATATATATATATATATATATATATATATATATATATATATATATATATATATATATATATATATATATATATCCTTGACTAAAGACGATTAAAACCTCAATCTAAGCTTTTAGAATTGAAATGAAGTATAATTTCCTCTCACTTAATTATAGCAAAAAAACTTTTCAACCCCTGCAACTTCACGAATTGAAACTTTTGTTTTCTATAATTAACATTGCTAACTTGCAATACTTATCATAATTATCATGCTCCTACTAACATGAAAATTATTAGCATAACACTTATGCTCCCACTAGCTTTGACATGTATCCAAAAATTAGCTGGACTTATAGAAATCAATACTTTATTAACTTTCTTACCAAAGTTCAGATTTCTGATACGAGATTGCTTTGATAAGACTTTATCAAAATCATACACCTTATCTTAGATAGCTCACACGTTTGTCTAAACAATTTTAGAACTATGAAAAGGGATGTCGTAATCATAGTCTCGATTGTTTAGACATTTCCATTTCTCATAAGTCCATGTTAGTGTGCCGGTTAACCACGCATGCTCCACTAACGACTTTGAGAATGCAAAGATCACAATTGCTATCTTACTTAAAATCTACTTGGTGGACGTGTTTCCTCACCATCATTTTCATGAATCGGAGAGAAACCTTATGACCCTTAGATTTTATGATGTATGTGTTCTTATCCACGTGAATTTATCAAAACCATAATCACAAGACTAGGTTAGTGACAAATCCAAACTCATATGGATTTAACTTGTGCAATCTTAACTTCTCGCCACCTGGCAGTATAGGGCCTGCCATTGCTTCCAAGTAATTATGCAAACAATTGAGAACATGTAGGACTTAAATGTCAACTTTACTAGAATGGGCACAGAAATGTCAACACAATAGGTTATAAACCTCAATTTGTGTGCTAATGATTAACAATACGTTTACTCTTGATTAGTTCTTGAAACTATTCAAGATCTTTAAGCTCCCACTGTCCTCTTGACATATAAAATTTTCTTGTCAAATATTCAAGAGATAGTGTGGATTCTTTATCAAGACAAACTCTTCACACAATTGGCCTTAGTTGGTCTTTGTTTTATCCAAAACATCACAACTTACCAATTTCAAATGTACAAGAGTAGGACACTTTGACAAGTGTTTTAAATGTTTCTTTAAGATATGTCACTCAACTTACAGTCTTGGAGTACGACTCTAAGACTTGTTTTGGAACGAAGTATGGCTCATCTTCTTGATTTAACCATTTCAGCAATTCTTGATTCCCCTTCTTAGCCATAGGAATGCACTAAGATTTCCTCAGAGGACTAATTGTGATATGATTTATAAATCATTAAGATGATCACAAAACCTGATACTAAAGTACTCTCCCATCTTTTTAGATTTGAGAAACTTCTATCTTTCTGCCTAATTTGATTCTTCTCAATTCGTTCTGCCATACATCAAAACTTTTCCAATGCTACAGAATTATACTTAAATTGGTAAGTATAACCATATTTACTAAACTTTAGTAAATCATGACGAATAGTCTTATCGATCTTTTGTGGTGGACTTGATCAGTGCACCAGAATGTGTACTCGATCCCTTAGTCCTTCACTTGACTCACATATACATGTGAACAAGGAATTAGTCTTAATTTTCCAAAGGTGAAAATTCTCATTCATCATACTATACAACTTGCATGATTTCCAAGTTTCTATCCAACTGAAACCTTGGGTGATGAGAATCTTTCCTTATTTGGTAAATTAGACATTACCACAAATGAAAGAAACAAATCCATTTTTCCAATATTGCTATCAATGGAATCATATAAGCAACATTTTTTTCACAAATGCCATTGTAAAGATACTTAGAATAAATGAAATTAAAATTTTCCTTTTATTTTAAAAACTTTGCGGAAAACTTATCCTTACAGTGCAAAAGCACATGGAAAAACTTTGTTGTTATCTATTTCTAAGCAATATATCATAACTCCTAAGCAACAACTCAAAATTCGGATCACTGAACCATGCAATCGAGATCCATCTTCGTGATTAGAATTAGCATATACTTCTGTTAAGTTTATTAACTTTTCTTTTATTCTTAAAACATCAACATGTGACCGAGTCACATCATGTAATAAGAATCTAAGAATAGAAACTTAACAGAGTTAGATAGTGGACTTTACCTGAAATAGAGTCAAACTTCTTGAGTTGATCAACCTTATGATCTTTCAGGTAAATAGGCAGCTTCACAATCAATGCCCCTTCCTTTGGCAATAGACACATATGGACCCTTTGGTAGGATTATCTCAGACTTAGCCATTCTCTTTACCATTTGGTCAACCAAGTTGACTATGGCCGATCCCTTTCCATTGGGAAGAGAAAGCTTTTATTGGGTATCCAATGTTACCATTGTCAATGTCCATTAAAGGTTGGGAAGTTGATCTTCTAATCAAATTTGCTCTACCAGTGCTTCAAATCATTGCTGATTCAGTAGCACAAAGCAAATAGATAAGATCGTTAAGGGTCATGTCACAGTCTTTTTCATAGTAGTCCCAAAGCAACTAACTATGAAACTTAGAAAGTGATTGAAAATCCGACTTTCTTAAGACTTTGACACCCAACTCTCCCAGCTTGTCAATATGTGACTTCATCTCCAAGATACGATCACACATAGACCTTGCATGCCAATAGAGCTTGAGTAACCTTGAACTTATGGGTTAGGGAGAAAAATTGTAGGAGGTGGAGGAAGTGAAGTTCCAAGAAATTTGGGAAGATCATAGATGTCTGAGCTAGACATCTTTTAGGAGATATTCAAGATAGTTGATTTAAAGTCCTTAATATAACACCCAATGTGAAATATTAAGGCTAGGACCCACCATAATATTTTATAACTTGGAAGAGGGATGCCGTAATCCAAGCTATAGAATATTTAAAGGTAGGTGAATGACGATTCACCAATTTCCACCATGAAAAACGAAATAATTTATTAGGTTTTAATTGGATTTGAAACTCCTAGATCTTTTGAGATTCATTGAACTTTTCAATGGCATGTTTCAATCTCGAGTGTGCCCTTCAGGTTTTGTGACTGGGATGCCGAGGATCACAAAACAAGGCGTGAATTAACCATGCAAATTACTTGGTACTCTTAAATGTTTATCACCCAACCGATGTGCCGGTTAACCACACACACTCCACCGACCTATGATAAACTTTAAGAAACCCTTTGCCTACCTTGTTAAATCAAGCTAGTGTACCGGTTAACCACACGCGCTCCACTAACCGACTTAAGCAAAGTGCAAAGTGTAATTTAATGGGTTAGCACCTTATTCACATTTTCCTAAGTAACTAAGATTGGGAATTGATAAAAGGTTTAGTTACTTAGTATTTATCATTAATACTTTTAATGATGGGAGAATTATAGTCCTTGTCCTACCCATTCGGCTAACGACCCTCCACCAGTCAAGGAAGCGGTAGGTGAGAGTGGACACCCATTAAACTGCCATTTTATAGGCAGTAACCTTATACCCCCTTATAGATCGGCTTCGTGAATGATGCCTACTAATGGTAAGACGACTTGCTCTTATACATATATATATATATATATATATATATATATATATATATATATATATATATATATATATATATATTATTAACTTATAATATTATAGAGTATAAGGGTTGAAATTTAACTTTTAAAATCCTAAGGGCTTAATTTGGAATTAAAGTATTCATGAAAGAAAACTTTTCAAATTCCAAAACTTGAGGGCAAGTTTTGAAATATTCAAAAACTTTTCAATTCCATAACTTATGTGTTTAAAGTAGTTTTAATTCAAAAAACTCTTCAAGTTCCATAACTTGAGGACAAGTTATGGAAGACTTTAAACTAATAAAAGAATGTGACTTTTCCTTATCCATAACCTATGGAAATATTTATGAGTTTTATGAATCTTAAATGTTAATTTTCATATAACTTGAGGACAAGTTACAAAAACACATTTTAGAATCAACTCTTAGATTAATTTGGATTGAAAACACATTATTACATACTTTTTCTAATAATCTAAACAACTCATAAGAACAAGATAATTCAAATCAAACTTTTTCATGAAATTAGCCTTATCATTAAACTAATACAAAACATGAATCTATTGACAATTATCTTTGATATTGGATTAGTATGAACATTACCACATCAAAAATAGGCTTACAAGTTTAAAAACAGCTTAGGGTAATGTTCCTAGTCCAATTCCAGCCAAAAAACTTGAAAATTTGCTGTCTGGGGCTCCTACTCGTCAAGTGTATGAACCTACTCGACGAGTAGGATGATTTTATTCATGGACTCGGCGAGTTCATCAGTGGACTCGGCGAGTCGAGTGCCCAGACAGCCAGAAAATCGATTTTTTTCAGCTTTTTCAGCAATTTGCATCAAGTATAATTGAAAACAAGACTAGGCTCTGATACCACTGCTGGGTTTTGAGAATTCTAACACTCCTAAGTGTACATGCAACCCTAAATACCTTGGATCTATTTTTTCTCTATTATACATGCAAATATGAATATCCAAGGTATTACCCTAACTAGCATACAAGAACATTGATACTTAGGTAATAAACTAGATAGAAATACATACCTTTTTATGTAGCTTGATGCCTTGATGCTTAAGAGCCGAGTGCTCCAAGTGTGACACCTCAAATGGCTCACAAAACATCAAATGCACTTGGAATAACTTAGAGAGAAATGAACACTTCATGAAATCGGCTAGCCCTCACCATTTCTTCATAGTCTCACATGGTTGCCAATTTTGGGAAGAATAAGATGCTTATATAGTGTGTCACAATTAGGGTTACACCATGTAAACCCTAATTGTCATGGCCTTTCATTTCCATGATCCATGGGTATAAAAACACCATGGAGCATCCATGAAGCATCCTATGGGTTTTAGCCCAACTTGATAATCCATGGAGCATTAGCCCACTATACAAGTATGGATGATTTACACAATCAACCCATATATTTAATTAGTCTCCTTTTGATCACTTAATTAATCCATATTAATTCTTGATCAATACTAATTAAATAATCTTATTAATATATTAGAACTTGTAATATATTAACAAACCTTAAGTGTTATTTCTCTCATTTTAGTCTATCCAAATGCATGATGCCATGCAACCCAAACGGACCGTGCCAATCGGGTCAAGTGCATACCAATTATAGTTGTGGACTTAGACACTAAGCCAACAAATACATTGTCGAGCACACTCAGATTACACCATCGTATAACAAACGCTTCTTTCAAATCGGCCGACATTTGTTTCTATAAAGAGTCCGTTGTCATCATTCGTCATGGATTGGTGTGGTCCTCACCATGCCAAGTTCTTATGTATCGAAAAACCCATCGCCTTAACCAACAAATTCACGAAATCCTCGTCATTCGTAACGACAACCCGACCTAGACCTCAGTTTTGTCTCTTGTCTTCTAGACCCCGAAGTACTCATGCAAGGAGTACCTTGCCCTCCGATACCTTTCCGCCGTATACTCAGTAGACCTTCCCGAACTACCACTCATCCAACAGATCACGTTCAAGCACAAAGGCTAAGAACGAATACATCCCACCTATCACTATTAAGTGTATACGCGAGAGTGGTATATAATTATGTTTATGCAGATTTAGTATGTGTGTTTCCTCCCTATCTCCTGTTCCTTGTTTGGTTGTGGACCTGGGGCAGAGTCGCACATCCAACCGTCTTACTAATCTTAATTATATATGACTTGTATAAACGAGGTGATGATAGATGGACCAAGTATGAATCTTATCATGAGCGTCACGTCAATGTTGGCCTGGTCTATGAGTGGTTATTTTGCCATTCAGAGAAGCACAACCCCAGGAGTACTGCTAGGAAAGCTAATTTCAGGACGAAATTTCATCTAACGGGGGGATGATGTGACAACCCGTAAATGCTATCTTGTAAAGTCAATCCAATCAACCAAAAGTCAGACTTAATTCTATTGCCTTTTAGCCTTGTTAAGGGTCATTCTAATGAGTTCTAAGCCTAGTACACTTATGGATTGAGTGTTTTGAAGTATTAGCTCGAGATCAGAAGGCTGCACCCGAACCAGAAAATCCAACACTTGAGGTTCACGGTCGTAAACCATGTTGACGGCCGTGAACACTCTTCTAGCCGTGAACTACCCTCCTTATATAAGAGTTTGCTTCATTTTTCTTCATTTCTCCAAGATCCAACCGCAAACATTCCATTCTCTCTCAAGTATCATGCAAGAAAAGCTCTCATTTCACTCCCAAAATGTAAGCATCTCATCCTTTACTTGTTCATTCTTAACAACCCCTTTGTTCTAGCCTTGATTCATCACCTTTCATCACCATCTTCAAGATCTTGAAGGATTTACGACCGTAAACCCTTCATGAGGGCCGTAAACCCTTCAAAAGATCTTGGGTCGTGAACCATTGTAAGACCGTGAACCCTCCTCCTAAGGCCGTAAACCATTCATAAGATCATGCTTGGGCCATAAACACATCATGTGTTTTATGGCCATAAACCCTCCCAAGGCCGTAAACTCATGGAGTTTGGCCGTGAACTCCTTGTGATCAATCACATGTGATTCTAACACTTCATTGAGAGTGTTTCCTAGTTCCTAAGGTTGTTTCCCTTCATGATTAGTTGATTTAAGCACTAATTATATACATATATGTATCAATATATGTCATTTAGGACTCATTTGTGCCTCGGGACTTCATTCGTGGAACTTTTCATCCTTACACGAATCTTCAATTGAATCACCCACATAAGGTGAGTTCATACCCCTATAATCAATCTTTTAAATGTTTTAAATGCTTTTAAGGGGGGAATACAAGTTGAACATAATGGTATTGTGTTAATTTCTTTTACCTGTGATAACCATCACATTAAATTATTTCTTATGCTTTTGTTAGTGATCAATCTATTCAAAAACTCTGTTAAAAAGATGTTACATTGTTGTTTATAAAACTTAGTTTTTAGAGTACAAGCATAACTCAGTAGATAATCGAGTCTTTTCTACAAATCAGGGACAATTCAAAACAAACATACTAGTAAACTATAATAGGTATATTTTAGGGGTTCATTACATACTATAATTAGAACAGGAAGGAACATACTATAACAAGAACAAGATAACAATAATGTAAAACCGCTACTTCATGGCATAGCAATATACTTGTTATGTCGCGTTTTATAACCAGAGTCTCCTGGAGGGAGAGCATGAGTTTGTGTATAGATCTATACGGGATTGACACCTTACACCTTGCTGCTAGCTACAGTGGGACTTGCAGGTCAACGGGTGACAAACGTCACATCAGTTTCGGCGCCAGTAGGTCGTGGTGTTAAACACTCGTCAATCAGTATGGTTATAACCACCTCACATTTTAACCTTAATTAACAAACTGGTTTTAAGGTAGTTAGTATTCAGTAGTTACTTTATACAACATTGCTGTACACTTTCATTTTCCCATTACATTTATATAGTAATCTTCTCACATAAAAGATAATGCAAACTATTTTCTAGTAAAGATAGTCTTAAACTTGGGAAAACTTACATCATTACAAAAGACAAACAGAACAGTCAAGTCTTAGTACATTCAGTTAGAAGGGGGCATATAAAGGAAACTTCATGATTCCTCGGTAGATACATCAGGGATATATATATATATATATATATATATATATATATATATATATATATATATATATATATATATATATATATATATATATATATATATATATATTAATCGGGTCCGACAGACAGTTGGATGTGTGCTTTCCGCTTCATTTCCTGTTCCTTGTTTGGTTGTGGGCTTAGAGCAGATTCACACAGTCTACTATCTATTCGATCTTAGCTACATATATCCCGTATACACCAAGTAATCATAAGGAGTATTAGGTATGGGTCATGTCATAGCATAGAAATTCAGTATACCGTTTTCTAGTACAAAAACATACTTTTCAGATAGAACATTTAGTAGGCTAAACTAGAAACTTATCCGAAAAAGGTTTAATTCATTTTATTAGACCAGTATAACTTAAAGGACCTTTAGTGGTTAATTCTATAATACCTTAGTTTATACATCAGGGTTATATATAATTAATATCCGATAGGCAGTTAGATGTTGTCACACACCAAAACCAAGAACGGCGGAAACGTTCTGCAGCGGAGGACGTCATGTACAGTATCACAACAATGAATAGTAGTAAACAAGCAACAACATCATCCATTGCATTAATAATATAATTTTAATATAAGTGTGTTCTGACAATTTAATAGACACCAAAAATACAAATCAAAATGAAAGATGAGTCTTGAACGAGCTTCATCTTCTCTAAACCCTGCATCGGTACCTGTCTACTGGTGACCTGAAGATACAAGTTATTTTGAAAGAGAGTATCACCTTTATAGCTGGTGAGATCATAAGTATTTTAGTGTCTGTATTTGTAAGGAAGTATTTGTAACTATGTGAAGTGTAAGTATGTAAAAGCTCGTGAATGTTTGTAAAAGGTTTGAATCTCCTAGAAAACCCTATGTTTCCTACTAAAAGTATCCTTCTACCAAGGCATCTAGTATCTCTGTGTGTGTCTCTTGTAAGAGTATGTATTTTCCCAAATCTGACTATCATTAACCAAAAATATAGTTTTTTTTACATTATTGTTTATTGTGTGAAGATCACAAAGTAAATGTAATGGGAAAATGAAATAGTACTGTAGTGTTGTAATAAGTAACTATTGCTGTACTAACTACCTTAAACCAATTGTAATTTAAAGTGCCATGTGATCGGCCTGTATCCTGCTACCGACTCTATAGAAAAACGACGATGTAAGACGTCATAAGAAATGACGTTTGGCACCCGTAGACTTACAAGTCCCACTGTAGCGAGCAGGAAGGTGTAGGATAGTCAATCCAGTATAGATCTATACACAAACTCATACGCTCCCCAATTAAGGAGATTCTGGATCCAAACGGTCATGGCAGGTGATGCCATGCCCCGTTACATGGCTCACATAACTGAAGAAATGTATATGTAATGTATGTGCTAGCTGTATTGTATGTTCTCCCTCTGTCTAGCCTGTATTGTAATGTACTGGGTGTACTAGCTGTATTGTGTTCTCTCTCTATCTAGCATGTATTGTAATGTATTATGTGTACTAGCTGTATTGTGTGTTCTCTCTCTATCTAGCATGTATTGACTCATGTATGAACTGACTCATTGTATGATTCATTCTTCTAGTAATAGTATTAGTAACTCCCTAAACTAAACGTATAGTAGCTTACTAGTAGTATGATTTGAATGTATAAACATGTATGTATGCCTTTGCTACCCAAAGGTTTTGAATAGAAAGAAGGAACTTTTATATCTATATACATATACATAATATATAACTAGGATTCAAACGACCTTCGGACAAATAACCGATACCTTAAGTCCACAACCAAACGAGGAACAGGAGGTAAGGTGAGTTATTAGTTCTAAGTCCTTTCAATCCTACTTATATAACTATATCTATAAAGAAATACATTTAACAGAAAATAAGTGTAAAAGAGTTTAAGTAAAAGTAATTGACATGTAAAAGAGTTTAAGTAAAAGTAATTGACATGTAAAAGAGTTTGTAAACCAGTTTGAAGTAAAACAGTTTGAAAAGTAAGAAATCCACTTGCGTGGTAGTTATTAATCACATGTGATTGATATAATAACTATAAGAATTCAACTTGTATCCCCCCACCCATAAAAGCATTTAAAAACATTTAAAAGATTGATTAAGGGGGTATGAACTCACCTGTAGTGAGTGGTTTGGATGAACGGATTGATATAGGATGCTAAGTGTCAAGTGAAGACTTGAGCACCCACAAGGATCCTAGTTAACATATAATAACACATATATGTATCCAGTTAGTTATAAAACAACTAATTAACCAAGTTAAGACATCCTAAGACATGTAAAACACTTGATTTAAGTGCTATAAGTCCTAAGGATTGCATCTAAGGGTGGTAGGACTTGGCTATTGAGTTTAGGGTTCAAGGGGACCCTTTATTGGAGTTACGGTTTTGTGACCATCACCCCTCGAGTTTACGGTCGTAAACCCATGCGTTTATGGCCGTAAACTCATGGTACTTATACCATTTTATGCCTTGAAGCTCTAAAAGAAATAAGAAGCATTCCTACTTCTAGTCTAAGCCTTTGGAAGAGATTAGGGCACCATTTCACTCCTTTGTGGAGTTTACGGTCCTTGGACCACTTCTCCTTGGGTTTACGGCCGTAAACCCAAATGGTTTATGGTCTTTTTGATGTTTTCAAGTACTAAGCACATCAAGGAAGGGGTCTAGGCTAGTTTCCAAGGCTTGGTAAGGGACTAGGGCCACTTTGGCCCCTTTGTTAGGGTTTACGGTCCAAGGTGTTCTTGGACCGTAAACACCTTTGATCCTTTGATTGTTGGGTGTTTTCTTGATGATTAGAAGTGTAACAAGTCTTATAATACACTAGGATAGAAGTACTTACTAGGTAGAAGCTTGAAAAGGTACTAAAAGTCCAAGAACACTAGTGTGTGTTCTTGGTGAAACTTGAAGATCTACATTTTTGGAATGATTTCACGGATGGAATCATGTAAGATCACTAGATTAAGTAAGATATCAACTTTTTAGGGATAGAAACACTTACAACGTTGAAGATATTGAAGAAAAGTCGGATGATACTTGAGAGAGAAATGGGTTTTGGATCTTGAAAATGTGAAAAGTGGTAAATAATGACTAAGTGTCATATTTATATCCCCTTTTAAGGTTTACGGCCGTAAACACCTTTGTTTAGGCCGTAAACTCCAAACTCTTGGAGTTTTGGGACATTATTGTTGCACAATAAACCCTAGGGCATCCTCTCTCCTGTTATCTCCAGAAGTACTAACTTCAAAACACTCAAACTTATTCCTAAAAGCTTGAAAGTTAGCAGAAACAGTTCCGACTTCTATTGAAGTTAATGGTTGTATAGGACAGAAATTTCGGGTTGTCACATCATTCCCCCGTTAGAAGGAATTTCGTCCTGAAATTACAATTTAAGCAATTAAGTAGTTACAAATAACTAAGTAAAAAGACGAGGATATTTCAGTTTTATCTGATCCTCTCGCTTCCAAGTGAATTCAGGTCCTCGCTTGGCGTTCCAGCGAACCTTCACTATCGGGATATGGCTTTGTTTCGTTTGCTTGACCTCTCGGTCCATGATCTCTACAGGTTCTTCCACGAAGTTGAGGCTCTCGTTGATCTCGATCCCGTCGAGTGGGATTACAAGAGTCTCGTCGGACAGACACTTTTTCAAGTTCGAGACGTGGAAAGTAGAATGTACGTTACTGAGTTCGCGCGGTAAGTTAAGTTTGTAAGCTACATGGCAGATTCTGGCAAGAATCTCGAAAGGCCCTATGTACCTTGGATTTAGCTTTCCACGCTTTTCGAAGTGTATCAAGCCCTTCCAGGGTGAGACCTTCAATAGAACACGGTCGCCCACCTGGAATTCAAACGGTTCCCTCCGTTTATCAGCGTAGCTTTTCTGTCGGTCTCTAGAGGCTTTCAATCGTTCACGAATCTGAACAATCTTCTCTGTTGTTTCCCGAATGATCTCCGGACCCGTGAGAGTGCTTTCAGGAACTCGTCGTTTAGCTAACTGGGTATCACCCACCTCCGCCCAGCACAGAGGGAATTTGCACTTTCGGCCATAGAGGGCTTCGAATGGAGCATCCTTTAAGCTTGTGTGATAACTGTTGTTATAGGAAAATTCGACAAGGGGTAAATGAGTATCCCATGCTTTCCCCAAGTCGATCACACTGGCTCGCAACATATCTTCCAAGGTTTGGATAGTCCTCTCACTTTGTCTGTCGGTCTGTGGATGGTAGGCTGTACTCATGTCCAGCCTAGTTCCTAAGGAACTTTGTAGCTACTGCCAGAACCTCGAGGTGAACCTACTATCTCTGTCCGAGATAATGGATATGGGAACACCGTGCAGTCGTACAATTTCCCGTATGTAAGTTCTTGTAAGCTTCTCCATCTTGTCTGTTTCTTTGATAGGCAGGAAGTGTGCGAACTTGGTCAATCTATCGACAATGACCCATATGGTATCAATGCCACCCGTTGTCTTGGGCAACTTGGTTATGAAGTTCTTGCTGAGCAGTTCATTAAGTTTACAGGACAGTCCTTGCATCTCTACAGGTTTTAGGCGATAGGGCGATTTGGCTACTGGGGTAGCCCTTGGAACTAAGTCGATTCTGAACTCGACTTGACGTTGCGGGGGTAATCCTGGGAGTTTTCGGTTCTATGTGAATCTATTTCCTCGATTGGTGGGAAAAGCATCTGATTGGATTCTAAGTTTCTTAGTATGGCGGTACGATCACTCGTAGTCTTGGGCAGTCTCCGTCCTAAAGTTCATATCAGAAGTCATATCTGGTTCATCAATCACTGCTTCGTGTATACGAGTCGTATATAATTATGACTGAAAAGGTAGTCGAATAAATGATTCTTCCTTAAGCTCATATCCAAACAAGGAAAAGAAGTTAAAGCGGAATCATCAATTCTAAGCCTTTAGAACCTTGATTATATACCACCCTTGCGTATATCTTCTCCAGTGGTAGATCAATCGTATGGGTCTTCGGGTTGAACTTGACGTACTGTACGAGTGGTACTCCGGGGAGTTTTGCTGAAGTGTCTTCGGGAAGGATACGAGACATAAGGTACTCTCTGCATGAGTACCTCGGAGTTCTGGAATGACGGCTTCGCTAGAAAGGCGATTTCGGAGAAAATAATTTACACATGAAACTGGCATTGTGAGGATCGCATTTACTCAAGTTAAATGATAATGTCGGACTACTCCTAACAAAAGGTGGTAGACTAGATCATAAAGGGGTTACAAAACATCACAGTGCAACTTCCACAGAGTTGAAGTACCTTAGGTTTATCTATAAGACTACTGCTGCGAACAGGGTATACCACAAAAGCAAGTATACGCAGCACGAGAGTCCCTTGACTGACGGGATCTCGCCAAAAAGATAAGACTCGATTTGCACTAGTTTTTAACAGTTTATAAGTCTAATAAAACGAAACGCCCTAATATTTCAACGTGGGTCCGGAGTAGTCTCTCCTGCGGCTGTGATCCTTAGTATCTTCCCGTCTGCGCCAGAGTTCTTCGTTATTGGACAATCCTTCTTGAGATGTCCTATCTCACCACATAAATGACACATCTGGCTAGCACCCGCATCGGTGGTGGAAATGATGTGTCGGGTCAGGGTTATGTAGACACGGTCTCTTTCGCTGCTCCTCCTTTTCGAACAATTCCTCTTAAGGTGTCCGATTTCACCGGCACCATAGTAAGCCTGGGTGACTCCGATGTCAGGGGCTTGAGTGATGGGTCGTGCCGGTGCTCCACAGCTACGAGCATGGTGCCCTATTTTCAGGCAATTGCAACATTGGATTTCATGGCAAGCCCCATTATGATGAAAGCTACACTTGTCACACCTCGGAAGTTTTCCCTCGTATGGTCTGATCGGTACTGGGATGGCAGGGGTTGCCACTTGTTGCTGTTGCATCGCAAGTCTTTGGGATCGCTTGCGCTCCTTGTTCTCTGTTTTTCGGCTTTGTGAGTCTGTGACTGTTATCATTTGTTGGCTTCCCGAATCGATACAACGATCGAAATTTTCAACCCCCTCGCCAGCCTTGCTCGGGCTGTTAGCATTGAGGTATGCAAGGACAGCTGTCACGGCAGCTGTTACCACTGCTTGGAACGTAGCATAGTCGATATGAAGGATAGTGGTTTCGTTGCTCGGCTGGTTATTCCTGGGTGACGACATGATTCTGTTATGCAAAAGAAGATGAGTTCGTGAGTGGTTAGGGTTGAACTTAGGAGTATTTCGACCATTCATGTAAAGAGTAGGAGTAAGTTCTCGAGGGTTTGACCTACATCCCTATGATGCAGTCCTAGTAAAGAGTAGAAGTAAGTTCATAGAATGGTTATAAGACAATTGCTATCCAACCTTCGACAAGAATTGGAAGGAATCCTTGAGCTAATTCGCCATAGCTCGTTAATTCGACGAAGTGAGGGTTTAGATAGGATTCTAACGATAGTAAAACGAAAGTATCTGAATAGGGATTGGCACAGAATTTAGCCGACTGACAATATCATTGATATTTAAGATGTAATGTGTTTGGGAAAATAAATGACCTTGGAGTAGGTCTTACTGTTGGATTAATGTCTAAGTCCATAACTATATTTGGTATGTACTTGACCCGACCCGGCATGGTCCATTTGGGTTGCACTTCACCGGCACAATTTATATGGATAGTCTTTTGAGAATAGTATATTTATGATTTATATTAATATATTATAAGTTCTAATATATTAATATGGAATCATATTATTTAATTAGTATTGATCAAGAATTAATTTAGAATTAATTAAGTGATCAAAAAGAACTAATTAAATATGGACTCTTATATATATGGAATGGGCCAAGTTCATTTAGGTTGGGCTAAGCTTTCATGGATGGTCCATGAAGCTTTTAACCCATGGATCCTATGTAAATGAAAGGTCATGGGTATTAGGGTTTACATGGATGTAACCCTAATCCTCCATAATATATAAAGGGGTCCTTGGCTCACAAAATTGGCACAAGTGTGTGAAAATAAGAGTGGGCTGATTTTAGTGTGCATACATATTCTCTCAAGTTCTTCCAAGGTGTTTTGGTGATTTGTGATTCTATTTTAGGCTTCCACACTATTGGGGCTAAGCTCTTAAAGCTTGAAGACATCAAGCTACATCAAAAGGTATGTCATCTAACTAGAAATTTGTAGTATAGGTGCTTCATAATATGCTAGTTAGGATGAAACCTTGGAATAGTTAATATTTGCATGTATAATAGAGAAAACATAGATCCAAGGTTTATAGGGTTGCATGTACACCATAGGAGTGTTAGAATGCCCAAAACCCAACAGTGGTATCAGAGCCATGGGTTGTTTTCTGTTATATTGATGCAAATGTTTTATTTTCAAGTTGGAAAAAAAACATGACGTTTGTCAAATTTTAAGATAATTACATGTTTTTGTGAAAAACTAATTATTTGTAAAATTTGAATCATTTGCTATATGAGTTGAATTAGGTCAAATTTAGTAAAAGATAAAATGATATGATTATTTTATTAGTTTTAAAAGTTTGATCTAAAGAGTTTTTTGAAACCTCCATAAGTTATGGATATGAAAAGGTTTTTAAAAAAAATTGATTCAAAGTTTTTTATGGAGTTACAAAACTTGGTCTTAATGTTTTAAAGAATTCCATAACTTGTTCTTAAATTATGGAACATGAAAAGTTTCATCATAAAACAAGTATTTAACTCCATAAGTTATGGAATCCAAAAGTTTTCAAGAGTTACAAAACTTGCCCTCAAGTTTTGGAATTTGGAAAAAAAAATTTATGATAAAAAAATGAATTGAATTCTAAAACTCTTGGGTTCATAACTTAAACAATTAATTAAATGGTTTTAATTTTGAATTTAATAATTGGAATTATGATGTTTTTATTGAATAATTCAATTAATTCTTATGGACTTTATTAATAGATAATTAAAGTGTTTAATTAAAAGAGAATTAATAATTCCATAATGACATGGTTTAAATTTAATTAAATTAAGAGTATAGTTTAATTAATAGATTCAACCACCAAGTATTTTAAATGTCTAAAATACACCCTTATACTATTATAATATTAAAAGTTTAATATATTATATGTATAAGAGCAAGTCGTCTTACCATTAGTAGGCCTCATTCACGAAGTCGGTCTATAAGGGGGGGTATAAAGTTACTGCCTATAAAATGGCAGTTTAATGGGTGTCCACTCTCACCCACCGCTTCCTTGACTGGTGGAGGGTCATTAGCCGAACAGGTAGGACAAGGACTATAATTCTCCCTTCATTATAAGTATAATGATAAATACTAAGTAACTAAACACTTATAAATTCCCAATCTTAGTTACTTAGGAAAATGTGAATAAGGTGCTAATCCATGAAATTACACTTTGCATTTTGTTTAAGCTGTTAGTGGAGCGTGTGTGGTTAACCGGCACACTAACCTGGACTTAACAAGGTAGGCAAAGGGTAACTTAATGTTTATCATAGTATCGTTAGAGCGTGTGTGGTTAACCGGCACATCGATTGAGGGGTAAATATTAAGGATACCAAGTATATTTGCATGGTTACTTCACACCTTGTTTTGTGATCCTCGGCATCCCAGTCACAAAACCTGAAGGGCACACTCGAGATTGAAACATGCCATTGAAAAGTTCAATGAATGTCAAAAGAATCTAGGAGTTTCAAAACCAATTAAAACGTAATAATACATTTCGTTTATCTTGGTGGAAATTGGTGAATCGTCATTCACCTACCTTCAAATATTTTATATCTTGGATTACGGCATCCCTCTTCTAAGTTATAAAATAGTTTGTTGGGTCCTAGCCTTAATATATCATATTGGGTGTTATATTAAGGACTTAAATCAACTTTACGTGAATTTCTCACATTGTTGATGTCTGGTTTAGACAACAATGATCTTCCCAAACCAAGCTTTCCTAATGAATATGACTTCCCAAGTTCAAGGTCACTCAAGCCCTAATGGCAAGCAAGGTCTATGTGTGATCACATCTTAGAGATGAAGTCACATATTGACAAGTCGGGAGAGTTGGGTGTCAAAGTCTTGAGAAAATTGGATGTTCAATCACTTTCTAAGTCACATAGTGAGTTCCTTTGGGACTACTATGAAACAGACTATGACATGAACCTTAATGATCATATCCATTTGCTTGGTGCTGCTGAATCAGCAATGATTTGGAACAATAGTAAAGCAAATTTGATTAGAAGATCAACTTCCCAAAAACTTTATGGACAGTGATAATGGTGACACTGGAAATCCAGAAAAAGCATTCTCTTCCCAATGGAAAGGGATTGGCCATAGTCAATGCGGTTAACCAAATGGTAAAGAGAAAGGCTAAGTCTGAGATAGTCCCATTACCAAAGGGTCCATATATTTATTTTGCCAAAGGAAGGGGCGTTGATTGCAAAGCTGCCAAATTTACCTAAGGATGTTAAAGTCAATAAGTTTGACTCTACATTAGGTAGAGCCCATTATCTAACTCTGTTAAGTTCTATTCTGAGATCCTCATTACATGATGTGACTGGGTCACATGTTGATGTTTTAAGAATCAAATACTAGAGAGAAATCTTAAAGGAAGTATATGCTGATTCTGATTGCGAAGGTGGATTTCGATCGCATCAGAATTTTCAGCAGTTGCTTAAGAAGTTATGATATATTGCTAAGGAATAGATAACAACAATTTTCCATGTGGATTGTAAGGATAAGTTTTTCCGCAAAGTTTTAAAATAAAAGAAAATTGTTTAATTTTATTTATTTGAAGTATCCTTACAATGGCATTTGTGGAAAATTGTTGCTTATATGATTCCACTGACAGCAATATTGGAAAATGGATTTGATTCTTTCATTTGTGGTAGTGTCTAAATTTACCAAATCAGGAAAGTTCCTCATCACCCAAGTTTCAATTGGACCGAAACTTGGAATCATGCAAGTTGAATAGTATGATGAATGAGAACTTTCAAGCATTGGAAAAGAAAGACTAATTACTTGTTCACATGGATGTGTGAGTCAAGTGAAGGACTAAAGGGATCGAGTACACATTCTTGTGTACTGGTCATATCCACCACAAAGCTCGTTAAGACTATTTGATTTACTAAAGTTTAGTAAATATGGTTATACTTACAAGTTTAAGTATAATTCTGAAACATTGGAAAAGTCTCAATGTATGGCAGAACGAATGGGAAGAATCAAATTAGGCAGAAAGATAAAAGTTTCTCAAATCTGAAAAGATGAGAGAGTACTTTAGTATCATGTTTGTGATCATCTTAATGATTTAGAAATCATATCACAATTAGTCCTCTAAAGGTCATCTTAGTGCATTCTTTTGACTAAGAAGAGGAGTCATGAATTGTTGAAATGGTTAGATCAGGAAGATGAGTCATACTTCGTTCCAAAACAATTCTTAGAGTCATACTCCAAGATTGTAACTTGAGTGACATATCTTAAAGAAAGGTTTAAAACACTTGTCAAATGTAAGAGTAAAAGTGTCCTACTCTTGTACATTTGAAATTGGTAAGTTGTGATGTTTTGGATAAAACAAAGACCAACTAAGGCCAATTGTGTGAAGTGTTTTTCTTGATAAAGAATCCGCACTATCTCTTGAATATTTGGCAAGATAGTCTTATATGTCAAGAGGATAGTGGGAGTCTTAAAGATCCTAAAAAGAATTTCAAGAACTAATCAAGAATAAAACCTGAGATTCTTCACTAGCACACGACTTGAGGTTTATAACCTATCGTGTTGACATATTCTGTGCCCATTCCAGTTAAAGTTGGCTTTGCATAGCAGTTCTGAAAGTTCTCAATTGGTTGCATAACAACTTGGAAGAAATGGCAGGCCATGTACTGCCAGGTGGCAAGAAGTTAAGATTGCATAAGTTCAGTCCATATGAGTTTGGATTTGTCATTATCCTTGTCTTGTGACTATGGTTTTGACGATTCACATGGATAAGAACACATACACCATAAAATCTAAGGGTCATAAGGTTTCTCTCCGATTCATGAAAATGATGGTGAGGAAACACTTCCACCAAGTAGATTTGAAGCAGATGGCAAAAGGTCTAAACAATTGAGACTATGATTACGGCATCCCTTTTCATAGTTCTGAAATTGTTTAGACACACATGCATGCTATCTAAGGAAAGGTGTATGATTTTGATAAAGTTTTATCAAAGCATCTCGTATCAGGAATCTGAACTTTGGTAAGAAAGTCAATAAAGTATTGATTTCTAGAAGTCCAGCTGATTTCTGAGTACATGTCAAAGCTAGTGGGAGCATAAGTGTTATGCTAATAATCATCATGTTAGTGGGAGCATGATAATTATTGTTAGTGTTGCAAGTTAGCAATGTTAATTATAGAAAACAAAAGTTTCAATTCGTGAGGCTGTAGGGATTGAAAAAGTTGTTTTGCTATAATTAAGGGAGAGGATATACTTCATTTCAGTTCTAAAGGCTTAGATTGAGACCTTAATCATCTTTAGTCAAGAATATATATATGAATTTCATGTTGGATTGGTTCAACTTAAGGAAATTCTATATATTGCGTTCTCAAAATTCGATTATGATTACGGCATCCCTCTTCATAGTCAAAATTTGAAAACATGGCAAATAAAAATATTGTAGCAAAAGACTGGTCTAGGATCATGTCTTTATGACTAAAATGATTAAGCAATTGTCGAGGACAATCTGAGGTTTACCAAAGATTGGTTGCTCAGGGACAGTTGAAAGTATAGTGCTAATTTTGGAAGGACCATATTGACATATTCTGAAAAGAGGCATCTCTTATTTAGAAGTGATAGTCAAAATGAGAATATGGAGTTGTCTCCATAGGTGGAAGTTATCTGTGTAAGATTAGAAAACTTAATGCAAGAAGCATGTCCAAAGCAATGTACTTTGAATATGAGACTTAGTTTCCATGGAGTTGATCTCCATTGGAATACCTTATAATGACTGTTGACAAGTCTTTGTGACTTTGTACATATTCATTATAGGAGGGTCAGTGCATATAAGTTTAAAATCTAAACAGATTTCGATAAATGATAGGAATTTGAAATTCTCACATTTTTCGATAAGGATTTGGGAGTATGAAATTAGAATCATTGAAATTATGTTCAATTGGTTTATTTCACAAAGTAAGGATCATAGACAAACATAGAGTGCATACTTGGTGTATGGCAAAGCTATTGTTTAAGAAAAACATAGTGTACATGCTTGGAGCATGGGACAACTAGTGTTTTTAATTCAAGTATAAAGTTGATAAAACCGAAACAATGAATAATGAGTAATCAGTATGGTGATAAATAAAAGTGTTTATTTATATTCATAGGGTTTGATACCATATTTGATTCATTTATTCTTGTGTTTCACTTTGCATGTTTTGACTTCCAGAATAACTAAGTCGCTCTTCCTGAATGATTAAGTTATTCAAACCATCCACAGTCGGTCATATGTTGGAAGTAGATATGAATCAAGACTGTCATGGGTTGGTTTGAAGAGGTCCAAGTTGGTGGACAAAGTGGTGCTACAACACTCATGAGTGCTCATAAGTTATGAGTATTGGATTCAACCCACGCTCATTTGAATCACTTCATGGATTTTATCACGAGTGATCATGAGACGATAATATCTTATATTCTTAAAACCTAGAGATATGAGTTGTTACTATGAGTTGGTTATACATTAATTGCACGAAAACGCATTGGTAACTCGATGTTATAAAACGTGCCTTTGTGTATGACTCAACAAGTAGTAGAACAAGCCATATGAGTCGAAGTTTATCCATTCCTTTTACCTTCGGGATAAAAGCGATATCTGTGGGCCCCTCCATGATTTAGCGATGACACATGTGAGTGCTTGGCCAAGCCAGGACTGATTTGATTTGTTCAATCAGTCAGTAATCATAAATTGAAAATCGGGAAAAAACAAATGGACAGAGAGAATGATTATAATCCATGTCTCAGTCCATATGATATCTAGAATGGAGGAATATATGATCCCTTATCTAATGGACAAGTCATTGACAAGGTCAGAGTTCGACAGCGACTTTAAGATCTACGATTGCCAGTTAGGTTTTGAAGTCATACTCAATAATAGTTTTAGACTTGTCCAAGTGGGAGACTGTTGGATTAATGTCTAAGTCCATAACTATATTTGGTATGTACTTGACCCGACCCGGCATGGTCCATTTGGGTTGCACTTCACCGGCACAATTTATATGGATAGTCTTTTGAGAATAGTATATTTATGATTTATATTAATATATTATAAGTTCTAATATATTAATATGGAATCATATTATTTAATTAGTATTGATCAAGAATTAATTTAGAATTAATTAAGTGATCAAAAAGAACTAATTAAATATGGACTCTTATATATATGGAATGGGCCAAGTTCATTTAGGTTGGGCTAAGCTTTCATGGATGGTCCATGGAGCTTTTAACCCATGGATCCTATGTAAATGAAAGGTCATGGGTATTAGGGTTTACATGGATGTAACCCTAATCCTCCATAATATATAAAGGGGTCCTTGGCTCACAAAATTGGCACAAGTGTGTGAAAATAAGAGTGGGCTGATTTTAAAGTGCATACATATTCTCTCAAGTTCTTCCAAGGTGTTTTGGTGATTTGTGATTCCATTTGAGGCTTCCACACTATTGGGGCTAAGCTCTTAAAGCTTGAAGACATCAAGCTACATCAAAAGGTATGTCATCTAACTAGAACTTTGTAGTATAGGTGCTTCGTAATATGCTAGTTAGGATGAAACCTTGGAATAGTTCATATTTGCATGTATAATAGAGAAAACATAGATCCAAGGTTTATAGGGTTGCATGTACACCATAGGAGTGTTAGAATGCTCAAAACCCAACACTTACATCATATCTGAAGTAGCAAAAGTTTTGACGGCATATTGGCCTAACTAGAAAGTACTTAGTATAAAGTTAGTTACTTAGAAAAGTGGTACTTAGAGCATAGATAGGAAGACTATTCTTTCCACCAAGGAAAGAAAGGTAGAATATCTCCTACTGGTGACGGTTATCCCTTGGGTGAACCCTTAGTTCAGCCAGCTGACACTCCATATCAACGAGGTGCCTTTCGTACACCCTTTGGCATACTCAGAGCTCTATGACTTCAGCTCGAGTTTCAGCTAGCTCTTGCTACAGGGTCTCATGGTCTACTCTAGATCTGTCACGAGCATCTTCTAGACGAATGGTGCGGAGGGTATGCATTCTCGTATTGGTGACAACTTCCGTGATTTGATGGAGGGCTGTCCTGCCTTGAATCTCATTTCGGGCCACTCTACGGACCAGGATTGGCAAGACTCTGTCTGCTGAGCCTCCTTCGCTCAGGTCATAAAAGTTTCGGTCTCCATTAAATGGCATGGGCTGATCCTGCCCTTGGCTCCATGTTTCCAAACTTTCCTCCCACGGAGGCGTCGGGCCTTGAAAAGCCGGACGAGGGTTAGGATTTGGAACAAGAGCCATCGGGGGTAGGTTCTCAACTTCAGGCTCGGAGTCAGAAGCATCTGCGAAGCCTTCAGCCTGGTGACCATCCACGGGGATTGGGTGGTCATTTCCTGGATTAGCTTCAAACCCTCCTCCATTAACTTGGTTAGGGAAGTACAAGTTGCCGAAGGGATGGAATCCATCCATGATCTACGCGAGAAAAGGGATATAAGAATCCAGCACATAAGTAGTTTATAGTAACACAAAATACCCCTATAGTATTTTAGGTTTATGTTCTATTGTTCTCATTGTGGTATTGTGGGTAAGTTTTTAGACTTGTTGTAACCTCACAACCATACTTAGGCACATGCTAGTCAACCCTCGGATAATATAGTTGATCAGGCTATATCTTCCCAGTTTTGACAATACGTCTCTAAGTCTACTTGTGCTGCCCAACAATCGTAATACTTTTGTTCTGTCCTAGTGACACTGATTTTAGTATGAATGCAGGCATGTATACTTAATTAAATATTTTATTATTTAGAAGTATAAACTCTTGGTCAGAGTATTTTAATCCCATTGCATTTATAGTCTGTATATCTTTCACGGGTTGATATACTCAATTCACTATAAACAATGTTCTGATACCAATCTGTCACACCCCAAAACCAAGAACGGCGGAAACGTTCTGGGGCGGAGGACGTCATGTACAGTATTACAACAATGAATAGTAGTAAACAAGCAACAACATCATCCATTGCATTAATAATATAATTTTAATATAAGTGTCTTCTGACAATTTAATAGACACCAAAAATACAAATCAAAATGAAAGATGAGTCTTGAGCGAGCTCCATCTTCTCTAAACCCTGCATCGGTACCTGTCTACTGGTGACCTGAAGATACAAGTTATTTTGAAAGAGAGTATCTGCTTTATAGCTGGTGAGATCATAAGTATTTTAGTGTCTGTATTTGTAAGGAAGTATTTGTAAGTATGTGAAGTGTAAGTATGTAAAAGCTCGTGAATGTTTGTAAAAGGTTTGAATCTCCTAGAAAACCCTATGTTTCCTACTAAAAGTAGCCTTCTACCAAGGCATCTAGTATCTCTCTGTGTGTCTCTTGTAAGAGTATGTATTTTCCCAAATCTGACTATCATTAACCAAAAATATAGTTTTTTTTTACATTATTGTTTATTGTGTGAAGATCACAAAGTAAATGTAATGGGAAAATGAAATAGTACTGTACTGTTGTAATAAGTAACTACTGCTGTACTAACTACCTTAAACCAATTGTAATTTAAAGTACCATGTGATCGGCCTGTATCCTGCTACCGACTCTATAGAAAAACGACGATGTAAGACGTCGTAAAAAATGACGTTTGGCACCCGTAGACTTGCAAGTCCCACTGTAGCGAGCAGCAAGGTGTAGGATAGTCAATCCAGTATAGATCTATACACAAACTCATACGCTCCCTAATTAAGGAGATTCTGGATACAAAACGGTCATGGCAGGTGATGCCATGCCCCGTTACGTGGCTCACATAACTGAAGAAATGTATATGTAATGTATGTGCTAGCTGTATTGTATGTTCTCCCTCTGTCTAGCCTGTATTGTAATGTACTGGGTGTACTAGCTGTATTGTGTTCTCTCTCTATCTAGCATGTATTGTAATGTATTATGTGTACTAGCTGTATTGTGTGTTCTCTCTCTATCTAGCATGTATTGACTCATGTATGAACTGACTCATTGTATGATTCATTGTTCTAGTAATAGTATTAGTAACTCCCTAAACTACACCTATAGTAGCTTACTAGTAGTATGATTTGAATGTATAAACATGTATGTATGCCTTTGCTACCCAAAGGATTTCAATAGAAAGAAGGAACTTTTATCTCTATATACATATACATAATAGATAACTAGGAATCAAACGACCTTCGGATAAATAACCGATACCTTAAGTCCACAACCAAACGAGGAATAGGAGGTAAGGTGAGTTATTAGTTCTAAGTCCTTTCAATCCTACTTATATAACTATATCTATAAAGATATACATTTAACAGAAAATAAGTGTAAAAGAGTTTAAGTAAAAGTAATTGACATGTAAAAGAGTTTAAGTAAAAGTAATTGACATGTAAAAGAGTTTGTAAACCAGTTTAAAGTAAAACAGTTTGAAAAGTAAGAAATCCACTTGCATGGTAGTTATTAATCACATGTGATTGATATAATAACTATAAGAATTCAACTTGTATCCCCCCACCCATAAAAGCATTTAAAAACATTTAAAAGATTGATTAAGGGGGTATGAACTCACCTGTAGTGAGTGGTTTGGATGAACGGATTGATATAGGATGCTAAGTGTCAAGTGAAGACTTGAGCACCCACAAGGATCCTAGTTATCATATAATAACACATATATGTATCCAGTTAGTTATAAAACAACTAATTAACCAAGTTAAGACATCCTAAGACATGTAAACACTTGATTTAAGTGCTATAAGTCCTAAGGATTGCATCTAAGGGTGGTAGGAGTTGGCTATTGAGTTTAGGGTTCAAGGGGACCCTTTATTGGAGTTTACGGTTTTGTGACCATCACCCGTTGAGTTTAGTGTCGTAAACCCATGCGTTTATGGCCGTAAACTCATGGTACTTATACCATTTTGTGTCTTGAAGCTCTAAAAGTCATAAGAAGCATTCCTACTTCTAGTCTAAGCCTTTGGAAGAGATTAGGGCACCATTTCACTCCTTTGATGGAGTTTACGGTCCTTGGACCACTTCTCCTTGGGTTTACGGCCGTAAACCCAAATGGTTTATGGCCTTTTTGAAATTTTCAAGTACTAAGCACATCAAGGAAGGGGTCTAGGCTAGTTTCCAATGCTTGGTAAGGGACAAGGGCCACTTTGGCCCCTTTGTTAGGGTTTACGGTCCAAGGTGTTCTTGGACCGTAAACACCTTTGATCCTTTGATTCTTGGGTGTTTTCTTGATGATTAGAAGTGTAACAAGTCTTATAATAGACTAGGATAGAAGTAATTACTAGGTAGAAGCTTGAAAAGGTGCTAAAAGTCCAAGAACACTAGTGTGTATTCTTGGTGTTCTTGGTGAAACTTGAAGATCTACATTTTTGGAATGATTTCACGGATGGAATCATGTAAGATCACTAGATTAAGTAAGATATCAACTTTTTAGGGATAGAAACACTTACAACGTTGAAGATCTTGAAGAAAAGTCGGATGATACTTGAGAGAGAAATGGGTTTTGGATCTTGAAAATGTGAAAAGTGGTAAATAATGACTAAGTGTCATATTTATACCCCCTTTTAGGGTTTACGGCTGTAAACACCTTTGTTTAGGCCGTAAACTCCAAACTCTTGGAGTTCTGGGACATTATTGTTGCACAATAAACCCTAGGGCATCCTCTCTCCTGTTATCTCCTGAAGTACTAACTTCAAAACACTCAAACTTATTCCAAAAAGCTTGAAAGTTAGCAGAAACAGTTCCGACTTCTATTGAAGTGAATGGTTGTATAGGACAGAAATTTCGGGTTGTCACATCATCCCCCCGGTAGAAGGAATTTCGTCCCGAAATTATAATTTAAGCAATTAAGTAGTTACAAATAACTAAGTAAAAAGACGAGGATATTTCAGTTTTATCTGATCCTCTCGCTTCCAAGTGAATTTAGGTCCTCGCTTGGCGTTCCAGCGAACCTTCACTATCGAGATACGGCTTTGTTTCGTTTTCTTGACCTCTCGGTCCATGATCTCTACAGGTTCTTCCACGAACTTGAGGCTCTCGTTGATCTCGATCCCGTCGAGTGGGATTACAAGAGTCTCGTTGGACATACACTTTTTCAAGTTCGAGACATGGAAAGTAGAATGTACGTTACTCAGTTCGCGCGGTAAGTTAAGTTTGTAAGCTACAGGGCCGATTCTGGCAAGAATCTCGAAAGGCCCTATGTACCTTGGATTTAGCTTTCCACGCTTTCCGAAGCGTCTCAAGCCCTTCCAGGGTGAGACTTTCAATAGAACACGGTCGCCCACCAGGAATTCCAACGGTTTCCTCCGTTTATCAGCGTAGCTTTTCTGTCGGTCTCTAGAGGCTTTCAATCGTTCACAAATCTGAACAATCTTCTCTGTTGTTTCCCGAATGATCTCCGGACCCGTGAGAGTGCTTTCAGGAACTCGTGTTCCGTGTTTGGTTGTGGGCTTAGGGCAGATTCACCCATTTAACTGTTCGTTTGATATTAGATTATATATAGCTAGTATAAACTAAATGATTATAGAAGGAACTATTGTGGTTACTATTTTTACTAAAGGAAATATATGATTTTCTTAAAGAATGTTTTCATGAAATATAAAGAACTATTATAGTTAACTCTGTAAGTACCAAATGAATACGCAAGGGTTATATACAGTGAAGATCTAACAAACAATGAGATGTGTGACTTCCGCCTCATTTCTTATTCCTTGTTTGGTTGTGGGCTTAGGGCAGATTCACATAATCGATTGTCTATTTACTCTAAATTGTATATAACTTTTATCCATTTAGTACTCATAGAAGGAATTATAGAGTCATTTTTACTTTCATTCATCACATCAAAAAATATAGGATTTTCCTAGAGGAACAGGCGAAATTTTCTAAAAGAACTTACAACTTACTTTTCATCACTTAAATACTTATGAACTCACCAGCTTAAATGTTGATCTACTCTTTCAAAATAACTTGTATTCTTAGGAAACTAGTAGACAGGTACGCGCTCTGGGATTCAGAAGATGGAGTATAGTGGGTTCATGTCTTGTTTTGTTATTTACTTTTGGAGTCTATCTTTTGTGAATGACATACTTTTTAAACACTTTCGTATTAATACAATGGTTGTTTGTTACTTTGATTACTATTGATGCATGTGTTGTGATACTAAACATGACGTCCTCCGCCCCCTAACGTTTCCGCCATTCCGGTTTGGGGGTGTGACACCCCAGAGAGTAAGAAAGTAGAAAGGTACATTTGGGGGTTAACACCCCCGACTCAAGGAAACGTTATAGTTGCCAATCCACTTACTTTTTACAGTGCCAAATGACTGGCACAAACACTCGTATATCATGGAGTTCACCAAGGCTCCATGCCAACTATTCCTGAACAACCCAAAGAAAGAGGCAACAAAAAGAAGTTTTGGAACAAATTGTGGCAGTACACGCTGCTACTATTCCCACTGTTGTTCCTGCTTCTAATCCGACCACTGTTTCTGCTACTCTAGGACCCCCGAGTCGATATGCTGGAACTTTGCCAAAGTGTAATAAGTGAAACTTCCGTCACAAGGGAGTTTGCAGGGAAATGCACTGCAGAAACTGCAACAGGAAGGGGCACACCGCCCGTTTCTGTAAAGCGCCAGCACAACCCATCTCCCAAGTCCCCGGCGCGGGAGTAAGACAAGCTTGTTATGGGTGTGGTGAAACCGGGCACTTCAAGAGAGACTGGCCAAAGACAAGGAATGTTGGCGGTGTAGGAATAGTTTTGGCAATTGGTCATTAAGAAGCGATAGCATATCCTACTGTGGTTAGCGGTACGTTTCTTCTCAACAATTCTTACACATGCATTCTTTTTTATAGTGGTGCTGAGAAAAACTTCGTAAGCCATAAATTCAAACATCTACTAAAACAAAATCCCCAATCACTAAAAGACACATTTACCAAAGCGATGGCAAATGGAAAGACCGACAACACAAACGACATATACGTAGGATGTACACTTACTCTAAACAACTACTCTTTCCAAATTGACCTTATCTCGGTCTCAATTAAAAGCTTTGACATTATCATCGGCATGGATGGGTTAAGTCTTCACCGTGCTGATATCCTATGTTATGAAAAAGTCATCCGTATTAATCTGCCAAGTAGCAAATCCCTCGTTATCTATAGCGACAAACCCGGTACGAACCTTTAAATCATTTCTTGCGTTAAGGCCCAGAAGTATCTTCGCAAAGATTACTGTGCCTTCTTAGCTCACGTGGTAGATAAGACACAAAAAGTGAAAAACATCAAGGACATCCCTAAAGTTTGTGATTTCCCCGATGTATTCCCCGAAGATTTCCCACGGGTTCCTCCAGAACGCCAAGTCGAATTCCGAATCGACTTGATTCCTGGAGCTACCCCCGTAGCCAAATCCCCGTACCGTTTAGCACTATTAGAGATGCAGTAACTATCCAGCCAATTAAACGAACTTCTACACAAAGGATTCATAAGACCAAGCTTCTCACCTTGGGGAGCACCGGTCCTGTTCGTGAAAAAGAAGGATGGATCGTTCCGAATGTGCATAGATTACCACAAACTAAACAAGCTTACCATTAAGAACCGATACCTTCTATCGCGAATAGACGACCTCTTGGATCAACTTCAAGGAGCCAGTTTCTTCTCCAAGAATGACTTGAGATCATGATACCATCAGCTACGAGTCCAGGAGGATGATATTCCAAAGACCACTTTTAGAACTCGCTATGGTCATTATGAATTCGTAGTGATGCTCTTCGTTCTAACGAATGTGCCCGCAGTGTTCATGGACCTGATGAACCGTGTGTTTCGACATTACTTAGAGAAGTTCGTTATAGTTTTCATCGATGATATACTAGTCTATTCCCGAAGTAAGGAAGAACACAGCCAACACTGACGACAAGTCTTGGAAACCTTAAGGGCGGAGAAATTGTATGCGAAGTTCTCGAAATGCGAATTTTGGATTCGAAAGGTGGACTTCCTAGGTCATGTAGTCAGCAAGGAAGGGATACATGTTGATGTTGGATAAGGTGTCTAAGTCCATAACTATATTTGGTATGTACTTGACCCGACCCGGCATGGTCCATTTGGGTTGCATGGCATCATGCATTTGGATAAACTAAAATGAGAGAAATAACACTTATGGTTTATTAATATTTTATAAGTTCTAATATATTAATAATAATATTTAATTAGTATTGATCAAGATTTAATTAATTAAGTGATCAAAAGATGACTAATTAAATATATGGGTTGATTATGTAAATCATCCATACTTGTATAGTGGACTAGATGCTCCATAGATTATCAAGTTGGGCTAAGGTCCATAGGATGCTCCATGGGAGTTACAAACCCATGGGTCATGGAAACGAAGAGTCATGTCACATTAGGGTTTACATGGTGTAACCCTAGATGTGACATACTATATAAGGAACATGTTATCCACCAAAAATCGGCTACACTAAGAAAAGAAGGGGGCTAGGCCGATTTTGAAGTGTTATACATTCTCTCAAAAGTTATTCCAAAGCACTTGGTGTTGTGTGAAACATTTGAGGCATCACACTTGGGGTGCTAGGCTCTCACGTTCAAGGAATCAAATCAACTACAAGGTATGTAATTCTAGAAATCTTTTATGTTAAAAGTTCCCCATGTATGCTAGATAGGATTATGAACCTTGGAAATCATATTTTGAATGTATTTTAGACAAACATAGATCCAAGGTTTTCTAGGGTTGCATGTACACTTAGGGGTGTTAGAATGCTCATAACCCATCAGTGGTATTAGAGCCTAGGCTTGTTTGTTAATACTTGATGCAAAATAGTGTAAAAAACGAATTTTTGAGTTGTCTGCCCAGGGGACTCGACGAGTCGATGGGGGGACTCGACGAGTCCAAGTGAAACTTCAACCAAGTCGGCGAGTCAGTTTGTGCACTCGAGTAGTTGGTCATGCAGAGTGCAGAATTTCGATTTTTGCTGCTGGAAATGGACTAGAAACATTACCCTAAACTGTTTTGGTTTTGTAAAACTTGTTTTAGATGGTGTAATGGTTGTTCTAATCCATTTACAATGGCTAATATCAAAATTACATCATTATATGTGTTCATATGTTCTTGAAATTTTGATATAAATATTCATGTTCTTATGAGTTCTTGATAGATCATAGGAATTACTTGTTTAATGCTTAATTCATGATCTTTATGTGTTTAAATGGAGTCCATAACTTGTCCTCAGGTTATGGATAACCAAAATCCTCTTTGTTTTAAACCCATTAAAAGAACACATAAGTTACAAAAATGAAGAGTCTTCATTTTAATAACTCATAAGTTATGAATTGAAGAGTTTTGTTAAGTTACAAAACTTGCCCTCAAGTTTTTGAACATGTAAAGTTATCTTAATAAGCTTTAGTTCCAACCCGTAGATTTTTAAAAGTTAAAAATCAACCCTTATACTTTCTAATATTATATGTTAATAATATCTATATATATATATATATATATATATATATATATATATATATATATATATGTAAAGATCAAGTCGTCTTACCGTTAGTAGGCTCATTCACGAAGCCGGTATGTAAGGGGGGTATAAGGTTGTTGCCTATAAAATGGCAGCTTAATGGGTGTCCACTCTCACCCACCGCTTCCTTGATCGGTGGAGGGTCGTTAGCCGAACGGGTAGGACAAGGACTTATAAAATTCTCATTAAAAGTATGATGAATGTTATAAGGTAACTAAATGTTTTATTAAATTCCCAATCTTAGTTACTTTAGGAAAATGTGACTAAGGTGCTAATCCATGAAATTACACTTTACACTTTGTTTAAGTCGTTAGTGGAGCGTGTGTGGTTAACCGGCACACTAACTTGGACTTAACAAGGTAGGTAAAGGGTGACTTAAGGTTTATTATAGGTTGGTGGAGCGCATGTGATTAACCGGCACATCGATTGAGTGATAAACATTAAGGGTACCAAGTGATTTGCATGGTTACTTCGCACCTCGTTTTGTGATCCTCGGTATCCCAGTCACAAAACTTGGAGGGCACACTCGAGATTGAAACATGCCTTTGAAAAGTTCATTGAATCTCAAAAGAATCTAGGAATTTCTAAGAATCAATTAAAACCTAATATTTACATTTCGTTTTTCATGGTGGAAATTAGTGAATCGTCATTCACCTACCTTTCAAATATGTTATAGCTTAGATTACGGCATCCCTCTTTTAAGTTATGATATATTGTGATTGGATCCTAGCCTTAATATTACATTTAGGTGTTTTATTAAGGACTATCTTTATATCTAAACTAAACTTTTTATCTTCTTTTCAGATGTCTTCCAACAACACTGATTCTGGCTCAAACCCTACTGGCTCCTTTTCCCTCATGAACATATGTGGGAGGCTCATCTTCGATGGTTCCAACTTTATGGATTGGATCCGGAACATCAGGATGGTGACTCGCTACGAGGACAAGGAATATGTCCTCGATAAGGAGCTAAAGGAGATCGATCAGTCCACTGCTACTCCCCAGGAGATCGCTGACTTCCGGACTCATGAAAGAGATGCCACCAAAGTGGCATGCATCATGATGGCCACCATGACAGTTGAACTCCAGAAGTCCTATGAGGACTACTACCCTTTTGAGATGCACCAAGATATGATGGAAAGATACCATCAGAGTGCTCGTCAAGAGCGGTATGAAATAATCTCCTCCATGATAACAACTAGGATGAAGGATGGAGAATCCGTCACGAGCCACATGCAGAAAATGCAAAGGTATGTGGATCGTTTGCTGAAGCTTAATGTGAACTTCCCCGAGGAGCTAGCAATAGATATCATTTTGCACTCCTTACCCTCGTGTTATGATCAATTCCGCATGACATACCACATGAATAAGGAAGAAGTCACACTCGGCAAACTTCAAGGACTCCAGAAGACCGCATAAACAGGTCTTAAAGGAAAGTCGGTTGTTAACACACCTACTCCTACTCCAAACTCTGCCCCTGTCCTGGCAATCGGGAAAGGTAGAGGGAAGAAGAGGAAGAGCTCTTCGAAGGGTACCAAGGGTAAGACCCTTGATGGCTCTTCTTCAAGTGGAACCAAGAAAGGTTTCGTCACTCCTTCTTCTGACCCAAAAGAGGCTGAATGCTTCTATTGCCATGAAAAGTCGCATTGGAAGCGGAACTGCCCAAAGTACCAGCAAGATGTGAAGGATGGGAAAGTCAAACCCAACCATGCAGGTATTTACACTATTCTATCTAATGACTCACCCTATTTTAACTCTTGGGTCCTTGATACCGGTTGTGGTATTCATATATGTTCTGATTTTCAGGGACTAAGAAGAAGTGAGAATGTGGAGCATGGAACGATAAACCTGATCATGGGGAATAGGAAAGCTTCACCTCTCACCAAGATTGGAGTTTATTCTTTGTTGCTAAGTAGTGGGTTTACATTAGATTTGAATAAATGTTGTTATTCGCCAGAAATGGAAAAAAATATTATTTCCTTTCATGCTTTGTACAAACAAGGGTTTACCTTTTCTTTTGATAATGAAATTGGTGGAATAAATGCTTTCTTTAATAATGTTTTTTATTTTAAAGCATTACCTTGTGATGGTGTGTATGAAGTTGTTTCTGTTGTAGATAACCTAAGAAATAATGTGTTGCGTATTGATTCTTCTAATAATAATAACTTGGATAAAGCATCATTATGGCATTGTCGTCTTTGAAATGTGAGCAAGAAACGCATAGGCCAGCTCCCAAAGGATGGAGCCTTGGAGTCATTTGACCTAAAGTCAGATGATAGTTGTGAATCATGCTTACTTGGAAAAATGACAAAGTCATCCTTGACTGGTTCTTGTGATAGGGGTGAAGGTTTGTTGGATCTAGTGCACACAGATGTGTGTGGACCCTTCAAATCTGCCACAAGGGATGCTAATCGTTATTATTTGACTTTTACTGATGATTATAGTAGATATGGATATGTCTAGTTAATCAAGCATAAGTCAGAGACTTTTGAGAGGTTTAAAAAGTTTAAACAGGAAGTCGAGAATCAATTGGGCAGGAACATTAAGATGCTTTGATCCGATCGTGGTGGTGAGTATCTTAGTACAGAGTTCCTCGACTATCTTAAGAAATGTGGGATTATCTCACAATTGACACCTCTCAGGACACCGCTGTTGAATGGTGTGGCTGAGAGGCGTAATCGAACCTTGTTGGATATGGTTCGTTCCATGATGAGTCGAGCTTCGCTACCAATCTCATTTTGGGGGTATGCCTTAGAGACTACCACCCATATCCTTAATCTGGTGCCTACAAAGAAAGTTGCCAAAACTTCACATGAGATGTGGACTGGTAAAGTACCTAAACTAGACCACATCAAGATTTGGGGTTGCGAGGCTTTCGTGAGACGCGAGACTCATGATAAACTCGAACCTCGAAGTGAGAGGTGTATTTTCATCGGCTACCCACAGAAATCCTTTGGTTACCTCTTCTACAGACCTAGTGAGAATGTGGTCTTTGTAGCAAGGAGGGGTGTTTTTCGAGAGAGAGAGAGAGAGAAAGAGAGAGAGAGAGAGAGTTCATAAGCCAAGAAAACAGTGGGAGGCAAATTGACCTTGAAGAAATTCAAGAGTCAAGTGGTGAAGGAACTTCAAACCCTAGCACTCAACTTGAGGAGGAAACTCCTGTTGAGCCAATTGAGAAGTCTATACCTCTGAGGTGTTCCACAAGGGTTAGGAATGCACCTAAGCACTACTATGGTTTCCATATTACTGCGGAAGGTGAGACACTTATTAGTGATGAGACATTGGTAAGTCTGGATGAACCTAACAGCTACGCAGAAGCCATGGCAGGCCCCGAGTCTGCTAAATGGAAAGAGGCAATGGACAGCGAGATACAGTCCATGTATGACAATCAAGTTTGGAACTTGGTTGACAATGTACCAGGTCGTAAGATAGTTTGGTGCAAATGGATCTTCAAGAAGAAGACCGACATGGATGGTAATGTACGCACTTATAAGGCGCGACTGGTTGCAAAGGGCTTTTCTCAAATGTCACACCCCAAAACCGTAACGGCGAAAATGTTCGGGGGTGGAGGACGTCATGTACAGTATCACAACAAAGCATAGTAGTAAACAAGCAACAACATCATCAATTGCATTAATAATATAGTTTAATACAAGTGTATTCTGTATAGTTTATAAGACACCAAAATATGAATCAAAATAAAAGATAAGTCTTGAATGTGCTCCATCTTCTCAAAAGTTGGCCTCGGTACCTGTCTACTGATGACCTGAGAATACAAGTTATTTTGAAGGAGTTTGTCACCTTTAAAGCTGGTGAGTTCATAAGCATTTTAGTGTCATTATTTGTTTAAAAATGTTTGTAACAATGTAATGTGAGTGTTTGTAATTGTTTGTAAATGTTTGTACTTCCTAGAAAATCCTGTATTTTCTACTGAAATGTAGTCTTCTACCAAGACGTGACTATTTATATGTTTGTTCTTTTGTAAATGTAAGAGTCTTCCCAAGTGAAGCTATCATTATAAAAATATAGTTTACGTTATCATTTATGTGAGATGATCACAAAGTAAATGCAATAGGGAAAACCATAGTATTCTCTATCAGTTTCTCTTTATAGTAAGTATTGACCCATGTATGAACGGACTCTTTGTATATTTCATTGTACTAGAAATAGTGAGTAGTATATCTCTAAACTATACCTATTATACTTTACTAGTAATGTTGTTTAAATGACTTAGTAAGTTTATACACCTTTACTACCCAAAGGTGTTGGAACTGAGGTAAAAGCTTTTATATCTACACATACATACATAATATATAACTAAGGATCAAACGACACTCGGACAAACAACAGGGTACTCTAAGTCTACAACCAAACAAGGAACAGGAAATAAAGTGAGTTATCAGTCCTAAGTCCTTCAAACCTTACTTATATAACTATATATGCATTAGACATGGTTTTGACAATTTATAAGTTTGAAAGTGTTAAAAGAAAATGTTTGGTATATAAAGCAAGTTTGATAAAGAGTTTAACATGTAAAAGAGTTTGATTAACATTTTGAAGTAGTTCGTTTGATAACACAGCTAAAAGTATAGCAAATCCATTGTTTCATAGTTATTAATCACATGTGATTGATATAATAACTAAAATGTTTCAACTTGTATTCCCCTCCCCCCCATAAAAGCATTTAAAATCATTTCAAAGGTTGATTAAGGGGGTATGAACTCACCTGTAGTGAGTGGTTTGGATGAACGAGTGGTATAGGATGCTAAGTGTCAAGTGAAGACTTGAGCACACACACAGATCCTATTTATCATATAATGATACATATAAGTATATAATTAGTGTTTATACAACTAATCATGAAAGGAAACACCCTAGGACATAGGATACACTTAGATTTAAGTGCTACATTCACATGTGATTGCATACCAAGGGTGTATGGCCACCCTATACAGTTCATGGTCCATTGAGTTAACGGTTCAAATAGGTTTACGGTCCCATGTGTTTACGGTCCTATGACCTTGCGGTCATAAGGTTTACGGTCTAATGACCTTACGGTCATGGAGTTCACGGTCTAAGGAGATTCAACAGCAAACTCACCAAATCTTTCACAAATGATGGTTTTCAAGGGCTTCAATCAAAGGCATCGGATTCTAGGGACCATGCTTAGCCTTAGGAAGGGTAAAGGCTATAAGAACACCCTTTATAAGGGTTTACGGTCTATGAAGATTCATAGAACCGTAAACTCTTTTGGTCATGCAAAGAGTGATGATCTTATGTCCAAAATGAAGGATCCTAACTAGATAGATGTAAAGGAGGGTGGTACTTACAGTTTTGAAGGCAAGGAAGGTGTTTTCGGTACAAAACACAACCGTGTTCTTGAGAAACATTGATGATCTAGATAAAAGATGAAATTCTGGGATGAATCAAGAGTGAAACATGGATTTAGGAAGGATCTAACACACAAAGAAGGAATTACTTACTTGTTCTTGAAGATTTGGAAGCAAAAGTTTATGCTTTTTGAGAGATAATCAATTCTAAGGCTTGAAAGAGGGAAAAGAATGGCTCAAGTGATCACCCTCCATATATATAGGGATGGGTTTACGGTCACCATGACCTTAACTCATTGGTCTTGACTGTAAACTCCCTTTTTGAGGAGGTTTACGGCTGCAGGCAGTTAAGAACTTAAGCTTCTATTTCCAATCTCTTATTCCTTTGATGTATTAGGGTTAGAATACTCAAAACAGGTTCCGAACAGTGATAACTGGAAGCAAAATGAGTCTAACACTGATAGGTTTAATTGATTAAACAAGCTTGGAAATTTCAGGTTGTCACATCATCCCCCCGTTAGAGGGAATTTCGTCCCGAAATTAAAGTTTAAGCAACTAAGTTATTACAAATAACTAAGTAAAAAGATGAGGATATTTATGTTTCATTTGATCCTCGCGTTCCTCAGTGAATTCAGGTCCTCGCTTGGCATTCCAGCGAACCTTCACTATCGGGATACAACTTTGCTTTGTTTATTTGACCTCTCGGTCCATGACCTCTACAGGTTCTTCCATGAAGTTGAGGCTCTCGTTGATCTCGATCTCGTCGAGTGGGATTACAAGAGTCTCGTCGGATTGGCACTTTTTCAAGTTCGAGACGTGGAAAGTTGAATGTACGTTACTAAGTTCACGAGGTAGGTTGAGTTTGTAAGCTACAGGACCAATTCTAGAAAGAATCTCGAAAGGCCCTATGTATCTTGGGTTGAGATTCCGACGCTTTCCGAAGCGTATCAGGCCCTTCCAGGGTGAGACTTTCAAGAGAACGCGGTCTCCCACCTTGAATTCCAAAGGTTTCCTTCTCTTGTCAGCATAGCTTTTCTGTCGGTCTCTAGAGGCTTTCAATCGTTAACGAATCTGAACGATCTTCTCTGTCGTTTCCCGAATGATCTCCGGACCTATGAGAGTGCTGTCAAGAACTCATCCTTTAGCTATCTGGGTTTCACCCACCTCAGCCCAGCACAGAGGGGATCTGCACTTCCAGAAATATATGGCCTCGAATGGAGCAGCCTTTATGCTCGTGTGATAACTATTGTTGTAGCAAAACTCGACAAGGGGCAAATGAGTATCCCATGCCTTCCCAAAGTCGATCACATAGGCTCGCAACATATCTTCCAAGGTTTGGATAGTTCTCTCACTTTGTCCTTCGGTCTGTGGATGGTAGGCTATACTCATGTCCAACCTCGTTCCAAGGGAACTTTGTAGCGACTGCCAGAACCTCGAAGTGAATCTACTATCTCTATCGGAGATAATAGATATAGGAACACCATGCAGTCATACGATCTCCCTAATATAGGTTCTTGTAAGCTTATCCATCTTGTCAGTTTCTTGGATGGGCAGGAAGTGTGCGGACTTGGTCAATCTGTCGACGATGACCCAAATGGTATCAAGTCCACCCGTTGTCTTGGGCAACTTGGTTATGAAGTCCATTGTGATCCGCTCCCACTTCCATTCAGGTATCTCCAGTTGTTGAAGTAGACCTGATGGTTTCTGGTATTCGACCTTAACCTTGGCGTAAGTAAGGCATTTACTTACGAAGGTAGCAATCTCTGCCTTCATGTTAGGCCACCAGTATAACTTTTTAAGATCTAGATACATCTTATCTGAACCTGGGTGGACGGAATATCGAGTGTTGTGCGCTTCGGTCCTGACCAAGTCTCTGAAGCCACCGTGTCTCGGTGTCCAGATCCGGTCCATGAGATATAAAGCTCCGCCACCCTTGACTTCCAAGTTCTTATCCATCCCTCGAATGGATTCACCTGCCACGTTTTCGGGTTTCAAGGCTTCGGGTTGAGCCTCCTTAATTTGGGTGGACAGATGCGAATGGATATCACTCTTCGACCAAAATATTCTTTCCGACTTAGGGCATTTTCTACTACGTTGGCTTTACCCGGATGATAACGAATTTCGCATTCGTAGTCATTGAGTAGTTCGACCCACCGTCGTTGTCTCATATTGAGCTCCATCTGGTTGAATATGTGTTGTAGGCTTTTGTGGTCGGTAAAGATAGTGCTTTTCGTACCATATAGGTAGTGTCTCCAGATCTTCAGAGCAAACACAACTGCTCCTAATTCGAGATCGTGTGTGGTGTAGTTGACCTCGTGCGTTTTTAGCTGCCTTGAGGCATAGGCGATGACCTTACCTCGTTGCATGAGGACACAGCCGAGTCCTTGGTTGGATGCATTACAATAGACCACGAAGTCTTCTATTCCTTCTGGGATGGATAGTATCGGTGCTGTGCATAAGGCGTTTGAAACACCTTCTCTTGTTTCTCTTCCCAGTCAAAGGCCACGCCCTTTTGGGTTAATGTCGTAAGAGGTTTCGCAATCCGTGAGAAGTTCTGTATGAATCTGCGGTAGTAGCCAGCGAGGCCTAGAAATTGACGAATTTATGTAGGTGTCTTCGGTGCTGACCAGTTCGCAATGGCTTTGATTTTGGAAGGATCCACATGAATTCCCTTTTCACTAACAACGTGACCCAGGAATTCGACTCTTCGAATCCAAAACTCGCATTTAGAGAACTTCGCGTAGAGCTTCTCTGATTGTAACGTTTCCAAGATCTGACGTAAAAGCTTACTATGGTCTTCCTTACTACGAGAGTAGATAAGTATGTCATCTATGAAGACGATGACGAACTGATCCAAGTAAGGACGACATACCATATTCATTAAGTCCATGAATACTGTGGGCACAATAGTCAATCCGAATGGCATCACTACAAACTCGTAGTGTCCATAACGAGTTCGTAAGGATGTCTTAGGAACATCCTCCTCTCATACTCGTAACTAGTGATAACCGGATCTCAGATCTATCTTTGAAAAGTAATTCGCCCCTTGAAGTTGGTCGAACAAATCATCTATGCGAGGCAGAGGGTAACAATTTTTAATGGTAAGCTTGTTGAGTTCTCTGTAGTCGATGCACATACGAAACGATCCGTCTTTCTTCTTGACGAACAAGACCGAAGCTCCCAGGGTGAGAAACTTGGTCTTATTAAGCCCTTGCTGAGCAGTTCGTTAAGTTGACATGAAAGTTCTTGCATCTCTGCAGGTGCTAGACGATAGGGCGATTTGGCTACTGGGTAGCTCCTGGAACTATGTCGATTCTGAACTCGACTTGGCGTTGTGGAGGTAATCATGGTAGTTCCTTTGGAAAGATGTCGGGAAAATCGCGTACTATTGGGATGTTCTTCAGGTCTTTCGTTTCTTGGCTCGTGTCGACAACGTGTGCAAGGAATGCATGATATTCGTTACGCAAGTACTTCTGGGCTTGAATAATAGAGATGATACGAAGGCGCGTACTGGGTTTGTCTCCGTAGATCAACAACGTCTCGTTATTCGGTAGGTTTAGGCGGACTGCCTTCTCGAAACACAGAATATCGGTACGATGGAAACTCAACCAGTCCATGCCCACAATGACATTGAAACTCTTGATTGCTACGGGTATGAGGTCGATTAGAAATGAATGATTATCTAGCGTGTCGGTACAACCTATGTAAATCTCGTTAGAAATCTCTGTCTTTCTGTTAGTCATTTCTATGACGAAGGTTTCTTTTAGTGCTTGCGGTGCTTGATTTAGTAAGTGTTTAAATTTTTGGTTCACGAAGCTCTTCTCTGCTCCACTATCAAATAGGATACATGCATATGAGTTATCGAGGAGGAACGTACCCATGACTACTGTGGGGTCTGTTACTGCTACATTGTGTCCAATAGCAAGTAGTCTCCTTGCTCCTCCCGCATTCCCAACTTTAGGACAGTTTCTTTTGAAGTGCCCTGTCTCGCCACACCCGTAGCAGGCCTGGCTTACTCCTGTACCAGGGACCTGGGTGATGGGTCTGGGTGGTGCTTTGCAAAACCGGATAGTATGGCCCTTCCGGTTACAGTTGGTGCAGTGCATTTCCCGGAAGGGGCCATTGTGATGGAAATTGCACTTATTGCACTTGGGTAGGCTCCCTGCATATGGCTTTGCTGGTACAGGGGCAACAGGAATTGTGACAGCACGAACAACCACAACTTGTTGGTTCTTGGAAGAGGGCTGAGCTGATTTGCCCTTCTTTCGGTCCCAACGTTTTCTCTTGTTGTCGGCCGCTTTGGTTGGTGCTGAGACAGCAGTTGTAGTTGTTGTTGGAGGAGAAGGAACCTCGTGATCGGTAAGCCTTTGGGCCAATTTATTGGCACTATCAAAGGTTGCAGGGTTCGATGCTAGAACGTTTCCTCGATACGGGGGGTACTAAACCCCAGATGTTTCTCTCGATTTTCTTTCTTTCGGTGGGGACCATGTTGGGACATGGAGTCACTAGGTCGCTGAATCTGGCTGTATAAGCCACTATGTCGGAACCCTTCATCTTAAGGTTCCACAGTTCTTCCTCGAATTTCTGAACTTCGCCCCTCGGGCAGTACTCTTTTCCCATTAGGTCCTTTAGCGTCTCCCAGCCCATAGGGTTAGCCGCTACCAGTGAGAGTGATTTGACATGGCCATTCCACCAAGTAAGGGCCCTTTCAGTGAAGGTGCATGTAGCAAATTTTATCTTGCTTCCTTCAGGACAAGAGCACATCTCAAAGATTGCTTCTGTTCTTTCGATCCATTAGGACAGCGCAATGATCCCTCCGGTTCCGTTGAAGAACACTAGTTTGTAGCTGATGAAGTCTTTATAGGTACACTCTCGTGTACGTGGTTGGCTTTCACCATGGTTAGAGTTGGTGCCCGTTCCAGCTCCACTGGCACCACCAGAATTTACTTGAGTCATGGCTACGACCACAGTTGCGGTCACAGCAGCCTGAAACATCACCGCATCGAACTGCGGAGGGGGTGGTGGTGGTGGAGTTCAGGAAAAATCACCTAGCAGCAGGTCTTACATCAAACCATATAGGAAAAATGTTGACAGTTTAGAAGTCTAGTTAACGTACTTGAAAGATAGGAATATTTTACAGAAAAGTGCTTCATATAGCACAGAAAGAAAGGCTATTCCTTAAACCAAAAGAAAAGATGTGTCAGACGTCTTCTACCGGCGACGGATATTCCTCGGGTGAACCCTCAGATCTGCTAGTTGACGTACAACTTCCTGAAGATGTCGCTCATGCGCCCTCTGACGCACTCGGAGTTCTATGACTTCACCTCGGGATGCAGCTAGCTGTTGCTACAGAGCCTCATTGGTCCTCCTAGTCCTTTCCATAGCCTCTTCGAGTTGGCGAATGCGGACCGTTTTAACGCCAGAGTTGGCGTCAATTTCCATGACTCGGTCGATGGCTGTGCGACCTTGCTCGACATTCCGAGCAATTCTACGGACCATAATGGGTAGGACTCGGTCATCTGAGCCTCCCTCGATTATATTGTAAAAGCTTCGGTCCCCATTTAAGGGTAAAGGCTGACCCTGTTCATCACTCCAAGGGTTCAAGTTTGTCGCCCACAAGGGTGTGGGGCCTTGAAATGTTGGTCGGGGGTTGAGATTTGGGACTTGAACCTCTTGGGGTAGGTTGTTGACCTCTGGCTCGGAGTCAGAACCATCCGAAAAGCCTTCTGCGAGGTGATCATCCAAAGGGATTGGATGATCATCTTCTAGCTCCTCTTCAAGCCATCCAACATTGTCTTCGTTTAGGAAGTACGGGTCGCCGGGTGGATGGAATCCAACCATGATATCTACGCGAGAAAAAGGGGTATAAGAATCTTAAATCTAAATAGGCGTATTACCTAAGATAATTATAAGATGGTCCTTACTAGTTACTTCAATACTTGCATAGTGCATATATGAAATCAAAACAGGATAGACCTTCGAATAAGTGACCCTAACTCTAAATCCACAACCAAACAAGGAACAGGAAGTAAAGCAAAGATCACAGATTCTAAGTCTATAACACCTTAGTCACATATAACCTTAGCGTATCCATTTAGCAACTATTGACCTACTAGTAAAGACCTTTTTAGTTCTCAAATAAGTAATTACAAAATACTCCTATAGTATTTTAGGTTTATCTTCTGTTCTAATGTTCTCGTTGTAGTAGTGTCGGTAAGTTTTTAGACTTGTTGCAACACCACAACCATTCTTAGGTACATGCTAGTCACTCCTTGGAAAATATAGTTGATTAGGCTATATCCCCCCAGATTTGACTATATGTCTCTAAGCCTAATTGTGTTGTTCAACAATTATAATACTTTTGTTCTGATTTTAGTATGAAAGCAGGTATGTATACTTAGTTAAATATTTTATTATTTAAAAGTATAAACTCTTGGTCAGAGTATATTAATCCCGTTGTGTTTATAGTTTGTATATTTTTTATGGGTTGATATACTCGATTCACTATAAACAATGCTCTGATACCAATCTGTCACACCCCAAAACCGTAACGGCGGAAACGTTCGGGTGTGGAGGACGTCATGTACAGTATCACAACAAAGCATAGTAGTAAACAAGCAACAACATCATCCATTGCATTAATAATATAGTTTAATACAAGTGTATTATGTATAGTTTATAAGACACCAAAATATGAATCAAAATAAAATATGAGTCTTGAATGTGCTCCATCTTCTCAAAAGTTGGCCTCGGTACCTGTCTACTGATGACCTGAGAATACAAGTTATTTTGAAGGAGTTTGTCAGCTTTAAAGGTGGTGAGTTCATAAGCATTTTAGTGTCATTATTAGTATAAAAATGTTTGTAACAGTGTAATGTGAGTGTTTGTAATTGTTTGTAAATGTTTGTACTTCCTAGAAAATCCTGTATTTTCTACTGAAATGTAGTCTTCTACCAAGACCTGACTATTTGTATGTTTGTTCTTTTGTAAATGTAAGAGCCTTCCCAAGTGAAGCTATCATTATAAAAATATAGTTTACGTTATCATTTATGTGAGATGATCACAAAGTAAATACAATAGGGAAAACCAATGTTTATCTCAACAGTGACACTGCTGGTTATAAAGAAATAGAATAAAGACTCCAGGTCGTATTAAATGTACTATACACCTCGGAGAGTCATTATCGCCTTTAGTTCTTAGTTGGTTAATTAAAGGTTTAAATGTGGACTCGTTTGTAACCATGCTGATTGATGGCTGAATAACTGATGACCTTCCGGGTTCATAAAATAGTGAGGTGACATTTTGTCACCCCTTGGCCTTATCGGTTGGGACTGTAGCTAGCAGTCGGGGTGTGGGAGTGTCTCTCCCGTATAGATCAATACACACGATGCCCGCCCTCCCTCCAGGAGACTCTGGTTACAATATGATACAACAATGTCTTGTTGTATCCAAAAATAGTATGTCACATTCTACTTATCGTATTCTAATGTTTGTATAGTATATTCTCATGTATAGTATCAGGTAAGTTCTCCTAGTTTCTCTTCATGGTATGTTCTATTGTATAGTGTATAGTATGTATTGTTTCTTGTCATAGTATTCTCTATCAGTTTCTCTTTATAGTAAGTATTGACCCATGTATGAACGGACTCTTTGTATATTTCATTGTACTAGAAATAGTGAGTAGTATATCTCTAAACTATACCTATTATAGTTTACTAGTAATGTTGTTTGAATGACTTAGTAATTTTATACACCTTTACTACCCAAAGGTGTTGGAACTGAGGTAAAAGCTTTTATATCTACACATATATACATAATATATAACGAAGGATCAAACGACACTCGGACAAACAACAGGTTACTCTAAGTCCACAACCAAACAAGGAACAGGAAATAAAGTGAGTTATCAGTCCTAAGTCCTTCAAACCTTACTTATATAACTATATATGCATTAGACATGGTTTTGACAATATATAAGTTTGAAAGTGTTAAAAGAAAATGTTTGGTATATAAAACAAGTTTGATAAAGAGTTTAACATGTAAAAGAGTTTGATTAACATTTTGAAGTAGTTCGTTTGATAACATAGCTAAAAGTACAGCAAATCCATTGTTTCATAGTTATTAATCACATGTGATTGATATAATAACTAAAATGTTTCAACTTGTATTCCCCCCCCCCCCATAAAAGCATTTCAAATCATTTCAAAGGTTGATTAAGGGGGTATGAACTCACCTGTAGTGAGTGGTTTGGATGAACGAGTGGTATAGGATGCTAAGTTTCAAGTGAAGACTTGAGCACACACACGGATCCTATTTATCATATAATGATACATATAAGTATATAATTAGTGTTTATACAACTAATCATGAAAGGAAACACCCTAGGACATAGGATACACTTAGATTTAAGTGCTACAATCACATGTGATTGCATACCAAGGGTGTATGGCCACCCTATAGAGTTCACGGTCCAAGTGTTCACGGTCCATTGAGTTCACGGATCAAATGGGTTTACGGTTCCATGTGTTTATAGTCCTATGACCTTACGGTCATAAGGTTTACGGTCTAATGACCTTACGGTCATGGAGTTCACGGTCTAAGGAGATTCAACCGCAAACTCACCAAATCTTTCACAAATGATGGTTTTCAAGGGCTTCAATCAAAGGCATCGCAAACTCACCAAATCTTTCACAAGTGATGATCTTAAGTCCAAAATGAAGGATCCTAACTAGATAGATGTAAAGGAGGGTGGTACTTACGGTTTTGAAGGCAAGGAAGGTGTTTTCGGTACAAAACACAACCGTGTTCTTGAGAAACTTTGATGATCTAGATAAAAGATGAAATCCTTGGATGAATCAAGAGTGAAACAATGATTTAGGAAGGATCTAACACACAAAGAAGGAATTACTTACTTGTTCTTGATGATTTGGAAGCAAAAGTTTATGCTTTTTCAGAGAGAATCGGTTCTAAGGCTTGAAAGAGGGAAAAGAATGGCTCAAGTGATCACCCTCCATATATATAGGGATGGGTTTACGGTCACCATGACCGTAAACTCATTGGTCTTGACCGTAAACTCCCTTTTTGAGGAGGTTTACGGTTGCAGGCAGTTAAGAACTTAAGCTGCTATTTCCAATCTCTTATTCCTTTGATGTACTAGGGTTAGAATACTCAAAATAGATTCCAAACAGTGATAATTGGAAGAAAAATGAGTCTAACACTGATAGGTTTAATTTATTAAACAAGCTTGGAAATTTCAGGTTGTCACATCAAACTCCGGGAGTTGATTATGATGAGACCTTTTCACATGTTGCAAAGATTAAGTCCATTAGGGTTCTGTTTGCCATCGCTGCATTTCATGATTATGAAAAATGGTAAATGGATGTCAAAACCGCCATCCTTAATGGAAGTTTGGCTGAGGATGTTTACATGAGTCAGCCAGAGGGTTTTTTCAGTACAGAATACCCTAATAGAGTGTGTAAGCTCGAGAAATCCATTTATGGATTGAAACAGACACCTCGCAGACGGAATCTATGCTTCGATGAGAAAGTCAAAGAGTTTGGCTTTTCGAGGAGTGAAGATGAATCTTGTGTCTATGTCAAGGCTAGTGGGAGTATAGTTAGCTTTTTGGTACTGTATGTGGATGACATACTACTCATAGGAAACGACATCCCAACCTTGCAGGAAGTCAAGTCCTGGCTTGGGAAGTGTTTCTCTATGAAAGACCTAGGAGAAGCTGCCTATATTCTAGGGATAAGGATTCTGAGAGACCGGAGAAAAAGACTAATTGCACTTAGTCAGAGTACCTACTTGAATAAGGTACTGAGGAGGTTCAGTATGCAAGACTCCAAGAAAGGAGAGTTACCCATACAGAGCAACGACAGACTGAGTAAAACTCAGAGCCCGAGTACTGAGGCTGAGAGAGAAGAAATGAGTCGAGTACCTTATGCTTCTGCAGTAGGCTCGATCGCGTATGCTATGACCTGCACTCATCATGATGTGGCCTTTGCCTTGAGCATGGTCATCAGATATCAGGGGAACCCTGGCAAGGCTCACTGGACTGCGGTAAAGAATATCCTCAAGTACCTGCGGAGGACTAAGGACTGGGTCCTTACCCTCGGTGGGAGTGATGACTTGAGAATTGTAGGGTATAGTGATGCTAGCTTTCAGACTGATAGGGATAATTTCCGCTCTCAGTCAGGCTGGGTCTTTACCTAAAACGGAGGAGAAATCACTTGGAAGAGTTCCAAGCAGGAGACAATGGCTGATTCAACTTGTGAATCAGAGTATATAGCAGCAAGCGAGGCAGTAAAGGAGGTCATATGGCTGAAAAACTTCATTGGAGACCTTGGAGTTCTACAAACTATAAAGGAGCCAATGGAAATTTTCTGTGATAGTGAAAGTGCAGTTGCCTTAGCCAAGGAACCAAGGGATCACGGGAGATCCAGACACATCGATAGAAAATACAATTTCATCAGACATCGAATTGCAGAAGGACTCCTCGTGGCAAAGAGGGTATCATAGGATGAGAACCCAGCAGATCCCCTCACGAAGGGACTGAGTCGAGTTAAGCATCTCCAGCATGCTCGGAGCATAGGCTAAAGGATGATATTAGTTTTAGTAGTTAGACAATTTTCAAATTTGTAAAGTGTAATTGACATTTGATGATGAATAAAAGTTGTGCTTATTTATGAGTAAAGTGTTGCTATCATTTGTCAATCGTTTACTATATTTCTTTTGCATGTTTTGACTTCCAGAATAATTATGTTTGGTATATCATATTATTCGAATTCTCTACAGTCGGTCATATGTTGGAAGTAGGTATGAATCAAGACTATCATGAGTTGGTTGCAGAGGTCAAAGTTGTTGGACATGGCTACTGGTATCACTTCATGGAATTTATCTCGAGTGATCGTGAGACGGTAATATCATATAAGTCTTCAAACCTAGAGATATGGCTTGTTGCCTATGAGTTGGTTATGCATTGATCGTACGAAACTGCATTGGTAACTCGATGTTATAAAACGTACTTTTGTGTGTGATTCAACAAGTAGTAGAACAAGCATATGAGTCGAAGTTTATCTGTTCCTTCTTGGATTAGAAACGGATATCTGGACCCCTCGATGATTTTGTTTTGACCTATGTACCGGGCCCGATCAGAACTAAGTTAATGTATTTGTTCGGCTGATATCGGGAAACAAACTGTTGGACAATAAGTAAGACATTGTTGCATGTATTTGTCCGGCTGATATCTAGAACAGAGGATTATATGATCACTTATCTTAAATGTCGTAACATCATCTTCTCAGTTCCGAGAGACCTTGAAAGAGCTACGATTGCTGATCGGTTCCTGAAGTCATACTTGCAGTTATAGTTATTAAACTTACCCAAGTGGGAGACTGTTGGTTAAGGTGTCTAAGTCCATAACTATATTTGGTATGTGCTTGACTCGACCCGACATGGTCCATTTGGGTTGCATGGCATCATGAATTTGGATAAACTAAAATGAGAGAAATAACACTTATGGTTTATTAATATATTATAAGTTCTAATATATTAATAATATTATTTAATTAGTATTGATCAAGAATTAATTTAGAATTAATTAAGTGATCAAAAGATGACTAATTAAATATATGGGTTGATTATGTAAATCATCCATCCTTGTATAGTGGACTAGATGCTCCATGGATTATCAAGTTGGGCTAAGGTTCATAGGATGCTCCATGGGACTTACAAACCCATGGGTCATGGAAATGAAGAGTCATGTCACATTAGGGTTTACATGGTGTAACCCTAGATGTGACACACAATATAAAGAACATGATATCATCTAAAATCGGCTACACTAAGAAAAGAAGAGGGCTAGGCCGATTTTGAGGTGTTATACATTCTGTCAAAGTTATTCCAAAGCACTTGGTGTTGTGTGAAACATTTGAGGCATCACACTTGGGGTGCTAGGCTCTCAAGGTTTTCAAGGAATCAAATCAACTACAAGGTATGTAATTCTAGCCATCTTTTATGTTAAAAGTTCCCCATGTATGCTAGATAGGATTATGAACCTTGGAAATCATATTTTACATGTATTTTAGACAAACATAGATCCAAGGTTTTGCTAGGTTTGCATGTACACTTAGGGGTGTTAGAATGCTCATAACCCATCATGAACACTGCGGGTGCGTTTGTTAACCCAAAGGGCATCACTACAAACTCGTAGTGACCGTACCGATATCTGAATGCCGTTTTGGGAACATCCTTCTCCTGAACCCATAGTTTATGGTCTCCCGATCTTAGATCGGTCTTTGAAAAGTATGCTCCTTGGAGTTGATCAAATAGGTCGTCGATTCGGGGTAAAGGGTATCGGTTTTTGTGTAACATCCATAAATTTTACGCCAAATTTAAACTTTTCAAGCATAAATAAAACCAAATAGTATTTGTTTACAAAAGTGTTTTCAATTCATTATTCAATCAGAGTGTCCCAAAAGCCAGATCATAAGGATGAGGAGCGGTACAGTCACGCCTTCGCCTTGCCATGAACTCCTGAAGTACCTGAAACAATAAACTGAAAACTGTAAGCCCGAGGGCTTAGTGAGCTACCCCCAAAATACCAATACCACACTGATAATACCATATCCATAATAATCAATCAATCAACACGCATACTGGGCCATCAGCCTGACTGGACCGCCCTACCGGGCCTACAGTCCAACTGAATCTATACCGAGCCTTCGGCATGACTGGACCGCCACGTGGGCCTACAGTCTCCCCGGACCGCTCATAGGGTGTGTTGGCCTTCAGCACAGAGCAGGACCACCTCAACCCAAGCAACAAGCAATTAATCATGTGCGCATAACTAACATATACTGGCATATACAATCATCAAACATATCTATCTCACTGATCACCAAACATAGCAATCACTCATAACTATAGCACTGACCTAGCAGGTCACTGACATATTAATCCCTACGAATCATAAGAGCATAACATACTGTCTATCCTGATTCCGATCTAACAGATCATATCCACATGTAGCATACCATCACGATAACAACTAAAAAGGGTCGGCCTTGGGGCCTTAGACCCTATCGATATAGTGAGGATAACTCACCTCGCAGATGCCGGCTCGGTAGATAAATCCCAACTCTCGAATCACTTGACACAGGCTCCGCCACCTATTACCATAGCACAATATACTCATAAGTCCTTAACCTTATAAGGTACTCCATAACCGACTAGTCAACCCCTGGTCAAAGAAAAAGTCCTCAGTCAAGGTCAACAGTCCATGTTGACCTTAACTCGCCGAGTTCCTTGAAGCACTTTCCAACTCGCCGAGTCATCGAGGTGACTCGTCGAGTTCCTCCGATTCTCGATCAAAATCTAAGGCCACCCGTCGAGTTTCCCTCTTGCAACACGACGGATACACACGCATACATGTCCTGGAGAAAACTCATCCGACTCGCCGAGTTGTTCATACAACTCGCCGAGTCTATGGCAATCTTCATCGGACTCGCCGAGTTGCTCATCCAACTCGTCGAGCTCAAGGCCATCTTCATACGACTCGTCGAGTCAACCTTGTGACTCGCCGAGTTCCTTCAGTCCTTAAGCCATACAGACTTATTTAAGCCATGCAATGGCTCCAAATTATAGATCCAAGCTTCTAGAGCATGCTTTTTACGTAAAGTTGCAAACTTTACGTGTATGCATGACTAAAAAGGCTCTTAATGGCAATTCTAAGCTCTTAATGGGGTTTCATGCACAAGGAGGGCCTCCATCACCCCCAAACCCGAAACTTTATGATTCTAGTATTTAGGGAGGGTCCAGATCTGAAGTTACAACTTCAGATCTAGCCCATAGCTCACCATATCAACTCAAAATCCATAAAACCCTAAAACCCAACCAAAAGAAAACAGATCTAGATGGAAAGGGAAGTAAAGATTGCAACTTGATACCTCCAGAAGATGCTAACTGGGGTAAGTTCTGCTTCCCACACCTTCCTTGCTTCAACTCCTTTGCTCTTCAAGCTTTTCCATCCTAGCCAACCTTCTTTCCAAGGCTTAAATCACACCAAGAAGAGTACCACACGAATTAGGGTTTCACTGAGCTCTCAAAGACTGTATAGAGGCCAAAGGAGGCTGAGGTTCCTTTAAATAGGGTGCAAAACCCCGGGATTTAGGGTTTCCTCTGCCAGATCCTACTCGTCGAGTCCCTTTATGGACTCGGCAAGTAGTTCACTAAACACGCGATCCAAACCCGTTGCTACTCGACGAGCAGGGCAACCAACTCGTCGAGTAGGCCTTGAAAACAAATATATTCTTACTTAAACAATACCTGGGAATCGGGGCGTTACAATTCTCCCCCACTTGAACTAGACCTCGCCCTCGAAGTTCGCTGGACTAAACAATGCTGGGTAATGCTCCCGCATTTCCGCCTCTGGCTCCCACTGCACTTTTACCAAAGGTATCTCTTTGTTCCGCAAAATCTTCTTCTTTTCCAGGATGGCCACAGGCCTCTCCACATAGTTCAGGCGCTCAACGACCTGAATATCATCCAGTGATACCACTGCCTCCTGGTCTATAATACACTTCCGCAATTGCGAAACATGGAACGTGCTATGGATCCGGCTAAGCTCCTCCGGGAGCTCCAACCTATAAGCCACCTTGCCAACCCTGGCAATGATCCTGAACGGCCCAATGAAACGGGGGCCCAATTTTCCCCTCTTCCTGAAACGGATCACACCCTTCCAGGGTGAGACTTTCAGAAGTACCATGTCACCCACCTAAAATTCCAACTCATATCGGCATCTGCCGGCATAACTCTTCTGCCGACTCTGAGCGGTCTGCAAATGCTGTCTAACCTACTGTATCTTTTCGGTAGTTTGCAGAACTACCTCTGTCCGCCCCATTACCTTGTGCCCAATCTCACCCCAGCAGACTGGGGTTCTACACTTCCGACCATATAACAACTCGAAAGGTTGGGCGCCAATACTGGAATGATAGTTGTTGTTCTAGGCAAACTCTGCAAGCGGTAGGTGGGAATCCCAACTCCCACCAAATTCAATAACGCACGCCCTCAACATATCCTCGAGGGTTTGGATGGTCCGCTCACTCTGCCCATCTGTCTGCGGATGGAAAGTTGTACTAAAATGCAGTCGCGTACCCAGTTCCTCATGGAACTTCTGCCAAAAACGGGAAGTAAACCTGACATCCCTATCGGAAACGATAGAAACTGGAACCCCATGGCGAGAGACAATCTTGCTGACATACATGTCGGCCAATTTCTCAGCCGACGAACTCTCCCGTATGGCCAAGAAATGGGCACTCTTGGTCAACCGATCCACGATGACCCATATAGCATCAAACCCCTTCGCCGTCCTCGGCAACTTTGTAATGAAATCCATCGTGATCTGCTCCCATTTCCACATGGGAATCTCCAGAGGCTGCAGCTTGCCATGCGGCCTCTGATGCTCGGCCTTGACTATCCTACAGGTCATGCACCTCTCAACATACCTAGCGATTTCTCGCTTCATGCACAGCCACCAGTAGCTCAAACTCAAATCCCGGTACATCTTGGTGGCCCCCGGATGTATAGAAAAGTGAGACTTATGAGCCTCCTCCATCACTGTCTGTCGGATCCCTCCGGTCATTGGAACCCAAACCCGACCGTGTCAGGTCAATAATCCGCGTCTATCCTGAACAAACCGGGCGTTCTCGCCCTTAATCCGCTCCATCTTCCAGTTCTCTGGTCTCATGCCCTCGACCTGAGCATTCCTAATCAAGCTCACAAGCGGGGAATCCACCGCTATCCTCATATACCTTGCCGGGGTAGAAGACCCAGCTGACTTGCGGCTCACAGCGTCCGCAACCACATTCGCTTTACCAGGATGGTAAAGGATCTCACAATCATAGTCCTTGACTACATCCAGCCACCTGCGCTGCCTCATATTCAGGTTCGGATGATCCATAAGGTGCCTCAAACTCTTGTGATCCGTGCATATAGTACATCGGACCCCGTACAGATAATGCCTTCAAATCTTAAGAGCGAAAACCACCACTCCTAACTCAAGATCGTGCGTAGGGTATCTCATCTCATGCGGCTTCAGCTGCCGCGATGCATAGGCTATCACCCGTCCCCTCTGCATGAGGACCGCCCCCAGACATGTGATGGATGCATCACAAAATACCACAAAATCCTTGACTCCCTCGGGGAGCGTCAACACTGGTGCCTCACAAAAACATCGTCGGAGGGTCTCAAACGCCCTCTGCTGCTCAGGACCCCACCGGAAATCCACCCCCTTCCTCGTTAGACGAGTGAGGGGTACTGCAACCTTGGAAAATCTCGAATAAATCTCCGGTAGTACCCTGCTAATCCCAAGAAACTCCTAATGTCAGAGGGAGATTTCGGAATCTCCCATTGCATAACGGCCTCGACTTTGGCCGGGTCGACCAAAATCCCCTCCTGGTTAACGAGATGCCCGAGGAACTGGACCTCTCGTAACCAAAACTCACACATCGAGAACTTGGCATACATCCGTTCTCGTCGCAGAACCTCCAGCAGCTCCCTGAGGTGCTCCTCGTGCTGCTCTCGTGTCTTGAAATACACCAATATATCGTCTATGAACACAATGACCGAGCGATCGAGCATCGGTCTGCAGACCCTGTTCATCAAATCCATGAACACTGTCGGCGCGTTGGTGAGCCCAAACGGCATCACCACGAACTCGTAATGACCATAACGAGTCTGAAACGCGGTCTTCTCACGTCTTCCTCCCTCACCCTGACCTGGTGATATTCGGACCTCAAATCGATCTTGGAAAACCAAGATGCACCCTGCAGTTGATCGAAAAGATCATCTATCCTCGGGAGTGGATAACGGTTCTTCACCGTTAACTTATTCAACTCCCTATAGTCAATGCACATCCTGTGCGAACCATCCTTCTTCCTGACGAAAAGGATCGGTGCTCCCCATGGGGAACTACTCGGACGAATAAAGTGCTTACCCAAGAGCTCCTGCAACTGAGATGACAACTCCTGCATCTCTGGCGGTGCCAGTCGGTACGGCGCCTTAGCGATAGGGGCCGCACCCGACACTAGATCAATCCTAAACTCAACCTGCCTCTCCGGAGGCACTCCGGGTAACTCCTCCGGAAACACTTCAGCAAACTCTCTAACTACTGGGACCTCCGAAACCGAGGGCTGATTCCTAACCCGCGTATCTACCACATACGCTAAATAACCGGCACACCCGTGCTGAATATACTGTCGAGCCTTGGCCGCCGAACAAAACCCTAATCCCATCCTGGTGCCCTCGCCATATACCACCAGTTCTCCCCCACTTGGGGTTCGAACTACCACTCGTTGTCCCTCACAGTCGATCATGGCGCCAAATCGACTGAGCCAATCCATTCCTACAATCACGCACACTTCCCCCATTGGAATAGGAATCAAATCTATCGGCAAGGGCACCCCGAAAATCTCCAACTCGCATCCCCGGTAGACCGAAGAAGCAGAAACCCCGTGCTCGTTGGCGATTGAAACTCGCAACGGACACTCAAGCTCATCTACCAACACACTAAACCCTCTACTGAAAGTCTGAGATACGAATGACCGACTCGCCCCCGAGTCAAATAAAACCAAAGCAGGCAAAGAATTCACTAAAAATGTACCAAATCACAGGTACAACCAATAAGCATGACACAAATACAATAACTGAGATAGAGAATAGAAACGTACCGGCAACCACATCCGGTACTGCCTTGGTCTCCTCGGCCGTGAGCTAGAAGGCGCGACCCTGAGCCTTCAGAGGCTCCACCTTGACTGGCCTCCCATCTCCAATCCTCACAGTAGCTGACGCAGGACCCTGTACCGGCTTGGCGGCGAGCTACGGACAGTTGGTCTTCACATGACCAACCTGATGACAATGGTAACAAATCCTCATATCCGCTGGAGGGGCGGACTGACTGCAGTCCCTGGCATAGTGCCCCTCCCTGCCATATTTGTGGCATCCACCTCCTGTTCGACAAACCCCCGAATGACCCCTACCACACTTTCCACATGTGCGGCTCTGCTGACTCCCAGTCCGAGTATCAGCGGTCTTAGACCGCTTAGGCGCCGGTTGAGACTGTGCCGGTGCCTGATGATGCTCCTTCAACTGCAGCTCTGTCTCCAACTCACGCCGCCTCGCGGCTTCCTGAAGATCCAGGAGGGTATCACATCGCTGTGTAGACACAAACTGTCGAATATCAGTCTTGAGCATACTCAGATAACGAGTCATCTGAGACTGCTCTGAAGCAAACTCCGGGCAAAACATAGCCCTCTCCGTGAACATACGGGTAATCTCCATCACTGACTCTCCATCCTGTCTCAATGTCAAAAACTCCAGAGCAAGCCGCTCCCGCTCAACACGTGGAACGTAGCGGGTGCGGAACATATCCCGGAACTGCTCCCAAGTAACAGCAGCTCGCTGATCATCCCTGTACGACCCTGTCGTCAATCTCCACCAGTCCTTTGCCCCAAGCCTCAGCAGGTTCAGGGCACACCTGACCTTCTGGTCAGCAGGACATGAACACATGAAGAAACATCCCTCCACGTCTGATAACCACCTCATAGCTCTGATCGCATCCTGTGTACCATCAAATGTCGGTGGCTTCATATTATCGAAGTCCCGGTATTGGAAAGCCCTGCTGGCTCCTCCTCTAACCTCTGCTGCAGTTACAGCCGAAGTGGCTACAGCGATAGCTGTCTTTGCTAGAGCTGCATATCGCTTATCAAAGTACTCGACCATCGCGGTCTTAATCGACCCAAACATCTCTGGTAGCTGTGCTCGGAACGCTGCAGCAATCTCTTCGTGCATATTCTCCCGGATCCTGGCATCCAACTCCTCGGTCCCTATCTGTACCACGGGCTCAGGTGCTACCGGCACCTCCGACCCTCCGTCTCCCGACCCTGACCCCGATCCGGACCCTGATCCTGATCCGGGCCCAGCAACAAAACGTCTCGTCACCACCATACTGAAAGATATACTCAATCATCAGATAAATAACATAATATCGGGAGACCAAAACCCACAAACCCTAGGGGTTGTGACTTCCTTGCTATGCGTATGGGTCCTGTGCTTTCAGTAGTACGGGCTCATACTACCTTCCACACCTACCCATATTTGTCTCAAGTATCACCACAACACCCTAACACTAGCATCAACATAAAATGCACTCAACCCTCATCCCTAGAGGAATATCAACTATCTTGCAACTGGTCTTACCGCTTCTCACAACTCACACATCCATGAAACTGTCATCATCCCTTGCAGCGCTACTGTATGCTAACTGCACATAACGCTGGACCCAATAGACTTTCGAATGTCCCATCCTACCCGAAGGCCGAATCAACATTCTCAGGCTATGAGGTCTTTATTATGCACAGCCGTGATGCATACACTAAACATCTACAGTTATGATGTCAATTCCACATACAAGAAATCCTAGGCTAATGGGTATCATATAATCAGGCAAGCCTATCATGCGATTCCTGAAGATCCCTAGCCTAGCACTAGCATGCAGTTCTAACATATCAAAATATCAAATAACTGTATGGTATTTTGGGGTTTACTTACAGGCTCCGGCTGATCGTACCCTCTGCATCCTCCATCCTTTATTTTGAAACCATTTTAAAATTTTTACTTTCCGAAAACCTCCTTGATTTGAGACTGGATTCACACGAGTGTTCCTCCAATTCACTCAAACCAAGGCTCTAATACCAACTTGTAACATCCATAAATTTTACGCCAAATTTAAACTTTTCAAGCATAAATAAAACCAAACAGTATTTGTTTACAAAAGTGTTTTCAATTCATTATTCAATCAAAGTGTCCCAAAAGCCAGATCATAAGGATGAGGAGCGGTACGGTCACGCCTTCGCCTTGCAATGAACTCCTGAAGTACCTGAAACAATAAACTGAAAACTGTAAGCCCGAGGGCTTAGTGAGCTACCCCCAAAATACCAATACCACACTGATAATACCATATCCATAATAATCAATCAATCAACACGCATACTGGGCCATCAGCCTGACTGGACCGCCCTACCGGGCCTACAGTCCAACTGAATCTATACCGAGCCTTCGGCATGACTGGACCGCCACGTGGGCCACAGTCTCCCCGGACCGCTCATAGGGTGTGTTGGCCTTCAGCACAGAGCAGGACCACCTCAACCCAAGCAACAAGCAATTAATCATGTGCGCATAACTAACATATACTGGCATATACAATCATCAAACATATCTATCTCACTGATCACCAAACATAGCAATCACTCATAACTATAGCACTGCCCTAGCAGGTCACTGACATATAAATCCCTACGGATCATAAGAGCATAACATATTGTCTATCCTGATTCCGATCTAACATATCATATCCACATGTAGCATACCATCACGATAACAACTAAAAAGGGTCGGCCTTGGTGCCTTAGACCCTATCGATATAGTGAGGATAACTCACCTCGCAGATGCCGACTCGGTAGATAAATCCCAACTCTCGAATCACTTGACACAGGCTCTGCCACCTATTACCATAGCACAATATACTCATAAGTCCTTAACCTTATAAGGTACTCCATAACCCACTAGTCAACCCCTGGTCAAAGTCAAAGTCCTCAGTCAAGGTCAACAGTCCATGTTGACCTTAACTCGTCGAGTTCCTTGAAGCACTTTCCAACTCGCCGAGTCATCGAGGTGACTTGTCGAGTTCCTCCGATTCTCGATCAAACTCTAAGGCCACCCATCGATTTTCCCTCTTGCAACACGACGGATACACACGCATACATGTCCTGGAGAAAACTCATCCGACTCGCCGAGTTGTTCATACAACTCGCCGAGTCTATGGCAATCTTCATCGGACTCGCCGAGTTGCTCATCCAACTCGTCGAGCTCAAGGCCATCTTCATACGACTCGCCGAGTGAACCTTGTGACTCGCTGAGTTCCTTCGGTCCTTAAGCCATACAGACTTATTTAAGCCATGCAATGGCTCCAAATTATAGATCCAAGCTTCTAGAGCATGCTTTTTACGTAAAGTTGCAAACTTTACGTGTATGCATGACTAAAAAGGCTCTTAATGGCAATTCTAAGCTCTTAATGGGGTTTCATGCACCAGGAGGGCCTCCATCACCCCCAAACCCGAAACTTTATGATTCTAGTATTTAGGGAGGGTCCAGATCTGAAGTTACAACTTCAGATCTAGCCCATAGCTCACCATATCAACTCAAAATCCATAAAACCCTAAAACTCAACCAAAAGAAAAGAGATCTAGATGGAAAGGGAAGTAAAGATTGCAACTTGATACCTCCAGAAGATGCTAGCTGGGGTAAGTTCTGCTTCCCACACCTTCCTTGCTTCAACTCCTTTGCTCTTCAAGCTTTTCCCTCCTAGCCAACCTTCTTTCCAAGGCTTAAATCACACCTAGAAGAGTACCACACGAATGAGGGTTTCACTAAGCTCTCAAAGACTGTAAAGAGGCCAAAGGAGGCTGAGGTTCCTTTAAATAGGGTGCAAAACCCCGGGATTTAGGGTTTCCTCTGCCAGATCCTACTCGTCGAGTCCCTTTATGGAGTAGGCCTTGAAAGCAAAGAAATTCTTATTTAAAAAATACCTGGGAATCGGAGCGTTACATTTTGACAGTAAGCTTATATAGCTCGTGGTAGTCGATGCACATGCGAAACGATCCATCTTTCTTTTTCACAAACAGAACTGGTGCTCCTCAAGGCGAGAAGCTGGGTCTAATGAACCCTTTGCCCAACAGTTCGTTTAATTGGCTGGATAGTTCCTGTATCTCGGCTGGCGCTAGACGGTAGGGCACTTTGGCTAGGGGGGTAGCTGCGGGGATTAGGTCGATTCGGAATTCAACTTGTCGAGCAGGTGGAACTCCGGGAAGGTCTTCTGGGAATACGTCAGGGAAATTACAGACCTCCGGAATGTCCTTGACGTTCTTCACCTCTTGTTTCTTATCCACTACATGGGCTAACAAGGCGTGGTATTCCTTGCGGAGATACGTTTGGGCTTTGGCGCAATAGATGATTTGTAGGTTTGCACTAGGTTTGTCGCCGTAGACGACAAGAATTTCGCCACTCGGCAGATTAAGGCGTACGGCCTTTTAGTAACACAGAATGTCAGCACGATTTGAACTTAACCAATCCATGCCAATGATGTTGTCAAAGCTTTTTATTGATACCGGCTATAGATCGATTTTGAACGAGTGATTGTCTAGAGTGAGGGTACACCCTGAGTATATGTCGTTAGTGCTTTCTGTTTTTCCATTAGCCATTTCTACGACGTATGTATCTTTTAGTGATTGGGGATTTTGTTTTAATAATTTTTTGAATTTGTGGCTAACGAAACTCCTCTCCGCTCCACTATCGAATAATATGCATGCATATGAGTTATTGAGGAGAAACATACCGGTAACCACCGTGGGATCCTCCCTTGCTTCTCCCTGCCCTAAGGCCAAGATCCTTCCGACACCGCTGGTGCTTGCGTTTTTAGCTTTTGGGCAGTCCCTCTTGTAGTGCCCAGTTTCCCCGCAGTCGTAACAGGCTCGGCTTGCTCCGACGTTGGCGGCCGGGTTGGCTTGTTGGGCAGACGCCCTACAGAAACGGGAAGGGTACCAGCATATTGTCTCAGCGGTGCTGGGGTGGAAGGAGTAGTGGCTGCATGGATGGCAACAGTTTGCTGCTTCTTGGCGGGGTCCTGCGCCGGTTGCTTCTTTTTATTATCCCAGAACTTCCTCTTGTTGTTCCCTCCTTTTGCTTGATCGGAGGTGGTTGTTACATTGACATGGCTAGCCCGATGATCGATTAGTTGTTGTGCCAACTCCTTGGCACTGTCAAAGGTGGTTGGCCTTGAGGCCAACATGCTATTTTTAATCTGGGATGATAGTCCCCAGAGATATCGTTCCACCTTCTTGCTTTCTGGAGTGACCATCGCCGGACAGAGGAGTGCTAGATCATTGAATCGGGCAGTGTAAGCTGCAAGGTCAGAGCCCGTCATTTTGAGACTCCACAGTTCTTGCTCTAATTTTTGCACTTCACCCCTTGGGCAATACTCCTTCAGCATCATAGTTTTCAAGTCTTCCCAACTTATCGAATTAGCCACGACGAGTGTCAGTGATTTTACGTGGCCGTTCCACCAAGTAAGGGTCGTGTCGGTGAAAGTGCAAGCTGCGAATTTGACTTTGTTTCCTTCGGGGCATACACAGATCTCGAAGACAGATTCGGTCTTCTCGAACCATTGCATCAAAGAGATGACGCCCCCGCTACCATTGAAAGAATCGGGTTTTCCATTAGTGAAGTCCTTATAGGAATACTCTCTCGAACGCCCTTGGCTATCTCCTTGACTGGAGTTATTAGTACCGCTCCCTGACCTCCTAGCACCATCAGTGCTGATTTGGGACATAGCAGCTGCCACTGCGGCCGTAACCGCAGCCTGGAACATAACAGGATCATACCGGGGAGGCAGCGGTGGTGGATTTGTTTGCGTTCTGCCAGTGCGTCTAGCAGATCTACGAGATGGCATCTTTCTGTCATAGAATTTTAAGGATGAAACGAGTATATGTCTTTTAGTAATGGTTATAAGTTGGGTGTCGTAAAACTAGGTTATTAGTTTTTCAAGTATATTATTTTTCGACTTCCAAATGTTTGCAAACAATTCATAGTAGGAGTCTATATAAATAAACTTATGAATTTAGTAGTAATGACTTCAAATAAAATCTTGTAATCTTTGTTCCATGCCTGATCCACTCATAAGACTACTTGATGTATACTAGTTGTGTGCAACTAAGGTTCAATAGACCATCGAACTTATTGAGTCTGCCCTGAGCCCACAACCAAACAAGGAACAGGATCCAAGGTGGACTCACCATTTCTAAGTCGATCGCCTCTTAATTACATATAACCTCGAGGTATATATTAAATAATCTCAGAGTTACCATAAGCAAATCGTTTGTAATGTTATGTTATGCAATCTGAGGTGAACTCCCAATAAAATAACATGCATGCCAATTTTCATTGATATAATTTAGTACATGTTTTTAGGAAAATTTAACCTTATAGAAGGTCTACATTATATCAACGTAACAGAAAATTTTGACAGCACATAGACCCTTTGACTAGTGTAATCACCTAGACGCAGTGTCAAAACTACTTGCAAGAAAGGGTAGCCCCAACGCATACCCGTAAACCTAATTTATAACAAAATGTGAGTAGTTGCAAGCACTACTCGAGGCAGGTGGTATCAGCTGGTCCCTTGCGGCCCTTGAGACGAGGTCGAGGCTCCCTTTAGGTCGGAGTCTCGTGGAACTTAAGTCAAAGTTGAAACTATGACTAGTATACTTGGTTCTTCAGGTTCACTTGAATCTCGGAACCACTACATATAAATGCCAATAAACCGACAGAAAGGAATTACAAACATTATTTATAACTATAAAAGAGTTATAAGACTCAAAAATAATTTGACGCCTCCAAAATTCAATCTACCTTGATATATAAAGTTTAGCAAAATCTGAACAACCCTAAAAGCCCTAAAAACTCATATTTATAAACTTTAACCTTAAAAATCCTATAAAAATAATTATGAAACTTATAATATTATCTTATCATAATAATTATTATGAAATACAATCAATGAAAAATAAAGATTTAGTTATTAACATTTACTCTTGATTTATAAGTCAAATATCAAGAGGTTTATGCATAAAACCTAGGTTAAGGTGCACATTTTATAAAATGTTGGATATTTTTATAAAAGATTCGAATTTTTGTAAAAGAAACAAGAGAGAGGGAGCCTCTCCCCCCCTAAAATTCATCCTCTCTCTCCCATTATCTCTCTTCCCTAAAATTTGAATCATTTCTCACTTCTCCACACTTTACCTCCTCATTCTCTCTCACACTCTTCATCACCACTCCATCTTCTCTCTTCCCCTCACCCTAACCACGAAATTTTCCAGAAAAATGGCTCCAAGAACACACCTTAAAATCTAAATATTCATCATTTGAAGTAATCTTGAAGGTAATCCCGAATTTTCTTTCATTCTACTTCACTTTTCCTTCTAGTTTTGCTATTTTCTTACACTTTCTCCTTCTTCTCCTTCTTCATCTTCTTCAAACTTGTTTTCTTTTTGTTAAAATAGTTTTTAGAACATCATGGATGCGTTTTAACACCATGCATGTATGATAAACAAGGTTGCATGGTCATGATCTTAGTGCAAAAATCGATTTTAAGGATTAAAACATCAAACTCAAGTTAAGAGTTTTTGAGAAACAAAATTTTGTTCATAAATGCATGTATACATTTTGATAAGTTTTAATCTTTTGATTTCTGGAAACATGACTAGAATATAATTTTATCATGATATCTTTAAAATATTTCAAAAGATTTACTCAAAGAAATGATGAAAACTCACTTTTCTAACCAATCATCATGCATGCAATCTACAAAATTTCTTTACCTGACTTTAAACTGCCATATCTCACTCATTTCTTAACCAAAATTCGAGATTCGTTTTCTGAAATATAATATTGTCAATTAGCTTTCAAACCCATCTGACCTCACTTGAAAATTCCAATATTTCTAGTTTTAGCAATTTTTACAAAACTATTGCTCAAACAGCATATTTTCGTGAATACTAGTTTTGTATTGCATGTTCAAAGGTCTTATTCCTCACTAAAAATCTAGGAAAAATAAATTTGAGCACTTAACATCATGTATTAAGAGGTACAAAAATATCTTAATTCGAAAGTATTTGGAACATGTTGCAAATATTATCAAAGTAACATCAATAATCTTTACCAAAATCACAAGAACCAAGTTTTCTCTATAATTGTTTGAGCCTTTAGGCATGTTTTTCGACATCAAAAATAAGAAAACGATTTTTCATTGTTATTAAATTGTTTGAAGATGCATTCTGGAAATTTTCAGCTAAATATATATATATATATATATATATATATATATATATATATATATATATATATATATATATATATATATATATTAGTTTTACATGAAAATAATAAGAAAATAGAGTGTTAAAGCATATAAAATACTTACACTAGTCAATAAATTTTGGAAAAATTCGTGGATGATCCTTTATGTTAATGAACATCTCCCATGAAGTTTCATCTATTTTTGTTACTGTTTAGCATGGTGTTCAATTTTCTTTTTATTTAGTTCCAATAAATCATAAAACCACTTTAGGGAATGTGAAAATATTATCTCTTATTTTTTACAGCTTCCACCTTATGTTTAAGACTCAGAAAAAGATTTTAAGAATTTTTCAAAATGTATATCTATTTTTCCGTGATTTTTGTGTTTATAATGACCAAAAACCGAAAAAGTAGTTTTACTCATCCAATATTCATGAAAACTTACCAAAACAACTTATAATATATTAGGATGCTTCATAAAAATTTTGATGATTTTTCTCTTCTGTATGCTATTTTTCTTCTATTTTCCCAAGATTTAATACACTTAAATCCACAAAAATCATAAAATTCGGTTAAACAGTTTAGAAATCCATTTTTATATTTTTCGCAGCTTAAGAATGCTTAATAACAGTATTAAGAAAAGTTTGGGTAAATTTGGAAACTGTTTTTTATTTATCCCCATTTTTATTAGAATAAATGCACAAAAATCATAAAACTGGGTTAAACAGTTCATAAATCTATTTTTATATTTTTTCCAACTTAAGTATGTGTAATTTCAGTATTATAAATGGGGAATTTTCTTAACTGATTGCAATTTTTCATGAATTTTTATCTATTTAGAGAATTAAATATAAGAAAAATGGTTATACATATTTATAATCCATGAAAATTTATCTGGAAGTCTTTTAATGCAGTTAGAACCAAAATCTGAAGTTTGGTAATTTTTCTTAACTATTTACTATTTTTCCATGATTTTATGATTATTCAAGGAATTAAAATGATGAAAAATAGTTAGACATATCAAAAATTCAAGAAAAAAATTATCCTAAGGTCTTTGACTTCAATTAAAACTGAAATGCAAAGTTTGGGAATTTTTGGTACTAAATTGACTTGGTTTTTAAATATTTAATCATTGGAACACCTCCTAAAATGTTAAATTTTAACATTACAATAATGGGAAATTCCACTTGACTTTGTTATACAACAAATTGATTTGTAGAAATCTAAACTTCACAGAAAAATGTTTGTAACTTATCAATATTGAATTTGGACACAATATTGGCATAATTCTATTGTAGTAGTAAGTATACTAGTGTTAGATTTCGATTAGAGACTCACTAGCGTATACCATTATTGTAGGAATCGGTAGTGGTACGAGTGGAACGTAGTTGAAGGCACCATTTGCATCATCTCAATGCATATTGTGAGTATTCACGACTCCCCCTATTTTCGATTTTAAATGTTTTGGGGTGGAAAAGCATGTCCTAAACTATTTATGTTCGTTGTATTTAATTTGACTTGTATCAAACTTGGTTGCTTATTTTATTGTGTATGTGTATGCTATTGTTAATTCATGAGGCCTTATCGCGTTTAAGTGCCTGGAATCAGTTCACACAAGTCACTAACTCATTTGAGTCCATGGTTATTATGGATAGCGCTATTAGGAGGTAGACAACTCCTCACTCGCACGATTCGCTTGAGTGCATTTTACCATATCTCCCTATGTTAGCGATAGACATAGAAGAGGGCACCGTCGGTCATTAGGCTTGGGTTGTGAAGTCATGGTATAATCATTATGCACTTACGAACCTTGTATCTCGTTTTAGCAACAAACTTTATTTCCCATGAGAATATGAACGTTGCATCTCGTATGGGCAAAATACTTTATCTCTCATGATGACAACGAACTTTGTTTATGCAAACTTATTTACTCATTTTTGCAATATATTTCTATTTATGGAAACTTTATTTCCCATTAGAATATGAAAGTTGCATCTCATTTGGGCAATATACTTTATCTCTCATGATGACAACGAACTTTGTTTATGCAAACTTATTTACTCATTTTTGCAATATATTTCTATTTATGGAAAATTTATTTCCCATGAGAATATTAATGTTGCATCTCATTTGGGCAACATACTTTATCGCTCATGATGACAACGAACTTTGTTTATGCAAACTTATTTACTCATTTTTGCAATATATTTCTATCTATGGAAACTTTATTACACGCTTTAGTAACGAACTTCTATTCATGAAAATTTATTTAGTTATTTTAGTAATGAACATTTGTTTATGGAAACTGTTATCAATATTCTGATTATCATGACTTCAAACTATATTATGTTATAAACTTATGAGTACTCACCAACTATTTTTATAGTTGACGCTCGTTTTACATGCTTTTTCAGGAATCTTCGAGTAACTGGCACTTAGGGACACATCACTTTAAGGAGCATGCGCATGTGTTTTATTTCAATTCACATTGTAATTTCTTTTAAAAGTTGTTCAAACCCATTGTAAATTTGTAATGCTTTCTAATACTATGGTTGGTGTTGTCTTTATCTTTTGCTATGATACCCTTTGTACTGCCACACCCTGTATTTACGTTTTAGCGGGGTGTGACAACTAGAAACTTATCAGTAAAAGGTTTAATTCATTTTATTAAACCAGTATAACTTAAAGGACCTTCAGTGGTTAATTCTATAATACCTTAGTTTATACATCAAGGTTATATATAATTAATATCTGATAGGCAATTGGATGTATGCTTTCTGCCTTACTTCCTGTTCCTTGTTTGGTTGTGGGCTTAGGGCAGATTCACTCATTTAACTGTCCGTTCGATATTAGATTATATATAGCTAGTATAAACTAAGTGATTATAGAAGGAACTATTGTGGTTACCATATTTACTAAAGGAAATATATGATTTTCTTAAAGAATGTTTTCATCAAATATAAAGAACTATTACAGTTAACTCCGTAAGTACCAAATGAATACGCCCGGGTTATATACAATGAAGATCTAACAAACAATGGGATGTGTGACTTCCGCCTCATTTCCTGTTCCTTGTTTGGTTGTGGGCTTGGGGCAGATTCACATAATTTATTGTATGTGTACTCTAAATTGTATATAACTTGTATCCATTTAGTACTCATAGAAGGAATTGTAGAGTCATTTTTACTTTCAATCATCATATCAGAAAATATAGGATTTTCTGGAGGAACAGGCGAACTTTTCTAAAAGAACTTACAACTTACTTTTAATCACTTAAATACTTATGAACTCACCAACTTAAATGCTTATCTACTCTTTCAGAATAACTTGTATTCTTAGGAAACTACTATACAGGTACGCGCACTGGGATTCAGAAGATGGAGTATAGTAGCTTCATGTCTTGTTTTGTTATTTACTTTTGTAGTCAATCTTATGTGAATCACATACTTTGTAAACACTTTCATATTAATGAAATGGTTGTTTGTTACTTTGATTACTATGATGCATGTGTTGTAATACTAAACATGACGTCCTCCGCCCCCGAACGTTTCCGTCGTTCCGGTTTGGGGGTGTGACACTAAATGTCAAGAGAAATCCATAAAATTCGTTTTAATGTATGAGGACAAAATCAAGATAAAGAAGGTTTTATTTTTTACACTTCAACTTGCATGAACAAAGTCATATACGTTGTTCGAAGGTTTTCAATAATTCTTTTATACATATTATTATAATCTCTGGTTAAATATTTTGAATTTATATTACTGAATTTGTTTATATCAATCGTTTTAGTTTCAAAATTACCATTAGAGTACAAGGCTTTACAGGTTTGGTGTCACTTATGTTATTTGATCATGACACAAAGATACTTCTTGAAAAAACTGTACATAAGTTGCTTCAAAAGTTTACGATATTAACTTCATTTACATAAAACTAACTTTTACTTTTTGTCTATCTATTTTTATAACCGTTTATTTTTTTAGGAGGATAATATGGACATTTATCCATCTAATTTGAATGTACTTTTGGATAAAAACTTGTCGTTCAAAATTCAAATTTCACATGATAATTTGAAGAACAAAGGTGATGGTTATGCAATCTCAAAGTTCACTGCTGATAATACAATCATTGTTGAATTGGAAAAAAAAAAATTAACATCGAACAGGTAACATTATTTTACAAACAAACACTACACTTATTAAATTTCATTTTTTATATTTCAATTTATCAACTAACATATTTTTATGTACTACAAATGTAGGTGCCAGAAATCTGATTTGTTTAACATTTTCTTGGCAGAATTCAGATCTCAAGACACATTAAATTGGAACGCTAGAATATAACTAAATCTAATATTTTAAATACTTAAAAATATTATTAACTTTTAGATAGACATATAAACTTATTTATTTTTATTTAGGATGTTGTTTCGTTTACTAGTGATAACGCCACACCCGCTTCAAATCTTGATAAAAGTATTGCAACAAGTCCAATAACTAAATGGGGATCCTTTAAAAAATGTGTGGACATGAAGAATTAAAACACGACCTGGAAGATGTTTAAGCTATTGATAATTCGGCAACATTGTCCTCAACCAAACAATTGAAGGGTTTTGAGCATTCTAACACTCCTAAGGTGTACATGCAACACTAAATACCTTGTATCTATGTTTTCTCTATTATACATGCAAATATCAATTTTTCCAAGGTATTGTTCTAACTAGCATAATATGAAGAACCTATAATATAAATTCTAGTAGAATTACATACCTCTTTGTTGTAGCTTGATTCCATGGAGCTTAAGAGCCTAGTGCCTCAAGTGTGACACCTCAAATGGTTCATACAACATCACCAACATCTTGGAATAACTTGAGAGAAAAGGTTCCTATGCTCAAATTGGCTTGCCCTCATGTCTACACACTCTCGTGCCAATTTCTTGAGCCATGGGGTCCTTATATATGGTGGCTATTAAGGTTACACCATATAACTCATGTCTTTCCATATTCTTCATGCTCCATGGGTTAAAACCTCCATGAAGTATCCATGGGTTACTCCATGGGTTTAGCCCAACATGAAGAACTATGGATCATAAGCCCACATATATAAGAATGAATGATTTACACAATCAATCCCCATATATTTAATTAGTCTCCTTTTGATCACATAATTAATTCCAAATTAACTCTTGATCAATAGTAATTAAATAATATGATGTCATATTAATATATTAGAACTTATAATATATTAACAAATCATAATTATCCTTTTCTCACAAGTCTATCCAAATTGGTCCGATGCCATGCAACCCAAATAGACCATGCCAATTGGGTCAAGTACATACCAATTATATTTATGGACTTAGACTCTAATCCAACAGCCTCCCACTTGGACAAGTCTAAAACTATTATTGCGTATAACTTCGAAACCCGACTAGCAATCGTAGCTCTTGAAAGATGTTGTCGAACTCTGAACAAATCAATGACGCATCCATTAGATAAGGGATCATATATTCCTCCATTCTAGATATCATATGGACTGAGACATGGATTATAATCATTCTCTCTGTCCATTTGTTGTTTCCCGATTTTCGATTTATGACGACCGACTAATTGAACAAATCACATTAGTCCTGGCTTGGCCAAGCACTTCGGCGTGTCATCACTAAATCATCGAGGGGCCCACAGATATCGTTTTTATCCCTTCAAGGGTAAACGGAATGGAGAAACTTGGACTTATATGCTTGTTCTACTACTTGTTGAATCATACACAAAGGCACGTTTTATAACATCGAGTTACCAATGCGTTTTCGTACAATCAATGCATAACCAACTCATAGGTAACAAGTCATATCTCTAGGTTTGAAGAATATAAGATATTATCGTCTCACGATCACTCGTGATAAAATCCATGAAGTGATTCAAATGAGTGTGGGTTTAATCCAATACTCAGAACTTATGAGCACTCATGAATGTTGTAGCAACTATTGCTATGTCCACTACCTTGGATATCTACAAACTAGCTTCATGACCGTCTTGATTCATATCTACTTCCAACATATGACCGACTGTGGATGGTTTGAATAACTTAGTCATTCAGGAAGAACGACCTAGTTATTCTTGAAGTCAAAACATGCAAAGTGAAACACAAGAATAATCGAATCCAATATGGTCTCAGAACTTATGAACATAAATAAAACACATTTTATTTATCACCATATTGATTACCCATCATTCATTGCATACTGTTTCAAACTATCAACTTTATACTTGAATTAAAACAATAGTTGTCCCGTGCTCCGAGCATGTACACTATGTTTTCTAAACACTAGTCATGCCATACACCAAGTATGCACACTATGTTTTTCCAATCATTAGTTATGCCATACACCAAGTATGCACACTAAGTTTGTCTATGATCTTTACTTTTTGAAATAGATCAATTGAACATAATTCCAATGATTCTCATTTCACAATCCCAAATCCTTACCGCAAATGCAAGAATTCCAAATTACTGCCATTTGCCTAAAGCTGTTAAGATTCTAAACTTATATGCATTGATCCTCTTGTAACGATTATGCACAGAGTCACCAAGACTTGTCAACAGACATTACAGAGTATTCCAATGGAGATCAACTCCATGGAAACGAAGTCTCATATTCAAAGTACATTGCTTTGAACGTCCTTCTTGCATTAAGTTTCCTAATTTTACACAAATTTAATGAATAACTTCCACCTATGGGAATATTGCCATATTCTCATTTTGACTATCACTTCTGAACAAGAGTTGCCTCTTTTCAAAATATGTCAAAATGGTCCTCTCCAAAAATTTACACCATACTTCCAACTGTCCCTGAGCAACCAATCTTTGGTAAACCTTAGATTATCCTCGACAATTGCTTAATCATTTTAGTCATATCCAATTCTAGACTTTTCCCTCTTAATGCCCTGATCATTTTGAAAATTTAGAAAGGATGAATATTATAGCACATGCAACCGATCCTATATCTGAAGCATATGGGACACGATTCATGATGTCTCACATAAAGACTAGACCAGTCTTTTGCTATTATATTTCTATTTTCCATGTTCTCAAAATTCAGATTATGAAAAGGGATGCCGTAATCATAATCGAATTTTAGAACGCAAATAATGGACCCATATATAGAGATTCCTTATGTTGAGCCATTCCAACATAAAATTCATATATATATATATATATATATATATATATATATATATATATATATATATATATATATATATATACATACATATATATATATATATATATATATATATATATATATATATATCCTTGAATAAAGATGATTAAAACCTCAATCTAAGCTTTTAGAATTGAAATGAAGTACAATTTCCTCTCCCTTAATTATAGCAAAACAACTTTTTCCCAATTGAAACCTTTTGATTTCTATAATTAACATTGCTAACTTGCAACACTTATCATAATTATCATGCTCCCACTAACATGAGAATTATCAGCATAACACTTATGCTCCCACTAGCTTTGACATGTACTCAGAAATCAGCTGGACTTCTAGAAATCAATACTTTATTGACTTTCTTACCAAAGTTTAGACTTCTGATACGTGATGATTTGATAAAAACTTTATCAAAATCATACACCTTTCCTTAGATAGAACACATGTGTGTCTAAACAATTTCAGAACTATGAAAAGGAACGCTGTAATCATAGACTCAATTGGTTAGACCTTTTCCATTCCTCACAGGTCCATGTTAGTGTGCCGGTTAACCACACACGCTCCACTAACGACTGTTGAGAATGCAAATATCACAATTGCTATCTCCTTAAAATCTACTTAGTGAAAGCGTTTCCTCACCATCATTTTCATGAATCGGAGAGAAACCTTATGACACTTAGATTTTATGGTGTGTGTGTTCCTATCCATGTGAATTTGTCAAAACCATAATCACAAGACAAGGTTAGTGACAAATCCAAACTCATATGGATTGAACTTGTGCAGTCTTAAATTCTTGCCACCTGGCAGCACAAGGACCTGCTATTGCTTCCAAGTTGTTATGCAACCAATTGAGAACTCTTAGAACTCATATGCAAAGCCAACTTTAATTGGAATGGGCACAAAAATAGGAAAAATGTCAACATGATAGGTTATAAACCTCACGTCGTGTGCTAGTGATGAACTACAGATTTTTATTCTTGATTAAACTCTTTCAAGATCTTTTAGACTCCCACTGTCCTCTTGACATATAAGTCTCTCTTGCCAAAGATTCAAGAGATAGTGCGGATTCTTTATCAAGACAAACACTTCACACAATTGGCCTTAGTTGGTCTTTGTTTTATCCAAAACATCACAACTTACCAATTTCAAGTGTACAAGAGTAGGACACATTTTACTCTTACATTTGACAAGTGTTATAAACCTTTCTTTAAGATATGTCACTTAAGTTACAATCTTGGAGTATGACTCTAAGAATTGTTTTGGAACGAAGTAAGACTCATCTTCTTGATTTAACCATTTCAAAAATTCAAGATTCCTCTTCTTAGTCATAAGAATGCACTAAGATGTCCTTAGAGGACTAATTGTGACATGATTTCTAAATCATTAAGATGATCACAAAACATGATACTAAAGTACTCTCCCATCTTTTCAGATTTGAGAAACTTTTATCCTTCTGCCTAATTTGATTCTACTCATTCGTTGTACCATACATCAAAACTTTTCCAATCACTACAAGAAAAAGACCCTTTTACAACGCGCAAAACACGACGCTCATTGATTAATGTTACGCAAAAGAGAGTGACATTAAAAAAACGTCATCTCTTCAAAAATTTTAAGGATTTAGGGCGTTCATTATTGGGTGCCTTTAAATTAATGTCTAATGTGAAAAACTTAAAAACACGGAGGGTACTTTATGTAAAATGAGCGTCATCTCAATAAATGTCGCCTTATAATTTTAATGAAAGGCGCGCGTCTCTTGTTACAATAATCGAGGTTACTACTAAAATATCCTAACACTCGTGTTCATCAGTCACTTCACTCTCTACAATCGATCGACTCTGAGACCTCGACTCGCCTCCCCTTGCAGACAACGTCTCCTCCGACGACGTTAGGTTATTTCTCCTCTGACTTAGTTCGCCTCACCGACGACCTTGGGTTCAACTGATATCATTGGGGACTGCTCAAATTTACGTGCCCTAGGTCCGATTAAGGTGTTCCTGTTGAAACGATTTAGGAAAAGTAAACTTCCCGGTTGGCCAGAGAACCAAGTAATAGAAGAGAAAGAGCAGCAGAAAGTCGACACAAGGGGAAGAAGCGCCTGGTAACCATGAATCTGATGCTAAATTGAACACATTCAAGGGTTTCTCAACTACTGAAGCTTCGCAAGTTGAACACAAGGTAAATCTCAAGCTTCTCAAGTTGTATGTAATGTTTTTATCCCTTCTTTCATCTTGCGAACATTTGGTCTGCTTTTTATCCCAAACTTTCACCTTGTCCTCAAGGTGAAGAAAGGATTGGCTAACCGTGTAATTATAATGTCAGTGGCCCGAGAAAAGAGACGAAAAATCCCTCAAAATTCTCTTTATCAAACTCCCATGTGAGATGTTTCTCTTCAGGTTCTTCAAACTTTATCTCTTCTATGGTGCTTAAAACAAGAGTCTTCCCCTCAAGTTCTTTCAACTTTCCAACATCATCTCTAAGCAATCCAACGAGGTTAGTCTTGTTTACTTGGCCAGATTTATCCGTTTCCTTCATGTCAAGCTCTACATCCATAGCCTTAAGTTGCTCATTTCTTTCAACTGATTTCACCTTCCGTTTGTTGACCTTCTTTTCTCTACTTCCAGTTTCATCAACAACCTTCTCAATCCTTAAGGCTCCATCCTAAGTAATAACATAGGGTTTCTCTTCTATGGTGTCACCCAAATCCTTCACTTCATCCATCAACAAAATATCTTTGCTATCACATGCTTTTATTGTCAATAATTGTATATAACTCTAGTAAGCTGATTTATTGGCTAGAAATCTGTAACTTAGGCTGATATTTAGCTTGTGTATTGAGTATATAACTCTGTTGGATTTTCTTGAAATACCATTTTTAGTAATCTCTTCGCAGCCAAGAATTGGAATTGTGGATTCCAAGGAAATTGGAATTCAAGATTCCATTCAATGGTGCATTTGGTTAAAAATTCAGACAGAATTCAACTCTGTCAAATTCCTTCAAATTTCAAATTTGATGGACTTCAACCATTCATGAGGGCAGGTGGTTTCAATTTCATTACTCTTTTTTTTATTAAATGACCAAAATACCCTCAATCACGGTTGAAATTTGGACATAATATTTCCATAAAAAAAACACCAGAAAGCTTGTGATTCATCTTTCATGATGAATTACAAACATTAGTAAAATATTGGAGAGAGATCACTTAAACCCTGTGAGACAGAAAAAAAATTATTTCTTACAAACACTAGCAAAATATTGTGTATAATAAAAACACCACAAATTATAAGGTCTTTTTTTAGATTAACCTTCACAAAATGATGATGTCATATTTTGCAGCCTTCTGTCACTAAAAATAATTTCTGCAAATTACTGGAATTTTATAATTGGGCTATTGTGAAAGAGGAATCCATTTTGTTAAAAAGTCAAAAAGGATGTCAAATTTGTCAAATAAGACCCGACCCATTTTGGTAATTTTCATGATTATCCAAAAAATAATGACATTTTAAGTTTTTAAGCTTTTACCCCCTTTTGAAGTTTATCTTCAACAGCTGTAGCACCAAGTAAAATCAAGTTTCTTTCAATCTTTTCAGCAGCAGCATCTATCAAATCATCACGTTCAACAAACACTGAAGTTTCAGCTTTTATAAATTCTTCTTCCCATTTTTTATATTCTTCTTCATCAACAACACGATATGCAATCACCAAAGTCCTTAAACATGCCTCTGCGTATTTGTTGATATGATTCTTTGTTTCCTCTTCAAAGGGTTGACTTTCTTTACAAAGTCTTTCAAACATGACACTGAATTTATGAAAAAAGAATATATAATGTGAGTGGAAACTAGAAAGATTTTACATTTAAATTTGAATGTTTATAGTTTATGTGTTAAAAGAGTAAGTAAGCCACCTGTCAGCACCCTTGCAGAGTAATAAGAGTTGATTTTCAGTGTTTCTTATGATTACTGACATTCTCTTTCGAGAACTGTTGAATTCTATCATGTTTAAGAGCTCATATGATCTGTAAAAATTGTATTAATTTTGTTCTATTTGTTGAATTTATGAAAAAAGAATATATTAATTTTGTTTTAATTTTGTTCTTCACCAGTAATTGTCCACTCTCACCTGTTTTGGCATCTCGAGTCTTTTTAACTTTAATCTGATCAGCGCTCCATGATTTTTTACAACTTCTTTCCTGAACATACCCCTCTACATGTCTAGTAACATCAATGTATGCATCAGTTATCATGGTACCATGATTTTTTACTCCTATATTAGACTGAATACGATTCCATTTGGCTGTTTCTCTTGAATATATATGCATCAGTTATCACAGTACCATGCTTCAAATCCTTCACACCAATGTTCTTCACATTGAACCCAACATTGTATTTAGATAAAACTTCGGTGACAGGTTCATGGTACGCAAGCAAACATGTACTCCCCACTAACACCTCATGTAGTTATTATATTATGTGCTTAGATGTGTTATTAATCATTCAATAAGCCGCATATTCAAGTATCATTCTCTTAAATGTGTTAGTACCTTATGTGGTAAAGTGATGATAGCATGTTTGAATTAGTTTAATGTATAATATCCAAGCTTGCATTATGTGAACCTTCCTTCACACATAACTTGCTAAATGCTAATGTTGTTAATTTTTTTCATAATTGTGCATTGCAAGAACTGTCTACTTTTGAGGGTTTGGTTGCAAGAACAATGGTTCCCATAACCTATGCGTCTTGGCTGGAAGTTAGTGAAGAAGTAAGGGAAGGGTTATGGCAATATGTTTTGGTAAGTCTCTGTTTCCTCTTGTTATTACCTGTTTTTGTCCCTGTTTATGTTTTTGTCCCTGTTTAGATCTGTTTTTTAACCAACCCTTTTTTTATGTTTCAGGAAAACTTTGTAGTTGACCCAAAGAGCCGGAAGCAAACTCTCTAATCGATCGGGAAGAAGTGGAGAAACTTCAAGCATTATCTATATGCCAAGTTCATTAAGAACCAAAGTAAAGATCCCAAGGCAAATCTATTCAAACCTCCGAAAAATTATCCGTTTATAAAGAAAGAAGACTGGAAAGTTTTTGTATCCCATAGAGTTACAAAAAAGTGGGAGGTTGGTTGAACTTTTCTTATATGCATTTATATCCCATATAATTACAAAAAAGTGGAAAGTTAAAAGTTTGTAGTTACAATTTTAATGTTACTAATGCAGGATAAAAGTACAAAAGCTAAAAATACTCGTGCACATCATAAATACAATCATCGTTTGAGCAGAAAAGGATATGTCGGACTCATTAATGACATCGTATGATTCCCACTAAGTATTGATTATTTTATTTGTATATATTTATGTTAATTGACTTTGTTATTCTTGATAATTTAGATGCAAGAAACCGGCAAGACGGAAGAGGAGATTAATAGGACACTGTTGTGGAAAAAAGCAAGAGAGTTGAAGACAGGAGGATACGAATCAGATGTCAAGATGATTGTTGATAAAATTGTAAGTTTCATTGAATGCCAAATATATATAAAAAAATAACATTTGTCTCATTTTTTTTCTAACATTTGTCCCAATTTTTTTACAAGATGAGCTACAGAAATCTGGAAGCTTTGGAGAGGTTACATGTGGAACACATGATGTGCTTACAAAGGCCTTGGGTACTCAGGAACAATGTGGGCGTGTACGAGGGATGGGTAAATTTATAACGCCACAGCAATACTTTTATTTACCCAAGAATGTTAAGTATTACTTGGAGATTGAGAATGAGAGGGTGGATAAACGAATCAACAAACTTGAAGATGACTTGGAGAAACTAAAAAGAGGTGTACTTAATGTTTCTGAAGCTGCAAGTTGCCAAGTAGGGGGCGTCATTGAAGTTGTTGAAAAAGAACCACGGGATGAATCACTTGTAAGTCCTTGAAGACAATTATGAAAAAATATATTTAAAGAATTTTCTTTTTCTACAAACTAACATTCTATATTTTGGTAGGATAACTCGTGTCTTCTTGCGGTTGAATTTGCTGCAAATGTAGTCGCTAAAGGAACCATAATGAAGTATAGTGCATCGGGTATTTTGAAAAATATATGCATTATTACTATTTATATATTTTCATTTTTTAGAAGATTGGATCTTAATATTATTTTTTTCGTTTATGTAACAGATGAAAACATTGAAGTTATGATGGAAACAATTTTACAAGGACAAGCTTTAATACCCATTCCACTTGAAGTGGAGTTCATTGTGAAGGTCAAAGATGTACTGGGACACATACTAAGTTGGCCAAGACACTTACTTATTCGATGCTCTGACCTGGTAATTTTCACAGATTTAAAACATACAAAGTTTTCACAAATTTGCCCTTGGTTTTCTTATTTTTTCTGATATTTGAGTGAGTTCTTTTTCAGCTTCAGTAAATGATTCCTGTTTCATTCTATATTTTTGATAATTTTTGTAGGGAAAAGTGGTGGGGAAACCTGTGAAGAAACACGCAACACCAGTGAAGAAACACGCAACACCAGTGAAGGAAGGTGCAACACCTTTAAAAGAAGAAATAGGAAGTAATAAGAAAGAAAAGGGGACAGGAAAAATGGTTGATGAACAAAAAGAACCATGTGATGTGGAAGAAGTGGATGATATGGAAGAATGGAATGGAATAGAAAAGAAGATTAAAAAGAAGGAGAAACAAAATGTGACCTTGCAAAGAAGGTGGACCAGAGCACAGATGAAGACAAGGATAAGGATTGAGAAGAGTAGTATTTTGAAAATGACTGCAACGATGGCTGATGGACAAGTTACAAAGGTTGATTCTATAAAAGTGCAGAGTGAGAACGATATTTTTTGGTACGATAGTTACACGTACTTAACTTGGGATGATTTTGAAGCAGTTCTTACAATGGATGAGCTGACTGGTGCTGTTATTGTGTCTTATATGATGTAAGTGCAAGAAATTTAATTTAAATATCATTGTGTCTTAAAACAAAATTTGTTTAATGAAGTTAGTGTTTGTATGATAACAGGGTATTGTTTAACAAAATGAAGTATGGATCCCCAGAAAGAGATCATGGAATTTGCTTTGTGAACCCATCATTAATTTCGCCAAGTACACGTAAAGGGAAATCTAAGAATATTGACGATGCAAGCAGAGGTTTAGCAGATCGGTTGTCTAAAAGAAAGGGCAATGACATCATCTTTATGCCCTACAATCCCGGGTTTGATTTTGACATTTTATTTTGAAATGACTACAATTATGTTAATTATTTGACTTAATTTTGTTTGTGGTTTTTGTAGAAGACATTGGGTATTGGGTGTACTAGACATGAAATCGGATAATTGCTATTATCTTGATTCCTTGAGTTCTAGAAATTTCAATATGCAGTTGAAGCAAATTGTTGATTCGTAAGTAATATAAATTATCAAAACAGTTGATGTGAATACAATAAACACCTATTTGTTGATGTTTTTTTTATAGGGAAATGGTTCTGTACGCTACACAAAGTGGATCCAACAAAAGGGTTAAACTAAATTGGGTTAATGTTACGGTCAGCACTTAATTCCTTATTGAAATTATAGTTTTAACTTTATTTTTTGGATCAATTGCAATGATCATTTTATATGTAATTGTGTAGTGTCCAGTTCAGCCCGGAGCTACCGAATGTGGCTACTACATGCTAAGGTTCATGAAGGAGATAGTGGAAGAAGGAATTGAAGTGTTGGTCAAAGACAATGTAAGGATATATTCTACTTTCATTACTATAATTTAGTAGGAAAGGAATTGAAAAAGGATCATTTTATGGCATCCTACTCTCACAATTATAATTGAAATATTAGGTTACATGCAAAAATAAAATGTGCTTTCATTCATTTGAAAGTACAATGCCCTATTAAGAAAGAATAATTTACATTTTATGCTTATTTGTTAAATATAGCAACTTACTGTTACAGAATATGTTAATATGCTATTTTTTATTAATAAAAACAATATGCAAATTTTTTCACAGATCGGGGATGGCAAAGTTGAGTACACAACTGATGATATCGATGAGATACGTGAATAATGGTCAGAGTTTGTTACAAGCTTCATTTATCGATGATTATGGTCTTTTGACAATGTATCCGCAAAACAATGTTATGTTAACAGTGAAATGCTAGGTATGGTCTTTTGACATGTGTTGTAATGCTAGGTAGTCTTTTGACACACATGTACATGTTTTTACTAACTTTTAGTAATGTTACGTAAGGTAACTTGACATGTATGTAATGTTGTTAGGTAAGTTGTTTGACGTTTAGATGAAAATGAATGTTTTGGTATATATATTTGTCTTTTATTATGTGTATTCACGTTGTAAATGTGTGTCGTAAATGCACGTCGTAAAGGTGTATAGTAACTGGCAGCTGGAATTTATGACATGCAAATGTGTACGCATTGCGAGTCGTAAAGGCGCGTCGTAACGTTACGACACGCAATGACGTGTCGTCTGCCTTTATGACAGGGCCTTTCTTGATACGCATTGCGTGTCATAAATACGTGCGTCGTAAGGTTACGACACGCAAATGTGTGTCGTCTTTATTTATGACAGGGCCTTTCTTGATACGTATTGCTCGTCGTAAATGCGCGTCGTAAACAGACGACGCGCAAATGCGCGTCATCTTCCGTTATGACAGGGCCTTTCTTGACGCGCATTTGCGCGTCGTCTGAGCGTTTTACGACGCGCATTGCGCGTCGTAAAAGGCTGTTTTTCTAGTAGTGAATGTTTCAGAATTATACTTAAACTTGTAAGTATAACCATATTTACTAGGCTTTAGTAAATCATGACGAATAGTCTTATCGATCTTTTGTGGTGGACTTGATCAGTGCACTAGAATGTGTACTCGATCCCTTAGTTCTTCACTTGACTCACATATACATGTGAACAAGGAATTAATCTTAATTTTCCGAAGATGAAAATTCTAATTCATCATACTATACAACTTGCCGGATTTCCAAGTTTCTATCCAACTGAAACCTTGGGTGATGAGAATCTTTCCTTATTTGGTAAATTTAGACACTACCACAAATGAAAGAATCAAATTCATATTTCCATTATTGCTAGAAATATACAAACATCAATTTTCCATAAGTGCCATTGCAAACACATATAAAATAAAACAAAATTTTATTTATTTATCAAATGCGGAAAAACTTTCCTTACAATGCAACTTTAAATGGAAACTATGCTATTACATATTTCCTAGCAATCTATCATAACTCTATAAGTAGTAGCTCAAGAATCCGATCTTCGAACCATGCGATTGAAATCCATCTTCGCGATCAGATTCAACATACTCTTTTTCTAAGTTCCCTTCCCTTTGCTTGATCCTGCCATATATTAAAAATGTATTAAGAATCTTCAAATAGGAACTTAGGAGACGTAGATAGTGGAATTACCTGAAGCAAAGTCAAGCTTTTTGACTAGACCTTCTCTCAGATCTTTCAGGTAGTTAAGGCAGCTTCGCAACCAATGCCCCTTCCTTTGGCAACAGAAACATATGGACCCTTTGGGAATGGTGCACTGGACTATCTCAGACTTGCCTTTCTCTTTACCATTTGGTCAATCGAGTTGACTATGGCCAATCCATTTCCATTGGGAAGAGAAAGCTTTTGTGGATATCCAATGTTACTGTCACACCCCAAAACCAAGAACGGCGGAAACGTTCTGGGGCGGAGGACGTCATGTAAAGTATCACAACAATGTAAAGTAGTAAACAAGCAACAACATCATCCATTGCATTAATATTATAATTTTAATACATGTGTGTTCTTTCATAATATACAACATGATAATAAGAAATTGAAATAAGAGACAAGTCTTGACCGCTCCGTCTTCTCAAAACCTGGTCATCGTACCTGTCTACTGGTGACCTGAGAATACAAGTCATTTTGAAAGCGAGTATCAGCTTTAAAGCTGGTGAGAACATAAGTAATTTAGTGTCATTGCTTTGTAAAACTGTAAAGAAAAGATTTGCAATTGTTTTATGAAAACTTGGTATGAGTATGAAAAACCCTAGAAAATCCCATATTTCCTACTAATATAAAAAGCAGTCTTCTACCAAGACCCGACTGTTTTGAAGATTTGCACCTTTGTAAAAATGAAGGTTTTTCCCCTAGTATAACTATTATTATCTAAATATAGCTATACATAAACGTGTATGTGATAAAATCACAAAGTAATTGTAATAGGGAAAATAATATTTTACCTCAGCAGTTACACTGCTGGCTATAAAGTGAATAAAACATGGACTCCAGGTGGTATCGAATGAACAATACACCTCGAAAAGTCTAAATGAATGAAATATGGACTCCAGGTGGTATCGAAAGAACGATACGCCTCGAAAAGTCTAAATGAATGAAATATGGACTCCAAGTGGTATCGAATGAACAATACGCCTCAAAAAGTCTAAATGAATGAAATATGGACTCGAGGTGGTATCGAATGAACGATACGCCTCGAAAAGTCTAAATGAATGACCTTTAATTCTTAATTTGATAAATAAAGGTTTGAATGTGAACTCGTATGTAACCATACTGATCGACGTTGAATAATTGATGACCCTCCAGGTCATATATGATGATGTGACATTCTGTCACCCCTGGGCCTTATCGGCACGGATTGTAGCTAGCAGCCGGGATGTGGGAGTGTCTGTCCCGTATAGATCTATACACATAATGCCCGCTCTCCCTCCAGGAGACTCTGGTTACACGGTGATACCACTAAGAAGTGTCGTATCGAGAAGTCGGATGTCACATTCTATTTATAGTATTAAAGTATTTGTATAGACTCATGAATGAACTGACTCTTGTGTGATTCCTTGTACTAGAATTAGTAAATACTATCTCCTAACTATACCCATTATAGTTACTAGTAATATATGTATATGAATAATGGAAGGATGCCTTTGCTACCCAAAGGTACTAAACTGGTTGATAGAACTTTTATGTCTATATATGTATACATAATATATAACTAATATTTAGACGACCTTCGGACAAATAACTGGATACCCTAAGTCCACAACCAAACAAGGAACAGGAAATAAGGCGGGTTAGCAGTCCTAAGTCCTTTAAACATTACTTATATAACTATACATATAGAGGCATGCAATTGATAATATAAAAGCTTAAAAGAAGTTTTGTAAAACATTTGAAGAGTTTAATAATAAGAATTTATGACTTGATGTCAATTTATAAAACGATTTAAAAGCAGTTTGTTTGATATAAATAGTTTAAAGTATAAGAAATCCCTTATTTGGAACACAGTTTGAAGTACATGAAAACCTTTGTTTGAAACATAGATATAACAAGATTTGAAAGGAAAGGATGTAGTTTAGAAATCAAGTTTGATAAAGAGTTTAACGTGTAAAACATTCGAGAAATCATTTTGAAGTAGTTTGCTTGATGAAACAGCTAAAAGTGTAGTAAATCCAAAGTTTGATAGTTATTAATCACATGTGATTGATATGATAACTATCATGATTCAACTTGTATTCCCCCCCCCCCCCCCATAAAAGCATTTAAAAAAACATTTTAAAGGTTAATTAAGGGGTATGAACTCCCCTGCAGTGAGTGGTTTGGATGGAAATGTCGGGTAGGATGCTAGGTGTCAAGTGAGGACTAGAACACACACTCGGATCATATGTAACATGTAGTGATACATAAATGTATCTAATTAGCCATTTAATAACTAATTAATCAAGTAAAGACACTCTAATATGTGGAAACACTTTGTTTCAAGTGCTAGGAGTGCTAAAGGGTCGCATCTAAGGAGAGTATGGCCTCACATTGGAGTTTACTCCTCATATGGTAACACCATATGAGTTTACGGTTCTTGGACCATTTCCCCCATGAGTTTACGGCCGTAAACTCATGGTTCTTGGTGCATTTGAGTGTTTTAAGGTCGTAAACCCCTCAAGGAAGTGTTCTAGGTTTACATCAAAGGCTTAGGAAGGGACAAGGGCTCGAAATGGCTCATCTTTGGAGTTTACGGTCCTTGGACCACCCTTGGGAGTTTACGGTCGTAAACCCTTGAGTTTACGGTCGTAAACTCATGAGTTTACGGTAGTAAACTCATGAGTTTACGGCCGTAAACTCATTGTCTCTCCAACCATTTCGTGATTTGGGGTTTCTAGCTCATGCATGCAAGGTTCTAGTCCAATATCCAAGCCCTAGAAGGTGTTAGCGGCATAAAAACACCACTTGATGGTGTTTACTGTTCAAGGAGATCCCTTGACCGTAAACCCATGTGTTCTTGAGGTTTTCTTGGTGTTCTTCCATGATTTAACAAGTATACTAAGCAAACAACTAGATAGGAGGAGTATACTTACTTATATGAAGCTTGAAAGAGTGTTTAGAGCCCAAGAACACTAGTGTGTGTTCTTGGTGTTTTGAAGAACACTTGAAGATCTATGAAAAAGACAAGATTTCATGGATGAAATCGTGTATAAACACTAGATTAAGTGTTATATCAACGAATCTAGGGAAGAAACACTTACATTTTGGAAGATCTTGAAGAAAAGTCGGATGATACTTGAGAGAGACAAGGGAGTGTTCTTGAGCTTGAAGGTGGAAAAAGTGATAAAAATGACTAAGTGTCATATTTATACTCCTTGGGGTTTACGGCCGTAAACACCATGTTTGGGCCGTAAACTCCAAACTCTTGGAGTTTTGAGACTTTATTGATGCACAATAAATCCTAGGGTATCCCCTCTCTTGTTATCTCCTGAAGCACTAAGCTTTATAACACTCAGACGGACTTTGAACCGGCTAAAATTTAGTAGAAAAGTATTTGACTTTTATTTGAAGTGTTTAACAGTAGGGTTTATACAAATGGAAATTTTGGGTTGTCACATCATCCCCCCGTTAGAAGGAATTTCGTCCCGAAATTAGAGTTTAAGCAGAATAGTAGTTACAAAGTAACTCAGCAAAAGATGAGGATATTTCAGTTTCCACTGATCCTCTCGCTCCCAAGTGAACTCAGGTCCTCGCTTGGCGTTCCAGCGAACCTTCACTATCGGAATTCGACTTTGTTTTGTTTGTTTGACTTCTCGGTCCATGACCTCTACAGGTTCCTCCACGAAGTTGAGGCTCTCGTTGATCTCGATCTCGTCGAGTTGGATTACAAGAGTCTCGTCGGATAGGCACTTTTTTCAAGTTTGAGACGTGGAAGGTAGGATGTACGTTACTAAACTCGCGGGTAAGTTAAATTTGTAAGCCACAGGGCCGATTCTGGCGAGAATCTCGAAAAGCTTTGCGTAACTTTTCTGTCGGTCACTAGAGGTTTTAATCGTCCACTAATCTGAACGATCTTCTCTAATGATGCCCTCTAACTCTAGATCGTGAATTTCTTAGCTAGTTTTGAGGTTCCAGCTGGTGGGAGGCTTAGATAATGATCTTACCTCGTTATATTAAAATGCAACTGAGCCTTAGATTTGGAAGTGTCAACTTAAACTCCTTCTTTGTTAACAATGCGACACAGGAATTTGACTCTTCGAATCCAAACTCGCGTTTTAAGAGAATTTTGCGTAGAGCTCCTTTGATCGAAATGTTTCCAAGATCTGTCGACGATGTTGACTATGCTTCTCCTTACTACGAGGGTAGATAAGTACATCACCGAGGAAGACGATGATGATCTGATCCGAGTAAGGACGACGCACCTTATCCATTAAATCTATGAATATTGCGGGTGTGTTTGTTAATCCGAACGGCATCACTACTAATTCGTAGTGTCCATAACGAGTTCGGAAGGTTGTCTTCGGAACATCCTTCCCTAGTTCTCCTAGTCGGTGATGCCCGGATATTGGATCGACTTTTGAAAAGAAATTTTCCCTTTTTCAGTCGATCAAATAATTCATCTATGATAGGCAAAAGGGTACCGATTTTTCTGATGGTTAGCTTGTTTGAGCTTCCTGTAATTGATGCATATCCGAAGTGATCAGTTTTTCTTTTCGACGAACCAGACCGGAGCTCTCCAGGGTGAGAAACTTGGTCTTATAAAGCTCTTGCTGAGCAGTTCGTTAAGTTGATCGGACGGTTCTTGCCTCAATGCAGATGCTAGACGATGGGGTGGTTTCGCTACTGGGGTAGCCCCTGGAATTAAGTTGACCCTAAGTTCAATTTGACTTTGTGAAGGTAAATCCTGGGAGTTTTCTATTCTGTCTGAATCTATTGTCTCGATCGATGAGAAGGCATTTGAATCGGATTCCAAGTTATCCACATGGCAGTACGGTCACTCGTAAATCTTAGGCAGTCTCCGTCCTAAAGTTCATATCAGAAGTCATATTTGGTTCATCAATCACAGCTTCGTATATACGAGTCGTATATAATTAAGACTGAAAAGGCAGTCGAATAAATGATTCTTCCTTAAGCTCACATCCAAACAAGGAAAAGAAGTTAAAGCGGAATCATTAATTCTAAACCTACAGAACCTTGATTATATACCACCCTTGCGTATACCTTCTCCAGTGATAGATCAACCGTATGAGTTTTCGGGTTGAACTTGACGTACTGTAGGAGTGGTACTCCGGGGAGGTTTGCTAAGGTGTCTTCGGGAAGGATACGAAATTTAAGGTACTCTCCGCACGAGTACTTCGGAGTTCGGAAATGACGGCTTCGCTAGAAAGGCGATTTTTGGAGAAAAGAAATTACGGGTGAGACGGGTATTGTGAGGGTCAGATTTGCTCAAGTTATATGAAAAGGTTGGACTACTCGGAATAAGAGGCATTAGACTTAGTTCAAAAAGGTATTACAAACCAAACACAACGGTGCAACATTTAACAGAGTTTCAGTACTTAAGTTTACTACATGACTACTGTTGCGAATAGGGTATATTACAAAAGCAAGTATACGCAGCACGAGAGCCCCTTAACTGGCGGGACCTCGCAAAAGACAAGACTCTACTTGCACTAGTGTTTAACAGTTCATAAGTCTAATATTACGAAAACGCCCTAGAATTTTAACGTGGGTCCGGAGTAGTCTCTCCTGCGGCTGTGATCCTTAGTATCTTCCCGTCTGCGCCAGAGTTCTTCGTTATTGGACAATCCTTCTTGAGGTGTCCTATCTCCCCGTATAGGTGACATATCTAGCTAGCACCAGCATCGGTGGTGGAAGTGATGTGTCGTGCCGGAGTTATGTGAACACAGGTGCTTGCGTTGCTCTTCCCCTTTGGACAATTCCTCTTGTAGTGTCCGGTTTCACCACATCCATAGCAAGCTGGGCTGATTTCGATGTTAGTGGCTTGGGAGGTGGTTCGTGTCGGTGCTATGCATGCACTAGTGGTGTGCCCCTTTCCATTTCAATTGTGGCATTGCAATTCACGGCAAACTCCTTGATGGTGAAAGGTACACCTTTCACACTTAGGGAGTGTTCCCTTATAGGGTCTGATCGGTGTTGGGTTGGCAGGGGTCGCCACTTGTTGCCGTTGAGTGGCAAGTCTTTGGGATCGCTTGCGCTCCTTTTGGGCTTTCCGCTTTCGTTTCCTATTCTCGGTTTTACGGCTTTGCAAGTCTGTGACTGTTATCATTTGTCGGCTTCCTGGATCGATACAACGATCAGAATTGTCAACCCCCTTGCCAGCCTTGCTTGCGTTGTTAGCGCTGAGGTTTGCAAGGACAGCTGCCACTGCAGCTGTTACCGCGGCTTGGAAGGTAGCGGCGTCGATATGAAGGATAGGGGTTTCGTCGCTCGGCTGGTTATCTCTAGGTGACGACATGATTCTGTTTATACAAAAAGAAACGAGTTTGTGAGTGATCACGATTGAACCTAGACGTATTTCGACCATTCGTGTAAAGAGTAGGAGTAAGTTCTCGAGGGTTTGACCTACATCCCTATGATGCAGTCCAAGCAAAGAGTAGAAGTAAGTTCATAGAACGGTTATAAGACGATTGCTATCCAACCTTCGACAAGAATTGGAAGTAATCTCTGAGCTAAAATACCATAGCTCAATAACCTGAATAGAATGCGTATCAGATAGAATTCTAACAATAGTAGGACGAAAGTATTTGAATAAAGGTTGATACAGAAATTAGCCAACTGTCCATATCGCTGATATTTATGATGTAATAAGTTTGGGAAAAATTGACCTTGTAGTAGGTCTTACATCATATCTGGAGAAGAGAAGTTTTTACGGCATACTTACCTAACTAGGAAGTACTTAGAGTACAGAGTTAGTTTCATAGAAAAGCGCTACGTAGGGAATAGACACGAAAACGATTCCTTATAACAAGGAAGGAAAGATAAAGCATCTTTTACTGGTGACGGTCATCCCTCTGGTAAACCCTTAGTTCAGCCAGTTGACGTTCCATATCTAGCAGGTGTCTTTCATACACCCTCTGGCGTACTCGGAGCTCTATGACCTCGGCTCGAGTTTTGGCTAGTGCTTGCAGTAAGGCCTCATGGTCTCCCCTAGACCTCTCACGAGCATCTTCCAGACGAATGGTGCGGAGGGTATGCATTCTCGCATTGGCGTCAACTTCCGTGATTCGATGGAGAGCTGTCCTGCCCAGAATCTCGTTTCGGGCAACCCTGCGGACCAGGATGGGCAGAACCCTGTCCACTGAGCTTCCTTCGCTCAGGTTATAAAAGCTTCGGTCTCCATTGAACGGCATGGGCTGATCCTGCTCTTGGCTCCATGTTTCTAAACATTCCACCCAAGGAGGCGTCGGGCCTTGAAAAGTCGGACGAGGGTTAGGATTTGGATTGGGAGCCACCGGGGGTTGGTTCTCAACTTCAAGCACGGAGTCAGAACCATCTGCAAAGCCTTCAGCCTGGTGATCATCCGCGGGGATTGGGTGATCATTTTTTGGCTCTGCTTCAAACCATCCAGCATTGCCTTCGTTTGGGAAGTATGGGTCGCCGTGGGGATGGGGTCCAGCCATGTTATCTACGCGAGAAATGGGGTAACGAAATAATTATTAGGCGTACTAGATAATTATATGATGATCTTCATCAGTTACTCCAATATTTGTAAACTGCATACCAGTTATATGTAATCAAAACAGGATAGGCCTTCGAATAAGTGACCTTAACTCCAAATTCACAAGGAACAAGGGGTAAAGCAAAATTTCACTGATTCTAAGTCTATGTCATCCTAGTTACATATAACCTTAGTGTATCCACTTTGCAACTATTGACCTATTAATGAAGATCTTTAGTTCTCAGGTAAGTAATTATAGTAACACAAAATACCCCTATAGTATTTTAGGTTTATGTTCTGTCCTAAGGTTTTCGTTGTGGTATTGTTGGTAAGTTTTTTAGACTTGTTGCCCTATCACAACCATTCTCGGGCATATGCTAATCACTCCTTGGATCAGCATAGTTGATCAGGCTATGCCATTCCCAGGACTGACCATACATCCCTGAGCTTACTTGTGATATTTCAACAATCGTAATACTTTTGTTTTTGTCATTGTGACACTGATATTAGTATGAATGCAGGCATGTATACTTAGTTAAATATTTTATTATTTCAAAAGAATAAACTCTTGGTCAGAGTATTTTAATCCCATTGTATTTATAGTTTGTATATCTTTTATGGGTTGATATACTCAGTTCGCTATAAACAATGCTCTGATACCAATCTGTCACACCCCAAAACCAAGAACGGCGGAAACGTTCTGGGGCGGTGGACGTCATGTAAAGTATCACAACAATGTAAAGTAGTAAACAAGCAACAACATCATCCATTGAATTAATATTAGAATTTTAATACATGTGTGTTCTTTCATAATATACAACATGATAATAAGAAATTGAAATAAGAGACAAGTCTTGACCGCTCCGTCTTCTCAAAACCTGGTCATCGTACCTGTCTACTGGTGACCTGAGAATACAAGTCATTTTGAAAGCGAGTATCAGCTTTAAAGCTGGTGAGAACATAAGTAATTTAGTGTCATTGCTTTGTAAAATTGTAAAGAAAAGATTTGCAATTGTTTTATGAAAACTTGGTATGAGTATGAAAAACCATAGAAAATCCAATATTTCCTACTAATATAAAAAGCAGTCTTCTACCAAGACCCGACTGTTTTGAAGATTTGCACCTTTGTAAAAATGAAGGTTTTTCCCCTAGTATAACTATTATTATCTAAATATAGCTATACATAAATGTGTATGTGATAAAATCACAAAGTAATTGTAATAGGGAAAATAATATTTTACCTCAGCAGTTACACTGCTGGCTATAAAGTGAATAAAACATGGACTCCAGGTGGTATCGAATGAACAATACACCTCGAAAAGTCTAAATGAATGAAATATGGACTCCAGGTGGTATCGAATGAACGATACGCCTCGAAAAGTCTAAATGAATGAAATATGGACTCCAGGTGGTATCGAATGAACAATACGCCTCGAAAAGTCTAAATGAATGAAATATGGACTCGAGGTGGTATCGAATGAACGATACGCCTCGAAAAGTCTAAATGAATGACCTTTAATTCTTAATTTGATAAATAAAGGTTTGAATGTGAACTCGTATGTAACCATACTGATCGACGCTGAATAATTGATGACCCTCCAGGTCATATATGATTATGTGACATTCTGTCACCCCTGGGCCTTATCGGCACGGACTGTAGCTAGCAGCCGGGATGTGGGAGTGTCTGTCCCGTATAGATCTATACACATAATGCCCGCTCTCCCTCCAGGAGACTCTGGTTACACGGTGATACCACTAAGAAGTGTCGTATCGAGAAGTCGGATGTCACATTCTATTTATAGTATTAAACAAATTGTATAAACTCATGAATGAACTGACTCTTGTATGATTCCTTGTACTAGAATTAGTAAATAGTATCTCCTAACTATACCCATTATAGTTACTAGTAATATATGTATATGAATAATGGAAGGATGCCTTTGCTACCCAAAGGTACTGAACTGGTTGATAGAACTTTTATGTCTATATATGTATATATAATATATAACTAACATTTAGACGACCTTCGGACAAATAACTGGATACCCTAAGTCCACAACCAAACAAGGAATAGGAAATAAGGGCGGTTAGCAGTCCTAAGTCCTTTAAACATTACTTATATAACTATACATATAGAGGCATGCAATTGATAATATAAAAGCTTAAAAGAAGTTTTGTAAAACATTTGAAGATTTTAATAATAAGAATTTATGACTTGATGTCAATTTATAAAACGATTTAAAAGCAGTTTGTTTGATATAAACAGTTTAAAGTATAAGAAATCCCTTATTTGGAACACAGTTTGAAGTACATGAAAACCTTTGTTTGAAACATAGATATAACAGGATTTGAAAGGAAAGGATGTAGCTTAGAAATCAAGTTTGATAAAGAGTTTAACGTGTAAAACATTCGAGAAATCATTTTGAAGTAGTTTGCTTGATGAAACAGCTAAAACTGTAGTAAATCCAAAGTTTGATAGTTATTAATCACATGTGATTGATATGATAACTATCATGATTCAACTTGTATTCCCCCCCCCCCCCATAAAGCATTAAAAAAACATTTAAAAGGTTAATTAAGGGGTATGAACTCACCTGCAGTGAGTGGTTTGGATGGAAGTGTCGGGTAGGATGCTAGGTGTCAAGTGAGGACTTGAACACACACACGGATCCTATGTAACATGTAGTGATACATAAATGTATCTAATTAGCCATTTAATAACTAATTAATCAAGTAAAGACACTCTAATATGTGGAAACACTTTGTTTCAAGTGCTAGGAGTGCTAAAGGGTCGCATCTAAGGAGAGTATGGCCTCACATTGGAATTTACTCATATGGTAACACCATATGAGTTTACGGTTCTTGAACCATTTCCCCCATGATTTTACGGCCGTAAACTCATGGTTCTTGGTGCATTTGAGTGTTTTAAGGTCGTAAACCCCTCAAGGAAGTGTTCTAGGTTTGCATCAAAGGCTTAGGAAGGGACAAGGGCTCGAAATGGCTCATCTTTGGAGTTTACGGTCCTTGGACCACCCTTGGGAGTTTACGGTCGTAAACCCTTGAGTTTAAGGTCGTAAACCCATGAGTTTACGGCCGTAAACTCATGGTCTCTCCAACCTTTCGTGATTTGGGGTTTCTAGCTCATGCATGCAAGGTTCTAGTCCAATATCCAAACCCTAGAAGGTGTTAGTGGCATAAAAACACCACTTGATGGTGTTTACGGTTCAAGGAGATCCCTTGACCGTAAACCCATGTGTTCTTGAGGCTTTCTTCGTGTTTTTCCATGATTTAACAAGTATACTAAGCAAACAACTAGATAGGAGGAGTATACTTACTTATATGAAGCTTGAAAGAGTGTTTAGAGCCCAAGAACACTAGTGTGTGTTCTTGGTGTTCTTGGTGTTTTGAAGAACACTTGAAGATCTATGAAAAAGACAAGATTTCATGGATGAAAACGTGTATAAACACTAGATTAAGTGTTATATCAACGAATCTAGGGAAGAAACACTTACATTTTGGAAGATATTGAAGAAAAGTCGGATGATACTTGAGAGAGACAAGGGAGTGTTCTTGAGCTTGAAGGTGGAAAAAATGATAAAAATGACTAAGTGTCATATTTATACTCCTTGGGGTTTACGGCCGTAAACACCATGTTTGGGCCGTAAACTCCAAACTCTTGGAGTTTTGAGACTTTATTGATGCATAATAAATCCTAGGGTATCCCCTCTCCTGTTATCTCCTGAAGCACTAAGCTTTATAACACTCAGACGGACTTTGAACCGGCTAAAATTTAGTAGAAAAGTATTTGACTTTTATTTGAAGTGTTTGACAGTAGGGTTTATACAAATGGAAATTTCGGGTTGTCACAGTTACCATTTTCAAAGTCCATGGAAGTTTGGTAAGTTGATCTTCTAATCAAATTTGCTCTACCAGTGCTCCAAATCATTTCTGATTCAACAGCACAAAGCAAATAGATAAGATCATTAAGGGTCATGTCATAGTCTTTTACATAGTAGTCCATAAAGAACTCACTATGTGTCTTAGGAAGTGATTAGTCAACATCCAACTTCCTCAAGACTTTGACACCCAACTCTCCCGGCTTGTCAATATGTGACTTCATCTCCAAGATGTGAGCACACATAGACCTTGCTTGCCAATAGGGCTTGAGTGACCTTGAACTTGTGGGTTAGGGAGAATAATTGGAGGAGGTGGAGGGAGTGAAGAATGATTTCCGGGACATCATCTTCATTAGGAAAACTTGTTCCAAGAGTTTTTGAGAAGATCATAGATGTCTGAACCAGACATCTTTTGGGAGATATTCAAGATAGTTGATTTAAAATCCTTAATACAACACCCAATATGAAATATTAAGGCTAGGACCCAACACAATATTTTATAACTTGGAAGAGGAATGCCGTAATCCAAGCTATAGAATATTTGAAGGTAGGCGAATGACGATTCACCAATTTCCACCATGAAAAACGAAGTAATTTATTAGGTTAAATTGGATTTGAAACTCCTAGATCTTTTGAGATTCATTGAACTTTTCGATGGCATGTTTCAATCTCGATTGTGCCCTCTCAAGTTTTGTGACTGGGATGTCGAGGATCACAAAACAAGGTGTGAATAACCATGCAAATACACTTGGTACCCTTAATATTTACCCCTCAATCGATGTGCCGGTTAACCACACGCGCTCCACCGATATTATGATAAACATTAAGTTACTCTTTGCCTACCTTGTTAAATCAAGCTAGTGTGTTGGTTAACCGCACACGCTCCACTAACCGACTTAAGCAAAATGCAAAGTGTAATTTCATGGGTTAGCACCAAATTCACATTTTCCTAAGTAACTAAGATTGGGAATTCATAATAGTTTAGTTACTTAGTATTTATCATTAATACTTTTAATGAAGGGAGAATTATAGTCCTTGTCCTACCCGTTCGACTAACGACCCTCCACTAGTCAAGGAAGCGGTGGGTGAGAGTGGACACCCATTAAACTGCCATTTTACAGGCAGTAACCTTATACCCCCCTTATAGACCGACTTCGTGAATGAGGCCTAGTAACGGTAAGACTGACTTGCTCTTATACATATATATATATATATATATATATATATATATATATATATATATATATATATATATATATTATTAACTTATAATATTATAAAGTATAAGGGTTGAATTTTAACTTTTAAAATTCTAAGGGCTTAACTTGGAATTAAAGTATTCATGAGGGAAACTTTACAAATTCCAAAACTTGAGGGCAAGTTTTGAATAATTCAAAACTTTTCTATTCCATAACTTATGTGTTTAAAGTAGTCTTTAATAAAAAAACTCTTCAAGTTCCATAACTTTAGGACAAGTTATGGAAGACTTTAAAGCATTTACAAAATGAGACTATTCATTTTTTTATAACTTATGGAAATCTTATGAGTTTTAATAATCATAAATGTGACTTTTCATATAACTTGAGGACAAGTTACAAAAACACATATTATGAACAACTTTTAGATAAATTTGGATTGAAAACATATTATCACATAACTTTTCTATTAGTCTTAAACAACTCATAAGAACAAGATAATTCATATCAACAATTTTCATGAACTTAGTTAATCACATAAACAAAAAAAAGTCTTGAAACTTTGACAATTATCATTTATTTGGATGAGAATAAACATTACCATAACATCAAAATCAAGGTTTATGAACAAAAACACTTTGTGGTAATGATTCTAATCCAAAACAGGCCAAAAAACTGAATTTTTTTTTCACTAAACCGTCACCACCTCGTGCTAAATTTTACCACCTCGTGGTGAACTGGCAGATTCCAAAAAAAACTATTTTTCTTGCAAATAGCATCAAGTATAATTAAAAACAAGCCTAGGCTCTGATACCACTGAAGGGTTTTGAGCATTCTAACACTCCTAAGGTGTACATGCAACCCTAAATACCTTGGATCTATGTTTTCTCTATTATACTTGCAAATATCAATTTTTCCAAGGTATTGTTCTAGCTAGCATAATATGAAGAACATATAATATAAATTCTAGTAGAATTACATACCTCTTTGTTGTAGCTTGATTCCATGGAGCTTAAGAGCCTAGTGCCTCAAGTGTAACACCTCAAATGGTTCACACAACATCACCAACATCTTGGAATAACTTGAGAGAAAAGGTTCATATGCTTAAATTGGCTAGCCCTCATGTGTACACACTCTCGTGCCAATTTCTTGAGCCATGGGGTCCTTATATATGGTGGCTATTAGGGTTACACCATGTAACTCATGTATTTCCATATTCTTCATGCTCCATGGGTTAAAACCTCCATGGAGTATCCATGGGTTACTGTGACAACCCGAAATTTATTCCGTCACTGTAACCCTTTCCGTTAATAAAATTTATTTTATTATTAAAATTTTCCGTTAACTTTTAAGTTAAATAATTCATCTAGGATTATTGTCATAATTTCCTACGTGTAGGAAATCAATAAAATCACATATAATTCCCTCGATAATCCTTTGGAAAAATTTCTAGTTTACGACTAAGTCGGGTTACGGTCACTTAATCGGGTAAAATCTTAAACTCCGTTTAATGTCGGGATTGGGTGTGTCCCCACCTAACTGTGGAGTCAACCCAATATAAGGGTTGAGTGGACTCCATTTGAACCTTTTCACCCACCTTGGAACTTTCTCTCTCTACTCTCTCTCTAAAAATCGGGTTTTGATCAAGAATCACCTCATTCAAGCTCCAAAATCGTAAGTAATCCTTCCTAGCTTGTTGTTTAACTTAACATGCATGCAAATCTATGGGTTAAACTCTCAAAAACCCCAAAAACTTGTGTTTACGGTTTGGGAACACCTCCCAAAACCGTAAACTCCCATAAGGGGGTTTTGAAGCCCCAAAACCCTTCCAAACCTCTTCTAGTGTTTAGCTATGGCTTAGAAACTTGCATGCATGAACTTAGAACCCCAAGATCATGACTTTTTAGGGTAAACATGAGTTTACGGTCCATGAACATTCATGAACCGTAAACACCCCAAAATGGGGTTTTGATGCCCCAAACCCTCTTCAATGCTTGGCTAATGACCTAGAAACTTGCTGGAATGATCTTAGAACCCTAAAACATGGATTGAATGGTGCAAACATGAGTTTACAGTTTGGGAAGGTCTACCAAAACCGTAAACACCTCCAAAGGGTGTTTAAGTGCCCTTAACACCTTGTATGGCTTACATTTGGGTCTAGAACCTTGCATGCACGACCTACAACCACCAAAACACATGAAAAATAGACACACATGAGTTTACGGTCGTAAACCCATGTGTTTACGACCGTAAACTCCCCAAGGAGTGGTTCAGAAACTGTAAACTCCCCAAGGAGTGGTTCAAAAACCGTAAACTCCATAAAGGGTCCATTCCAAGCCCCAAACACTTCCTAAGCCTTTGATTCAACCCTAGGACCCTTCTTTGTGAAGCATGAGACCTTAAAACACCCAAATGCACCATTCCCATGAGTTTACGGCCGTAAACTCATGGGGGATATGGTCTTTGGACCGTAAACACCCCTAAGGGTTTACACTTGAGGAGTAAACTCCATATCAAGGCTCAACACTCCTTAGATGCAACCCGAATCATTCCTAACACTTGAAATAAAGTGTTTCCGCGCCTCGGGTGTATTATCTTACTTAATTGGTAGTTCAATGTCTAATTAGATACACTTATGTATCTCCTCATGTTACATAGGATCCTTGCGCTTGTTCAAGCTCTAAATTAACACTTAGCATCCTATCCGGCACATTTCTCGTCTGGTGAGTTCATACCCCTACACTTTTTTTGAGTTTTTCATGTTTTCAGGGGGGGAATACAAGCAAATCATAAAGGTTTTCGTAACTTTAAAACTGATGTAATTATACGATTTTCTGATAAACTCTAGACACAGTATCCCTTTTGTAATATGCGGAGCACAAGGGACGTTTTCTGAATATAATTACATAGTTTTCAAAACAGCATAGAAACCTATCGAAACATTCAAATTATTATGGGAATAATTTGGGATCTTATTACTTGTTTTACGGATTCAGATTTCATACAAAGCCAAGATATAAACTATGTCTGATTTAGTTTATCCATATCTGATCTAGAGTATCATGCTAAATAATTATGTTGTATTTAATTATTTATACTCTACTATGTTCCAAACGATTTCGAAACTCGATAATGACCAATTATCTCGTAAATTAGTTAATACTAGCTTGTGAGACTTGTCTTCGTTATACCCTTCGGGGTACCAGTAAATCCTCTCCGGAAGTATAACCAGAGTCTCCTGGAGGGAGAACGTGAAATTTGTGGATAGATCTATTCGGGACTGACAATCCCACACCTAAACTGCTAGCTACAGTTAGGCGGGCACGCCTGGGGTGACAAATTTTGGAAATCGAACGACGGCTGAAGAACGTCAAGGAGGTCACGGGTCAAATTAGTATGGTTATACGACTCACAATACGTATTAAATAAACTACCTTTGGTCACAGATTCCTTTCTTTCTTCTATAGTTTTATGTATTAAAACTACCTACTTCGTACTGAAGGGAATTTCCAGGATCATAACTTATGGTTTTCTTAACTTATTGATGATTAGTCAAGGTTTTTCTCATTCTATGGAAATCAACTTACATGTTAGAAAATATGGGATTTTCTGGGAAAACATGCTTATGTATATTCATAACTCAGTAACAATGGTTTTCGATATAACAGCAATCTTAATCAAAGGAAATGAAGTATTTATCACAAGATTAAATAACCGGTTTTTCCTTACAAAACATGCTTATGAACTCACCAGCTTTATGCTGATATTTTAAAACTGCTTGTATTCTCAGGTTCTCGTTAGACAGGTATCCCGTTACTTTTGGAGAAGACGGAGTGTATAGAAGTCTCGTCTTTACTTTTGATATACTGATGTATATAAACTATGTATTTCTCCACTCTCAAACGAATGTAACTTTTCTTATGTAATGTAATGGTTGTGTTTACTATGATTACTATGTTTAATGGTTGTGATACTACGTATGACGTCCTCCGCCCCGGAACGATTCCGCCGCTGGTTTCGAGGTGTGACAGATTGGTATCAGAGTTATTGTTTATAGTGAACTAAGTATACCGAACTTTACATGGTATACAACTATAAACACTATGGGGCCTAAGTGCTCTAAACTAAAAGTATACTTTCAAAATATAAATATTTTTACAAAAGTATACAAGTATACCCGTATCCCAGGAACCGTGCCTTAAGCAGAACAAAACAAAAGTATTTTGGATGTTGAACACTGCGGTTAAACCTGGGCAGTTATGTAATCATGTCTAGGGTCAATATAGTCTGATCAACTATATTTATTCGAGACATGACCAACATGTGCTTGGGAGTGACTTTGGTGTTACAACAGGCCTAAAACCTACCAAATATCTATCCAACTCAAAATACTATAGGAGTATTTTAGTCAAAACCGAATGCATTATAGAAGTTCATCCCAAGTGTTGCTACTCATTCCTTCCTTAGCGATAGTTTACTTGCTTTAGTAACTTTTCCTATACTATCGCTTTGTAGAACACTCTAACTGCCATAATGAGATATCCCTTGTTTAATATCTCTTAATTCTATCCAGAGGACTTACCATCCTCTTCTTCCTGATTGTTTTAGAACAAGATGCCTCCCCGAAAAAGACCTATCAGGAGAAACGACGACACTCCACCACCACCACCGCCTCCTAAGTTTGATCCTGTCATATTCCAGGCAGCTTTTACTGCCGCAGTGGCTGCCACAATGTCACAAATGAATCCTGGTGGATCTGGTGGTCAGGGAGGTGGTATGCATCCCCAAATCCAGGAAGATTGTCAGGAACGCCAGAAAGAATGCTCTTATAAGGATTTCATGAACGCAAAACCCACAACTTTCAACGGCACAGGAGGTGTTATTTTCCTGACTCAATGGTTCGAAAAGATTGAGTCCATATTTGAAATTTGTGCCTGTTCGGAGGCCAACAAAGTGAAATTTGCCGCTTGCACTTTCGTCAATAAATCATTAACCTGGTGGAACGACCGGGTCAAGTCCTTAACCCTACCGGTGGCAAATGCTATGGGTTGGGAAAGCCTAAAAGAACTTATGATAGCCCAGTACTGCTCACGGGGCGAGATGCAGAAACTCGAACACGAACTCTGGACCCTAAGGATGAAGGGTTCCGACATTGCTTCCTACACTTCTAGGTTTGAAGACCTAGCACTCCTTTGTCCGGGAATGATCTCCCCAGAAAGCAAAAAGATTGAACGATTCATTTGGGGGCTGACCCAGCCAACCAAGGGAAATGTTTTGGCTGCGAAGCCAGACACCTTCGACAGCGCTAAATGTTTGGCGCAAACTCTGATTGATCATGGTGACAATCTCGAGGAAGTGGCCACCGTTCCTGAACCGGCTAAAGGGAGCGGTGAAAATAAAAAGAAATTCTGGAACAAATGAAAGGGTCAGGGTTCGCAAGGACCCTCGAAGAAACAACAAACTGTGGCAGTTCATGCTGCTACAACTCCTACCGCCGCTCCTACAACTCAAGCTCCTACCAGTGGATACACTGGTACCCTCCCCTGGTGCGACAAGTGCAGTTACCACCATCGTACTTCTAGACCTTGTCGTGAAAAGCTCTGCAACAATTGTGGTAAAAAGGGCCATCTGACTCGAGACTGCAGAAACCCAGTCCAACAAACTACTCAGGCCTCTGGAGCAGGTGTTGGTCGAGTCTGCTACAACTGTGGGGAGATTGGACATTTCAAGAGAAACTGCCCCAAAGCAGCAACAACCAACAACACCGGGAGAGTTCTATCTATGGGACAAGAGGAGGCAGTCGCCGACCCCACCGTTGTCACGGGTACGTTCCTTCTCGACAACTCTTATGCATGCATCCTTTTCGATTCTGGTGTGGAACGTAGTTTTGTTAGCCATTCATTCAAACATCTTCTTAAACATAATCCTCAACCATTAACTGAAAAGCTTACCGTCGAAATGGCTAACGGTGAGAAAGAGAGCACTAACGAGATATACGTAGGTTGTACCCTTACCTTAAACGACCATTCATTTCCCTTTGACCTTATGCCAGTCTCCATAAAAAGCTTTGATGTCATCATCAGCATGCATTGGTTGAGCCCCAATCGTGCTGATATCTTTTGTTTCAAAAAGGCTATACGTCTCAATCTTTCACCGGACGAAACTCTTGTAATCTATGGTGATAAACTCAGTTCAAACCATCGCATCATTTCGTGCATCAAAGCCCAGAAACTCCTGCGGAAGGAGTGTTATGCATTCCTAGCCCACGTCATTAACGAGAAACAAGAAGTTAATGACCTCGAGAGCATCCCCGAAGTCTGCAACTTTCCCGATGTTTTTCCGGAAGACCTCCCAGGAATCCCTCCTGAACGCCAAGTCGAGTTTCGTATCGACTTAGTTCCCGGAGCTACCCCCGTAGCCAAATCTCCCTACCGCTTAGCACCAACAGAAATGCAAGAGTTATCTAATCAGCTCGACGAGCTGCTCATCAAAGGATTCATCAGACCGAATTCCTCACCCTGGGGAGCCCCGATCTTGTTTGTGAAAAAGAAGGATGGATCCTTTCGAATGTGTATCGATTATCGGGAGCTGAATAAGCTCACAATCAAAAACCGTTATCCTCTTCCTCGGATAGACGACCTTTTCGATCAACTTCAAGGAGCCAGCTACTTCTCGAAAATAGATTTAAGATCAGGGTACCATCAGCTACGAGTCCATGAGGGTGATGTTCCTAAAACAGCCTTTCGAACTCGATATGGTCACTACGAGTTCGTAGTTATGCCCTTCGGCCTAACCAACGCACCGACAGTATTCATGGACCTGATGAATCGGTTGTGTCGTCCTTTCCTAGACAAGTTCGTCATCGTATTCATTGACGATATACTTGTCTATTCCAAAAACGAGGAAGACCACAAACAGCACTTGAAATCAGTACTGGAAACCTTAAGGATGGAGAAGTTGTATGCGAAATTCTCCAAATGTGAATTCTGGATCCGAAGAGTAACTTTCCTAGGTCACGTAGTAAGCGACGAGGGCATACACGTGGACCCCTCCAAAATCAAAGCGATAGAGAACTGGTCAGCACCAACGACACCCACTGAAATCCGTCAATTCTTGGGTCTCGCTGGTTACTATCGCAGATTTATCCAAAAATTTTCCAGAATTGCCAAACCCTTAACCACTCTAACTCAGAAAGGCGTACCCTTTTGTTGGAGTGAAAAGCAAGACACTGCGTTCCAAACATTGAAGCGGGCCCTATGCAGCGCACCTATACTGTCTCTGCCCGAAGGGACAGAAGACTTCGTTGTCTACTATGATGCATCTAATCAAGGCCTAGTTTGTGTGCTCATGCAACGGGGAAAAGTCATTTCTTATGCCTCGAGACAGCTGAAAGTACACGAAGTCAACTACACGACGCACGACCTAGAATTGGGAGCAGTGGTCTTCGCATTGAAAATATGGAGACATTATCTCTACGGAACTAAGTGCACTATCTTCATTGACCATAAAAGTCTACAGCACATCCTCGACCAGAAGGAGCTGAACATGAGACAACGGCGATGGGTTGAACTACTCAACGACTACGAGTGTGAAATCCGCTACCATCCCGGCAAGGCCAATGTGGTGGCAGATGCTCTCAGCCGAAAAGAGTACTCAGGTCGTAGAGTGAAGGCACTGACTATGACTATCCATTCCCATTTATCTGCGCAAATCAAAGAGGCTCAGTTGGAAGCCTTAAGACCAGAGATCATGTCAGGCGAAGCCCTGAGAGGAATGGATAAAAATCTTGAGATCAGAAGCGACGGAGTCTATTGTTTCATGGACCGAATCTGGACCCCGAAGTTTGGAGGTTTCAGGGAGGTTATCATGAACGAAGCTCACAATACTAAATACTCCGTACACCCAGGTTCGGATAAGATGTACCTGGATCTCAAGAAACTATACTGGTGGCCAAACATGAAAGCAGAGATCGCTACCTTCGTGGGCAAGTGCCTGACTTGCGCCAAGGTGAAGGTCGAATATCAAAAACCCTCCGGTCTACTCCAACAACCAGAGATACCTGAATGGAAGTGGGAGAGGATTACTATGGATTTCATTACCAAACTACCCAAATCTCCGAGTGGGTACAACGCCGTTTGGGTAATTGTCTATCGACTAACCAAATCCGCTCACTTCCTTCCTATCAAGGAAAACTTCAAAATGGAGAGACTCACGCGAATCTACATCCAAGAGGTATTCCGACTGCATGGTGTGCCTGTATCCATTATTTCCGATCGGGATAGCAGGTTCACTTCGAGATTCTGGCAGTCACTACAGAGGGCTCTTGGAACTAAGCTGGATATGAGCACGGCTTACCATCCTCAAATAGATGGACAGAGTGAGAGGACCATCCAAACCTTGGAAGACATGTTGAGAGCCTGCGTCATCGATTTCGGCGCATCATGGGACACTCATCTTCCTTTGGTTGAATTTTCTTATAACAACAGCTACCATACCAGCATCAAGACTACGCCTTTCGAAGCCCTCTATGGCCGCAAGTGCAGATCCCCTCTGTGCTGGGCTGAGGTGGGCGACACGCAGCTGGTCAAGGGACAAGTCCCTGACAGCACTCTCACTGGTCCAGAAATCATCCGCGAAACCACCGAAAAGATCGTACGAATCTGAGAACGACTTAAGGCCTCCCGAGATAGACAAAAGAGCTACGCCGATAAACGACGAAAACCCTTGGAATTCCAGGTTGGAGACCGTGTCCTGCTGAAAGTCTCACCCTGGAAAGGCATGATACGCTTCGGAAAGCATGGAAAGCTGAATCCAAGATACATAGGACCCTTCGAGATCCTCGCTAGGATCGGTCCCGTAGCCTACAAACTCCGATTACCTCATGAACTTAGCAATATCCATCCTGTCTTTCACGTCTCTAATCTTAAAAAGTGTCTTTCCGATGAGACCCTTGTGATCCCTCTTGATGAGATCAAGATCAACGAAAATCTGAACTTTGTGGAAGAACCAATCGAAATCATGGATCGAGAAATCAAACGAACGAAACAAAGCCGCATCCCGATAGTGAAGGTTCGCTGGAATGCCAAGCGGGGACCCGAATTCACTTGGGAGCGCGAAGACTCGATGAAACAGAAATATCCGCATCTCTTTCCAAATCCACGATTGTATCTTAAATTTCGGGAAGAAATTCCGTCTAACGGGGGGATGATGTGACAACCCAAAATTTATTCCGTCACTGTAACCCTTTCCGTTAATAAAATTTATTTTATTATTAAAATTTTCCGTTAACTTTTAAGTTAAATAATTCATCTAGGATTATTGTCATAATTTCCTACGTGTAGGAAATCAATAAAATCACATATAATTCCCTCGATAATCCTTTGGATGTGTCCCCACCTAACCGTGGACTCAACCCCATATAAGGGTTGAGTGGACTCCATTTGAACCTTTTCACCTACCTTGGAACTTTCTCTCTCTACTCTCTCTCTAAAAATCGGGTTTTGATCAAGAATCACCTCATTCAAGCTCCAAAATCGTAAGTAATCCTTCCTAGCTTGTTGTTTAACTTAACATGCATGCAAATCTATGGGTTAAACTCTCAAAAACCCCAAAAACTTGTGTTTACGGTTTGGGAACACCTCCCAAAACCGTAAACTCCCATAAGGGGGTTTTGAAGCCCCAAAACCCTTCCAAACCTCTTCTAGTGTTTAGCTATGGCTTAGAAACTTGCATGCATGAACTTAGAACCCCAAGATCATGACTTTTTGAGGTAAACATGAGTTTACGGTCCATGAACATTCATGAACCGTAAACACCCCAAAATGGGGTTTTGATGCCCCAAACCCTCTTTAATGCTTGGCTAATGACCTAGAAACTTGCTGGAATGATCTTAGAACCCTAAAACATGGATTGAATGGTGCAAACATGAGTTTATGGTTTGGGAAGGTCTCCCAAAACCGTAAACACCTCCAAGGGTGTTTAAGTGCCCTTACCACCTTGTATGGCTTACATTTGGGTCTAGAACCTTGCATGCACGACCTACAACCACCAAAACACATGAAAAATAGACACACATGAGTTTACGGTCGTAAACCCATGTGTTTACGACCGTAAACTCCCCAAGGAGTGGTTCAGAAACCGTAAACTCCCCAAGGAGTGGTTCAGAAACCGTAAACTCCATAAAGGGTCCATTCCAAGCCCCAAACACTTCCTAAGCCTTTGATTCAACCCTAGGACCCTTCTTTGTGAAGCATGAGACCTTGAAACACCCAAATGCACCATTCCCATGAGTTTACGGCCGTAAACTCATGGGGGATATGGTCTTTGGACCGTAAACACCCCTAAGGGTTTACACTTGAGGAGTAAACTCCATATCAAGGCTCAACACTCCTTAGATGCAACCCGAATCATTCCTAACACTTGAAATAAAGTGTTTTCGCGCCTCGGGTGTATTATCTTACTTAATTGGTAGTTCAATGTCTAATTAGATACACTTATGTATCTCCTCATGTTACATAGGATCCTCGCGCGTGTTCAAGCTCTAAATTAACACTTAGCATCCTATCCGGCACATTTCTCGTCTGGTGAGTTCATACCGCTACACTTTTTCCAAGTTTTTCATGTTTTCAGGGGGGGAATACAAGCAAATCATAAAGGTTTTCGTAACTTTAAAACTGATGTAATTATACGATTTTCTGATAAACTCTAGATACAGTATCCCTTTTGTAATATGCGGAGCACAAGGGACGTTTTCTGAATATAATTACATAGTTTTCAAAACAGCATAGAAACCTATCGAAACATTCAAATTATTATGGGAATAATTTGGGATCTTATTACTTGTTTTACAGATTCAGATTTCATACAAAGCCAAGATATAAACTATGTCTGATTTAGTTTATCCATATCTGATTTAGAGTATCATGCTAAATAATTATGTTGTATTTAATTATTTATACTCTACAATGTTCCAAACGATTTCGAAACTCGATAATGACCAATTATCTCGTAAATTAGTTAATACTAGCTTGTGAGACTTGTCTTCGTTATATCCTTCGGGGTACCAGTAAATCCTCTCCGGAAGTATAACCAGAGTCTCCTGGAGGGAGAACGTGAAATTTGTGGATAGATCTATTCGGTACTGACAATCCCACACCTAAACTGCTAGCTACAGTTAGGCGAGCACGCCTGGGGTGACAAATTTTGGAAATCGAACGACGGCTGAAGAACGTCAAGGAGGTCACGGGTCAAATTAGTATGGTTATACGACTCACAATACGTATTAAATAAACTACCTTTGGTCACAGATTCCTTTCTTTCTTCTATAGTTTTATGTATTAAAACTACCTACTTCGTACTGAAGGGAATTTCCAGGATCATAACTTATGGTTTTCTTAACTTATTGATAATTAGTCAAGGTTTTTCTCATTCTATGGAAATCAACTTACATGTTAGAAAATATGGGATTTTCTGGGAAAACATGCTTATGTATATTCATAACTCAGTAACAATGGTTTTCGATATAACAGCAATCTTAATCAAAGGAAATGAAGTATTTATCACAAGATTAAATAACCGGTTTTTCCTTACAAAACATGCTTATGAACTCACCAGCTTTATGCTGATATTTTAAAACTGCTTGTATTCTCAGGTTCTCGTTAGACAGGTATCCCGTTACTTTTGGAGAAGACGGAGTGTATAGAAGTCTCGTCTTTACTTTTGATATACTGATGTATATAAACTATGTATTTCTCCACTCTCAAACGAATGTAACTTTTCTTATGTAATGTAATGGTTGTGTTTACTATGATTACTATGTTTAATGGTTGTGATACTACGTATGACGTCCTCCGCCCCGGAACGATTCCGCCGCCGGTTTCGGGGTGTGACAGTTACTCCATGGGTTTAGCCCAACATGAAGAACTATGGATCATAAGCCCACATATATAAGAATGAATGATTTACACAATCAATCCCCATATATTTAATTAGTCTCCTTTTGATCACATAATTAATTCCAAATTAATTCTTGATCAATACTAATTAAATAATATGATTTCATATTATTATTTTAGAACTTATAATTTATTAACAAATCATAATTATCCCTTTCTCACAAAAGTCTATCCAAATTGTTCTGATGTCATGCAAGCCAAATGGACCATGCCAATCGGGTCAAGTACATACCAATTATAGTTATGCACTTAGACACTAATCCAACAACAACCATCAACATCAATGGGAGATCGTACCTCTAGGGAAGGCAAGCCAAAATTGTTAATTCCAAAGCCAGAAAATTAATATATGATTTTCATATTTTTTTGAGTAGTTGGGTGATTGAGTACTATTGATTTCATATTAAGTTTACATACTATTTGGTTTTTGGGTTTGTTTTTGATGACTTTGTTTCACACTTTTCGTCTTTGGGTTCAAATTTTGATAATTTGAATACATTTTGGGGTTTATGAAATGTTGAGTTATTCATCTATTTGCCTTTTGGGTTTAAACTTAGATGAATTTAGAATTTTAATCATTTTTTACTCTATTATTCTGTTTGAATGTGAATTTGTCAACATTGTTAAAAAGTTATTCATTACAACTTCAATATAAATATTAGAAAACTACCACTTTTTATGAAATTGTAAAATTTTATAAATCTTTTAACCGTTCTAAAACAATTATTTATAATTCCTTATGAATTTATTGAAAATAATTAATACAAACTTGTAAACATTAAAGAAATTTTAAAGTAAATAAGTAGGTAAAATGAAAACATTCTTTGAAGTAATGACCAAATTCACCCCTATTTGTAAATAAAATAAAAAAGGTTATTAATGTTATTCACAATGCCATTCATTTTCTTCAAATTGATAAATCACGTGATACCCATTTTATCATTTCTTCATAACTTCCACTTTATAAGGTTAAGCAGTAATTTAAATAAAAAGTGAAATAAGGAATACAATTTCTTTTATTGAGAAATAAAAATAGCATTGTTTCATAATAAAATAATCAAAATGCCCTTTCACCAGATTTTACCTGTTGTAATGCATGTTGCTTATATTTGTTTTTTTTCCAAAACACTAACCATTTTGTAAACAAAACACGAAAACAAACTTTCAAGTAAGGACCAAATTGACCCCTATTTGTAAACCAAATAAAAAAATATTGGTATTATTCACATATTATTTATAGTGCAAATCATATTTTTTTCAAATTAATATGTCATGAAATACCCATTTTGACCTTTCCTCCAAAATACCACTTTGTCAGGTCACTTATCATGGTAATCTTGCTTGGATAGTTGGATCCATGAATCTGAAATGGAATATAAAAATTTACGAATAAGAGTTATTAAGTGAAATAATATTCTATTTTACACTAAGCCTTACATTGTAAGTCAAAGGCAAATACCAGCAAGGCAACAACAACAACAACGAATTTGCATTAAAAAGCAATGTAGCTGATATAAATTAAAAACATACGATCATAGTTTATATGAATAAACTACAAGGATTGATTAAATAAAGTTTGAAATGTCTCATGACCATTATGCCATGCACTGATGACATGTACTTTCTAGACTATAAAATGTTTATAAACAAATAGAATGGTTCATCATTCACAACCATGATGATACTTGAAGATGAGAAACTCAAACGTAAAAAAGAGATTAGTTTGGTCAAATTCATTAAGATATAGGGATAGCCCTCGATAAATAGAAAAAAAATGATGATAAAAGGACAAAAACGCCCTTTAGCCAGATTCGATATATTGTAGAATTCTTTTGGTTACTGCATTCACAATCTCCAGAAAACATACACTTCACATTAAAGAGCATATTAGAATTCTTTTGACCTATTGTACAATTATTTTAGAGTAAAAGTAAAGTACATTAAAAACATAGACCATTTGTGTAATCTTATTGGTCGATTATAGAAAAAAAAACATTCTTGCCCTGCCCAGTTAAACATTAAACATAATGGGTAAATATGAAGACACTTAGATAGTAAGAAGGCTCAAATTTGTAAACAGAATTTACCAAACAATAACATAACAATTTGAACAATAGAAAAATAAACCAATGGCAGATGGGTCGTTTTTATATACAAATCAGGTACCAATAATGTGCAAACTGGTATAATTAGATGTTGTATTTCAGGAGTTATCTAAAATCATACTTATCAGTTGATTAAAAAAGGTTTCAAAATGTCTCATGACCATTATGCCATGCAGTGTTGGCATATACATTCTAAAAAGTGTATACGACATAGAATTGCAAGTATTTTTATATTTTTCAATGTTTAAATCTATTAAAATAATTGCCTTAAATCAATTACAATAATTTCCTTAGTAACTATCACCTTGGAACCTACAACAAATCACGTACCAATTATAATCTATTACATTCAAATTTCAAAATCATTAAAAATTTATTTCCATATATATATATATATATATATATATATATATATATTTATATATTTATATATATGTGTGTCTCATATACATTAAGAACAAAGAAATTAAAAAAATGGATGATATATACAAATCAATTCCATATATATATATATATATATATATATATATATATATATATATATATATGAATGTATGTATATAAAAGGAAAAAAAATGCCCTTTAGCCAGGTTCGATATATTGTAGAATTCTTTTGGTTACTGCATGCACAATCTCTAGAAAAGCCACACTTCACATTAAAGACCATATTAGAATTCTTTTGACCTATTGTACAATTATTTTGGAGTAAAAGTAAAGTACATTAAAAGCATAGATCATTTATGTAATCTTATTGGTCGATTCTAAACAAAATAATAATAATAATAATACATTATTGCCCTGCACAGTTAAACATTGAACATAATGGGTAAATATGAAGACACTTAGATAGTAAGAAGGTTCAAAATTTTAAACAGAATTTACCAAAATATAACATAACAATTTGAACAACAGAAAAATAAACCAATGGCAGATGTGTCGTTTTGTATATACAAATCGGGTACCATTAAAGTCTAAACTGATATAATTAGATGTTGTATTTCAGGATTTATTTATAATCATACTTATCAGTTGATTAAAAATGGTTTCAAAATGTCTCATGACCACTATGTCATGCACTGTTGGCATATACATTCTAAACAGTGGATACGACATAGAATTGCAAGTATTTTGATATTTTTCAATGTTTAAATCTATTTCAATAATTGCCCTAAATCAATTACAATAATTGCCTTAGTAATTGTCACCTTGGAACCTGTAGCAAATCACATACCAATTTTAATCTATTACATTCAAATTTCGAAATGTTGAGTTATTCATTGGGTTTTATGAAATGTTGAGTTATTCATCTATTTGCCTTTTGGGTTTAAACTCAGATGAATTTACAATTGTAATCATTTTTTACTCTATTATTCTGTTTGAATGTGAATTTGTCAACATTGTTAAAAAGTTATTCATTACAACTTCAATATAAATATTAGAAAACTACCACTTTTTATGAAATTGTAAAATTTTATAAATCTTTTAACCGTTCTAAAACAATTATTTATAATTCCTTATGAATTTATTGAAAATAATTAATACAAACTTGTAAACATTAAAGAAATTTTAAAGTAAATAAGTAGGTAAAATGAAAACATTCTTTGAAGTAATGACCAAATTCACCCCTATTTGTAAATAAAATAAAAAAGGTTATTAATGTTATTCACAATGCCATTCATTTTCTTCAAATTGATAAATCACGTGATACCCATTTTGTCATTTCTTCATAACTTCCACTTTATAAGGTTAAGCAGTAATTTAAATAAAAAGTGAAATAAGGAATACAATTTCTTTTATTGAGAAATAAAAATAGCATTGTTTCATAAAAATAATCAAAATGCCCTTTCACCAGATTTTACCTGTTGTAATGCATGTTGCTTATATTTGTTTTTTTTCCAAAACACTAACCATTTTGTAAACAAAACACGAAAACAAACTTTCAAGTAAGGACCAAATTGACCCCTATTTGTAAACCAAATAAAAAAATATTGGTATTATTTACATATTATTTATAGTGCAAATCATTTTTTTTTCAAATTAATACGTCATGAAATACCCATTTTGACCTTTCCTCCAAAATACCACTTTGTCAGGTCACTTATCATGGTAATCTTGCTTGGATAGTTGGATCCATGAATCTGAAATGGAATATAAAAATTTACGAATAAAAGTTATTAAGTGAAATAATATTCTATTTTACACTAAGCCTTACATTGTAAGTCAAAGGCAAATACCAGCAAGGCAACAACAACAACAACGAATTTGCATTAAAAAGCAATGTAACTGATATAAATTAAAAATATACCATCATAGTTTATATGAATAAACTATAAGGATTGATTAAATAAAGTTTGAAATGTCTCATGACCATTATGCCATGCACTGATGACATGTACTTTCTAGACTATAAAATGTTTATAAACAAATAGAATGGTTCATCATTCACAACCATGATGATACTTGAAGATGAGAAACTCAAACGTAAAAAAGAGATTAGTTTGGTCCAATTCATTAAGATATAGGGATAGCCCTCGATAAATAGAAAAAAATGATGATAAAAGGACAAAAATGCCCTTTAGCCAGATTCGATATATTGTAGAATTCTTTTGGTTACTGCATTCACAATCTCCAGAAAACATACACTTCACATTAAAGAGCATATTAGAATTCTTTTGACCTATTGTACAATTATTTTAGAGTAAAAGTAAAGTACATTAAAAACATAGACCATTTGTGTAATCTTATTGGTCGATTATAGAAAAAAAAACATTCTTGCCCTGCCCAGTTAAACATTAATGGGTAAATATGAAGACACTTAGATAGTAAGAAGGCTCAAATTTTTAAACAGAATTTACCAAACAATAACATAACAATTTGAACAATAGAAAAATAAACCAATGGCAGATGGGTCGTTTTTATATACAAATCGGGTACCAATAAAGTCCAAACTGGTATAATTAGATGTTGTATTTCAGGAGTTATCTAAAATCATACTTATCAGTTGATTAAAAAAGGTTTCAAAATGTCTCATGACCATTATGTCATGCACTGTTGGCATATACATTCTAAACAGTGTATACGACATAGAATTGCAAGTATTTTGATATTTTTCAATGGTTAAATCTATTACAATAATTTCCTTAAATCAATTACAATAATTTCCTTAGTAACTATCACCTTGGAACCTGTAGCAAATCACGTACCAATTATAATCTATTACATTCAAATTTCGAAATCATTAAAAATTTATTTCCATATATATATATATATATATATATATATATATATATATATATATATATATATATATATATATATATATATATATATATATACATTAAGAACAAAGAAATTAAAAAAAATGGATGTTATATACAAATCAATTCCATATATATATATATATATATATATATATATATATAAAAGGAAAAAAATGCCCTTTAGCCAGATTCGATATATTGTAGAATTCTTTTGGTTACTACATTCACAATCTCCAGAAAACACACACTTCACATTAAAGAGCATATTAGAATTCTTTTGACCTATTGTACACTTATTTTGGTGTAAAAGTAAAGTATATTAAAAACATAGATCATTTATGTAATCTTATTGGTCGATTCTAAACAAAATAATGATAATAATAAAACATTCTTGCCCTGCACAGTTAAACATTAAACATAATGGGTAAATATGAAGACACTTAGATAGTAAGAAGGCTCAAATTTTTAAACAGAATTTACCAAAAAATAACATAACAATTTGAACAATAGAAAAATAAACCAATGGCAGATGTGTCGTTTGTATATACAAATCGGGTACCATTAAAGTCTAAACTGATATAATTAGATGTTGTATTTCAGGAGTTATTTATAATCATACTTATCAGTTGATTAAAAAAGGTTTCAAAATGTCTCATGACCATTATGTCATGCATTGTTGGCATATACATTCTAAACAGTGGATACGACATAGAATTGCAAGTATTTTGATATTTTTCAATGTTTAAATCTATTACAATAATTGCCTTAAATCAATTACAATAATTGCACATTCAAATTTCGAAATTATTAAAAATGTATTTTCATATATATATATATATATATATATATATATATATATATATATATATATATATATATATGTGTGTGTGTGTGTGTGTGTGTATAGGTTAGACTATTTAATCCATTTTGAATCTCAAAATCAGTTGTACTTTGCCATTTTTGAGATAGTTTCTTCTCTAGATTCATCCTCGCCTGCAACAATAGCTTATGTATCTGTGCAATTCTACTTTGTCGTCTAAATCATTTGTATAATCCATTCTATCTCTCTGTGTCCATATCTCTCTACAAACTATATTCAGATGGGTTTGTGTGCTTTAAAGATACTGATATGTAGTAATTTAATGAATTAGATAACTCATAGGTTGCCTATATGATAAAAGCAAATGGTATTCTAAGATGCTGATTTGCAGAATAAATATATATGTATAATGGTAAGTTCATTAAAAAAATTAATTTTCACTATGATGGAATACAAACCACTATGCTCTTTTTTTTGTAGGGGTATAAAGTTCTTTTAAATGTAATCATATGTTTACAGTGCATTGGCAGAATAATGTGAATTACATTTATAACCACCAAATGTTGAATACCGTTTTGCATATTTTTCTTTGGAGTTATACAATTTCATCGAATGATGATCATCTTGCATGAGTTCTTCTATTTCATCCAAAATCTTGTCTACTACCCTTCTACTGGATCAATGGCCATGTTTATGGATATGCTCTTTTCTTTTAGTGTAATTTTACTAAAATTAATATTCATGTTATTGTTACTGTGATATTTTCTATTACTGTTTAGGCATAGAGAAAATATTACTGTGATATTTGCTATTACTGTTTAGGCATAGAGAAAATATTTCACAACAAGAGTTTTACCGCCTCCCTCGACGAACACAGTTTTGTTTTCCTTTTTTATGCCCTTTGTTTACATAAACGTTTTTTTTTTCAATTTAAAATTAATCTTACATAAATATACATTTTTATGTAAATTTACATAACTATATATCACGAATATGCTAATTATTTTATCTATATTTGGAGAATTATTATAAGTAAAAGTTAACAATTATGATAATATGTATCTAAAATAATAAAAAGAAAAAGAACTTATGAAATATTTAAATAAAAAATATTTGATATAAATATAATTATCATCATTAGTAACTTACTAACTAAACTTATTATGACAGATAATAAGCATACCATTAAAACCTTCTCCTATAGATATTAGAGGTATATGAGTCAAAATACTCGTTATTTGAATTATATGCATATGACTGTTTAAAGTGGTTGGAATTAGAGCTACAAGTACGGAATTTGGGATTCCATTACTTGAAATCAAGAAAATAATAATTAAATTTACAAATAAATCATAACAGGTGAGACTAAGTTCCTATATGGTGACTGAAATTAATAAATTTGAGATAAAAATGTTGGAACCTTTATTTGTTTTCAATGGAAACACAACTAACTCGACAGTCACTGTTCCCATAATGCCCTTAAATATCAAATTCTTTTCGAACATAAAATGAATTTACCAAATTTCTATTTATTATTCTAACCTTCTACGTTTAAAAGTTAAAAACAAAAATTAAGACCTCAAAATACGATGTATACATTGATTCGTTTTTCTCATTCCATCAATATCGCATTAGGTCGATCGTTTTTCAACAATGCATTGAAGTTGTTCTTTTTCATGATCATGATTAAGTGATTAACCTTTGAATTCAGCATATTATATTCTTTATTTTCCCATTCCTTCAATATCGCCTTCGGTTGATCGGTTAACAATTATTTAGAATATGTCATTACTAACTTTTAGTAATTTGGGTTCAAATACATACTTATTCAATAAAGTCTTTGATTATATGTAAAAGTATTACTTTAATAATTGTTTGATATTCCAAATTTGATATTAATTTTTTTAATAAACTCGTGTAATACACGGGCCACACACTTAGCAGACATTGAAGTTCTACCATTCGTTTGATTAATTATTTTTTGCGAAATTTGTGAATACTTCAAACATATTACTGATGGATTTCGAGCATAACATAATTCCCATGGTGTACATGCAACCCTAATGTTTTGGATCTAGGTTTTTCTCAAGTTATACATGCAAACAATCTTCCAAAGCATAAACCTTAATCTAACATGTCTAAGAACGAAATTCATATTTAAATAAGGGTTTGGAATCTTACCTTACTTGTTATGTAGTAATAAGAAGAACAATCCACAAAGTCCTTGACTCTTGAAAGCTTAGTGCCCCAAGTGTTGCACCTCTAATGGAGTCACAAACACCACTAGCAACAAAGAAAAACAAGATAGAGAGAGGAGGAGGCTTCAAAAACATCTAGGGTTCTCTTAGAACTCTTGGTCACATTTTTGGGAGCTAATGGGGTCCTTTTATAGTTGAGGCTTCTAGGGTTTTGAACATGGAAACCCTAATTCCCTTTGCTTAGGCCCTAAGCAACATATGGGCTTCCATTGAACAAACCTTAGAGGAAATATTTATGGACTCTCATAGAGATTTCGTCCACCCTATACCAATGGGGTCCATGAGCCCAAACTACAATTATTGCTGATTTACATAATCAGTCCGCATTTATTTAATCAGTCTCTTTTGATCACTAAATTAATTCCAAATTAATTTCTGATCAATACTAATTAAATAATATGATTTCTCAATTAATATATTATTCTTATAATACATTAATAAATCATAATTAATCCTCTTTCTCCATAATTCATCCTATCAATTGCTATGTTGAAGGCAATCTAAAAGGACCATGCTCATAATCGGGTCAAGTACATACCAAAATAGTTATGGTATATATTTATGGTATACACATTTCTTGCTTCATAAAATAAAAAATGTAGTACACTTCGAGCAATAAAAATAATGCTACACAAGATCACCCATCCATCGTACGTTACTAAATTCTATTTACTTCATTAGTTTTGTTATATAAATGTTTTTGATGAATATATTACATGTTTTATTTGATATAAAATATGTTTAATTTAATATTGTACAATTTTTTATTATTTTATTTGTTTTACAGTTATAATCATTGGACTACGAGACGATTATTGAAATATTGTTAAGAACATCATTACACACATTTGATAGTTTACGTTGTACACGTAAATATTTTGAAAAACTAACGTAGAACAAGCATCTTCTTGATCAGGGCAAGCGTAAAAATAATGTGGTTTTTGGAGTTATTTTTCAGCAAAAAACCATGGGGAACTATAGAGCGTCAGTTTGTTCCGTCATGTGGTGCGAAGAATTTAACATTGGTTGTATACTATTTCGTGTACGATTTTAGCATCTTCATTGTGTGGATTCATTGTTACAGAATGTGATAATGGAGATGAATATCCAAAAAAGTTTTTATTTGTTTTAAACCAACGACTTTAGATAACAAATCGTTACCATTTACAATCTCTAAATACTTTGTGGTAAAGTTTGCTATGGTAGTTATGAGCTTGAAGTCATTGCATTTCAAGATCATTCGATTATCATGCACACTGTCATTGTAAGACTTTATTTCTATTATACTTTAGATATATTATTTTAGTTTATTTTATTATTGATATGTTATTTTCTTTATAGTGATCTGCTTAAGGATCAGGTGGACTATGATTACTTCCACCTAGAATTGTTTGCCTCTACTACATGGGAATAGAGGGAGATTTGTAATATACAGTTACCATCTTTTGTTTATCATGTTTCGGATAAGGCAATTATAAGTGGAGGTGTGATTTACTTCTTATTGTCTAACTATGACATTTTATGATTTGATGTATATTCGGAAGAATATTTAGTTATATTTGCACCTTGTATTATTAATGATTTCAAATCGTATGCATCGAGGCTTATAAAGTTTGACGGAAATTTAGGATATTTTTTTTATAATTAGAGATCATTTGTGGGCTATTTGAGTTTTCATTCAGAATCGGTGGTTAAGGTAGATGTTAGTAATTACAATGTCGGTGCAAATGAATGGTGAGATTATCGAAACAATCTCCTTTATTTCTTTAAAGGAAATATGATTGAGTATGTCGTTCCGACACATCGTTCTCATTAAGTATTTTAATTTCGTTTAGATTTTAAGATAGTGACTATGCCAAGTAGAAATGTGTGATTATATATATATATATATATATATATATATATATATATATATATATATATATATATATATATGCATTCGAAAACCGTTGTTTTTCTAACGAAGATATTTACTATTTTATATTAGTTTATGATTATATATATATATATATATATATATATATATATATATATATATATATATATATATATATATATATATTAATTTATTGTTTTAATCGTCAATTTATGATATTAATTTTTGATGTTACTTTATCTTATTTTTTTATGGTGTCGGTGTTTTATAACTTTATATGTATTATTTTATATGTTTCCCCTCGTATAACGCAAGTCATAATATAATTTGAAGTAAATTAAAAGGTGTTTGTGATTTCATCATTTAAAACCAACTTATTAATTTATTGGCTTTTGAAATGTCAATAAGTCAGCCAATATGTTTGGAAATATGAAAATGAATTTTAAATTAACTTTTAATTAACCTTTCAAAAATAATATTTCAATAACTTCTAACTTTTCAAAACTTATTTAAACTTTTTGGGTTATAAAAGACAAATACTTTATAAAACATGTATAAACTAAAACAACCACTTAAAAAAAATAATTTATTGACCTGTTGATTTTTCCTATCAAAAAGCTAATCTATACACTTTTAAAAAAAAACTCATTTTCTTGTCATCATAAATCAATAAGTGTTTTTTTACCTAAGAAAAATCAAAATAAAATACCAATCACCAAAATAAAAATATTCATGACTTTTTAGCTTGTCCATGCTTGTAGATTTTTCAATTTATCTCTGGCAGCTAAAAAAGAAAAAATAATTAAGGGTGGATGTTAGGTGTTTGTTGAAGTGACGTCTTGCATCACTAATATCTACATAGAAAAAGACACTCATAATTAATATCAAAAGGTAGAATTGAGTGCCCATCGAAACCTTCAAATTACGAATAAGTTCACTATGAAACTTCTGTTTGTAGGTATTTAATGCCTCAGTTTCAATATCCATCATCTTGTTTTCTAAGTAAGGAAACTTTGTACTTTTGCCACTATTTTCGTTTTCATTCTTGATAAATAAAGATAATTATTTAATTTTATATGTACTCTCAAATTGTTTTGTGTATATCGTGCGTGAGTATATGAGTGTGTATCCCATCATAATTTATGTGAATGAATCAGATGATAGCACCCTTTAAACATAGTTTCTAACTTGGTTTTTCATTTCATATTTGCAAAACAGTTTTACACATACTGTAAACATCCTTTACAGTTTAACGGCAGTGTTCCAAAATCAAAAAGAGTTTTCATACAAGAATTGTCAACGACAGTATGTTTCAGGAATTTAATATTATGTTCGTTTCTAAAAATATATACAAAAGTGTTAGAAAATCAGTGAATATTTTTGCTACCTATAATGTTTTAGCAGTCAAATGGTTTATAACATTGCGTATCAAGTGTTTCTCTTCCTCTTTGAGGTCGACGGTTCAGTACATTCGTGGATAAAGGTTAAATTAGGTGTTATATTAAGAATAGATTATATTTGTCGGTTAAAAAAAGGTTTTAGCGGCAGAGGAGTAGTCTTAAGTTTTTTCTGATGTTAATCGAAGATGTTAGTTTATAATAATAATAATAATAATAATAATAATAATAATAATTAACAAAAATATAATTTCGTATGTTTTGGATTTTAGGGTCTAATTCAAATTTATTTATATTTTAGGGTTAGTTAACACATCTTGAGTTATACGAAATCAAAACATCTTAAGATAGCCGTTACAAGAAATAAATTAATTAAAACATTAGGATCTAATTTGATAACAATTGTGTGATTAATACTTATTGATAGACCCAAGATTACACTAAATCATGTAATTTGTCTTTTTGTGTTTATCAACATGCAAAATCTACATACCAATTTGTGGAAACTAAATAATAATACAATTTTGATTAAACGATTCATATTATGCTTGTAGAGATAAAACATTTATTGTTTTTGGTTAATCCAATCCTAGTAAGGTTGGAATGAGTGACTTGCTATGGACGCTCGTCTCGCTATACCATCCGCTCACCTTCATAGTGGAGTCACCAATGATGGGTCGCTACACCCGTAATGAGAAGAGAAAGAAAGGCATGCAACGATTTCATTGGCTACCGGAATTTGACCATTGAAGTAAAGAGAAAGAGGATTGTAGATTTATGCTGTGATTGGTTAATTTTTTGTTTTTTTTAATAATAAAAATAAAACTAATATTACCACTCTATCTATTTGCTACCATTCTTTTCATTGGCTCAAAAAATATCCTATGTCAGCATGCTAAAATTGTTATCACTATCTTCAACATAATATTATACATAGTCGATTGACTCGTATGGGCTTCAAACATAATTGAACTTGACGTAACATTTATCAAAAGCTTGATAAAAGATTCGATAAAAAAAAAGGGGCAGAGTCGGTTGGAATAATTGAGAAAGGAAAAGTGATGGGATGTCGTTTAGGCGAGGAGGCCACCAATTGGAGAAGGTCGGTGGTGGTACAAGTTGTCATGTTACATGGACCATTCTAATTTGCATTAACTACAATCCAGAAATTGTATTTACATAAGACAAAATTTCAGAATTGGTCCTTGTGGTTAACAGTTATCGCACTTTGAAGACTTCCAAGCAAAAAGTCACACGACTGGTCCCTGTGGTTTGTAAAATTACATGAAAGGTCCTTCTGCCGTTAAATCTAACTTTTCAGCTGTTAGATTTTAATGGAAAAGACTATTTTGCCATTGTACCAATATTGCAATACACTACAAACCTCAAGGACCATTTCTGTAATTTTATAAAATTGAAATTTTGTATATATATATATATATATATATGTATATATATATATATATATATATATTCAACAACTCGATTGTTTTTATTTAGTTATTTATTATTCTTCTATTGTTTTTATTTATTTTGATTCAAGTAATGAAAAATAGAGAAACAAAAAAACAAAAACTCAAACACCAAAGTTGAAAAATACTCTAATATATTAATACATTTTACATTTTTCATAATTTTTTTGTTTTTTTCGCATTTTTTTTATAAATTTTGGTTATTTATGGTTTTCGTATTTTTTTTTAATTTGTGTAAATAAAAAATTATGTTTATTTTCTTTATTTATATTTGTAAATATAACTATTTTATTTACACGGATGAAAATAAAAAAAGTTACAAAAACTATAAATAACCAAAATTAAAAAAAACAAAAAAAATTCAAACATCAAAATTGTAATATACTCTAATATGTTCATACATTTTACACTTTTTGGAAAATGTCAAAAAAGTTATCAAGTTGATGAAAAATAAAACAAAACAACGAAAAAAATAAAAATAGGAAATAATTAAAAAATAATATGAGAAAAATTTTAAAAAATAATACTAAAAAATTAAAAAAATACGAAAAAACCAAAAAAATGAAAATGTAAAATGTAGTAATATATTAGAGTATATTAGAATTTGGTGTTTGAGTTTTTGTTTTTCTATTTTTTATTACTTTAATCAAAATAAATAAAAACAATAGAAGAATAATAAATAATTAAAATTATAACAAAAATAGAAAACAAAATGTCAAATAATGATAATGATAAATGCAAACATAAAGTTGATAACGATATTAACTATGGAACATAAAAAAACATGAACAGTAACGACATAAAATTAAAAATAATAATAATAAATACATTAACGTTTCAATTCACAAATAAGAAAAATTAAAGAAAAAATAATTTCGACATGGTTTATCGAATTTAAGTTTATTTACTTGATTCAAAATAAATAAAAATATAACAAAAAACCATAAATAACTAAAACTATAAAATAAAAATAGAAAACAAAATGTCAAAAAGATAAAAAAAATTATCAAATTGTTGAAATTATATATATATATATATATATATATATATATATATATATAATTTATATTTATAATTTATATAAATATAAAATGCGAAATTTATAATTTATATATATACATAAAATTTCAAATTTATAAAATTACAAGAATGGTTCTTGAGGTTTGTAGTTTATTGCAATATTAGTACAATGGCAAAATAGTCTTTTCCATTAAAATCTAACAACTGAAAAGTTAGATTTAATGGCAGGATGACCTTTCATATAATTTTACAAACCACAGGACCAGTCGCTTGACTTTTTGCTAGAAATTCCTCAAAGTGCGATATTCTGTAAACCATAGGGACCAATTGTGAAATTTTGTCTTTACATAATAAATATAATTATTTTTGAGAGAGAAGTTTTTTTTTTAAATTAATATTTTTAAATTAAAAATAAATACTTCAAAAACTTATTTTAAAAAAATTATTTTTACAATGTCACTAGTATATTGAGTAGAAGTATCCCTTAAATTTTTATGATTCTTCGAAAAAAAAATTGGGTGTTTTTATAAAAAAAATAAAAAAATCAAATTTTCATTATGGTGCTCATTTTATAACGAATTAAATTTTAAGAACTTTAGTTTTTTTGATTTTTTTTCAAATAGAAAAAAGTTATGACCAAAAAACGAAATGAGTAGAAAAAAAACTCCACCATATGAGGGTTTGATATGTGGCAGAGACAGAACGAGGAGGGAAGGGGAAATGCACCCTGGAGGACGCAGGGGTTGTTTTTTATTTTTTTATTTTATCTTTTTTCCCTCTTTCCTTTTACCTATTTAACCTCCAAACAATTAACCTTTGCCGGAAAATATCAAAATGTCTCACATAATTACAAAAACGTCATATCATCTGTAACACCGCAAAAATCATAGAAATTTTAAATTTTAAAATCAACCATTAACCAACTTGTTTACAAAAAGAGTCATTGTTTCAAAAGTATTATTCAAAATCAGAGTTTTTCACAAGAACCAGTAACATAAAACAGGAAGATGTGCACGATCACACCTTCGCTTTCCCACGATCCTCAGAAGTATCAAAAACAATAAATTAAAACAATTAGCCAAAACTTAGTGTGTTCCCCCAAAGTACCAACAAACTACAAAACAAACAAAGCATGAAAATATAAGCCATCAGCCTGACTGGACCGCCTCGCAGGGCTTACAGCCTATCTGGACCGCTCTACGGGCCTTCGGCCTGACTGGACCGCCTCGCATGGCTTACAACCTATCCGGACTGCCCCGGGTGTGTTGGCCTTGAGCACAAAGCAGGACCACCTCAACCCAACCACAATATGGGGACATATGTAACAAACAAATATAAACATAGAACTAGTAAATACAGATAATCATGCAGATCTACTACTCAATCACATTCTAGCATAACACTATTCTATAACCAAGATAAATAATCTAGTGGGCCGGTATTGATGCCTTCGACTCACGAGTATAGTGAGGAAAACTCACCTTTCGGTCTGAACGCAAGCTGAATAAATATCTGCTCCGAAAACCGGCTCTACTCGACACCTATTATCCAACATATTGCACAACTAAAATTAATACAAAATTACCCAAAATACCCTTTGGTCAAGATTAGTCAAACCTAACAAACCAGCCAAGTCAACCGAGCCAAGTCGACCCAGCCTCGTACGCGGGGTGCATTCAATTGCGACCATACAGACGGGGACCTTATCGCGTATACGTGGCGTACTATCTGGTATGCCCAACATATGCAGCTGAAACTTCTCAACCCGTTACGAGCTTAATACTTAATCTTTTTTTGTCCAAAATGCAGATCCATTTCCCAAATGTTGTCCTTGACCATAAAGTTTCCAAATTTATGGTCTAGCATGGCCCTAATGTACTCAACACTAAAAAGCCCAACATCTTAAGCCATTAAGACAACCAAACTCATGCACGGGGAAGAACTAAGGGTCAAGACCACATTTTTATCACTTTAAGCCTAGAAAAACGTCCAAAAGGACAACCCATTTTCTCTATAGCATGATATTCACAAGAAGGCCATATTTGGGGACAAAAGTTCTTAATATCAACATACAAACAAGATCTATCATGCTAATCACCATGATATCTGTTGGGTTTTTGAGCATAACAACATCATATGGTGTATATGCAACCCTAATTGCTTTGGATCTAGGTTTTTCTAATTTGAACATACAACAACGAATACCAAAGCAATAACCCTATAACTAGCATACATATTTTGAAATTGACATATGATTAGGTTTAGAATCTTTACCTCTCTTGTTATGTAGTATTAACAAGTTTAATCCTTCTTGATCTTGACTTCTGAAAGCCTAGTGCCCCAAGTGTTGCACCTCTAATAGAATCACAAACACTCTATGCAAAGGATGAAGTAGGAGAGAGGAGGATTTCGACCACTCTAGGGTTTCTTAAAACCTTGGACGAAAATCCCTTGTAATGCGGTCTATTTATACTTGTGGCTGCTAGGGTTTTAGGTGGAAACCCTAATATGACTGCTTAAGCCTTAAGCAGCCCATGGACACCTTATAGAATAGACCTTGGACGAATTCCTTATGGGCTTCCCATAGAATTCGTCCAACCTTATTCCAAGGTAATCCATCAATCCAATTACAACTATCAAATAATTACAACATCAGTCCCCTTTATTTAATCAGTCTCTTTTGATCACCAAATTAATTTCAAATTAATTTATGATCAATACTAATTAAATAATATGATTTCCAAATAATATATTAATATTGTAATATATTAATAAAAACATTGTGAGTACTAATTTATTATTCACATAATAAGTTATACTCTCTCTCCTCTTGTCATCCTATCAAGTTGAATGAGTGAAGGAAACCCAAAAGGACCATGCTCATAATCAAATCAAGTACATACCAAAAAATAGTTATGGGCTTAGAAACCTAATCCAACAGTCTCCCACTTGGATAAGTGTATTAACTATTTTGCAAGTATGACTTCAGAACCTGATTAGCAATCGTAGCTTTCAAAAGCCGTTGTCAAACTCTAATCTTATCAGCAACGCGTCCTTTAGATAAGGGATCATATATTCCTCCATTCTAGATAGCGTATGAACTGAGACATGGATTTTAATCATACTCTCTGTTCATGTGTTGTTTCCCGATTTCCGATTTAAGACGACTGACAATAGACTTCAGTTGAACACGTCAACTTAGTCCAGGCTTGGCCAAGCGCTTAGGGTGTCATCACTAAATCATCGAGGGGCCCACAGATATCGCTTTTATCCACTTTGGATAAAAGGAATGGATAAACTTTGACTCAAATTCTTGCTTGTACTTACTCATCAAATCACACACAACAATATGTTTTATAACACCAAGTCACTGGTGCGTTTACATATGTCAATGTGCAACCGAGTTGCAAACTACAACTCACATGTCTCCGTTTCAATAATATAAGATATTATCGTCTCACAATTACCCGTGATAAAATCCATGAAGTGATTCACGTAAGCGTGGGTTTAATCCAATACTCAAATCTTATTTCAGGAGCACTCATGAACACTGCAGCAGACTTTTGCTATGTCTAAAACGCTTTAGACAATCTACAGTCAGATTCATGACAGTTTTACCTCATTACCTACTTCCAAAGTATGATTGACTGTAGATGTTTGAATAACATAGTTATCCTGGAAGTCAAAACATGCGAAGTGAAACACAAGAATAATCGAATCCAATATGGCCTCAACACTTTGAGTATAAATAAAAACACCTTTTGAATAACCTAGTTATTCTGGTCCCTTTCCCTCTTAATTGCCTAGGCATTTGGAATAGGCAGAACGGTTGAATATTATAGCATATGCAATCAATCCTATACCCGAAGCGTATGGGATACGATACATAATGTCTTACATAAAGACATGGTACTTTCCTAGCCTCTTGCTATAATATTTCCATATATAGAATTCCCTTATGTCGAACATTCATACATGTCCTTTGACTAAATTTGATTAAAATTTCTCGATCTAAGCTGCTAGATTTGAATTGAAGTATAAATTTCTCTCCGTTACTTATAGCAAAACAACTTTTCAACCTCTGCAACTTTGCGAATTAAAACTTTTGTTTTCTATAATTAACATTGCTAACTCTCAACATAATAATCATACTCCCACTAACATGATAATTATCAGCATAACACTTATGCTCCCACTAGCTTTGGCATGTATTCAGAAATCAGTTGGACTTCCAGAAATCAATGCTTATTGACTTCCTTAACAAAATTTCATATTTATGATACAAGACGCTTCAATAACCTATTATCTAAGCCCATACACCTTTTAGAAAGCTCATATGTGTGTCTAAGCAATTTCTGAACTTACAACAATAAGTCTTAATTGTTCAAATTAATTGCCAAATCTCATAATTCGAACTATGAAGAGGGATGCTATAATCATAATCGAATTTGAGAATGCAATTTACACAATCGCTATCTCCTTAAAATCTTCCTAGTGAAAGAGTTTCCTCACAATCATTTTCATGAAGCGGAGAGAAACTTTATCACTTAGATGTTATGGTGTATGCGTTCCTATCCATGCGAATTTGTCATAACCATAATCATAAGACAAGGTTGTGACAAATCCAAAACCATATGGATCGAACTTGTCTAATCTTAATTTCTTGCCATCTGGCAGCAGAAGGGCCTACCATGTCTTCCAAGTTGTTTAGAAGCTCACCTTTACAGATTAATCTACTTTCATTGATCAAGGTGCTTTGCCCTATATGCATAGTTAACTTAACTGGAATGACACATGGACAAGAATATGTCAACACGATATGTTATAAACCTCAAGTCGTGTGCTAGTGATTCACAATAGGTTTACTCTTGATTAGCTCTTGAAACCTTTCAAGATCATTAAGACTCCCACTGACATCTTGACATATAAGATTCTCTTGTCAAGAAACATTCCTTGACAAACAAATATTCAAGAGTTAGTGCGAATTCTTATCAAGACAAACACTTCTCACAATTGGTTTTAGTTGGTCTTTGTCTTATCCAAGACATCACAACTTACCAGTTTCAAATGTGCAGGAGTAAGAACATTCCTACTAAAGATTATGTCACTCAAGATACAATCTTGGAGTATGAATCTAAGACTCGATTTTGGAACGACGTATGATTCACCTTTTGATTTAACCATTTCAACAATTTTCAATTCCTTTTCTTAGCCATACTAGTGCACTAAGATGTCCTTAGAGGATCAATTGTGACACAGTTTCATTATCACTAAGCTAATCATAAAACACGATACTTAAGTACTCTCCCTTCTTTTCAGATTGGAGAAACTTTTATCTTTCTGCCTAATTGATTCTTCTTATTCGTTCTGCCATACATTGAAACTTTTTAATGATTCAGAATTACACTTAATCTTGTAAGCATAACCATATTTACTAAACTTTTAGCAAATCATGACGAATATTCTTATCGTTCTTTGTGGTGGACTTTTCCATGCACAACAATGTATAGTAGATCTCCTAGTCCTTCACTTGACTCACATCTACATGTGAACAAGCAATTAGTCTTAATTTTCCAAATACGAAGGTTCTCATTCATCATATAATACCAGTCGCATGACTCTAAGTTTCTGTCCCATTGAAACTTGGGTGATGAGAATCATTCCTTATTTAGTAAATTTCCGACACTATCACAAATAACATAATAAAGAATCACATCCATTTTGTGACAACTGTCACTTTCTGGTAAAGTCAAAGTCAAAGAAAGTCAACAAGTCAAACTGGTCAACTCAACTAGTGCTAATATGTTAGGGATTACTTGATGTTTACTAATGTATAACTCTAAATCTTAATGCAAAGTAACACTTGATAGTTTCATATGTTCAAAATTCTAAACCCTAATTAGATTTAGGGAAGTAACAACTCTATAAAACACTATTACGTACCCTTCGGGGGCGTATAACACTCAAAATGGGATGTAACTAAGCGTACGGTCTTTGATCTATGAAGAAAAACATTAATAAAGGCCCCCGACAAAGTCTCTCTCAATCTATCCCATTGTATCTAAATCTCTCTCAAATCTCTCCGAGTATGTGAAATCTCTCCCAAATCTCTCCAAGTATGTGAAATCTCTCCCAAATCTCTCCAAGTATGTGAAATATCTCCCAAATCTCTCCAAGTATGTGAAATCTCTCCCAAATCTCTCTATGTACCTTCCTCAGTCGAAAACAGCCCAAAACCGAAGGAGAACACCCAAAAGGACCATCTTGGTCCGGAACCCTCTTGGTCCGGACTCCTCTTGGTTCGGAACCCTCTTGGTCCGGACTCCTCTTGGTCCGGAACCCTCTTACTGTGGATACCTTCTAAGAAACCAAGAAGCTTCTCACTTCGGATCTCCCTTAGTCCGGACTATCCTCCTGCTTCAGAACCTTCTTCTGACTCCGGAACATGTGGGGCGGTACGGACCTTCAAGCTGAACCGGACAGCTTCGCTCCTGACCTCAGATCCGAGAAGAATGCTTCGGACCTCGCCCAACGCCACCGGAACTTCTTGCCTACCCACTTCGGACCCTTGCATCCCTACTCCTCCCCTCTGGGATTTGGGATATAGCGCTGGAATGCAAAGAAGAGCTTCGGAATTCATGTTGTGGCTCCGGATTTCACCCCTTCACTCCGGATTTTCATCAATTTCGGACTTTTTAGTGATTTTAAGTGATTTTTACTCCGGAAATTTCCTCAGACTTTTATTTTTCATACTTTAAACACTCCACAACTCATATTTTGATATATAAGACCCTATATTATCATATTTTAAACCACATTTGGGAGAGGATCGTAAACCAAGGACAATATCTATTGGGTGAGATATTGTGTTAGAGTGTTGATTTCCCATAGAGTGTGACAAGCTATCCCCCATACCCACTTAGGACAACCCCCAGTCACTATTCACCCCTACCTAGTCAACTATTTGTCCTCTCATACCTCCTCCAGCAAGAGATCTTGGTCATAAGCTGGAAAACTCTCATCTCTCCTTCCACTTTACTCACTCTCTCACCAAGAAGCAAACACTTCCCTCTCATTTCCCTCTCTAAGGACTCGAGACTCCAAGGCTGTCTTTGAACTTTCCACCCTCAATCAGTAAGTATCCTCATCCTACATTGAACATTATTCACTCCTTCACTCAGATTATGAATCTCTCATAACAAATGTCACCATAATTACTCATAGATCTTCAACTCTCCAAGCTCCTACCAAGTGTTCTTGCCTTGGAAACCCCTTCTCCTCAGCATTCATCTAAGGAAATCACTAAAGGTGAGTTCATAACCCTACATTTTCATGTGGGGGGAATACAAGTTAACACACCTTAATATAACTCAAACTCATACTTCAGCTTTTCACAGAAATGTTGAGTCCTATTCACGGACTGTTTTGACCATCTTAAACTTGATATCTTTCAAAACTGTTTTATATGTAAGTAGTTCAGGTTTATACCTTTCTAATGACTTCTTGGACATACCCATACGATTTTTCTACAATTTATGGTGATTTTTATAAAACTGCCTATCAATTCAGAAACGAATTCGGACCAGTCTGTGAATATGAGAATTTTTACACAAGTTAGAGACTTCTAACAATCATAATAAAAATTATGGATAAACTAGACACAATTTCTAAACTCTCAGAGCTTACGGATTCAGGTTTCGACTTCGTATTATTTTTCTATGATTTTTCTAAAACAGTGCAGAAAGGTTAAAAACTAATTCACAGCTTACAACTTTCATAACATTTTGTAACATTTTGAGCAAAGTGTTTGTCTTTGATGACTTCATATTTTACATGTGTTTTCTGTTAAGTTACATCTAAATAACAGAAATTACTCCTTGAATTGTAAAAGTCATTTAACATTACAAACATACAAGATGAAACATAAGAAGCATAGTTATGCATTACTAAACATACTACACGTAAACTCGTTATCGTAAATTGTGAGACACGTCTTCATTGTACTCTTAGAGTACGGGTTAAAATTCCTGTAAGTTATAACCAGAGTCTCTTGTAGGGAGAGCGTGATAATTGTGTATAGATCTATATTGGGATTGACATCCCATACCTTGCTGCTAGCTACAGCGGGACCTGCAGGTCTACGGGTGACAAATGTCATAACAAATTTCTAAACGTCTGAAAAACGTTGTAGCAGGTCATCTAGTCGTAGGATGGTTATAATGACTCACATAGGGAGTTAACAACACTTAAAGTTTACGGGAAATTCTATTCTAAAAAGGGTTTTACCTAATTGAAATTGCATACTTAGTTAAAAATTTCGAAACGCACTCATACATTCGGTCTTGGGATTTAAGACCACTTAACATTTTATAAGGAAAATATTGGATTTTCTTGTGCATACATTACCATTACAAACAAAGGTTTTCAAATTCTACATCCAAAAGCTTATGAACTCACCAACTTAATTGTTGACACTTTTCCGAAATTACTTGTATTCTCAGGAAATCAGTAAAACAGGAAATCTACAGCTTTTGAGGATGGGACGTTAAGTCATCAAACATTTCATTTTTGGTCATCCTTGTGTAATTGAATTTGAAACATGTAAACTCATACTATGGTGTAACTTTTTCAATTATATTTATGATGGTTGTGTTTACTTTGAGAATTATTATACTCTTGTTGTGATACTATACATGAAGTCATTTCCACCCCCGGACGTTTCCGCCATCCTTGGTTTGGGGGTGTGACAGATTGGTATCAGAGCATTGTTTATAGTGAACATAGTACATCAAACCACATAAGATATACAAACTATAAACACAAAGGGACTAAGATTCTCTGATTTAAAGGTTTTCCATACAAATATACTTTTAAAAATAATAAAAGCGTTATTTTTATGAAAAAGTATAAGTACATACATGCATACCGGTATAGTGTCACGTCTAAGGAAAATGCGAAAGTTAAAAATAGAGGAGTTGTGCGTTGTGCTTATGCCTTGGGATATGCAATCAAGTATGGGAGGAATAAAGCCTGCTCAACTATATTCGTCCGAGAAGTGGCTAGTATATATCGGGGAATAGTCATAGTGGACAACAAGTCTATCAACTTACCAACACCCATACAAGAAACGTGATAAGAATCAAACACAACCGTTAAAATACTATAGGAGTATTTTATGTTGCTTAAGTTCAATATTTATAGATTCATTATGTACCTCTTACACCCCTATTCTCGTACAGACGACATGGCAGGATTTCATTTACTCGGAGACCCCTACTTTCCGAACCAGGGGAACGGTGGTTGGTTGGAAGCAGAACCGGAAGAGGATCCCGAGGAAGTATTCGAGGAGGAGCCTGAAGAAGACCCCGAAGAGGACGAAGAAGAAGAGGAATTAGAGGACGAAGAAGAAGAGGAGGAGCAGGAGGAGGAAGTCATCAACCCTCCTTACATCGCCAGGGTGCCTGTGAACCGTTTTGGCTACAACGGGCCCGAGCCCCGTTGGGCAACAGTGATCGAGAGGTGGAGCCGTCAACAACGACAACGATCACCATTTGGCGATCAAAGAGGTTACTACGACCTCAGTCATGGGGGACCGGCTGACAGAGCCCTCCCAGTCGTGATCCAGTAGATCACGAACCTTGGGGACCAAAATAGGGAAGTGGCGAATCAAGTTAGGGATCTCAACGCTGCTGTAGAAGCCTCAGATGCTCGTACAATGGACTTGGAAAGAGACTTCTATCCCATGGACCAACTCATCGAGGACCTTACCACCGCTCGGGCGGAGGTAAGGGAGTACCAGATAAGGCACGGGGCTCTCGAAGAAAGAGTGATCGCGGCCGAACGCCGAATTACGGAGCTGCAGGGAGCCTCGACCTCGTCTCAAGGGCCGCAAGGGACCAGATGATACCACCCGCCTCGAGTAGTGCTTGGAACTACTCACATTTTGTTATAAATTAGGTTTACGAGTATGCGTTGGGTCTACCCTTTCTTGCAAGTAGTTTTGACCCTGCGTCTAGGTGATTACACTAGTCAAAGGGTCTATGTGCTGTCAAAATTTTCTGTTACGTTGATATAATGTAGACCTTCTATAAGGTCAAATTTTCCAAAAAACATGTACTAAATTATATCAATGAAAATTGGCATGCATTTTATTTTATTGGGAATTCACCTCAGATTGCATAACATAACATTACAAACGATTTACGTATGGTAACTCTGAGATTATTTAATATATACCTCGAGGTTATATGTAATTAAGAGGCGATCGACTTAGAAATGGTGAGTCCACCTTGGATCTTGTTCCTTGTTTGGTTGTGGGCTCAGGGCAGACTCATTAAGTTTGACGGTCTATTGAACCTTAGTTGCACACAACTAGTATACATCAAGTAGTCTTATGAGTGGATCAGGCATGTAACAAAGATTACAAGATTTCATTTAAAGTCATTACTACTAAATTCATAACTTTATTTATATAGACTCCTACTATGAATTGTTTGCAAACATTTGGAAGTCGGGAAATAATATACTTGAAAAACTAATAACCTAGTTTTACGACACCCGACTTATAACCATTACTAAAAGACTTATACTCGTTTCGTCCTTAAATTCTATGACAGAAAGATGCCACCTCGTAGATCTGCTAGACGCACTGGCAGAACGCAAACAAATCCACCAGCGCTGCCTCCCCAGTATGATCCTGTTATGTTCCAGGCTGCGGTTACGACCGTAGTGGCAGCTGCTATGTCCCAAATCAGCACTGATGGTGCTAGGAGGACAGGGAGCGGTACTAATAACTCCACTCAAGGAGATAGCCAAGGGCGTTCGAGAGAGTGTTCCTATAAGGACTTCACTAATGGAAAACCCGATTCTTTCAATGGTAGCGGGGGCGTCATCTCTTTGATGCAATGGTTCGAGAAGACCGAATCTGTCTTCGAGATCTGTGTATACCCCGAAGCAAACAAAGTCAAATTCGCAGCTTGCACTTTCACCGGCACGACCCTTACTTAGTGGAAAGGCCACGTAAAATCACTGACACTCGTCGTGGCTAATTCGATAAGTTGGGAAGACTTGAAAACTATGATGCTGAAGGAGTATTGCCCAAGGGGTGAAGTGCAAAAATTAGAGCAAGAACTGTGGAGTCTCAAAATGACAGGCTCTGACCTTGCAGCTTATACTGCCCGATTCAATGATCTAGCACTCCTCTATCTAGTGATGGTCACTCCGGAAAGCAAGAAGGTGGAACGATATCTATGGGGACTATCATCCCAAATTCAAAATAGCGTGTTGGCCTCAAGGCCAAACACCTTTGACAGTGCCAAGGAGTTGGCACAACAACTAATCGATCATCGGGCCAGCCATGTCAATGTAACAACCACCTCCGATCAAGCAAAAGAATGGAACAACAAGAGGAAGTTCTGGGATAATAAAAAGAAGCAACCGACGCAGGACCCCGCCAAGAAGCAGCAAACTGTTGCCATCCATGCAGCCACTACTCCTTCCACTCCAGCACCGCTGAGACAATATGCTGGTACCCTTCCTAAGTGCAACAAATGCAACTTTCACCACAACGGTCCTTGTCGGGAAATGCATTGCAACAGCTGTAACAAAAAGGGGCATACCGCCCGTTTCTGTAGGGCGTCTGCCCAACAAGACAACCGGCCGCCAACGTCGGAGCAAGCCGAGCCTGTTACGGCTGCGGGGAAACTGGGCACTACAAGAGGGACTGCCCAAAAGCTAAAAACGCAATCACCAGCGGTGTCGGAAGGATCTTGGCCTTAGGGCAGGGAGAAGCAAGGGAGGATCCCACGGTGGTTACCGGTATGTTTCTCCTCAATAACTCATATGCATGCATATTATTCGATAGTGGAGCGGAGAGGAGTTTCGTTAGCCACAAATTCAAAAAATTATTAAAACAAAATCCCCAATCACTAAAAGATACATACGTCGTAGAAATGGCTAATGGAAAAACAGAAAGCACTAACGACATATACTCAGGGTGTACCCTCACTCTAGACAATCACTCGTTCAAAATCGATCTATAGCCGGTATCAATAAAAAGCTTTGACATCATCATTGGCATGGATTGGTTAAGTTCAAATCGTGTTGACATTCTGTGCTACGAAAAGGTCGTACGCCTTAATCTGCCGAGTGGCGAAATTCTTGTCGTCTACGGCGACAAACCTAGTGCAAACCTACAAATCATCTCTTGCGCCAAAGCGCAAAAGTATCTCCGCAAGGAATACCACGCCTTCTTAGCCCATGTAGTGGATAAGAAACAAGAGGTGAAGAACGTCAAGGACATTCCGGAGGTCTGTAATTTCCCTTACGTATTCCTAGAAGACCTTCCCGGAGTTCCACTTGCTCGACAAGTTGAATTCCGAATCGACCTAATCCCCGGAGCTACCCCCGTAACCAAAGTGCCCTACTGTCTAGCGCCAACCGAGATGCAGGAACTATCCAGCCAAGTAAACGAACTGTTGGGCAAAGGGTTCATTAGACCCAGCTTCTCGCCTTGAGGAGAACCAGTTCTGTTTGTGAAAAAGAAAGATGGATCGTTTCGCATGTGCATCGAATACCACAAGCTATATAAGCTTACTGTCAAAAACCGATACCCTTTACCCCGAATTGACGACCTGTTTGATCAACTCCAAGGAGCATCTTACTTCTCAAAGATCGATCTGAGATCGGGATACCATCAACTACGGGTTCAGGAGGAGGATGTTCCCAAAACGGCATTCACATATCGGTACGGTCACTACGAGTTTGTAGTGATGCCCTTTGGGTTAACAATCACACCTGCAATGTTCATGATGGGTTATGAGCATTCTAACACCCCTAAGTGTACATGCAACCCTAGCAAAACCTTGGATCTATGTTTGTCTAAAATACATGCAAAATATGATTTCCAAGGTTCATAATCCTATCTAGCATACATGGGGAACTTTTAACATAAAAGATGGCTAGAATTACATACCTTGTAGTTGATTTGATTTCTTGAAAACCTTGAGAGCCTAGCACCCCAAGTTTGATGCCTCAAATGTTTCACACAACACCAAGTGCTTTGGAATAACTTTGAGAGAATGTATAACACTTCAAAATCGGCCTAGCCCTCTTCTTTTCTTAGTGTAGCCGATTTTAGATGATATCATGTTATTTATATAGTGTGTCACATCTAGGGTTACACCATGTAAACTCTAATGTGACACGACTCTTCATTTCCATGACCCATGGGTTTGTAACTCCCATGGAGCATCCATGGAGAATCCTATGGACCTTAGCCCAACTTGATAATCCATGGAGCATCTAGTCCACTATACAAGTATGGATGATTTACATAATCAACCCATATATTTAATTATTCATCTTTTGATCACTTAATTAATTCTAAATTAATTCTTGATCAATACTAATTAAATAATATTATTAATATATTAGAACTTATAATATATTAATAAACCATAAGTGTTATTTCTCTCATTTTAGTTTATCCAAATGCATGATGCCATGCAACCCAAATGGACCATGCCGGGTCGAGTCAAGTACATACCAAATATAGTTATGGACTTAGACTCCTTATCCAACAGTCTCCCACTTGGATAAGTTTAATAACTATAACTGCAAGTATGACTTCAGGAACCGATCAGCAATCGTAGCTCTTTCAAGGTCTCTCGGAACTGAGAAGATGATGTTACGCCATTTAAGATAAGTGATCATATAATCCTCTGTTCTAGATATCAGCCGGACAAATACATGGAACGATGTCTTACTTATTGTCCAGCAGTTTGTTTCCCGATATCAGCCGGACAAATACATTAACTTAGTTCTGACCGGGCCCGGTACATAGGTCAAAACAAAATCATCGAGGGGCCCAGATATCCGCTTCTAATCCAAGAAGGAACATATAAACTTCGACTCATATGCTTGTTCTACTACTTGTTGAATCACACACAAAAGTACGTTTTATAACATCGAGTTACCAATGCAGTTTCGTATCAATGCATAACCAACTCATAGGCAACAAGGCGTATCTCTAGGTTTGAAGACTTATATGATATTATCTTCTCACGATCACTCGAGATAAATTCCATGAAGTGATACTAGTGAGCGTGGGTTGAAACTAATGCTCAGAACTTATGAGCACTCTTGAGTGTTGTAGCCATGTCCAACAACTTTGACCTCTGCAACCAACTCATGACAGTCTTGATTCATACCTACTTCCAACATATGACCAACTGTGGAGAATTCGAATAATATGATATACCAAACATAATTATTCTGGAACTCAAAACATGCAAAAGAAATATAGTAAACGATTGACAAATGATAGCAACACTTTACTCATAAATAAACACAACTTTTATTCATCATCAAATGTCAATTACACTTTACAAATTTGAAAATTGTCTAACTACTAAAACTAATATCATCCTTCAGCCCTATGCTCCGAGCATGCTGGAGATGCTTAACCTGACTCAGTCCCTTCGTGAGGGGATCTGCTGGGTTCTCATCCTATGATACCCTCTTTGCCACGAGGAGTCCTTCTTCAATTCGATGTCTGATGAATTGGTATTTTCTGTCGATGTGTCTGGATCTCCCGTGATCCCTTGGTTCCTTGGCTAAGGCAACTGCACTTTCACTATCACAGAAAATTTCCATTGGCTCCTTTATAGTTGGTAGAACTCCAAGGTCTCCAATGAAGTTTTTCAGCCATATGGCCTCCTTTGCTGCCTCGCTTGCTGCTATATACTCTGATTCGCAAGTTGAATCAGCCACTGTCTCCTACTTGGAACTCTTCCAAGTGATTGCTCCTCCGTTTTAGGTAAAGACCCAGCCTGACTGAGAGCGGAATTTATCCCTATCAGTCTGAAAGCTAGCATCACTATACCTTACAACTCTCAAGTCATCACTCCCACCGAGGGTAAGGACCCAGTCCTTAGTGCTCCGCAGGTACTTGAGGATATTCTTTACTGCAGTCCAGTGAGCCTTGCCAGGGTTCCCCTGATATCTGCTGACCATGCTCAAGGCAAAGGCCACATCAGGTCGAGTGCAGGTCATAGCATACATGATCGAGCCCACTACAGAAGCATAAGGTACCCGACTCATTTCTGCTCTCTCAGCCTCAGTACTCGGGCTCTGAGTTTTACTCAGTCTGGCGTTACTCTGTGTGGGTAACTCTCCTTTCTTGGAGTCTTGCATACTGAACGTCTTCAGTACCTTATTCAAGTAGGTACTCTGACTAAGTCCAATTAGTCTTTTACTCCGGTCTCTCAGAATGCTTATCCCTAGAATATAGGCAGCTTCTCCTAGGTCTTTCATAGAGAAACACTTCCCAAGCCAGGACTTCACTTCCTGCAAGGTTGGGATGTCATTTCCTATGAGTAGTATGTCATCCACATACAGTACCAAAAAGCTAACTATACTCCCACTATCCTTGACATAGACACAAGATTCATCTTCACTCCTCGAAAAGCCAAACTCTTTGACTTTCTCATCGAAGGACAGATTCCATCTACGAGGTGCCTGTTTCAATCCATAAATGGATTTCTCGAGCTTACACATTCTATTAGGGTATTCTGTACTGACAAAACCCTCTGGCTGACTCATGCAAACATCCTCAGCCAAACTTCCATTAAGGAAGGCGGTTTTGACATCCATTTGCCATATTTCATAATCATGAAATGCAGTGATGGCTAACAGAACCCTAATGGACTTAATCTTTGTAACTGGTGAAAAGGTCTCATCATAATCAACTCCCGGAGTTTGAGAAAAGCCCTTGGCAACCAGTCGCGCCTTATAAGTGTGTACATTACTATCCATGTTGGTCTTCTTCTTGAAGATCCATTTGTACCCAACTGTCTTACGACCTGGTACATTGTCAACCAAGTTCGAAACTTGATTGTCATATATGGACTGTATCTCACTGTCCATTGCCTCTTTCCATTTAGCAGACTCGGGGCCTGCCATGGCTTCCGCGTAGCTGTTAGGTTCATCCAGACTTACCAATGTCTCATCACTGATAAGTGTCTCACCTTCCGCACTAATATGGAAACCATAGTAGTGCTCAGGTGCATTCCTAACCCTTGTGGAACGCCTCAGAGGTATAGACTTGTCAATTGGCTCAACAGGAGTTTCCTCCTCAGGTTGAGTGCTAGGGTTTGAAGTTCCTTCACCACTTGACTCTTGAATTTCTTCAAGGTCAATTTGCCTCCCACTGTTTCCTTGGCTTATGAACTCTCTCTCTCGAAAGACACCCCTCCTTGCTATAAAGACCACATTCTCACTAGATCTTTAGAAGAGGTAACCAAAGGATTTCTGTGGGTAGCCGATGAAAATACATCTCTCACTTCGAGGTTCGAGCTTATCATGAGTCTCGCGTCTCACGAAAGCCTCGCAACCCTAAATCTTGATGTGGTCTAGTTTAGGAACTTTACCAGTCCACATCTCATGAGGAGTTTTGGCAACTTTCTTTGTAGGGACCAGATTAAGGATATGGGTAGCAGTCTCTAAGGCATACCCCCAAAATGAGATTGGTAGCGAAGCTCGAATCATCATGGAACGAACCATATCCAACAAGGTTCGATTACGCCTCTTAGCCACACCATTCAACTGCGGTGTCCTGGGAGGTGTCAATTGTGAGATAATCTCACATTCCTTAAGATAGTCGAGGAACTCTATACTAAGATACTCACCACCATGATCGGAACGAAGCATCTTAATGTTCCTGCCCAATTGATTCTCGACTTCCTGTTTAAACTCTTTAAACCTTTCAAAAGTCTCTGACTTATGCTTGATTAAATAGACATATCCATATCTACTATAATCATCAGTAAAAGTCAAATAATAACGATTAGCATCCCTTGTGGCAGATTTGAAGGGTCCACACACATCTGTGTGCACTAGATCCAACAAACCTTCACCCCTATCATAAGAACCATTGAAGGGTGACTTTTTCTTTTTTCCAAGTAAGCATGATTCACAACTATCATCTGACTTTAGGTCAAATGACTCTAAGACTCCATCCTTTTGGAGCTGGCCTATGCGTTTCTTGCTCACATGTCCAAGACGACAATGCCATAATGATGCTTTATCCAAGTTATTATTATTAGAAGAATCAATATACAACACATTATTTCCTAGGTTATCTACAACAGACACAGCTTCATACACACCATCACAAGGTAATGCTTTAAAATAAAGAACATTATTAAAGAAAGCATTTATTCCACCAATTTCATTATCAAAAGAAAAGGTAAACCCTTGTTTGTACAAAGCATGAAAGGAAATAATATTTCTTTCCATTTCTGGCAAATAACAACATTTATTCAAATCTAAAGTAAACCCACTACTTAGCAACAAAGAATAAACTCCAATCTTGGTGACAGGTGAAGCTTTCCTATTCCCCATGATCAAGTTTATCTTTCCATGCTCCACATTCTCACTTTTTCTTAGTCTCTGCAAATCAGAACATATATGAATACCACAACCGGTATCAAGGATCCAAGAGTTAAAATAGGGTGAGTCATTAGATAGAATAGTGTAAATACCTGCGTGGTTGGGTTTGACTTTCCCATCCTTCACATCTTGTTGGTACTTTGGGCAGTTCCGCTTCCAATGCGACTTTTCATGACAATAGAAGCATTCAACCTCTTTTGGGTCAGAAGAAGGAGTGACGAAACCTTTCTTGGTTCCACTTGGAGAAGAACCATCAAGGGTCTTACCCTTGGTACCCTTCGAAGGGCTCTTCCTCTTCTTCCCTCTACTTTTCCCGATTGCTAGGACAGGGGTGGAGTTTGGAGTAGGAGTAGGATTGTTAACAACCGACTTACCTTTAAGACCTGTTTCTGCGGTCTTTAGGAGTCCTTGAAGTTTGCTGAGTGTGACTTCTTCCTTATTCATGTGGTATGTCATGCGGAATTAATCATAACACGAGGGTAAAGAGTGCAAAATGATATCTATTGCTAGCTCCTCGGGGAAGTTCACATTAAGCTTCAGCAAACGATCCACATACCTTTGCATTTTCTGCATGTGGCTCATGACGCATTCTCCATCCTTCATCCTGGTTGTTATCATGGAAGAGATTATTTCATACCGCTCTTGACGAGCACTTTGATGGTATCTTTCCATCATATCTTGGTGCATCTCAAAAGGGTAGTAGTCCTCATAGGACTTCTGGAGTTCAGCTGTCATGGTGGCGATCATGATGCATGCCACTTTGGTGGCATCTCTTTCATGAGTCCGGAAGTCAGTGATCTCCTGGGGAGTAGCAGTAGACTCATCGATCTCCTTTAGTTCCTTATCGAGGACATATTCCTTGTCCTCGTAGCGAGTCACCATCCTGATGTTCCGAATCCAATCCATAAAGTTGGAACCATCGAATATGACCCTCCCACATAGGTTCATGAGGGAAAAGGAGCCAGTAGGGTTTGAGCCAGAAGCAGTGTTGTTGGAAGACATCTGAAAAGAAGAGAACAAGTTTAGTTTAGATATAAATACAGTCCTTAATAAAACAGCCAAATGTAATATTAAGGCTAGGATCCAATCACAATATATCATAACTTAGAAGAGGGATGCCGTAATCTAAGCTATAACATATTTGAAAGGTAGGTGAATGACGATTCACCAATTTCCACCATGAAAAACGAAATATAAATGTTAGGTTTTAATTGGTTCTTAGAAATTCCTAGACCCTTTTTGAGATTCAATGAAATTTTCAAAGGCATGTTTAATCTCGAGTGTGCCCTCCAAGTTTTGTGACTGGTATGCCGAGGATCACAAAACGAGGTGTGAAATAACCATGCAAATTAATTGGTACCCTTAATGTTTATCACTCAATCGATGTGCCGGTTAACCACATGCGCTCCACCGACCTATAATAAACCTTAAGGCACCCTTTACCTACGTTGTTAAGTCCAAGTTAGTGTGCCGGTTAACCACACACGCTCCACTAACGACTTAAACAAAGTGTAAAGTGTAATTTCATGGATTAGCACCTTATTCACATTTTCCTAAAGTAACTAAGATTGGGAATTTAATAAAACATTTAGTTACTTTATAATCTTCATCATACTTTTAATGAGAATTTTATAAGCCCTTGTCCTACCCATTCGGCTAACGACCCTCCACCGATCAAGGAAGCGGTGGGTGAGAGTGGACACCCATTAAGCTGTCATTTTATAGGCAACAACCTTATACCCCCCTTATAGACCGGCTTCGTGAATGAGGCCTAGTAACGGTAAGACGACTTGATCTTATACATACATATATATATATATATATATATATATATATATATATATATATTATTAACTTATGATATTATAAAGTATAAGGATTGATTTTTAACTTTTAAAAATCTTGGGGTTGGAACTAAAGTTTATTAAGATAACTTTACATGTTCCAAAACTTGAGGGCAAGTTTTGTAACTTAACAAAACTCTTTAATTCATAACTTATGAGTTATTAAAATGAAGACTCTTCATTTTTGTAACTTATGTGTTCTTTTAATGGGTTTAAAACAAAGAGGCTTTTGGTTATCCATAACTTGAGAACAAGTTATGGACTCCATTAAAACACATAAAGATCATGAATTAAGCATTAAACAAGTAATTCCCGTGATCTATCAAGAACTCATAAGAACATGAATATTCATATCAAAATTTCAAGAACATATGAACACATATAATCATGTAATTTTGATATTAGCCATTGTAAATGGATTAGAACATCCATTACACCATCTAAAACAAGTTTTACAACACCAAAAGAGTTTAGGGTAATGTTTCTAGTCTATTTCCAGCAGCAAAAATCGAAATTCTGCACTCTGCCTGGCCAACTCGTCGAGTACATGAACTGACTCGCCAAGTTGGTTGAAGTTTCACTTGGACTCGTCGAGTCCCCCCATGGACTTGTCGAGTCCCCTGTGCTGACAGCTCAAAAATTCGATTTTTACACTATTTTGCATCAAGTATTAATAAACAAGCCTAGGATCTGATACCACTGATGGGTTATGAGCATTCTAACACCCCTAAGTGTACATGCAACCCTAGAAAAACCTTGGATCTATGTTTGTCTAAAATACATGCAAAATATGATTTCCAAGGTTCATAATCCTATCTAGCATACATGGGGAACTTTTAACATAAAAGATGGCTAGAATTACATACCTTGTAGTTGATTTTATTCCTTGAAAACCTTGAGAGCCTAGCACCCCAAGTGTGATGCCTCAAATGTTTCACACAACACCAAGTGCTTTGGAATAACTTTGAGAGAATGTATAACACTTCAAAATCGGCCTAGCCCTCTTCTTTTCTTAATGTAGCCGATTTTAGATGATATCATGTTCTTTATATAGTGTGTCACATCTAGGGTTACACCATGTAAACCCTAATGTGACATGACTCTTCATTTCTATGACCCATGGGTTTGTAACTCCCATGGAGCATGCATGGAGCATCCTATGGACCTTAGCCCAACTTGATAATCCATGGAGCATCTAGTCCACTATACAAGGATGGATGATTTACATAATCAACCCATATATTTAATTATTCATCTCTTGATCACGTAATTAATTCTAAATTAATTCTTGATCAATACTAATTAAATAATATTATTAATATATTAGAACTTATAATATACCATAAGTGTTATTTCTCTCATTTTAGTTTATCCAAATGTATGATGCCATGAAACCCAAATGGACCATGCCGGGTCGAGTCAAGTACATACCAAATATAGTTATGGACTTAGACACCTTATCCAACAGTTCATGGATCTAATGAACGGGGTGTGCCGGCCTTACCTAGATAAGTTCGTAATTGTCTTCATAGATGACATTATATTCTATTCAAGGAGTAGGGAAGAGCATAGCCAACATCTACGACAGGTATTGGAGACACTAAGGGCGGAGAAGTTATATGCAAAATTTTCGAAATGTGAATTTTGGATCCGAGAGGTGGACTTCCTCGGTCATGTGGTTAGCGAGAAAGGGATACACGTGAATCCCTCCAAAATCAAGGCGATCAAGAACTGGTCAGCACCAAGGACACCTACAGAAATCCGCCAATTCTTAGGCCTCGCTGGCTACTACCAAAGGTTCATCCAAAACTTCTCCAAGATTGCCAAACCACTTACCACCCTAACTCAAAAGAGTGTGACTTTCAGCTGGGGAGAGAATCAAGAAACCGCCTTCCAAACTTTAAAATAGGCCCTGTGTAGCGCCCTGATTTTATCCCTGCCAGAGGGAACCGAAGACTTTGTGGTCTACTGTGACGCATCAAACCAGGGTCTTGGATGTGTGTTAATGCAACGAGGAAAGGTCATTGCCTACGCATCGAGGCAATTAAAAACGCACGAGGTCAACTATTCCACACATGACCTTGAATTGGGAGCAGTAGTATTCGCCCTAAAAATCTAGAGGCACTACCTTTACGGAACAAAGTGTACTATCTTTACCGACCACAAAAGCCTTCAGCACATCCTCAATCAAAATGAGCTCAACATGAGGCAGAGACGATGGGTAGAATTACTGAATGATTACGAGTGTGAGATTCGTTATCACCCAGGTAAGGCCAACGTGGTTGCTGACGCCTTAAGTCGAAAAGAATACTCGGGTTGCCGAGTAAAGTTATTAAACATGACAATCCATTCGCACCTATCCATGTAAATCAAAGAGGCCCAGCTAGAAGCTTTGAAGCCCGAGAATGTGGCGGGTGAGGCATTAAGAGGAATGGATAAGAATCTAGAAGTCAAGGACGACGGAACTCGTTATCTCATGAACCGAATTTGGACACCGAAATTCAGCGGGTTCAGGGACGTCGTCCTGAACGAAGCACACAAAAATCGATACTCAGTACATCCCGGTTCGGACAAGATGTACCTGGACCTGAAGAAACTCTACTGGTGGCCGAACATGAAATTCGAAATCGCTACCTACGTGAGCAAGTGTCTAACTTGCGCCAAAGTTAAGGTAGAGTACCAAAAGCCTTCGGGTCTACTACAACAACCTGAGATACCTGAATGGAAGTGGGAACGAATAACCATGGACTTCATAACCAAACTGCCTAAGAAAACGGGTGGTCTTGATACCATTTGGGTAATCGTCGATAGATTGACCAAATCCGCGCACTTCCTGCCAATAAAGGAGACCGACAAGATGGAAAAGTTGACTAGGACGTACATCAAAGAGATTGTACGACTACATGGTGTGCCGATATCCATTATCTCTGACAGAGATAGTAGATTCACTTCACGGTTCTGGCAGTCCTTATAGAAATCTCTAGGGACCAGGCTAGACATGAGTACGACCTACCATCCACAAACCGACGGGCAGAGCGAAAGAACTATTCAAACCTTGGAAGATATGCTAAGAGCTTTTGTTATTGACTTCGGTGAAGCGTGGGATACCCACTTACCACTTATTGAATTCTTGTATAATAACAACTATCATACTAGCATCAAGGTCGCGCCATTTGAAGCTCTTTATGGCCGCAAGTGCAGATCACCACTGTGCTTGGCTGAAGTGGGAGATACACAGTTAGCAAAAGGGCAAGTCCCTAACAACACCCTCACTGGCCCTGAAATCATAAGGGAAACTATGGAAAAGATTGTTCGAATTCGAGAAAGACTAAAAGCATCTCGAGATCAACAAAAGAGCTACGCCGATAAGCGACGTAAAACCTTGGAATTCTAGGTTGGGGACCGGGTGCTACTAAAGGTCTCACCATGGAAAGGAACGATACGTTTTGGTAAACGTGGTAAACTAAATCCAAGGTATATCGGGCCGTTCGAAATCCTTGCCAGGATTGGCCCAGTGGCATGCAAACTTCGGCTACCCCAAGAACTTAACAACGTACACCCGACCTTCCACGTGTCAAATTTAAAGAAGTGTCTGTCTGACGAGACTCTTGTGATCCCACTCGAGGAAATCGAGGTCAACGAGAGTCTCCACTTCGTAGAAGAACCGGTAGAAATCATGGATCGAGAGATCAAGAGAACAAAACAGATTCGCATCCCTATAGTGAAGGTCTGTTGGAACGCTAAACGAGGACCCGAGTTCACCGTTGGAACGCTAACGGGGGGATGATGTGACAACCGTCACTTTCTGCTCAAGTCAATGTCAAAGAAAGTCAACAAGTCAAACTTGTCAACTCAACTAGTGCTAGTATGTTAGGGATTACTTTATGTTTACTAATGTATAACTCTAAATCTTAATGCAAAGTAACACTTGAAAGTTTCAAATGTTCAAAATTCTAAACCCTAATCAGATTGAGGGAAGTAACAACTCTATAAAACACTATTACGTACCCTTCGGGGGCGTATAACACTCTAAATGGGATGTAACTAAGCCTACGGTCTTTGATCTACGAAGAAAAACATTAATAAAGCCTCCGACAAAGTCTCTCTCAATCTATCCCATTGTATCTAAATCTCTCTCAAATCTCTCCAAGTATGTGAAATCTCTCCCAAATCTCTCCAAGTATGTGAAATCTCTCCAAGTATTTGAAATCTCTCCCAAATCTCTCCAAGTATGTGAAATCTCTCCTAAATCTCTCCAAGTATGTGAAATCTCTCCCAAATCTCTCCAAGTATGTGAATCTCTCCCAAATCTCTCTATGTACCTTTCTTAGTCGAAAACAGCCCAAAACCAAAGGAGAAAACCCAAAAGGAACCCTCTTGGTCCGGACTCCTCTTGGTCCAGAACCCTCTTAGTCCGGATACCTTCTAAGAAACCAAGAAGCTTCTCACTTCAGATCTCCCTTAGTCCGGACTATCCTCCTGCTTCGGAACCTTCTTCTGACTTTGGAACATGTGGGGCGGTTCGAACCTCCAAGCTGAACCGGACAGCTTCGCTCCTGACCTCGGATCTGAGAAGAATGCTTCGGACCTCGCCCAACACCTCCGGAACTTCTTGCCTACCCACTTCGGACCCTCGCAACCCTAATCCTCCCCTCCGGAATTTGGGATATAGCTCTGGAATGCTAAGAGGAGCTTCGGAATTCATGCTGTGGCTCCGGATTTCACCCCTCCACTCCGGATTTTCATCTATTTCGGACTTTTTAGTGATTTTAAGTGATTTTTACTCCGGAAATTTCCTCAGACTTTTATTTTTCATACTTTAAACACTCCAAAACTCATATTTTGATATATAAGACCCTATATTATCATATTTTAAACCACATTTTGGGAGAGGATCGTAAACCAAGGACAATATCTATTGGGTGAGATATTGTGTTAGAGTGTTGATTTCCCATAGAGTGTGACACAAGCTTTCCCCCATACCCACTTAGGACAACCCCCAGTCACTATTCACCCCTACCTAGTCAACTATTTGTCCTCTCATACTCCCTCCAGCAAGAGATCTTGGTCATAAGATGGAAAACTCTCATCTCTCCTTCCGCTTTACTCACTCTCTCACCAAGAAGCAAACACTTCCCTCTTATTTCCTTCTCTAAGGACTCGACACTCCAAGACTGCCTTTGAACTTTCCACCCTCAATCAGTAAGTATCCTCATCCTACACTGAACATTATTCACTCCTTCACTCAGATTATGAATCTATTATAACAAATGTCACCATAATTACTCATAGATCTTCAACTCTCCAAGCTCCTACCAAGTGTTCTTGACTTGGAAACCCCTTCTCCTCAGCATTCATCTAAGGAAATCACTCAAGGTGAGCTCATACCCCTACATTTTCATGTTTTCTTCAAGTTTTAGGGGGGAATACAAGTTAACACACCTTAATATAACTCAAACTCATACTTCAGCTTTTCACAGAAATGTTGAGTCCTATTCACGGACTGTTTTGACCATCTTAAACTTGATATCTTTCAAAACTGTTTTATATGTAAGTAGTTCAGGTTTATACCTTTCTAATGACTTCTTGGACATACCCATACGATTTTTCTACAATTTATGGTGATTTTTATAAAACTGCCTATCAATTCAGAAACGAATTCGGACCAGTCTGTGAATATGAGAATTTTTACACAAGTTAGAGACTTCTAACAATCATAATAAAAATTATGGATAAACTAGACACAATTTCTAAACTCTCACAGCTTACGGATTCAGGTTTCGACTTCGTATTATTTTTCTATGATTTTTCTAAAACAGTGCAGAAAGGTTAAAAACTAATTCACAGCTTACAACTTTCATAACATTTTGTAACATTTTGAGCAAAGTGTTTGTCTTTGATGACTTCATATTTTACATGTGTTTTCTGTTAAGTTACATCTAAATAACAGAAATTACTCCTTGAATTGTAAAAGTCATTTAACATTACAAACATACAAGATGAAACATAAGAAGCATAGTTATGCATTACTAAACATACTACACGTAAACTCGTTATCGTAAATTGTGAGACACGTCTTCATTGTACTCTTAGAGTACGGGTTAAAATTCCTGTAAGTTATAACCAGAGTCTCTTGTAGGGAGAGCGTGATAATTGTGTATAGAACTATATTGGGATTCACACCCCACACCTTGCTGCTAGCTACAGCGGGACCTACAGGTCTACGGGTGACAAATGTCATAACAAATTTTTAAACGTCTGAAAAACGTTGTAGCAGGTCATATAGTCGTATGATGGTTATAACGACTCACATAGGGAGTTAACAACACTTAAAGTTTACGGGAAATTCTATTCTAAAAAGGGTTTTACCTAATTGAAATTGCATACTTAGTTAAAATTTTAGAAACGCACTCATACATTCGGTCTTCGGATTTAAGAGTACTTAACATTTTATCAGGAAAATATTGGATTTTCTTGTGCATACATTACCATTACAAACAAAGGTTTTCAAATTCTACATCCAAAAGGTTATGAACTCACCAACTTAATTGTTGACACTTTTTCGAAATTACTTGTATTCTCAGGAAATCAGTAAAATAGGAAATCTACAGCTTTTGAGGATGGGATGTTAAGTCGTCAAACATTTCATTTTTGGTCATCATTGTGTAATTGAATTTGAAACATGTAAACTCATACTATGGTGTAACTTTTTCAATTATATTTATGATGGTTGTGTTTACTTTGAGCACTATTATACTCTTGTTGTGATACCCTACATGAAGTCATTTCCACCCCCGGACGTTTCCGCCATCCTTGGTTTGGGGGTGTGACACATTTCAATGGAAACATACAAACATCAATTTTCACAAAAGTCATTGCAAGGATATATATAAATAAGACGAAAAATCAAAATTTATTTTATTTATAAAAACGCGAAAAAACTTGTCCTTACAATGCAATTACAAATGAAAACTATGTTACTAAATATTCCTAAGCAATCTATCATAACTCCTATGTAGCAACTCAAAAATCCAATCATCGAACCATGCGATCGAAATCCATTTCTTCGCGATCAGACTCACCATACTTTTCCATTAAGCTTCATTTCTTTTCTTTGATCCTACAAAACATCAAAATCTAGTCATATCACATCATGTATTAAGAATCTACAAATAGGAACTTAATAGAGTTAGATAGAGGATTTTACCTGAAGCAGAGTCATACATCTTGACTCTCCCATCCTTTCGGTCCCTCAAGTAAATAAGGCAGCTTCGCATCCAATGCCCCTTCTCTTGGCAGTAGAAACAAATGGACCCCTTTGGAATGACACATGGAACAATCTCAGATTCAGCCTTTCTCTTTGTCATCCGGTCAAACGGTTTGACCTTGGCCGATCCCTTTCCATTGGGAAGAGAACACTTTTCTGGACTTCCAATGTTTCCATCATCAATGTCCATGGAAGTTTAGGAGGTTGATCTACCAGTCAAATTTGCTTTACCAGTGCGCCAAATTATTTCTGATTCAACAACAATAAGCAAATAGTAATCTTTAATGATCAATGAGGGTCACGTCGTGGTCCATCATATAGTAATATTTTATGAACTCACTATATTATTAGGGAAGTGATTGAAGAACCAAGTCAACAGCTAGCTTTCGTGAGACATCGACACCCAACATTCCCAATTTATCAATATGCAACTTCATATCCAAGACATGAGCACATACAAACTTTCCATCTTCGTGTTTGTTTGCCAATACGGCTTGAGTGACCTTGAACTTTTCAAGTCTTCGAACACGTGGGTCAGGGAAAATAATTAGAGGAGGTGGAGGAAGTGAATCATGATTTGCATTTCCACGATCCAATCGTAGAACATCATCTTCATGTGGAAAGCTTTTTCCAAAGGATTTGGAAGACCATAGTTGTTAGAATTTGACATCTACAAAACGGGAGAATTTCAAGTTTAGTCGATTCAATCCTTAATTTAACACCCAAATGAAATATTAAGGCTAGAACCCAACACAATATTCTACAACTCGGAAGAGGGATGTCGTAATACAGTTGTAGAATATTTGAAAGTAGGTAAATGACGATTTACCAATTTCCACCATGAAAAACGAAAATAAAATTAGGTTTTAAATGAATTGAAACTCCTAGATATTTTGAGATTCATTGAACTTTTCAACGGCATGTTTAATCTCGATTATGCTCTTCAAGTTTGTGACTGGGATACCGAGGATCACAAACAAGGTGTGAATAACCATGCAGATTAGCTTGGTACTCTCAAAGATGTTTATCACCTAATCAATGTGCCGGTTAACCACACACGCTCCATTGATCTATGATAATCTATGAGCTACCCATTGACATCCTTCATTGGTCCCATATTAGTGTGTCGGTTAACCACACACGCTCCACTAACGACCAACAAGGTGCAATGTACAATTTCATGGATTAGCACCAAATTCACATTTTTCCTAAAGTAACTAACATTATGGAATTTATAAAAGTGTTTAGTTATTTCGTATTTCATTATACTTATAATAGAAGGTTGTGTCCTATCCTACCCGTTCGGCTAACCACCCTCCACTAGTCAAAGGGTGTGGTGGGTAAGAGTGGATACCCAATGATGTTCATTTTACAGGCCGCTTCCTTAAACACCTCTTATAGACCAACTTCGTGAATGACGCCTACTAACGGTAAGACTGACATTTACTTATACATATATAATATATTAGATTTTTAATTTTATGTAGTATAAGGGTGTATTTTATACTTTTAAAATACTAAGTGTTTTAATGTCACACCCCAAAACCTGAACGGCGGAAACGTTCGGGGGCTGAGGACGTCATGTACAGTATCACAACAATGCATAATAGTAAAACAAGCAACAACATCATCCATTGCATTAATAGTATAATTTTAATACAACTGTGTTCTGTATAGTTTATAAGACACCAAAAATATGAATCAAAATAAGAGATGAGTCTTGAACGTGCTCCATCTTCTCAAAACCTGGTCATCGGTACCTGTCTACTGGTGACCTAAGAATACAAGTTATTTTGAAAGAGTAGATCAGCATTAAAGCTGGTGAGTTCATAAGTATTTTAGTGTCATTGGTTGTATGAAAGCGTTTGTAAATGTTTGATATAAATTTTTGTAAGAGTTTGTAGTAAATGTTTGTAAGTGGTTGTATCTTCTAGAAAATCTTATATTTTCTACTAAAAAGTAGCCTTCTACCAAGGCCCGAATGTTTTGTATATTGTTTGTTTGTAAAAGTGTGTAATTTTCCCAAAGACAGACTATCATTTACCAAAAATATAGTTACATTACCCTTTATGTGAGAAGATCACAATTTGAATGTAATGGGAAAATAATAATGATGTGCTTGTAGTATTAGTATATAGCTACTACCGTTGTACTAACTACCTTAAAACAATTGTTTTAATTAAGGTAAAATGTGATATAGTTGTAACCATGCTTGATCGACTAGTTAAAACACGACGCTCTAAGGCATCGAAATGGTATGGCATTAGTTACCCGTAGACCTGCAGGTCCCACTGTAGCTAGCAGCAAGGTGTAGGATAGTCAATCTCGTATAGATCTATACACTAACTCACGCTCTCCCTCCAGGAGACTCTGGTTGCAAAATGTGACACAACAGTAGATTGACATGCCATGAAGTAGTGGCTCACATTAATGTTATAGTGTTCTGGTGTTTGTATAGTATGTTCTAGTATGTTGTATGTTCTCTCTATACTAGTGTATTGTATGTTCTCTCTGTTCTAGTGTATTGTATGTTCTCTTGTATAGTGTAGTGTATGTTCTCTTTGTTTCTCATCATAGTATGTTCTTTCTGTACTCATAATAGTAAGTTTGTATTGATTCATGAATGAACCGACTCTTGTATGTTTCATTGTACTAGAAATAGTGAGTAGTGACTTCCTAAACTATACCCATTATAGTTTACTAGTAATGTTGTTTGTATGAATGAACATGTTTGTACACCTTTGCTACCCAAAGGTATTGAACTGAATGAATAACTTTAATATCTATATACATATACATAATATATAACTAAAGATTCAAACGACCTTCGGACAAACAACCGATACCCTAAGTCCACAACCAAACAACGAATAAGAAATAAGGCGAGTTATCAGTTCTAAGTCCTTTCAATCCTACTTATATAAATATATCTATATAGACATGATTTTGACAAAATATAAGTTTGAAAGAGTTTAATAAGGAGTTTTGAATATAAAAGAGTTTGTTAAACTATTTGAAGCAATATGTGTGAAAACACAGTTTGAAGTATAAGGAATCTGTCTGTTTGATAGTTATTAATCACATGTGATTGATATAATAACTATAATGTTTCTACTTGTATTCCCCCCATAAAAGCATTTAAAATCATTTAAAAGGTAAGTTAAGGGGTATGAACTCAGCTGTAGTGATTGATACGAATGAAAGATCGATTTGTAGGATGCTAAGTGTCAAGTGAAGCCTTGAGCACAACGGATCCTAATAAGCATATAATGACACATATATGCATGTAATTAGTGTTTTAGCAACTAATCATGATAAAGATTCACCTTAGAAACTAGGAAACACTTATATGGAAGTGTTATAATCACAAATGATTGCATCTAAGGGGTGTATGGCCAAAAAATGGTGTTTACGGCCAAGGGTTCACGACCCTATGTGTTTACAGCCATAGGGTTTACGGTCCTATGAGCTTACGGCCGTAAACTCATGAAGTCTTGTGCCAAAGAGTGTTTTAAAGTCCTTTCAAGCATCAAGGAAGTGTTCTAGGTTCAATGCTTAGCTTTAGGGAGTTTATGGCCAACAAATGCACCTTTAACAAGGGTTTACGGCCAAGGGAGATGCTCTTGGCCGTAAACTCCCATTGTTCTTGGGAAATGGATGTGTTCAAGGTGCAAATCAAGGGTTTCTACTAGAAAGGATACTTACAATATGGAAGCAAAAAGAGTTGATTTCGGCCCAAAACACCAGTGTGTGTTCTTGGTGATCTTGAAGAACAAACCCAAAAGATGAAGTTAATGGATGAAATCAAAGGGTGAAACTAGATAATGAGATGTATCAACTAATCAAAGGATGAAATACTTACATTTTTGAAGATAAAAATGAAGATCCTTATGATACTTGAGAGAGAAATCGAGTTCTTGAGGTTGAAATGGTGATTAATGAGGAAGAATGAAAGAACATCATGTATAAGGCATGAGTTTACGCCCACCTTGAGTTTACGGCCGTAAACTCATGTGATGTGGCTGTAAACTCCACATGATGAAGTTTAAGGCTTGCCTAGTGCACAATGGACTCAAGCAGATACTTCCTAACACCCGATTCTTGAGTGTACTTTTCTTAGAACACTCAAACAGACCCTAAACAATGCTAAAAGATAGCAGAAATAAGTCTGACTTTGATTGAGTTGAAATGTTGTACAAGATAGAAATTTCAGGTTGTCACATCATCCCCCTGTTAGAGAGAATTTCGTCCCGAAATTAGAGTTTAAGCAATTACAAATAATCAAGCGAAAAGATGAGGATATTTCAGTTTCATTTGATCCTCGCACTCCCAAGTGAATTCAGGTCCTCGCTTGGCATTCCAGCGAACCTTCACTATCGGAATACGGCTTTGCTTCATTTGCTTGACCTCTCGGTCCATGATCTCTACTGGTTCTTCCTTGAAGTTGATGCTCTCGTTGATCTCGATCTCGTCGAGTGGGATTACAAGAGTCTCGTCGGACATACACTTTTTATACTTCGAGACGTGGAAAGTAGAATGTACGTTACTAAGTTCGCGAGGTAGTTTGAGTTTGTAAGCTACAGGGCCGATTCTAGCGATAATATCGAAAGGCCCTATGTATCTTGGATTTAGCTTTCCACGCTTTCCGAAGCGTATCAAGCCCTTCTAGGGTGAGACCTTCAATAGAACACGGTCGCCCACCTGGAATTCCAACGGTTTCCTTCTCTTTTCTCCGTAGCTTTTCTGTCGGTCTCTAGAGGCTTTCAATCATTCACGAATATGAACGATCTTCTCTGTCGTTTCCCGAATGATCTCCGGACCTGTGAGAGTGCTGTCAGGAACTCGTCCTTTAGCTAATTGGGTGTCGCCCACCTCAGCCCAACACAGAGGGGATCTGCACTTACGGCCATAGAGGGCTTCAAACGGAGCAGCCTTTATGCGCGTATGATAACTATTATTGTAGGAATACTCGACAAGGGGTAAATGAGTATCCCTTGCCTTCCCAAAGTCTATCACGCAGGCTCGCAACATATCTTCCAAAGTTTGAATAATCCTCTCACTTTGTCCGTCGGTTTGCGGATGGTAGGCTGTACTCATGTCCAGCCTAGTTCCTAGGGAGCTTTGTAGCGACTACCAGAACCTCGAAGTGAATCTACTATCTCTATCTGAGATAATGGATATGAGAACACCATGCAGTTGTATGATTTCCCTAATGTATGCTCTTGTTAGTTTCTCCATCTTGTCAGTCTCTTTGATAGACAGGAAGTGTGCGGACTTTGTTAACCTGTCTACGATCACCCATATGGTATCGAGACCACCAGTTGTCTTGGGCAACTTAGTTATGAAGTCCATTGTGATTCGCTCCCACTTCCATTCAGGTATCTTCGGTTCCGAAAATATAAAGAATGTCGAAATCCAAGTTATAACGAAGAAGTTATGACCTGTCAAAGTTTCGCGATAGAACTGGTACGACACTGCGTGACGTAAATAGTGAACTTACGATAGAGCGATATTTAGCCTTATTGATCTAAACGAAAGTCATAGAATACGTTAAACCGAGAGCGTGCATAAAAAGAACGTCTAAATCTGACTTCGTATGAGGAAGTTATGATTTTTCTAAGTTTCGACTTAGCAGTATGCAGCCCAAATCTCGAAATTGAGATCGAGTGATAATTGGCTGAAACAATCTAAACGAGAATCGAAGATCCCGTTGATAGTAGTCCAACGGTGAAAATACATACGAAAACGGACGTCAGATGAAGAAGTTATGAATTTCTAACGGAGTTTTCCTGTCCCGGCCTACTAAAAATAATATAATAAAAATAAAGTCAAAATTAGCCGACAGAGTCTAAACGAAAGTTGTAGAGCATAGTCTCACCGACGGGTGGATATAAAGAACGTTAAAAACGGAGCTCGTATGCAGAAGTTATGAATTTCTGAAGTTTATAAATAAATAAAATTATAAATTCGGAGCTTATCCGAAGTCGTGACGCATCCGGTCTGATCCACTTAGTACGCCCAGTGCACTTGGAGAGTACACCCAGCATACATGTCGACGAGCCAGTACGCCCAGCGTACTGCTTGTAGAGGGAGTACGCCCAACGTACTCTGAAGTTACGCCCAACGTAATCGCAGGGATCAACCCCTATAAATAGATGTCGTGGGCTGCCGAGTTTTAGTGCTCAAATACTTCTCTCTCACTCATTATTGCCTCGTTTTGCATGCAACTTATACCCCGAAGCCCCGGTATCATTCCCGAGACCTGAAGCAACTTCCGAAGCCCCGAGGATCCAGAGAAGTAAAGTTTCCGAGTCGAAACTCTGCCCGTGAGAAGCCCGGTTTTCAAGAAAGTATCCCGGTTTCACTGAAGAATACTACTCTTAGAGCCGCAGTGTTGTCCGATCATCTTCTGATCAAGTGAGTGTATATTCCTTTTCTTCTAACACATAGATACAAAGTATTCTCTACAACATATGTGTTATGTGTTTGTATATTATTTGCTTATTTGAAATAATTATTGAATGAATGATTTGTACAGGTTTTAAGCTGTATATAAATGTATATATTTTTATCTACTAATATGTTGGGTAGAACATGGGTAGACAGTTGTTGTGTGATGAAATAAAATGATGAGAGGCCTCGATGTGATTGTGATCTAGTCGTCCAACATAATATGGATGACGACCACAGACTTTTCTAGACAGTTCAGTGGAACGCTGGCAGGCTCATAACCTGTAGGTGTAGTGAACTTGGGTGTTCATTTGCTGTATTCTATCCCCCTCATGGTTGTCTTAGGATATTCGTTGCTGAGGAAACCCCTTTGCAGTAGTGTCCGCCCTGATGAAAAATCCTAGACTAGGTCCCATGTGGTAGTTGTTGTTTTAGGGACGTAAAGTGAGGATAACGGGAATGGGCAATCGGGTTGTTGTTGGTTGGTGAAATTAAATAAAATTATTTATTGTGGGTTGAAAACCCTATATGCTCACCAGGCTCCCAAGCCTGACCCACTCAGTTTCTTTGTATTACAGGCAGTGGCGCGAGAGCATAAGTTGGAGAACTTGTGAAGATGTTTTTGTTTATAGACCTGTAGTTGTATATAACTGTGTAAGGTCTATGTTTTATTGTTTATGCTTTTGTGTCTGTATCGGAACATGACATCCTGAGTTTTGATATATAATGAAAATACATTTCTTTAAGAAATGCTTTGATAAACTTTATTTTATCATGTTTTGTTTTGGGGACAAATTCCGCAACTCTTTTAAATCAATGGATTTACTCTGAAATTATTTGAAAAAGCATAAATGAAACCGGTCTTTTCTGGCCGTGATTTTGGGGATGTCACACTTGGTATCAGAGCATTACTTTAAGCGAACTAGGAATTTGTAGGATTTCGAGACTTAAACTTAGAACGCTAAGTGAAGATTGTGAGATTAGTGTCTGTCATATTTTAGACACGAGCACTAGTTTATTTTAGGAAAGTTGCCTAAAATGCTTTTATGTGCTAAATGTTATATTTTGCCATATATGATATTATTTGTTCGGATCTATTGTTTGTTGCCAATTGGATCTGGAAATCTCATGTGTTTAGGATTCTAAGCGTAGGATTACAGTATTAGAACTAGCATGTAAACGTTTCAGAGTGATTTGGATAATTTAATTATCTATCGTGAATAAGGATCTAATTCACCTTGTTCGATGTATAGATCAACGATGGCAAGAACAAGAAGCGGAGTTGGAAACGCGAACGAAAACAAGAATCAGCCACCTATAATCGAGCAAATACCTTTTGTAGCAGCAGCACCCGAGCCAATGACAATGGTTGGTGTACAATTGATGATTCAGGCGATGTTGGATCGTTAGATGGAAGAAACTAAATGTCTGCTTCAACAGAATCGTGAAGAACCTTCGATGCCGATTGTGCAGCCCGAATTAACTGAAGGGCAGTCAGAAGGAGGAAACTTCAGTGGGATTATTGGTCAAGCCAACCCACTGCTAGTTAGACAAAACCACCAGGAGGGGGGAATTGATGGACTAGGATGCAAGTACAAGGACTTTTTGACTTGCAAACCATCGACCTTCACTGGAAATGAGGATCCGATCGGAGTTATGGATTGGATCTCGGAAATGGAGCTAGCCTTCATGACGTGTGGCTGCAGAGGCAAGTTGCAGACCACTTTCGCAGTACGTCAGTTCAGGGGTGGAGCTGTTCGATGGTGGAACACTCTGGGGAAGACCCTAAGCCCTAATGTGTTGGATAAGGTGTCTAAGTCCATAAATATTTCTGGTATGTACTTGACCCGACCCGGCATGGTCCATTTGGGTTGCATGGCATCATGCATTTGGATAGACTAAATGAGAGAAATAACACTTGTGGTTAATTAATATATTATAAGTTCTAATATATTAATAGTATTATTTAATTAGTATTGATCAAGAATTAATCTAGGATTAATTAAGTGATCAAAAGATGACTAATTAAATATATGGGTTGATTATGTAAATCATCCATAACTTGTATAGTGGGCTAAAAGGCTTCATGGATAATCAAGTTGGGATAAACCCATTGGATGCTCCATGGAGGCTGCAGGGGAGTTACAAACCCATGGGTCATGGAAATGAAGAGTCATGCCACATTAGGGTTTACATGGTGTAACCCTAGATGTGACACACTATATAAGCAACATGTTCTCCACCAAAATCGGCTACACATAGTTACAAGAGGGCTTGGCCGATTTTTGTAAGTGTTACACTTCTCTCAAGTTTACTCCAAAAGCATTTGGTGTTGTGTGAAGAATTTGAGGCATCACACTTGGGGTGCTAGGCTCTCAAGGTTTCAAGGAATCATAACAACTACAAGGTATGTATTTCTAGCTATATTTTATATTATAAAGTTCCCATGTATGCTAGATAGGTTTATGAACCTTGGAAAAAGTATTTTGCATGTATTTTAGACAAACATAGATCCAAGGTTTTCTAGGGTTGCATGTACACTTAGGAGTGTTAGAATTGCTCAAAACCCTTCATAATGAGCCACTATAACTGACTTGGGTAGAGTTCTTGGTGTAGTTCAAGCGCAAGTTCTGCTCAGCCCAAAAATCTACTGGAGTTGGACAACAAGTTTCTGACATTGATAAAAGGCAGCATGTCAGTTGATGAATACACTAACGCCTTTACAGACAAAATAGAGTTTTCCTTGCACATCGTTCCAGATGAGTTGACGTAAGTTGATCGATATGCAAAGGGACTCCCATGGGAGTACGCAGTGCCAGTACGGAAGGCACCTACTCTGGAGGCAGCTATTTGGGCTGCCAAGTCTGTTGAGGACATGATCAAAGGAAGAACCGCCAGCAAAGTTGAAGTTGGTGAAAAGAGAAAGTTTGAACGAACTTCAGGTTCCAGCAAGAAAAGCAAATTTTCGAAGTCTGATTCCAAAAACTTTGGAGGAGGAAAAGGGGGCGACTCGAAATGGTGTGAAAAGTGCAAGAAAAAGCACTCAGGGAAGTGTAGTGAGGAAGTGACTTGCTACAAGTGTGGAAAGACTGGGCATTATGCCAACGAGTGTCCGTCCATCAAGAGAGTGTGTTTTGGATGTAATGAAGAGGGGCACATTCTAAAAGACTGTCCTAAAAAGAAGGAGGTAGCAAGACCCAATATTCCCCCAAAGCCGAAAGCAAGGGTCTTCCAGATGACACTGGAAGCTGCTAAAGAAGAAGTTGATGTCGCTTCAGGTACTTTTCTCGTAAACAATTTGCCTGCCCAAATTTTGTTTGATTCTGGAGCCAACTACTCCATTATATCGCATGAATTTGGTAGAAAACTAGCTTTGCCTGTTGATAGACTAGATAATGCTTTATTAGTCGAAGTTGCTACTGGCATGTTTGTACCTGTTAGCCATCGTATGAAAAACATCTTAATCGACCTGAATGGGAATAAGTTCCACGAGGAATTATTGCCTATCGAACTAAATGGTTTCGACATCGTGCGGGGAATGGATTGGCTTAGCGCCAATGACGCCGAGATATTGTGCAGAAAGAAGATAGTCAAAGTAAACCCGCCAGGGAAAGAGTCATTTATGGTGTATGGGGACAAACTCAGAGTAAGTTCTGGGATCATTTCACTAATGAAAACCAGAAAGTGTTTGGCCAAAGGATGTACATCATATTTGGCATTCGTGATTCACGCAAAGAACGAGAAAAAGGAGGTGCAGAACATTTCGGTGGTGTGTGATTATCCAGAAGTATTTACCGAAGATCTTCCTGGATTACCACCTGATAGACAAGTGGAGTTCAAAATAGACTTGTTACCAGGGACGACGCCTATAGCAAAAGCACCTTACCGATTAGCACCAACGGAGATGAAGGAGATGATGATGCAACTTCAGGAGTTATTGGACAAAGGTTTCATTAGACCTAGTTCATCACCCTGGGGAGCTCCGGTGTTATTCGTGAAGAAAAAGGACGAGAGTATGAAGATGTGCATCAATTACAGAGAGCTGAATAAGGCAACAATAAAGATTAGATATTCGTTGCCGCAGATTAATGACCTGTTCGATCAACTACAAGGTTCAAGTTATTTTTCAAAGATCGACCTAAGGTCAGGATATCATCAGCTGAAGGGAGTTACAAACCCATGGGTCGTGGAAATGAAGTGTCATGCCACATTAGGTTTTACATGGTGTAACCCAAGATGTGACACACTATATAAGCAACATGTTCTCCACCAAAATCGGCTACACATAGTTACAAGAGGGATTGGCCGATTTTTGCAAGTGTTACACTTCTCTCAAGTTTACTCCAAAAGCATTTGGTGTTGTGTGAAGCATTTGAGGCATCACACTTGGGGTGCTAGGCTCTCAAGGTTTCAAGGAATCATAACAACTACAAGGTATGTATTTATAGCTATATTTTATATTATAAAGTTCCCATGTATGCTAGATAGGTTTATGAACCTTGGAAAAAGTATTTTGCATGAATTTTAGACAAACATAGATCCAAGGTTTTCTAGGGTTGCATGTACACTTAGGAGTGTTAGAATTGCTCAAACCCTTCAGTGGTATCAGAGTCTAGGCTTGTTTGTTTGTTATTTGTGCAAAAATGTGTTAAAATTCGAAACAGCTTGCTGTCTTACGACTGAACTCGCCGAGTCCATGGGGGGACTCGACGAGTCCAAGTGAAAATTCATCCTACTCGTCGAGTAGGTTCATGCACTCGACGAGTAGGAGGCCTTGACATCATATTTTCGACTTTTGTTGCTGGAAATGGACTAGAAACATTACCCAAAACTGTTTTGGTGTTTTAAAACTTGTTTTAGATGGTGTAATGTTTATGCTAATCCATTTACAATGGCAATTATCAAAAATTACAAGTTTTTAAGAGTAATTTATGATTCTTGAAAATGTTAATATTCATGTTCTTGAACTTATGAAGATTAGATGATCATAGGAATTGTTTGTAACCTACTTGGTAGTTTAATTCATGATCATTATGTGTTTTAATGGAGTCCATAACTTGTCCTCAAGTTATGGAAAACCAAAGGTCACACTTTAATAAAAGCCATTAAAAGAACACAAGGGTTATAAAAATAAAGAGTCTTCATTTTTAATACTCAATTAACTCATAAGTTATAAGAAATGAAAAGTTTTGAAAGTTTACAAAACTTGCCCTCAAGTTTTGGAACAAGTAAAGTCATGATTAAAACTTTAGTTCCAACCCTTAGAATTTTAAAAGTTAAAATTCAACCCTTATACTTTATAATATTATAAGTTAATAATATATATGTATAAGATCAAGTCGTCTTACCGCTAGTACGCCTCATTCACGAAGCCGGTCTATAAGGGGGTATAAGGTTGTTGCCTATAAAATGGCAACTTTAATGGATGTCCACTCTTACCCACCGCTTCCTTGACTGGTGGAGGGTCGTTAGCCGAACGGGTAGGACAGTGACTTAAAATTCTCATTAAAAAGTATAATGATTATTATAAAGTAACGAACCCATGAAATTACACTTTGCACTTTGATTAAGTCGTTGGTGGAGCGTGTGTGGTTAAACGGCACACTAACTTGGACTTAAGAAGGTAGGCAAAGGGTGACTTAAGGTTTTTCATAGGTCGGTGGAGCGCGTGTGGTTAACCGGCACATTGATTGAGTGAAAAACATTAAGGGCACCAAGTGATTTGCATGGTTACTTCACACCTTGTTTTGTGATCCTTGGTATCCCAGTCACAAAACATGAAGGGCATACTCGAGATTGAAACATGCCATTGAAAAGTTCAATGAATCTCAAAAGAATCTAGGAATTTCTAAAATCCAAATAAAACCTAATAATTTATATTTCGTTTTCATGGTGGAAATTGGTGAATCGTCATTCACCTACCTTTCAAATATGTTATAGCTTGGATTACGACATCCCTCTTCTAAGTTATAATATATTGTGATTGGATCCTAGCTTTAATATTACATTTGGGTGTTTTATTAAGGACTATCTCTATATCTAAACTAAACTTGTTTTCTTCTTTTCAGATGGCTTCCAACAATGCTGCTCCTGGCTCAAACCCTACTGGCTCCTTCTCTCTCATGAACCTTTGTGGGAGAGTCATCTTTGATGGATCCAACTTTACTGACTGGATCAGAAACATTAGGATGGTCACTCGATACGAGAACAAGGAATATGTTCTCGACAAGGAGCTTAAGGTACCTGAGCCAACTGCTACTCCTGAGGAGTTTGCTGAATATGAGGCACATGAAAGAGATGCTACAAAAGTGGCATGCATCATGATGGCCACTATGATAGCCGAGCTCCAAAAGTCCTATGAGGACTACTATCCTTTTGAGATGCACCAGGACTTGATGGACCGCTACCATCAGAGTGCTCGTCAAGAGCGATAAGAAATCATCTCCTCTATGATCACAACCCGAATGAAAGATGGTGAACACATAACGAGCGACATGCAGAAAATGCAAAGGTTTATGGACCGATTGATGAAGTTAAATGTGAACTTCCTAGAGGAGTTAGCAATAGATATTATTTTGCACTCCTTACCTTCGTGTTATGATCAATTCCGCATGACATACCACATGAACAAGGAGGAAGTTACACTTAGCAAACTTCAAGGACTCCTAAAGACCGCAGAATCAGGTCTCAAAGGTAAGTTGGTTGTGACCACTCCTACTACTACTCCAAACTCAGCACCTGTCCTGGCAATCGGGAAAGGTAGAGGGAAGAAGAGGAAGAACCCTTCGAAGGGTACCAAGGGTAAGACTTTTGATGGCTCCTCTTCTAGCGGAACCAAGAAAGGTTTCGTTACACCTTCTTCTGATCCCAAAGAGGCTAAATGCTTCTATTGCCATGAAAAGGCGAACTGGAAGCGGAACTGTCCAAAGTACCAGCAAGATTTGAAGGATGGGAAAGTGAAACCCAACCATCCAGGTATTTACACTATCTTATATAATAACTCACCTTGTTCTAACTCTTGGGTCCTTGATATCGGTTGCGGTATTCATATTTGTTCTGATTTGCAGGGACTAAGAAGAAATGAGAATGTGGAGCATGGAAAGATAAAGTTGATCATGGGGAATAGGAAAGTTTCACCTGTCACCAAGATTGGAGTTTATACTTTGTTGCTAAGTAGTGGGTTTACTTTAGATTTGAATAAATGTTGTTATTCGCCAGAAATGGCAAGAAATGTTATTTCCTTTCATGCTTTGTACAAACAAGGTTTTACCTTTTCTTTTGATAATGAAATTGGTGGAATAAATGCTTTCTTTAATAATGTGTTTTATTTTAAAGCATTACCTTGTGATGGTGTGTATGAAGCTGTGTCTATTGTAGATGATTTAGGAAATATTGTGTTGTGTATTGATTCTACTAATGATAATAACTTGGATAAGGGATCATTATGGCATTGTCGTCTTGGACATGTAAGCAAGAAACGCATAGGCCAACTCCAAAAGGATGGAGTCTTGGAATCATTTTACCTAAAGTCAGATGATAGTTGTGAATCATGCTTACTTGGAAAAATGACAAAGTCACCCTTCACAGGTTCTTATGCTAGGGGTGAAGGTTTGTTGGATCTAGTTCACACGGATGTGTGTGGACCCTTCAAAACTGCCACAAGGGATGCTAATCGTTATTATGTGACTTTTACAGATGATTATAGTAGATATGGATATGTCTACTTAATCAAGCATAAGTCAGAGACTTTTGAAAGGTTTAAAGAGTTTAAACAGGAAGTCGAGAATCAATTGGGCAGGAACATTAAGATGCTCCGATCTGATCGCGGTGGTGAGTATCTTAGTACTGAGTTCCTTGGCTATCTGAGGGAATGTGGGGTTCTCTCACAATTGACACCTCCCAGGACACCACAGTTGAATGGTGTAGCTGAGAGGCGTAATTGAACCTTGTTGGACATGGTTCGTTCCATGATGAGTCGAGCTACACTACCAATCTCATTTTGGGGGTATGCCTTAGAGACTGCCGCCCATATCCTTAATCAGGTCCCTACAAAGAAGGTTGCCAAAACACCTCACGAGATGTGGACTGGTAAAGTTCCTAGTCTAGCCCACATCAAGGTTTGGAGTTGCGAGGCTTTCATGAGACGCGAGACTCACGACAAGCTCGAACCTCGAAGTGAGAGGTGTATTTTCATCGGCTACCCACAAAAATCCTTTGGTTACCTCTTCTACAGACCTAGTGAGAATGTGGTCTTTGTAGCAAGGAAGGGTGTCTTTCGAGAAAGAGAGTTAATAAGCCAAGGAAACAGTGGGAGGGAAATTGACCTTGAAGAAATTCAAGAGTCAAGTGGTGAAGGAACCTCAAACCCTAGCAGTCAACTTGAGGAGGAAACTCATGTTGATCCAATTGACGAATCTGTACCTCTGAGGCGTTCCACAAGGGTTAGGAATGCACCTGAGCACTACTATGGTTTCCATATTACTGCGGAAGGTGAGACACTTATCACTAATGAGACATTGGTAAGTGTGGATGAACCTAACAGCTATGCGGAAGCCATGGCAGGCCCTGAGTCTGCTAAATGGAAAGAGGCAATGGACAGCGAGATACAGTCCATGTATGACAATCAGGTCTGGGACTTGGTTGACAATGTACCAGATCGTAAGACAGTAGGGTGCAAATGGATCTTCAAGAAGAAGACCGACATGGATGGTAATGTACATACTTATAAGGCAAGACTGGTGGCAAAAGGTTTTTCTCAAACTCCAGGAGTTGATTATGATGAGACCTTTTCACCAGTGGCCAAGATTAAGTCTATTAGAGTATTGTTAGCCATAGCTGCATTTCATGACTATGAAATATGGCAAATGGATGTCAAAAGCGCTTTCCTCAATGGAAAGTTGGCTGAGGATGTTTACATGAACCAACTAGAGGGTTTTGTAAGTACAGAATACCCTAATAGAGTGTGTAAGCTTGAGAAATCCATTTATGGATTAAAGCAAGCACCTCGCAGATGGAATCTTTGCTTTGATGAGAAAGTCAAAGAGTTTGGCTTTTCGAGGAGTGAAGATGAATCTTATGTATATGTCAAGGCTAGTGGGAGTATAGTTAGCTTTTTGGTACTGTATGTGGATGACATACTACTCATCGGAAATGACATCCCGACCTTGCAGGAGGTGAAGTCCTGGCTCGGGAAGTGTTTCGCTATGAAAGACCTAGGAGAAGCTGCCTATATTCTAGGGATAAGGATTCTGAGAGATCGGAGTAAAAGACTAATTGGGCTTAGTCAGAGTATATACTTGGATAAGGTGCTGAAGAGGTTTAGCATGCAAGATTCCAATAAAGGAGAGTTACCCATCCAGAGTCACGCTAGACTGAGTAAGACTCAGAGCCCGAGTACCGAGGTTGAGATAGCAGAAATGAGTCGAGTACCTTATGCTTCTGCAGTAGGCTCGATCATGTATGCTATGACCTGCACCCGTCCTGATGTAGCCTTTGCTTTACGCATGGTTAGCAGGTATCAGGGGAACCCTGGTAAGGCTCACTGGACAGCGGTAAAGAATATTCTCAAGTATCTGCGAAGGACTAAGGACTGGGTCCTTACCCTTGGTGGGAGTGATGACTTGAGAGTTGTAGGGTATAGTGATGCTAGCTTCCAGACTGATAGGGATAATTTCCGCTCTCAGTCGGGCTGGGTCTTTACCTTAAATAGAGGAGCTATCTCTTGGAAAAGTTCCAAGCAGGAGACAGTGGCGATTCAACTTGCGAATCAGAGTATATAGCGGCAAGCGAGGCAGCAAAGGAGGCGATATGGCTAAAGAACTTCATTGGAGATCTTGGAGTTGTACCAGCTATTAAGGAGCCTATGGAAATCTTCTGTGATAGTGAAAGTGCTGTTTCCATAGCAAAGGAACCAAGGGATCACGGGAGATCCAGATACATTGACAGAAAATACCATTTCATTAGACATCGTATAGAAGAAGCACTCCTCGTGGCAAACAGGGTATCATCGGATTAGAACCCGACAGATCCCCTCACGAAGGGACTGGGTAGGGTTAAGCATCTCCAGCATGCAAGGAGCATAGGGCTGAAGGATGTTATTTGTTTTAGTAGTTAGATAATTTTGAAATATGTAAAGTGTAATTGACATTTGATGATGAATAAAAGTTGTGTTTATTTATGAGTAAAGTGTTGCTATCTTTTGTCAATCGTTTACTATTATTTCTTTTGCATGTTTTGACTTCCAGAATATTTATGTTGTGTTTACATATTATTCAAATTATCCACAGTCAGTCATATGTTGGAAGTAGATATGAAGTAAGACTATCATGGGTTGGTTGTAGTGGTCTAAGATGTTGGACATGGCCTCAACACTCATGAGTGCTCATAAGTTCTGAGATTTGGATTCAACCCACGCTCGCTGGTATCACTTCATGGAATTTATCTCGAGTGATCGCGAGACGGTAATATCATATAAGTCTTCAAACCTAGAGATATGACTTGTTGACTGTGAGTTAGTTATGCATTGATCGTGCGAAAACGCATTGGTAACTCGATGTTATAAAACGTGCGTTTGTGTGTGATTTAACAAGTAGTAGAACAAGCATATGAGTCGAAGTTTATCTGTTCCTTCTTGGATTAGAAGCGATATCTGGGCCCCTCGATGATTTTGTTTTGACCCATGTACCGGGCCTGGTAAGAACTAAGTTGATGTGTTCAATTAAGTTCTATGTCAAACAAATCGGAAATCGGGAAACAAACTGCTGGACAAAAAGTAAGACACTGTTCCATGTATTTGTTCGGCTGATATCTAGAACAGAGGATTATATGATCACTTATCTGAAATGGCGTACCATCATCTTCTCAGTTCCGAGAAACCTTGAAAAGAGCTATGATTGCTGATCGGTTCCTGAAGTCATACTTGCAGTTATAGTTATTAGACTTATCCAAGTGGCAGACTGTTGGATAAGGTGTCTAAGTCCATAACTATTTGTGGTATGTACTTGACCCGACCCGGCATGGTTCATTTGGGTTGCATGACATCATGCATTTGGATAGACTAAATGAGAGAAATAACACTTGTGGTTTATTAATATATTAGAAGTTCTAATATATTAATAGTATTATTTAATTAGTATTGATCAAGAATTAATCTAGGATTAATTAAGTGATCAAAAGATGACTAATTAAATATATGGGTTGATTATGTAAATCATCTATAACTTGTATAGTGGGCTAAAAGGCTTCATGGATAATCAAGTTAGGTTAAATGTTGTGTTTTGAGCATTCTAACACTCCTATGGTGTACATGCAACCCTATAAACCTTGAATCTATGTTTTCTCTATTATACATGCAAATATTAACTATTCCAAGGTTTCATCCTAACTAGCATATTATGAAGCACCTATACTACAAAGTTGTAGTTAGATGACATACCTTTTGATGTAGCTTGATGTCTTCAAGCTTTAAGAGCTTAGCCCCAATAGTGTGGAAGCCTCAAATGGAATCACAAATCACCAAAACACCTTGGAAGAACTTGAGAGAATATGTATGCACACTAAAATCGGCCCACTCTTATTTTCACACACTTGTGCCAATTTTGTGAGCCAAGGACCCCTTTATATATTATAGAGGATTAGAGTTACATCCATGTAAACACTAATATCCATGACCTTTCATTTACATAGGATCCATGGGTTAAAAGCTCCATGAACCATCCATGAAAGCTTAGCCCAACCTAAATGAACTTGGCCCATTCCATATATATAAGAGTCCATATTTAATTAGTTCTTTTTGATCACTTAATTAATTCTAAATTAATTCTTGATCAATACTAATTAAATAATATGATTCCATATTAATATATTAGAACTTATAATATATTAATATAAATCATAAATATACTATTCTCAAAAGACTATCCATATAAATTGTGCCGGTGAAGTGGAACCCAAATGGACCATGCCGGGTCGGGTCAAGTACATACCAAATATAGTTATGGACTTAGACATTAATCCAACAGTCTCCCACTTGGATAAGTCTAAAACTATTATTGAGTATGACTTCAAAACCTAACTGGCAACCGTAGCTCTTAAAGCCGCTGTCGAACTCTGACCTTGTCAATGACTTGTCCATTAGATAAGGGATCCTATATTCCTCCATTCTAGATATCATATGGACTGAGACATGGGTTATAATCATTCTCTCTGTCCATTTGTTGTTTCCCAATTTTCGATTTATGATGACTGACTGATTGAACAAATCAAATCAGTCCTGGCTTGGCCAAGCACTCACATGTGTCATCGCTAAATAATCGAGGGGCCCACAGATATCGCTTTTATCCCGAAGGTAAAAGGAATGGATAAACTTCGACTCATATGGCTTGTTCTACTACTTGTTGAATCATACACAAAGGCATGTTTTATAACATCGAGTTACCAAATACGTTTTCGTGCAATCAATGTATAACCAACTCATAGTAACAACTCATATCTCTAGGTTTGAAGAATATAAGATATTATCGTCTCATGATCACTCGTGATAAAATCCATGAAGTGATTCAAATGAGCGCGGGTTGAATCCAATACTCAGAACTTATGAGCACTCATGAGTGTTGTAGCACCACTTTGTCCACCAACTTGGACCTCTACAAACCAACCCATGACAGTCTTGATTCATATCTACTTCCAACATATGACCGACTGTGGATGGTTTGAATAACTTAATCATTCAGGAAGAGCGACTTAGTTATTCTGGAAGTCAAAACATGCAAAGTGAAACACAAGAATAAATGAATCAAATATGGTATCAAACCCTATGAATATAAATAAACACTTTTATTTATCACCATACTGATTACTCATTATTCATTGTTTCGGTTTTATCAACTTTATACTTGAATTAAAAACACTAGTTGTCCCATGCTCCAAGCATGTATACTATGTTTTTCTTAAACAATAGCTTTGCCATACACCAAGTATGCACTCTATGTTTGTCTATGATCCTTACTTTGTGAAATAAACCAATTGAACATAATTTCAATGATTCTAATTTCATACTCCCAAATCCTTATCGAAATTTGTGAGAATTTCAAATTCCTATCATTTATCGAAATCTGTTTAGATTTTAAACTTATATGCACTGACCCTCCTATAATGAATATGTACAAAGTCACAAAGACTTGTCAACAGTCATTATAAGGTATTCCAATGGAGATCAACTCCATGGAAACTAAGTCTCATATTCAAAGTACATTGCTTTGGACATGCTTCTTGCATTAAGTTTTCTAATCTTACACAGATAACTTCCACCTATGGAGACAACTCCATATTCTCATTTTGACTATCACTTCTAAATAAGAGATGCCTCTTTTCATAATATGTCAATATGGTCCTTCCAAAATTAGCACTATACTTCCAACTGTCCCTGAGCAACCAATCTTTGGTAAACCTCAGATTGTCCTCGATAATTGCTTAATCATTTTAGTCATATCCAATTCTAGACCTTTTCCCTTCTTAATGCCTCTGGGCATTTGGAAAAATTTAGAAATGACAAATATTATAGCACATGCAATCGATCCTGTACCCAAAGCAAATGGTACACGATTCATGATGTCTCACATAAAGACATGATTCTAGACCAGTCTTTTGCTACAATATTTTTATTTGCCATGTTTTCAAAATTTGACTATGAAGAGGGATGCCGTAATCATAATCGAATTTTGAGAACGCAATATATAGAATTTCCTTAAGTTGAACCAATCCAACATGAAATTCATATATATATTCTTGACTAAAGATGATTAAGGTCTCAATCTAAGCCTTTAGAACTGAAATGAAGTATATCCTCTCCCTTAATTATAGCAAAACAACTTTTTCAATCCCTGCAGCCTCACGAATTGAAACTTTTGTTTTCTATAATTAACATTGCTAACTTGCAACACTAACAATAATTATCATGCTCCCACTAACATGATGATTATTAGCATAACACTTATGCTCCCACTAGCTTTGACATGTACTCAGAAATCAGCTGGACTTCTAGAAATCAATACTTTATTGACTTTCTTACCAAAGTTCAGATTTCTGATACGAGATGCTTTGATAAAACTTTATCAAAATCATACACCTTTCCTTAGATAGCATGCATGTGTGTCTAAACAATTTCAGAACTATGAAAAGGGATGCCGTAATCATAGTCTCAAATGTTTAGACCTTTTGCCATCTGCGTCAAATCTACTTGGTGGAAGTGTTTCCTCACCATCATTTTCATGAATCAGAGAGAAACCTTATGACCCTTAGATTTTATGGTGTATGTGTTCTTATCCATGTGAATCGTCAAAACCATAGTCACAAGACAAGGATAATGACAAATCCAAACTCATATGGACTGAACTTATGCAATCTTAACTTCTTGCCACCTGGCAGTACAGGGCCTGCCATTGCTTCCAAGTTGTTATGCAACCAATTGAGAACTTTCAGAACTCCTATGCAAAGCCAACTTTAACTGGAATGGGCACAGAATATGTCAACACGATAGGTTATAAACCTCAAGTCGTGTGCTAGTGAAGAACCTCAGGTTTTATTCTTGATTAGTTCTTGAAATTATTTTTAGGATCTTTAAGACTCCCACTATCCTCTTGACATATAAGACTATCTTGCCAAATATTCAAGAGATAGTGCGGATTCTTTATCAAGACAAACACTTCACACAATTGACCTTAGTTGGTCTTTGTTTTATCCAAAACATCACAACTTACCAATTTCAAATGTACAAGAGTAGGACACTTTTACTCTTACATTTGACAAGTGTTTTAAACCTTTCTTTAATATATGTCACTCAAGTTACAATCTTGGAGTATGACTCTAAGAATTGTTTTGGAACGAAGTATGACTCATCTTCCTGATCTAACCATTTCAACAATTCATGACTCCTCTTCTTAGTCATAAGAATGCACTAAGATGACCTTTAGAGGAGTGATTGTGATATGATTTCTAAATCATTAAGATGATCACAAACATGATACTAAAGTACTCTCCCATCTTTTCAGATTTGAGAAACTTTTATCTTTCTGCCTAATTTGATTCTTCCCATTCGTTCTGCCATACATTGAGACTTTTCTAATGTTTCAGAATTATACTTAAACTTGTAAGTATAACCATATTTACTAAACTTTAGTAAATCAAATAGTCTTCACAAGCTTTGTGGTAGACATGACCAGTGCACAAGAATGTGTGCTCGATCCCTTTAGTCCTTCACTTGACTCACACATCCATGTGAACAAGTAATTAGTCTTGATTTTCCAATGCTTGAAAGTTCTCATTCATCATACTATTCAACTTGCATGATTCCAAGTTTCGGTCCAATTGAAACTTGGGTGATGAGGAACTTTCCTGATTTGGTAAATTTAGACACTACCACAAATGAAAGAATCAAATCCATTTTCCAATATTGCTGTCAGTGGAATCATATAAGCAACAATTTTCCACAAATGCCTTTGTAAGGATACTTCAAATAAATAAAATTAAACAATTTTCTTTTATTTTAAAACTTTGCGGAAAAACTTATCCTTACAATCCACATGGAAAATTGTTGTTATCTATTCCTTAGCAATATATCATAACTTCTTAAGCAACTGCTCAAAATTCTGATGCGATCGAAATCCACCTTCGCGATCAGAATCAGCATATACTTCCTTTAAGATTTCTCTCTATTATTTGATTCTTAAAACATCAGCATGTGACCCAGTCACATCATGTAATGAGGATCTCAGAATAGAACTTAACAGAGTTATCTAATGGGCTCTACCTGATGTAGAGTCAAACTTATTGACATTAACATCCTTAGGTAAATTTGGCAGCTTTGCAATCAATGCCCCTTCCTTCGGCAAAATAAACATATGGACCCTTTGGTAATGGGACTATCTCAGACTTAGCCTTTCTCTTTACCATTTGGTCAACCGGGTTGACTATGGCCAATCCCTTTCCATTGGGAAGAGAATGCCTTTTCTGGATTTCCAGTGTCACCATTGTCACTGTCCATAAAGTTTTTGGGAAGTTGATCTTCTAATCAAATTTGCTTTACTATCGTTCCAAATCATTGCTGATTCAGCAGCACTAAGCAAATAGATATGATCATTAAGGTTCATGTCATAGTCTGTTTCATAGTAGTCCCAAAGGAACTCACTATGTGACTTAGAAAGTGATTGAACATCCAACTTTCTCAAGACTTTGACACCCAACTCTCCCGGCTTGTCAATATGTGACTTCATCTCTAAGATGTGATCACACATAGACCTTGCTTGCCATTAGGGCTTGAGTGACCTTGAACTTGTGGGTTAGGGAGAATAATTGGAGGAGGTGGAGGAAGAGAAGTATGACTTCCATGAGCCAAACTCGGGAAGTCATATTCATTAGGAAAGCTTGGTTTGGGAAGATCATTGTTGTCTAAACCAGACATCAACAATCGGAGAAATTCACGTAAAGTTGATTTAAGTCCTTAATATAACACCCAATATGATATATTAAGGCTAGGACCCAACAAACTATTTTATAACTTGGAAGAGGGATGCCGTAATCCAAGCTATAAAATATTTGAAGGTAGGTGAATGACGATTCACCAATTTCCACCAAGATAAACGAAATGTATTATTAGGTTTTAATTGGTTTTGAAACTCCTAGATTCTTTTGAGATTCATTGAACTTTTCAATGGCATGTTTCAATCTCGAGTGTGTCCTTCAGGTTTTGTGACTGGGATGCCGAGGATCACAAAACAAGGTGTGAAGTAACCATGCAAATATACTTGGTACCCTTAATATTTACCCCTCAATCGATGTGCCGGGTAACCACACACGCTCCAACGATACTATGATAAACATTAAGTTACCCTTTGCCTACCTTGTTAAGTCCAGGTTAGTGTGCCGGTTAACCACACACGCTCCACTAACAGCTTAAACAAAGTGCAAAGTGTAATTTCATGGATTAGCACCTTATTCACATTTTCCTAAGTAACTAAGATTGGGAATTTATAAGTGTTTAGTTACTTAGTATTTATCATTATACTTATAATGAAGGCAGAATTATAGTCCTTGTCCTACCTGTTCGGCTAACAACCCTCCACCGGTCAAGGAAGCGGTGAGTGAGAGTGGACACCCGTTAAACTGCCATTTTATAGGCAGTAACCTTATACCCCCCTTATAGACCGGCTTCGTGAATGAGGCCTACTAATGGTAAGACGACTTGCTCTTATACATATAATATATTAAACTTTTAATATTATAATAGTATAAGGGTGTATTTTAGACATTTAAAATACTTGGTGGTTTAATCTATTAATTAAACTAGACTTTTAATTTAATTAAACTCAAACCATATATTTATGGATTAATAATACTCTTTTAATTAAACGCTTTAATTAACTATTAATAAAGTCCATAAGAGTTAATTTGAACTATTCAACAAAACATCATAATTCCAATTATTAAACTCAAAATTAAAACCATTTAATTAATTGTTTAAATTATGAACCCAAGAGTTTTAGAATTCAATTCTTTTTTTTATAAAAAACTTTTCTCAAATTCCAAAACTTGAGGGCAAGTTTTGTAATTCTTGAAAACCTTTGGATTCCATAACTTATGGAATTAATGGTATTTTATGATGAAACTTTCCATGTTCCATAACTTAAGAACAAGTTATGGAATTCTTTAAAACATTAACACCAAATTTTGTAACTCCATAAAAACTTTGAATCAAATTTTTTTTTTTTAAAAAAAAAAGTTTCATATCCATAACTTATGGAAGTTTCAAAAACCCTTAAGATCACAACTTTAAAAAAAACTTTTGAGCTCCAAAATTTTATGACAAAATATGTAACTCCTTAAAACATTTAGATTAAACTTTTAAAACTAATAAAATAATCATATCGTTTTATCTTTTACTAAATTTGACCTAATTCAACTCATATAACAAATGATTCAAATTTTACAAATAATTCGTTTTTCATAAAACAAGTAATTATCTTAAAATTTGACAAACGTTATGTTTTTTTTTTCCTTTTTTTTCCAACTTGAAAATAAAACATTTGCATCAAATATTAACTATTCCAAGGTTTCATCCTAACTAGCATATTATGAAGCACCTATACTACAAAGTTCTAGTTAGATGACATACCTTTTGATGTAGCTTGATATCTTCAAGCTTTAAGAGCTTAGCCCCAACAGTGTGGAAGCCTCAAATGGAATCACATATCACCAAAACACCTTGGAAGAACTTGAGAGAATATGTATGCACACTAAAATCGGCCCACTCTTATTTTCACACACTTGTGCCAATTTTGTGAGCCAAGGACCCCTTTACATATTATGGAGGATTAGGGTTACATCCATGTAAACCCTAATACCCATGACCTTTCATTTACATAGGATCCATGGGTTAAAAGCTCCATGGACCATCCATGAAAGCTTAGCCCAACCTAAATGAACTTGGCCCATTCCATATATATAAGAGTCCATATTTAATTAGTTCTTTTTGATCACTTAATTAATTCTAAATTAATTCTTGATCAATACTAATTAAATAATATGATTCCATATTAATATATTAGAACTTATAATATATTAATATAAATCATAAATATACTATTCTCAAAAGACTATCCATATAAATTGTGCCGGTGAAGTGCAACCCAAATGGACTATGCCGGGTCGGGTCAAGTACATACCAAATATAGTTATGGACTTAGACATTAAGCCAACATTAAACCCATTGGATGCTCCATAGGAGTTACAAACCCATGGGTCGTGGAAATGAAGAGTCATGCCACATTAGGGTTTACATGGTGTACCCCTAGATGTGACACACTATATAAGCAACATGTTCTCCACCAAAATCGGCTACACATAGTTACAAGAGGGCTTGGCCGATTTTTGCAAGTGTTACACTTCTCTCAAGTTTACTCCAAAAGCATTTGGTGTTGTGTGAAGAATTTGAGGCATCACACTTGGGGTGCTAGGCTCTCAAGGTTTCAAGGAATCATAACAACTACAAGGTATGTATTTCTAGCTATATTTTATATTATAAAGTTCCCATGTATGCTAGATAGGTTTATGAACCTTGGAAAAAGTATTTTGCATGTATTTTAGACAAACATAGATCCAAGGTTTTCTAGGGTTGCATGTACACTTAGGAGTGTTAGAATTGCTCAAAACCCTTCATAATGAGCCACTACAACTGACTTGGGCAGAGTTCTTGGTGCAGTTCAAGCGTAGGTTCTGCTCAGCCCAAAAATCTACTGGAGTTGGACAACAAGTTTCTGACATTGACAAAAGGCAGCATGTCAGTTGATGAATACACTAACGCCTTTACAGACAAAATGGAGTTTTCCTTGCGCATCGTTCCAGATGAGTTAACGTAAGTTGATCGATATGCAAAGGGACTCCCATGGGAGTATGCAGTGCCAGTACGGAAGGCACCCACTCTGGAGGCAGCTATTTGGGCTGCCAAGTCTGTTGAGGACATGATCAAGGGAAGAACCGCCAGCAAAGTTGAAGTTGGTGAAAAGAGAAAGTTTGAACGAACTTCAGGTTCCAGCAAGAAAAGAAAATTTTCGAAGTCTGATTTCAAAAATTTTGGAGGAGGAAAAGGGGGCGACTCGAAATGGTGTGAAAAGTGCAAGAAAAAGCACTCAGGGAAGTGTAGTGAGGAAGTGACTTGCTACAAGTGTGGAAAGACTGGGCATTATGCCAACGAGTGTCCGTCCATCAAGAGAGTGTGTTTTGGATGTAACGAAGAGGGGCACATTCTAAAAGACTGTCCTAAAAAGAAGGAGGTAGCAAGACCCAATATTCCCCCAAAGCCGAAGGCAAGGGTCTTCCATATGACACTAGAAGCTGCTAAAGAAGAAGCTGATGTCGCTTCAGGTACTTTTCTCGTAAACAATTTGCCTGCCCAAATTTTGTTTGATTCTGGAGCCAACTACTCCATTATATCGCATGAATTTGGTAGAAAACTAGCTTTGCCTGTTGATAGACTAGATAATGCTTTATTAGTCGAAGTTGCTACTGGCATGTTTGTACCTGTTAGCCATCGTATGAAAAACATCTTAATCGACCTGAATGGGAATAAGTTCCACGAGGAATTATTGCCTATCGAACTAAATGGTTTCGACATCGTGTGGGGAATGGATTGGCTTAGCGCCAACAACGCCGAGATATTGTGTAGAAAGAAGATAGTCAAAGTAAACCCGCCAGGGAAACAGTCATTTATGGTGTATGGGGACAAACTCAGAGTAAGTTCTGGGATCATTTCTCTAATGAAAACCAGAAAGTGTTTGGCCAAAGGATGTACATCATATTTGGCATTCGTGATTGACGCAAAGAAGGAGAAAAAGGAGGTGCAGAACATTCCAGTGGTGTGTGATTATCCGGAAGTATTTCCCGAAGATCTTCCTGGATTACCACCTGATAGACAAGTGGAGTTCAGAATAGACTTGTTACCAGGGACGACGCCTATAGCAAAAGCACCTTACCGATTAGCACCAACGGAGATTAAGAAGATGATGATGTAACTTCAGGAGTTATTGGACAAAGGTTTCATTAGACCTAGTTCATCACCCTGGGGAGCTCCGGTGTTATTCGTGAAGAAAAGGACGAGAGTATGAGGATGTGCATCAATTACAGAGAGCTGCACAAGGCAACAATAAAGAATAGATATTCGTTGTCGAGGATTGATGACCTGTTCGATCAACTACAAGGTTCAAGTTAGTTTTCAAAGATCGACCTAAGGTCAGGATATCATCAGCTGAAGGTGAGAGACCAGGATGTCGAGAAGACTGCATTTAGAACACGATATGGACACTACGAGTTTTTGGTTATGTCGTTTGGAGTAACCAATGCTCCAGCAGCATTCATGGATTTAATGAACAGGGTTTGTAATCCGTTCCTTGATAAATCTGTGATAGTGTTCATAGATGACATTCTGATTTACTCAAAAAGCCAAGAGGAGCATGGCCAACACTTGCAAGAAGTGTTAGAAGTCTTGAAGAAGGAGAAGCTGTATGCTAAGTTCTCCAAATGTGATTTTTGGATTCGAGAAGTCCAATTCTTGGGCCACGTGGTCAACCAAGAAGGAATAATGGTTGATCCAGCAAAGATTGAAGCTGTGATGAAGTGGGAACAACCGAAAAGTCCCACAGAGATCCGAAGCTTTTTGGGATTAGCTGGATATTACCGAAGGTTTATTCAAGGCTTTTCTTCGATTGCTACTCCACTAACAGCTTTGACCCACAAGGGAGCTACATATGCTTGGAGTGATAAGCACAAAGAAGCATTCGAGTTGCTAAAGAAGAAGCTATGTGAAACACCGATTCTTTCTCTACCCGATGGAGTTGAAGAATTCGCTGTCTATAGCGATGCGTCTGGTGTTGGGTTGGGTTGTGTTTTGACCCAAAGAGAAAAGGTGATATCATATGCGTCTCGACAGCTGAAAGAGCATGAAAAGAACTACCCCACTCACGATTGGAGCTGGCAGCGGTAGTTTTCGCTCTGAAAATATGGAGGCATTACCTCTATGGCTCGAAGTGCAAACTTTTCACTGATCATAAGAGTCTCCAATATCTCTTTAATCATAAAGAATTGAATATGAGGCAACGACGCTGGCTAGAGTTACGTAAGGACTACGACTGTGAGATACTTTACCACCCCGGTAAAGCAAATGTTGTTGCTGATGTTCTCAGTCGGAAAGTCAATCTTGAGAGAAAAAGGCCAAGAGCGTTGAGAATAGAAGTTGTCTCGACAATTGTGGAGAGTATAAAGAAAGCTCAAGAAGAAGCTTCAGAGAAGAATGACCGAAAGGAAGAATGTTTAGGCAAAACGTTAGTGTTCGGTATAAACAGTCATGGACTGAAGGTATTCCAAGATCGAATTTGGGTACCTAAGACAGGAGGAATAAGATATCTTCTGATGGAAGAAGCTCACAAAACCATGTACTCAATTCATCCCGATAGCACTAAAATGTATAGGGACCTGAAACCCTATTACCAGTGGCCAACGATGAAGCTCGACATTGCGAAGTATGTGGCGGAGTGTGTGACCTGTGCAAGAGTCAAGGCACAACATCAGAAACCATATGGGAGTTTAGAACCTTTACCTATACCTATGGGTAAATGGGAAGACATCGCTATGGATTTTGTCACTAAACTACCCAGAACAAAGAATGGTCACGACATGATTTGGGTGGTCGTTGATCGCTTCACTAAGAGTGCACATTTCATAGCAGCCAATGAGAAATGGTCTATGGATATGCTTGCGAATTCTTATGCGAAGGAAATTGTGAGGCTTCACGGTGTGCCATTAACGATTGTATCAGATCGTGATAGCCGTTTCACCTCAAGGTTTTGGAGAAGTCTACAAGAGGAATTGGGTACCAAGTTGTGTTTGAGTACAGCTTACCATCCATAGACTGATGGTCAGAGCGAACGAACGATACAAACACTTGAAGATATACTGAGAGCATGTACCCTGGAATTCCAAGATAACTGGGATGAACATTTACCTTTGGTAGAATTCTCCTACAATAATAGTTTCCACTCCAGCATAAAGATGGCACCTTATCAAGCTTTGTACGGACAGAAGTGTCGTACGCCTTCTTGTTGGCTTGAGGCTAGGGAAAAGCAGTTTATGAGACCTGAGATAGTCCATCAGACTGATGAAAAGTTGAAAGTGATTAGGGAGAGAATGTTAGCAGCTCAGGATCGCCAAAAGAGCTATGCTGACAACAAGCGAAGACCGATGACTTTTGAAGTTGGAGATTTGGTTTTGCTTAAAGTCTCACCGTAGAAGGGACTTATAAGATTTGGTAAAAGGGGAAAGTTAAGTCCAAGGTTTATTGGACCATTTAAAGTTCTTCAGAGGATTGGGAACCAAGCTTACAAGCTGGAATTACCCGAAGAACTGAATGGAATTCATAACACTTTCCATGTGTGTTATTTGAGGAAGTTCACGAGAGAAGTTCCCGATATAATTCCAATTTCTGAGTTAAGAATTGATGAGAACAAAAGGTTAATTGAAGAACCAGAGGCAATCGTTGACCGAAAGACTAAGAAGTTGCGACGCAAGATGGTCAAATTAGTGCTTTTCTGATGGAAACATACGAATTGGCCAAATCTCACCTGGGAAACGGAGAGTGACATGATGAGTCGCTATCCGCATTTATTTGTTGATGTGTGATTCTGAGGACGGTATCATCCTAAGGGGGAGAGAATTGTAACGCCCGTGTTTCTAGGCTAGGCATTAATGATGATGTAATAGTCTAAGTTAACCTTTGTAACTCGTTATGAAATAATAATAATGTATTATTTGAGTATTATGTGTTTATTACATAATTGTGTGATTTAAATGAATTAAGGATAAAAATAAACGATAAAGTAACATATTAGACAAGCCCAATATCTATACATAAAGTTGTAATGTTCGTGCAAGGATTCCGAAAATATAAAGAATGCCAAAATCCGAGTTATAACGAAGAAGTTATGACCTGTCGAAGTTTCGCGACAGAACCGGTACGACACTGCGTGACGTAAATAGTAAACTTACGATAGAGCGATATTTAGCCTTAGTGATCTAAAAGAAAGTTGTAGAATACGTTAAACCGAGAGCGTGCATAAGAAGAACGTCTAAATCTGACTTCGTATGAGGAAGTTATGATTTTTCTAAGTTTCGACCTAGCAGTATGCAACCCAAATCTCGAAATTGAGATCGAGTGATAATTGGCCAAAACAATCTAAACGAGAATCGAAGATCTTGTCGATAGTAGTCCAACGGTGAAAATACAGACGAAAACGGACTTCAGATGAAGAAGTTATGAATTTCTAACGGAGTTTTCCTGTCCCGGCCTACTAAAAATAATATAATAAAAATAAACTCAAAATTAGCCGACAAAATCTAAACAAAAGTTGTAGAGCATAGTCTCACCTACGCGCGGATATAAAGAACGTCAAAATTGGAGCTCGTATGCAGAAGTTATGAATTTCTGAAGTTTTTAAATAAATAAAATTATAAATTCGGAGCTTATCCGAAGCCGTGACGCATCCGGTCTGATCCACTTAGTACGCCCCGCGTACTTGGAGAGTACGCCCAGCGTACATGTTGACGAGCTATTACGCCCAGCGTACTCGATGTACAACCAGCGTACTGCTTGTAGAGGGAGTACGCCCAGCGTAATCGCAGGGATCAACCCCTATAAATAGATGTCGTGGGCTGCTGAGTTTTAGTGCTCAAATTCTTCTCTCTCACTCGTTATTCCCTCGTTTTGCGTATAACTTATACCCCGAAGCCCCGGTATCATTCCCGAGACCCGAAGCAAGTCCCGAAGCCCGGAGGATCCCGAGAAGTAAAGTTTCTGAGCCGAAACTCTGCCCGCGAGAAGCCCGGTTTTCAAAAATCATCCCGGTTTCACCGAAGAATACTACTCTTAGAGCCGTAGTGCTGTCCGATCATCTTCTGATCAAGTGAGTGTATATTCCTTTTCTTCTAACACATAGATACGAAGTATTCTCTACAAAATACGTGTTATGTGTTTGTATATTCTTTGCTTATTTGAAATAATTATGGAATGAATGATTTATACAGGTTTTAAGCTGTATATAAATGTATATATTTTTATCTACCAATATGTTGGGTAGAACATGGGTAGACAGTTGTTGTGTGATGAAATAAAATGATGAGAGGCCTCGATGTGATTGTGATCTAGTCGTCCAGCAGAATATGGATCACGACCACAGAATTGTCTAGACAGTTCAGTGGAACGCTGGCAAGCTCATAACCTGTAGGTGTAGTGAACTGTTGGGTTTTGAGCAAACTAACACTCCTAAGGTGTTCATGCAACCCTAGAAACCTTGGATCTATGTTTGTCTAAAATACATTCAAAATAATTTTCCAAGGTTCATAACTTATCTAGCATGCATGGGGTACTTTTAAACATAAAAGATACTAGAAGAATTGCATACCTTTGTTAGTGAGTTGATTCCTTAGGAGTTTGAGAGCCAAGCACCAATAATGTGAATGCCTCAAATGGAAATCACAAATCACCACAAACTTGGAAAACTTATGAGAGAGTATACAATCACTCTAGAAATTCGGCCACTCTTATGCACACACACATAGTGTCTTTTCAAGCACCATAAGCCCCTTTATATAGTGTAGATGATTAGGGTTATGAACCATGCAAACCCTAATAACCCATGTGTTTTCCTATTCCAAGGATCCACGGGTTAAAAGCTCCATGGATCATCCATGGACTCCCATATAAGCTTAGCCCATTTCCTAATGAGTGTTAGCCTACACCATATAAATATAATAGCCCATTATTAATTAGTCACCTTATGATCACTAAATAAATTTATAATTAATTTAAGATCAATACTAATTAAATAATACAATTTCATATTAATATATTATAACTTATAATATATTAATAGGCCGCAAATATAATCTTCTCATAATATTATCCATATAAATAGTTCGGGTGAAGTGCAACCCAAATGGACCATGCCGGGTAGGGTCAAGTATATACCAAATAAGTTATGGACTTAGACACCTTATCCAACAGTCTCCCACTTGGATAAGTCTGATAACTGTATTTGCCTATATAGCTTCAGGAACCAACTGGCAATCGTAGCTCTCGAAAACTCTGTTGAACTATGAAGCGCCATTTTAGATAAGTGATGATATAATCCTCTGCTCTCATGATATCAGCCGGACAAATACATGGAACAATGTCTTACTTATTGTCCAGCAGTTTGTTTGCCGATTTCCGATTTGTTTGACAAAGAACTTAATCGAACACATCAATTTAGTTCTGACCGGGCCCGGTAGACAGGTCAAAACAAAATCATCGAGGGGCCCAGATATCGCTTCTAATTCAAGAAGGAACAGATAAACTTCGACTCATATGCTTGTTCTACTACTTGTTGAATTGTACACAAAGGCACGTTTTATAACACCAAGTTACTGATGCGTTTACGTGCAATCAATGCACAACCAACTCATAGGTAACAACTCATATCTCTAGCTTTGAAGACTTAAATGATATTACCATCTGACAATCACTCGAGATAAATTCTATGAAGTGATACAAGTAAGCGTGAGTTTATTCCAATACTCATAACTTATGAGCACTCATGAATGTTGTAGCAACCATTGCTATGGCCAAACACCTTTAGTCATCTACAATCCCAATTCATTACAGTCTTGATTCATACCTACTTCCGACATATGACTGACTGTGGAGAATTTGAATAAATTTATTATTCTGGAAGTCAAAACATGCAAAGCTGAAACAATAGTAAATAATTGATAATGATAGCAACAATTTACTCATAAATAAATCACAACTTTTATTCATCATCAAACGTCGATTACATTTTACAAGTTTCAGTAATAACTATCTAATCCGTAAAACTAATATCGTCCCTCAGCCCGATGCGCCTCGCATGCTGCAAATGCTTAAACCTCGTCAGACCCTTCGTAAGGGGGTCCGCAGGGTTCTCATCTGACGATACCCTCTTTGCCACGAGGAGTCCTTCTTCTATCTTGTGTCTTATGAAGTGATATTTTCTGTCAATGTGTCGGGATCTGCCATGATCTCTTGGTTCCTTGGCTAAGGCAACCGCACTATTGCTGTCACAGAAAATCTCCATAGGCTCCTTAATAGCTGGTACAACTCCAAGGTCTCCGATGAAGTTCTTCAGCCATATCGCCTCCTTTGCCGCTTCACTCGCTGCTATGTACTCTGATTCACAAGTCGAATCAGCTACAGTCTCCTGTTTGGAACTCTTCCAAGTGATTGCCCCTCCATTTAGGGTAAAGACCCAACCCGACTGAGAGCGAAAGTTATCCCTATCAGTCTGAAAACTAGCATCACTGTACCCCACCACTCTCAAGTCATCACTCCCACCAAGGGTAAGGATCCAATCCTTAGTCCTCCGCAGGTACTTGAGAATATTCTTTACCGCAGTCCAATGAGCCTTGCCAGGGTTCCCCTGATATCTGCTGACCATGCTCAAAGCGAAGGCCACATCAGGACGGGTACAAGTCATAGCATACATGATCGAGCCAACAGCGGAAGCATAAGGTAATCGACTCATCTCAGCTATCTCATCTTCTGTACTCGGGCTCTGAGCCTTGCTCAGTTTGGCATTGCTTTGGATCAATAATTCTCCTTTCTTGGAGTTCTGCATGTTGAACCTTTTCAATACCTTATCCAAGTAGATACTCTGACTAAGTCCAATTAGTCTTTTACTCCTTTCTCTTAATATCCTTATCCCTAGGATATAGGCAGCTTCTCCAAGGTCCTTAATAGCAAAGCACTTCCCAAGCCAGGACTTAACCTCCTGCAAGGTTGGGATGTCATTTCCTATGAGTAGTATGTCATCTACATACAACACCAAAAAGCTAACTATACTCCCACTAACTCTGACATACACACAAGAATCATCTTCACTTCTTGAGAAACCAAACACTTTGACCTTCTCATCGAAACAAAGATTCCAACTTCGAGATGCTTGTTTCAATCCATAAATGGATTTCTCAAGCTTGCACACTCTATTAGGGTACTCTTCACTGACAAAACCCTCTGGCTGATTCATATAAACATCCTCAGCCAACTTTCCGTTAAGGAAGGCGGTTTTGACATCCATTTGCCATATTTCATAATCATGAAATGTAGCAATGGCTAGCATAACCCTAATAGACTTAATCTTCGCCACTGGTGAAAAGGTTTCATCATAATCAATACCCTAAGTCTGAGTAAAACCCTTCGCGACCAGTCGCGCTTTATAAGTGTGTACCTTTCCATCCATGTCTGTCTTCTTCTTGAAGATCCATTTGCACCCGACTGTCTTACGGCCTGGTAAATTGTCAACCAAGTTCCAAACTTGATTGTCATACATGGACTGTATCTCGCTGTCCATAGCCTCCTTCGATTTAGCAGACTCCGGGCCAACCATGGCTTCCTTAACAGTGTTAGGTTCATCCAGATTTACCAGTGTACTGTCACTGATAAATGTATCACCTTCCGTGGTAATATGAAATCCACAATAAAACTCAGGTGTGTTCCTAACCCTTGTGGAACGCCTCGGAGGTACAGACTCGTCAGCTGGATCAACAGGAGTTTCCTCCTCATGTTGATTGCTAGTGTCTGAGGTACCTTCACCAATTGACTCTTGAATTTCTTCAAGGTCAATTTTCCTCCCATTGTCTCCTTGGTTTATAAATTCTCTCTCTCGAAAGACCCCTCTCCTAGCCACATAGACCACATTCTCACTGGGTCTGTAGAAGAGGTAACCAAAAGATTTTTGTGGGTAGCCGATGAAAATACACCTTTCACTTCGAGGTTCGAGCTTGTCATGAGTCTCGCTCCTCACTAAAGCCTCGCAACCCCAAATCTTGATGTGGTCTAAATTGGGAACTTTCCCAGTCCACATCTCATGAGGTGTTTTGGCAACCTTCTTTGTAGGGACTAGATTAAGGATGTGGGCGGCAGTCTCTAAGGTATACCCCCAAAAAGAGATTGGTAGCGAAGCTCGACTCATCATAGAGCGAACCATGTCCAACAAAGTTCGATTACGCCTCTCAGCTACACCATTCACCTGTGGTGTCCTGGGAGGTGTCAATCGTGAGACAATCCCACACTCCTTAAGATAGTCGAGGAACTCAGTACTAAGATACTCACCACCTCGATCGGATCGAAGCGTCTTAATGTTCCTGCCCAATTGATTTTCTACTTCAACCCTTTCAAAAGTTTCTGACTTATGTTTGATTAAGTAGACATAACCATATCTACTAAAATCATCAGTAAAAGTCACATAATAGCGATTAGCATCCCTTGTGGCGGTTTTGAATGGTCCACATACATCAGTATGTATAAGGTCCAACAAACCCTCACCCCTTGCACAAGTTCCAGTGAAGGGTGATTTTGTCATTTTTCCAAGTAGACAAGATTCACAACTGTCATCCGACTTAAGGTCGAATGACTCCAATACTCCATCCTTTTGGAGCTGGCCTATGCGTTTCTTGCTTACATGTCCAAGACGACAATGCCACAAAGATGCTTTATCCAAGCTAGTAGAAGAATCAATACACAATACATTATTTCCTAAATTATCTACAACCGATACAGCTTCATACACACCATCACAAGGTAATGCTTTAAAATAAAGAACGTTATTAAAGAAAGCATAAATACTACCAACTTCATTATCAAAAGAAAAGGTAAAACCTTGTTTGTACAAAGCATGAAAGGAAATAATATTCCTTGCCATTTCTTACGAGTACACACATTTATTCAAATCTAACTTTAACCCACTATCTAGCAACAAAGTATAAACTCCAATCTTGGTAACAAGCGAAATCTTCCTATTCCCCATGATTAAGATTATCTTCCTGTGCTCCACATCCTCACTTCTTCTTAGGCTCTGCAAATCAGAACATATGTGAATACCACATCCTGTATCAAGCACCCAAGAGTTAGAATATGGTGAGTTATTAGACAATATAGTGTAAATACCTGCATGGGATGGTTTCACTTTCCCATCCTTGACATCCTGCAAGTACTTTGGCAGTTTCGCTTCCAGTGCCCCTTATTCTGACTGTAGAAGCATTCAGCATCCTTAGGGATGGCAGAAGGAGTGATAGAACCACCTTTGGTTCCAGATGAGGAGCCTTCAATGGACTTTCCCTTGGTACCCTTCGAAGGGTGCTTCCTCTTCTTCCCTTTGCCTTGCCCGATAGCCAAAACATGGGTAGTAGTAGGAGTAGGAGTAGCAACCGACTTACTTTTAAGACCACTTTCGGCAGTCTTAAGAAGTCCTTGAAGCTTACTGAGTGTGACTTCCTCTTTGTTCATGTGGTATGTGATACGAAATTGATCATAACACGAGGGAAAGGAGTGCAAAATGATATCAATTGCCAACTCCTCAGGGAAGTTCACATTCAGTTTCAATAGACGGTCCACATACCTTTGCATTTTCTGCACGTGGCCCGTGATTGGTTCGCTATCCTTCATACAGGTAGTGATCATGGAGGAGATTATTTCATACCGCTCTTGACGAGCACTCTGATGGTACCTTTCCATCAGATCCTGATGCATCTCAAAAGGGTAATAGTCCTCATAGGACTTTTGGAGTTCAGCTGTCATGGTGGCCATCATGATGCATGCCACCTTGGTGGCATCTCTCTCATGTGCCTGATACTCAGCGACCTCCTCAGGAGTAGCAGTGGACTCATCAAGCTCCTTTAGCTTCTTATCGAGGACATATTCCTTGTCCTCGTAACGAGTGACCATCCTGATGTTCCGGATCCAATCCATGAAGTTGGAACCATCAAAGATGACCCTCCCACAAAGGTTCATGAGAGAAGAGGAGCCAGTAGGGTTAGAGCCTGAAGCATTGTTGTTGGAAGACATCTGAAAAGAAGAAAAACAAGTTTAGATTAGATATATCGAATCCTTAATAATACACCCAAATGTAATATTAAGGCTAGGATCCAACACAATATATTATAACTTATAAGAGGGATGTCGTAATCTAAGCTATAACATATTTGAAGGTAGGTGAATGACGATTCACCAATTTCCACCATGAAAACGAAATGAATTATTAGGTTTAATTGGTTTTGAAATTCCTAGATTCTTTTGAGATTCATTGAACTTTTCAATGGCATGTTTCAATCTCGATTGTGCCCTTCAAGTTTTGTGACTGGGATGCTGAGGATCACAAAACAAGGTGTGAATAACCATGCAAATTCACTTGGTACCCTTAATATTATCACCTAATCAATGTGCCGGTTAACCACACGCGCTCCACCGATCTATGATAAACATTAAGTCACCCTTCGTGATCCTTACTAGTCCAAGTTAGTGTGCAAGTTAACCACACACGCTCCACCAACGACTTGGTAAGGTACAAAGTGTGAATTTCATGGGTTAGCGCCATATTCACATTTTCCTAAAGTAACTAAGATTTGGTATTTATAAAAGGTTTAGTTACTTTATAATATTCATTATACTTTTAATGAGAATTTAAAGTCATTGTCCTACCTGTTCGGCTAACGACCCTCCACCGATCAAGGAAGCGGTGGGTAAGAATGGACACCCATTAAGCTGCCATTTTATAGGCAACAACCTTATACCTCCCTTATAGACCGGCTTCGTGAATGAGGCCTACTAACGGTAAAACGACTTAATCTTATACATATATATAATAATTAACCATTAATGTTATAAATAGTATAAGGGTTGAATTTTAACTTTTAAAACTCTAAGGGTTTGGAATTAAAGTATATTAAAGTGTGTGTAACTTTACAAATTCCAAAACTTGAGGACAAGTTTTGAAACTATTCAAAACTTTTCATTTCATAACTTACGAATTAAAGGTTCATAAAAATGAAGAATCTTCATTTTCATGTAACTTATGTGTTTTAAATGTGCATAAATGAAAGTGACCTTTGGAAATCCATAACTTGAGGGAAAATTATGGACTCCATTAAAACACATAAATGACCAAGAATTATCAATAAACAATTTAGAAAATAATTCCTATGATCTAACAATAATTCATAAGAACATGAACATCATATCAAAAATTCCAAGAACATTTGAACACATATAATCATGCAATTTTGATATAAGCCATTGTAAATGGATTAGCATAAACATTACACCATCTAAAACAGGTTTTAAAACACCAAAACAGTTTAGGGTAATGTTTCTCGTCCATTTCTAGCAGCAAAACTCGAAAATCTGCATTCTGAGGCTCCTACTCGTCGAGTGCACGAACCTACTCGACGAGTAGGATGAATTTACTCATGAACTCGGCGAGTCCCCCCATGGACTCGGCGAGTTCATGCTGCAGAGTGAAAAAAATTGAGTTTTTCAACAAGTTTGCATCAAGTATCAAACAAACAAGCCTAGGCTCTGATACCACTGTTGGGTTTTGAGCAAACTAACACTCCTAAGGTGTTCATGCAACCCTAGAAACCTTGGATCTATGTTTGTCTAAAATACATGCAAAATAATTTCCAAGGTTCATAATTTATCTAGCATGCATGGGGTACTTTTAAACATAAAATATACTAGAAGAATTACATACCTTTGTTAGTGAGTTGATTCCTTAGGAGATTGAGAGCCAAGCACCAATAATGTGAATACCTCAAATGGAAATCACAAATCACCACAAACTTGGAAAACTTATGAGAGAGTATACAATCACTCTAGAAATTCGGCCACTCTTATGCACACACACATAGTGTATTTTCAAGCACCATAAGCCCCTTTATATAGTGTAGATGATTAGGGTTATGAACCATGCAAACCCTAATAACCCATGTCTTTTCCTATTCCAAGGATCCCTGGGTTAAAAGCTCCATGGATCATCCATGGACTCCCATTTAAGCTTAGCCCATTTCCTAATGAGTGTTAGCCTACACCATATAAATATAATAGCCCATTATTAATTAGTCACCTTATGATCACTAAATTAATTCATAATTAATTTAAGATCAATACTAATTAAATAATACAATTTCATATTAATATATTATAACTTATAATATATTAATAGGCCGCAAATATACTATTCTCATAATATTATCCATATAAATAGTTCGGGTGAAGTAAAACCCAAATGGACCATGCCGGGTCGGGTAAAGTATATACCAAATAAGTTATGGACTTAGACACCTTATCCAACATGAACTTGGGTGTTCATTTGTTGTATTCTATCCCCCTCATGGTTGCATTAGGACATTCATTGTTGAGGAAACCCCTTTGCAGTAGTGTCTGCCCCGATGAAAAATCCTTGACTAGGTCCCTTGTGATAGTTGTTGTTTTAGGGACGTAAAGTGAGGATAACGGGAATGGGTAATCGGGTTATTGTTGGTTGGTGAAATTAAATATAATTATTTATTGTGGGTTGAAAACCCTATATGCTCACCAGGCTCCCAAGCCTGACCCACTCAGTTTCTTTGTATTATAGGTGGTGGCGCGAGACCATAAGTTGGAGAACTTGTGAAGATGTTTTTGTTTATAGACCTGTACTTGTATATAACTGTGTAGGGTCTATGTTTTATTGTTTATGCTTTTGTGTCTGTATCGGAACATGACATCCCGAGTTTTGATATATAATGAAAATACATTTCTTTAAGAAATGCTTTGATAAACTTTATTTTATCATGTTTTGTTTTGGGGACAAATTCCGCAACTCTTTTAAATCAATGGAATTACTCTGAAATTATTTTAAAAAGCCATAAATGCAACCAGTCTTTTCTGGCCGTGATTTTGGGGATGTCACATATCTGAACCTGGGTGGACGGAATACCGAGTGTTGTGCGCTTCTGTCATGACCAAGTCACTGAAACCACCGTGTTTCGGTGTCCAGATCCGATCCATGAGATATAAAGCTCCGCCACCCTTGACCACCAAGTTCTTATCCATCCCTCTAAGGGACAGGTACCAATGACCAGGTTCTGTCACACCCCAAAACCTGAACGGCGGAAAGTTCGGGGGCGGAGGACGTCATGTACAGTATCACAACAATGCATAATAGTAAAACAAGCAACAACATCATCCATTGCATTAATAGTATAAGTTTAATACAACTGTGTTCGGTATAGTTTATAAGACACAAAAAATATGAATCAAAATAAACGATGAGTCTTGAACGTGCTCCATCTTTTCAAAACCTGGTCATCGGTACGTGTCTACTGGTGACCTGAGAATACAAGTTATTTTGAAAGAGTAGATCAGCATTAAAGCTGGTGAGTTCATAAGTATTTTAGTGTCATTGCTTGTATGAAAGTGCTTGTAAATGTTTGATGTAAGTGTTTGTAAGAGTTTGTAGTAAATGTTTGTAAGTGGTTGTATCTTCTAGAAAATCCTATATTTTCTACTAAAAAGTAGCCTTCTACCAAGACCCGAATGTTCTGTATGTTGTTTGTTTGTAAAAGTGTGTAATCTTCCCAAAGACAGACTATCATTTACCAAAAATATAGTTTACATTACCCTTTATGTGAGAAGATCACAATTTGAATGTAATGGGAAAATAATAATGATGTACTTGTAGTATTAGTATATAGCTACTACCGTTGTACTAACTACCTTAAAACAATTGTTTTAATTAAGGTAAAATGTGATATAGTTGTAACAATGCTTGATCGACTAGTTAAAGCACGACGCTCTAAGGCATCGAAATGGTATGACATTAGTCACCCGTAGACCTGCAGGTCCCACTGTACCTAGCAGCAAGGTGTAGGATAGTCAATCCCGTATAGATCTATACAACAACTCACCCTATCCCTCCAGGAGACTCTGGTTGCAAAATGTGACACAACAATAGATTACCATGCCATGAAGTAGTGGCTCACATTAATGTTATAGTGTTCTAGTGTTTGTATAGTATGTTCTAGTGTGTTGTTTGTTCTCTCTGTAGTAGTGTATTGTATGTTCTCTCTGTTCTAGTGTATTGTATGTTCTCTTGTATAGTGTAGTGTATGTTCTCTTTGTTTCTCATCATAGTATGTTCTTTCTGTACTCATAATAGTAAGTTTGTATTGACTCATGAATGAACTGACTCTTGTATGTTTCATTGTACTAGAAATAGTGAGTTGTGACTTCCTAAACTATACCCATTATTGTTTACTAGTAATGTTGTTTGTATGAATGAACCCGCTACCTTCGATAGTGCCAAGCGATTGGCACAACGACTCATTGACCATTGAGTTTGTACCCCGTCAACAACAACAACCCTAGCCATCTCAGAACCCTCCAAAGTCGCTGATATCAAGCGGAAGTTCTGGGATGACAAGAAGAAGAACGCTGCGCAGAAAGCTGCCAAAAAGCAGCAGGTCGTAGTGGTTCATGCTGCGATAGCACCTGCCGCTGCGGCACTGGTAAAGCAGTACGCTGGAAACTTGCCGAAGTGCAACAAATGCAGTTTCCACCACATCGGACCCAACCGAGAAATGCAGTGCTCTAACTGCAACAGAAAGGGGCACACTGCCCATTTCTTCAAAGCTCCTGCAAGGCCGATCAACCAAGTCCCCGACGTTGGTGTGGGCCAGAATTGCTACGGTTGTGGCGAGGTGGGCCACTACAAAAGGAACTGCCCCAAGGCAGGGAATGCCGGTGGAGTGGGAAGGGTTTTGGCTATAGGCCATGAGGAAGCAGTTGCCGACCCTACAGTGGTCACTGGTATGTTTCTCCTCAATAACTCTTATGCACGCATTTTATTTGATAGTGGCGCGGAGAGGAGTTTCCTGAACCAAAAATTTGCTCGCTTGCTTAAACAAAAATCACATGCACTTAAAGAACCGTTCACCATAGAAATGGCTAACGGGAAGACAGAGAGCACTAGCTTCTTATACATAGGATTTACACTAACACTAGATAGCCATTCATTTCCAATCGACCTCATGCCGGTCTCAATTAAAAGTTTCGACATCACCATCAGCATGGATTGGTTGAGTTCTCATCGTGCCGACATCATGTGCTACGAAAAGGCTGTTCGCCTTAATCTACCGTCTAGCGAAACTCTAGTTATCTATGGAGAGAAACCCGACACGAACCTTCGCATCATTTCGAGTATTCAAGCCCAGAAATACCTGCGAAAGGAATGTCACACATTCCTTGCTCATGTTGTCGATGTGAGCCAAGAGACGAAAGACATAAAGAACATTCCAGTAGTACGCGACTTTCCCGACATCTTTCCAGAAGAACTCCCAGGATTACCTCTGCAACGTCAAGTCGAGTTCAGAATCGACTTAGTTCTAGGGGCTACCCTAGTAGCCAAATCGCCTTATCGTCTAGCACCGGCTGAGATGTCGGAGCTATCCAGTCAACTTAACGAATTGCTCAGCAAGGGATTTATTAGACCAAGCTTCTCACCCTGGGGAGCACCGGTCTTATTCGTCAAGAAGAAAGGCGGATTATTCCGTATGTGCATCGACTATAGAGAATTTAACAAACTAACCGTCAAAAATCGTTACCCTCTTCCTCGCATTGACGATTTGTTTACCAACTTCAAGGGGCGAACTTCTTTTCAAAGATAGATATGAGATCCGGGTATCACCAATTACGAGTGATAGGGGAGGATGTTCCGAAGACAGCCTTCCAAACTCGTTATGGACACTACGAGTTTGTAGTGATGCCGTTCGGATTAACCAATGCGCCCGAAGTATTGATGGATTTAATGAATAGGGTGTGCCGTCCTTACTTGGATCATTTCATCATCGTCTTCATCGATGACATACTTATTTACTCTCGAAGTAAGGAGGAACATAGTCATCATCTGCGTCAGGTCTTAGAAACACTTCGATCAGAGAAGCTCTACGCGAAGTTTAGGAAATGCGAATTTTGGATCCGAAGAGTCAAATTCTTGGGGCACGTGGTTAGCGAAGAGGGAATACACATTGAGAATTGGTCAACACCAAAGAAGACTACAGAAATTCGTCAATTTCTAGGCCTCGCTGGCTACTATCACAGATTCATTCAGAACTTCTCACGGATTGCGAAACCTCTTACGACATTGACCTAGAAAGGCGTGGCCTTTGACTGGGAAGAGAAAGAAGAGAAAGCGTTCCAAACACTGAAACGAGCCTTATGCACCGCACCGATACTATCCCTCCCAGAAGGGATAGAAGACTTCGTGGTTTATAGTGATGCATCCAACCAGGGGCTCGGTTGTGTTCTGATGCAACGAGGTAAGGTCATCGCCTATGCCTCAAGACAGCTAAAGACACACAGGGTCAACTACACCACACATGATCTTGAGTTAGGAGCAGTAGTGTTTGCTCTGAAGATCTGGAGACATTACCTGTACAGTACGAAAAGCACTATCTTAACAAACCACAAAAGCCTACAGCACATATTTTACCAGAAGGAGCTCAACATGAGACAACGACGGTGGGTCGAGCTACTCAGTGGTTACGAATGCGAAATTCGTTATCATCCCGACAAGGCCAACGTAGTAGCTGACGTCCTAAGTCGGAAAGAATACTCTTGTCGTAGAGTCAAATCATTGACTATAACTATCCATTCACACTTGTCCACACAAATTAAGGAGGCTCAGCTCGAAGCCTTGAAACCTGAAAATGTGGCGGGTGAATCCCTTAGAGGGATGGATAAGAACTTGGTGGTCAAGGGTGGTAGAGCTTTTCTCTTGTTTCTCTTCCCAGTCAAAGGCCACGCGCTTCTGGGTCAATGTCGTAAGAGGTTTCACAATCCGTGAGAAGTTCTGAATGAATCTGCGATAGTAGGCAGCGAGGCCTAGAAACTGACGAATTTATGTAGGTGTCTTTGGTGCTGACCAATTCTCAATGGCTTTGATTTTGGAAGGGTCCACGTGTATTCCCTCTTCGCTAACCACGTGCCCCAAGAATTCGACTCTTCGGATCCAAAATTCGCATTTCGAGAACTTCGCGTAGAGCTTCTCTGATCGCAGTGTTTCTAAGACATGACACAGATGATGACTATGCTTCTCCTTACTTCGAGAGTAGATAAGTATTTCATCGATGAAGATGATGACGAACTGATCCAAGTAAGGACGACACACCCTATTCATTAAATCCATGAATACTGCGGGCGCATTGGTCAATCCGAACGGCATCACTACAAACTCGTAGTGTCCATAACGAGTTCGGAAGGCTGTCTTCGGAACATCCTCCCCTAGCACTCGTAATTGGTGATACCCGGATCTCAGATCTATCTTTGAAAAGAAGTTCGCCCCTTGAAGTTTGTCAAAAAAATCATCAATGCGAGGCAGAGGGTAACGATTTTTGACGGTTAGTTTGTTAAGTTCTCTATAGTCGATGCACATACGGAACGATCCATCTTTCTTCTTGACGAATAAGACCGGTGCTCCCCAGGGTGAAAAGCTTGGTCTAATAAAGCCCTTGCTGAGCAATTCGTTAAGTTGACTGGATAGCTCCTGCATCTCAGCTGGTGCTAGACGATATGTCGATTTGGCTACTGGGGTAGCCCCTGGAACTAAGTCGATTATGAACTCGACTTGACGTTGCGTAGGTAATCCTGGGAGTTCTTCTGGAAAGATGTCGGTAAAGTTGCGTGCTAATGGAATGTTCTTTATGTCTTTCGTCTCTTGGGTCACATCGACAACATGAGCAAGGAATGCGTGACATTCCTTTCGCAGGTATTTCTGGGCTTGAATACTCGAAATGATGCGAAGGTTCGTGCCGGGTTTGTCGTCGTAGATAACTAGAGTTTCGCTAGATGGCAGATTAAGGCGAACAGCCTTTTCGTAGCACATGATGTCGGCACGATGAGAACTCAACCAATCCATGCCGATGATGATGTCGACACTTTTAATTGAGACCGGCATGAGGTCGATTGGAAATGAATGGCTATCTAGTGTTAGTGTACATCCTATGTATATGGAGCCAGTGCTCTCTGTCTTCCCGTTAGCCATTTCTACGGTGAACGGTTCTTTAAGTGCATGTGATTTTTGTTTAAGCAAGCAAGCAAATTTCTGGTTCACGAAACTCCTCTCCACTACACTATCAAATAGAATGCATGCATAAGAGTTATCGAGGAGAAACGTACCAGTGACCACTGTAGGGTCGACAACTGCTTCCTCGTGGCCTATATCCAAAACCCTTCCCACTCCACCGGAATTCCCTGCCTTGAGGCAGTTCCTTTTGTAGTGGCCCACCTCGCCACAACCGTAGCAATTCTGGCCCACACCAACGTCGGGGACTTGGTTGATCGGCCTTGCCGGAGCTTTGCAGAAACGGGCAGTGTGCCCCTTCCTGTTGCAGTTAAAGCACTGCATTTCCCAGCAGGGTCCGATGTGGTGGAAACTGCATTTGTTGCACTTCGGCAAGTTTCCAGCGTACTGCTTTATCGGTGCCGCAACGGTAGGTGCTATCACAGCATGAACCGCTACGACCTGCTGCTTTTTGGCAGCTTTTTGCGCAATGTTCTTCTTTTTGTCATCCCAGAACTTCCGATTGATATCAGCGGCTTTGGAGGGTTCTGAGATGGCTAGGGTTGTTGTTGTTGACGGGGTACGGACCCCATGGTCAATGAGCCGTTGTGCCAATCGCTTGGAACTATCGAAGGTAGCGGGTTTTGAAGATAGTACATTCCCCTGGAATGGAGGCACCAGCCCCCAAATATACATTTCCACCTTCTTTGCTTCAGAAAGGACCATTCCCAGACATAGTGCTACCAGATTGCTGAATCTGGCAGTGTAGGAGACTATGTCAGAGCCCTTCATGGTTAGGCTCCAGAGCTCTTACTCCAACTTCTGAACTTCGCCCCTCGGGCAGTATACTTCGATCATGAGCTCCTTCAGAGCCTCCCAGCCGATAGCATTTGCCACTATAAGAGATAGTGACTTGACATGGCTATTCCACCATGTCAGGGCTCGGTGCGCGAAGGTGCAGGCGGCGAATTTTACCTCGCTACCTTCCGGACAGGAGCAGATCTCAAAGATCGACTCCGTTTTCTCGAACCATTGCGAGAGGGAAATGATTCCGCCAGTTCCATTGAAGGCCCTAGGTTTGCAGCTGGTGAAGTCCTTGTATGAGCACTATCTAGAGCGCACTGGAGCTTTCATAATAGTGGGGGGCACATTAGTCTCACTCCCGCTAGTACTGGTAGTGGTGAATTATGCTAGAGCTGCCGTAACAGCTGCATTCACAGCAGCTTGGATAGCTGCTGGGTTGAATTGAGGAGGATGAGGAGTTTGATTTGGAGTTATTGGAGTAGTGCGCCTATTCGATCTAGGAGGAGGCATCTTGCAGCTATAACTTTAAAAGATGAAGATGATTGTAAGAATCAATTGTAAGAATAATGAGAGTGGTTCGTGGACTAACTCTCCATAGTCCAACAAAACAAATGAGAGTATGATTGATATAGAGATCTAGTACTAGAAAGATGAAAGCACTTGGATAATAATTTCCATGAGATTAGATATCTGTCAGTAATACTGGTATTACAGATGTAACAAGTTTGGGAAAAATGACCTAGAAGTAGGTCTTACATCAAACCAAGATAGGAAAATTTTGACAGAACTAAGACCTAACAAGACTTAACAAGTTCGAAGTCTTATCATAGATAGGAAACTAAAACTAGAGCTTTTACATAGACTTAAGTTATATCCAAAAGAGAAAGTTGAGTAGGCTCTATTTGTGACGAGAACCACTAGAGTGAGTCCTTGATTCTGTCAGACGGCGCTCCATGTTCCTCATTCGCCTTTTAGACATTGCCTGCCGAGCTCGAAGTTCCCTGACTTCGGCTTGGGTTTCAGTAAGTTCTCTCTATAGAGCCGCATTCTGATTCTGAGTCCTTGCATGAGCAAACTCTAGATGGCGACTGTGTACGATATTTACTCCCGCATTAGCCTCAACCTCCATGATTTGATTGATGGCCGCCCTACCCTGCTCATCAGTACGAGCAACCCTGCGGACTAGGATCGGCAGAACTCTGTCCGCTGAGCCTCGCTCGCTCAAGTTATAGAAGCTTCGATATCCGTTGTAGGGTAAGGGTTGACCCTGTTCATGACTCCATCTGTTCAAGTTTGTTGCCCATAGAGGTGTGGGGCCTTGAAATGCTGGACGAGGGTTAGGGTTGTCACATTTATTCTATTAATAAATAAGACTTTTAATTTGACTAACCTTAAACCATATAAATATGGATTTATTAATTATATCTTTTAATTGAACACTTAATTAATTTAATAACGTCCATAAGTGTGTTATTTGAACTTTTCAAAGTACTAGGGTTTTAGAATTTAATATTTCAAAATTAATACCTTTTAATTAAATTTTAAATTCCAAAACTTGAGGACAAATTTTGAAACTTTTCAAAATATTAGGGTTTAACTATTTAAATTTTAAAACTAAAACTTTTAATTTCAAATTTAAACTATAAAACCTAAAGGGTGCAATTTGAAACTTTTCAAACTTACTAAGTTAAATATTTCAATCAAAATAATCCTATATTATCCATATCTAACCAAATCCACCAATTTTGATAAGGATATCCATACCAATCCTAAAAAATCGATTTTATGCAAGAAAAACGAGTTTTGGTAGTTATCTTCATCAAAATCTGGCCAGAAAATGGAAAATAGCAGCACCAGAGCCCTGGACTCGTCGAGTCCACTATGGAACTCGTCGAGTTCATGCAACTCGTCGAGTCCAAGTCCATACATGGACTCGGCGAGTCAGCCAGTCAGACATCAAAAAATTTCGATTTTCTGATCTTTGGCAGTTCACATTTGCATTTATTCAATAGAAAAACGACCTAGGCTCTGATACCACTGTTGGGTTTTTGAGCATAACAACATCCGATGGTGTACATGCAACCCTAATTTATTTGGATCTAGGTTTTTCTAATTTGAACATACAACAATGAATACCAAAGCAATAACCTTATAACTAGCATACATATTTCGAAATTGACATATGATTAGGGTTAGAATCTTTACCTCTCTTGTTATGTAATAATAACAAGTTTAATCCTTCTTGATCTTGACTTCTGAAAGCCTAGTGCCCCAAGTGTTGCACCTCGAATGGAGTCACAAACACTCTATGCAAAGGATGAAGTAGGAGATAGGAGAATTTCGACCACTCTAGGGTTTCTTAAAGCCTTGGACGAAAATCCCTTGTAAGGGGGTCTATTTATACTTGTGGCTGCTAGGGTTTTAGGTGGAAACTCTAATATGACTGCTTAAGCCTTAAGCAGCCTATCGGCACCTTCTAGAATAGCCCTTGGACGAATTCCTAATAGGCATCCCATAGAATTCGTCCAACCTTATTCCAAGGTAATCCATCAGCCCAATTGCAACTAACAAATAATTACAACATCAGTCCCCCTTATTTAATCAGTCTCGTTTGATCACTAAATTAATTCCAAATTAATTTATGATCAATACTAATTAAATAATATGATTTCCAAATAATATATTAATCTTTTAATATATTAATAAAACCATTGTGAGTACTAATTTATTATTCACATAATAAATTATACTCTCTCTCTCCTCTTGTCATCCTATCAAGTTGCATGATTGAAGGCAACCCAAAAGGACCATGCTCATAATCAAATTAATTACATACCAAAAAATAGTTATGGGCTTAGACACCTAATCCAACAGTATCAACTTTATACCTTCTAGGATTGAGGATGATGCAAGACTTCCAGATCTAAGCTTGCTTCTAGCTTCCAAGCTTCACCACCACCTTCTTCTTCCTTTGAAACACACAAAAATACACTCTCAAGCTTGAAATTACAATAATGTGTTGGATTTAGTGTCTAAGCCCATAACTATAACTGGGATGTACTTGACCCGAGAGTAGCATGGTCCTTTTGGGTTGCCTTCACCAGTGCAATTTGATAAGATGGACTTTTGAGAATAAGGTTATTTATGATTTATTAATATATTATAAGTATAGTATATTAATTGAGAAATCATATTATTTAATTAGTATTGATCCAGAATTAATTTGGAATTAATTTTGTGATCAAAAGAGACTAATTAAATATATGGGGATTGATTATGTAAATCAATGATTCTTATAGTGTGGCTAATGATCCATGGTTATTTAGGATGGGCTAAACCAATGAGATAGTCCATGGATAGTCCATGGAGGTTTAACCCATGGAGCCTAAGTAATATGAAAGGTCAATAGGGTTTGCAAGTTGTAACCCTAGCATTTTCAACACTATAAAAGGAGCCCCTCATGGCCAAAATCGGTTGCACTTTTTATTCTAAGAGAGTCATAATTGATTTTGAGCTAAGTAACTTATTCTCTCAAGCCTCCTCTTGCATTTGGTGTTTGTGACACATTAGCGACATCACAATTAAGGTGCTCAAGCTTTCATAGGCCAAGAACTACACCCTACATCAAGATGTATTAATCTAAACTAGTTTTTATGTTCTATAGCTTCAATTGTATACTAGTTAGGATTTATACTTTGGAAAATTGAAAATGCATGTATAATTAGAGAAAACATAGATCCAAAGCATCTAGGGTTGCATGTGCACCATAGGAGTGTTATAGTGCTTAAAACCCAACACAATGGGTCTAGGGTTTGCAAAGGGGCAACGTTTCAAGTGATGGAGGCTGAAAATCGGATGAGGAAATGGGACTTAAGGTTCAATATATATGGTCCAAACCCTAAAATTAGGGTTTCTGGATCATACACGTATTCACCGTGTACGCTTGGTACGCCCAACGTACGTGAGTCTGCCACAAAATTACAAAAAATGCCACTATTTGCAAGCTTTCTCATGCACAAGGGATAAAATGCAATAACTCTTCATACTTAGGTTAAAATTGAAAATACATCATCATCAGAATGTTATAATTCTCCCCCACTTGAACTAGACTTCGTCCTCGAAGTCCGTTGATGTGAATAACTTGTGAAAATGTTCATACATCTCTGACTCGGGTTCCCATGTCCATTCAGAACCCTTTCGATGCTGCCACTGAACTTTGACTAATGATACCACCTTGTTTCATATGGTCTTCGTCTTCTGGTCTAGGATTGCCACTGGTCTCTCCACATAACTCAGGCGATCATCAACCTGAATATCCTCTAAATGAACGACTGTTGAATCATCAGCCATACACATCCGAAGCTAAGACGCACGGAAGGTGTTGTGGATGTGGCTAAGCTCCTCAAAAAATCCAATATTTATGCTACCTTTCCAACCCTGACTATCACCCGAAATAGCCCAAAGATCAGGGCCGCAACTTTCCCCTCTTCTTGAAGCGTATTACACCCTTCTTGGGTGAGACCTTCAATAAAACCATATATCCGACCTGGAACTCTAACTCGGATCACACTTTGTCGGCATAACTCTTCTGCCGACTCTGAGCTGTCTGAAGTCTCTGTCTGATCTACCAAATGAGCTCTGTCTTCTAAAGGACTACCTCAGTCATTCCCATGACCATATGACCAATCTTTTCCCAACACACTGGGGTGCGACACCTCCTCCCATAGAGAAGCTTGAAAGGTAGTGCACCGATACTAGAGTGGTAGTTGTTATACCTATGGGAATAAGGATCAAATCAATCAAGTATGAAACCCAAAAAATCTCCAAAACACAATCCTGGAAAACACTTGATGTAGAAATCTCATTTTCGTTGGCTATAGAAATCCGCAACAAACACTCCAGCTCTCCGAGGGTCGTATCGAAACTCCTACTAAAAGACTAAGATACAATGAATCAACTCGCACCCGTGTCGAATAACACGAGAGCAGGCAAAGAATTCACTAAGAAGATACCTATTAGAAGCATAAACATAAGCATACCATAAAATAATTGACATAATGATAAACAAAACATACAAGTAACGATATCTGGCACTATCGTGGCCTCCTCTGTTATGAGCTGAAAAGCACGACCTTAAGCCCTCAGGGGCTCCGCCCTAACTTGGTGCTCATCAGTGATCCTCAATGTGGCTGGTGCTAGAGCCTGGGCCGACCCCACAATGAGTAAAAGGATAGTTAGCCTTAATATATCCAACTTGCTCATAGTGATAACAGATCCTGGTGCTCGGTATTGGGACCTGCTGGCAACGATCCTTGGCATAATGCCCCTCCTTGCCACATTTGTTGCACCCAGAAGAAGATCGAAAAGAACCATCATGAACCTTGTTGCACTTGCCACAAGTGAGCCCCCTAGATCTCACATCAGCGACCTTGAACTGCTTCGTCGCAGGCAGCTCCTACACGGGATCCTGCCTCCTATCCCTATCCTGGAGCTCCATCTCAATCTCCCACCTCCTCGCAGACTTCTGAAGCTCCACAAGTGTACCATAGCGTTGAGTGGACACAAACTAGCGAATGGCCGTCTTGAGCACTATCAAGTACCGGGTCATCTGAGCTTGCTTAGAAGCAGTAAACTCAAGACAAAACAGAGCCCTCTCAGTAAACATCTTGGTGATCTCAATCACCGACTCAGTCCCTTACCTCAGATCCAAATACTCTTAGGCCAACCTATCCCTCTCCATGAATGGGACATATCTCATGCAACACATCTCTGAAAACTTCTCCCATGTCACAGGAGCCCTCTGCTCATGGGTGTACAAACCAGTCATCAATCTTCACCAGTCCTTTGCTCTTGACTGAAGAAGATTTAGGGCACACTTGACCTTCTGGTCAGCAGGGCAGGAGCACATAAAGAAACACCCCTCAACATCGGATAACCACCTCATCGCAATGTTTGGATCCTGAACTCCATCGAACACTGGGGGCTTCATATTATCTTGTAATTTACATATTAATTACATGTGATTCATATGTGAATTACATGTGATTTAACATGTAATTCATATGTGATTCACTTGTGATTTACATGTGATTCATAGTGAATTACATGTGAATAACATGTAATTCACTTGTGATATAAATGTGAATCACATGTAATTCAAATCCTCAAAATTTGTTATGCTGTGAACAAAAAGAATTCAAGTTAACCATTATACATAATGAAGAACTGATAAATCATCCAATAAAAAAAAGTTTATCACGATGATAATATTGATACATATGTTTATACATGTTTTTGTGTTATTTTACAATCATATTTCCAACTTATTTATCCATGAAAATTAAAAAACAACATAGTAAAGTTTTGTCTAAATTTATATTTCCAAAAAAAATGTAATATAATATAGTTTCCATAGTTAAATGAACTACGTAAAATTAGAAATCTAGAAAAACCATTTGAGTAATAATCATGAATCTTACTGAATTACATGCATTTGGAAATTTTTGAAACTAAATTCTCATAATAAACAAGATTCTCAATTTAAGATGAATTCCTTATAACTAGCCAAAGGAATTTTTTAATTAATCGTAGAAATTAAAGTTTATTCACTATGTTTAATCGAATGAACTAATCTTTGAAAAGTCTGAACATATTTTCATATAAACATATTTTATGTCGGAAGCATCATGGGCCGTAGTAGTGATTCATTACAGAAGAAGAGATATCTGATAGCACCGACCCTAAATAAACAGAGGCGGAGACGTGAATAAATATAAGGGATCTCTGACAACAGCGGTTTCAGATAAATGACATCGTAATCATGAATTAAAAAGTACGATGACTTTAGATCTAATATGATGTAAATATTGGAAGAAGACGATGATGTGATCGTGGAGGCGTTAGAAACTGTGACAACCCAGAAAATACTTCCTCAATTGCCGTTAATAACCTTCGTCAAATCATGATAATACAATCTTGTAAGCACCTAATATATTTCAATATATTCGAATATCATCCTTAATAACGTCAAACCTTATGCTCAAAAATGAGTGCGCGAAAAGCCGTGTCACTTTGAGATCATGTTAACATGTTTAGATTCTATACGCTACCGTGGTCCCAGAAATATAAGTTTCTCAACAATCCAACTCAGTATGAGCGAGATATGACATTCGTAGTAAAATAATATCTACCATACTTTAGAGGTTGGAATGGCGAAAAACTACAAGGAGAATGGTTGACTATTTGGAAAAAGTCACCAACTAGACAATCATAGTACTACTTAAAGTAGGAACTATGAAATAAAGAATGACTAAAACAGAAACTGTATGAGAGAGTTATGATTTTTTATAAAATTGTAATGGTAATAAAAACTAATCGAAAAACAAAAGTCAAAACTAGCAAAAAACGACCAAAAGGAAAGCCGTAGAGAACGACGAGACCTACAAGGATATACAAGAGTCGTAGAAAACGAAGTTCGTACGTAATAGTTACGAATTTTCAAATATTAGAAAACATTATCACATGCACCTACGTGCAAGGCGCAACATGTATTCGGACACTCTGATCCTCCCGGATACGGATGCTGTGACACCATGGGTTGAGGAGACCTGTTAGCATCAGGATGGTTCATGTACATATTACGAAATTGAAGTGCATGTGGAGCACGATTGATTAATGGATGAAGTCAATCAAGTAGTGCCTCCGTACGCCTTCGGTGTCGGTGGTCGGATTTAGAGGCAATGTTCGGTAAGTATCGAATGAGGAGAATTGGAGGTTTCGTACGACGGAGTTCGTGAATGGAGTGGTGGAATTGAGTGTTGATTTAGGGAAAGGATGTAGTGAGACAATTTATATTGAGACATGATTCTCTGTGTTGAGAAATTTCAAAGATTTGTGTAATTCCGCTACTTTGTAGACCTCCATCGATTTAAAGTTACATGTTTTCATTGATTGTTTTTGTTTAGATCGAGTTGCAGGTCTCCGTTGATCATTTATCAGTGTTGATTATCGATGGCAATGTAGCAATTATTGTAAGCTTTGCTTGTATGTTGATCATTTTTGATTGAGTTGCTGGTTTACTTGTGCTTGGAAGTTATCACTGGCTGCCAATGAAGTAAAGGTGCTCAAGGTGTTATTCGACTGCGATGATTATGATTGTGAACATATGAGCATAGAGATGTATTTAGTGATTGAAGAAGAAAGAGGATTCAATTTAGGGAAAATAGAGAATTGAGATGCAGATTCGGAATGGAGTATCGGATCGAGAAATAATGGAGGAAAAATCCTATTATGCCCTAGATAACATGTGATTCCCTATAGAGATGTACAAAATAATTAGTGCATCATCTTTAATCTAATCCACCAACCCCACCACTGCCACCTTTGTAACCTATATCACCGCCAACTATGCCGCCCCCACTTCCTCTACCACCAACCACCATAATCATATATGATTACTACATCTGTGAACAGACATATATGTATAATAATTTATGACTATATATGTTTATATATATATATATATATATATATATATATATATATATATATATATATATATATAAACATATATAGTCATATATGATTATACCTATCGATGATCATTTATTATTAGGCATACCTCGCTGTTGCCAGTACGCGAGACTTTTAGAACAGAAAATAATAAATATGTAATTGAGGTTGAATCTCAAGATCTTTTTTTTAGAATCTCAAGTGAAACGTCTGTCCTTTCTCTCTCTCTCTCTCACTCACTCACTCTCTCTCTCTCTCTCTCTCTCTCTCTATATATATATATATATATATATATATATATATATATATATATATATATATATATATATATATATATATATAGATATATATATATATATATATATATATATATATATATATATATATATATATATATATATATATATAGCTAGGTTCAAATGTGGATTGACATCTATTGTGCGGACGTGTGGACAATGCTATTCTATGAGAATCACAAAGAACATATGTTGTTTGATATTGTGAATACGTTCAATCTTACATAATTATTGTCATTATCATATATTCTGACTAATTAAATCTTCTATTAGGTTATTATAGATTTTTTTTATTATTCTCATTCTGTCAGAATGTTTATTGAGTCGTATTCTGTAAGAATGAAAATGAGTGAAAAACGATGCGTGAGAACAAAAATGAATAAGAATTAGTTATAATGCATGAAAGTGACAATAGTTGTGTGACGTTGAACGTAATCACATTACTAAACAACATATTCTCTTAGTAATTCTCGTAGAATAACATTGTCCATACGTCCACATAATAGTTGTTCATCCGTATTATAACCTAGCCCTATATATATATATATATATATATATATATATATATATATATATATATATATATATATATATATATATATATATATATATATATATATCCTTTAAGGTCACTAGCTTTTTAAGGATTATTATGATTAATTTTTCAATCCTTGTTTTAGAGTTTATACTATATATATATATATATATATATATATATATATATATATATATATATATATATATATATATATATATATATATATATATATACACACTAAAGTTCAAAAAGGATCAACAAGTATTTTTTGATCAATGATATCATTTTTTAAACTTCATTGTAGAGCTTATCTTATATCGATAGAAATATCTAAAAATAAGTAAATTCATCATTTTCGACTTCTTTCTTCTTGATATTCAAAAAAAAATAAAAAATCATTTTTTTTAAATTTGGATTTAAAATAGAAAATTTATGATTCACGCGTGTAGTTCAAGTTTAATTAACTGAATTTCTGATTGAAAATTTGGATTTACAATAGAAAATTTATGTGTACTCTGTTTACGAATTTTAGGTTAAAAATTCGATTTTTTCAGTTGTAATCATATGTTATATAATCGAATTTCAATAATGAGTTTACTGGAACAATAATTGATAGGATTCAATCGATTAGAATAGAATTGATGCAATGTTTGTGTTTAATCTTCATATAAAAACCTAAAAAAACAATCTTTTTTATCTGTATTAATATTTGTTACTTTACAGCCTAAATTTTTTATCCTATCTTAATGATATGTTGATTAATCTACTTAATTTTCACATTTTTGATCATTTGTAGTTAAAAATTTGATTAAAATAATTTTGCGTATCAAATGTTGATTATTGCATTGTTTTGATTATTATACTTTGAAAATTAACTGAAATTTGCTAAATGTTTGCTTTTTCTGTCTAATATATGAAAATTTGTTTAATAAGCTGATTTTATGTCACACCCCGACCGACGGCGAAAATCACGGGGGTTGCAATGTTATACAATTGTATCACAATCAACCATATATATCGAATACTTAGTATATTTGAATCAATATTTTACAAACCATTAAGTTTTGGAATTAAAATTACATCTTCATAATTTAAACACACAACGGTAAACACGTCAAGTTTATTCCCAAAAGAAAGGAACTATAATTTCCTTAGAACCGATGTCCTACCTCCGACTTCTTAGTTACCTGAGAATACACATTTTTAAAATACGTCAACAAAAATTATTGGTGAGTTCCACAAGTTTTGACTTCGTGAGTTTTATAAAAAGATATCTTTATAAAACGTGAAATGTTTAACAAAATAAGTTGTGAAAAACATGATCAACAATGTTACCGACATGCTTCGTGTGAGACCCGATACTTGAAATCCAGTTACGATAAAAGTAAATTTTTAACATATTTTTGGGAAGCAAAATATTTAGTGTTTGTATAAATAGACACTAACAATGGGTTTAACAATCTACAAACAATATTTATACTACATACAACCTCATCCCAGTGTGTATTAGTATATTTATATCCGATATTTTGTAATAATTCCCAATTGTTTGAGTTTGAAGACTTTTGGTTGTAATGCTTAATAATGTAAAGCTACCAAAATTCTAACAGGAAAACGGTCTTATATGTCCCTATACAAGTTTAAACATCACGTCGACTGTAAGTGACCATATATATGTTTAGACAGTACTCCGACTGTAAGTGACCAACAAAGTTTATACAACACCCTGGCTGTGAGTGACCAAAATCAACATAGTTCAAATCATCTTATGTTATAAGGTTGTCAACATGATCATATTAGAAATACTTGTTATAATTTACACTTTTGTAACTCTTAAAGTATGTTTGAACTAAACAATATCATAATTGGTGTAGTTCCCATTTACCACAAAACTTTGTATATATATATCTGAAAAACCAACCAGCAAGGTTAATCAAAAGGGTAATTTTGTCCATGTTTTTAAAAAAATTATAGAAAAATCATCGTAATTCGAAATTTGGATCCGTAAACTCTCAGAGCTTAGAAAATGAGTCTAATTTGTCCATAATTTTTACCCTGGCCTTAAGTGGTTCCTAACCAGAGTTAAAAAGTTCATTCTTACAGACTGGTCCGAAAATGTTCTGAAATGATAGACAGTTTTGTAAAAATCATCATATATTGTAGAAAAATCATATGAATGCGTGCAAGTAGTCCTTGAAAGGGTATAGACCTGATCTATTTAAATATTGTACAGTTTTGAAATCAATAAAGTTTAAGAAGGGCAAAACAGTCCTTGAACATACCACAACTTTTCTGTAAAAAGCTGAAGTTTAAGCTTAGATATGTTTAGTGACAGAACTTGTATTTTTATTTAACAAAGCCTTTAAATCATCCAAATAGGAATTTATTTAGTGTGTATTCTCCCCCAAAACTTGTAAAACATAAAATAGGGGTCGTAGAAAACTCACTTTTGTCGCGTAGAGCTATTCGGTTAGAGAACGGTTCGTGCGGTTTCCAGTTTCACTTAAGCTCGTGATTTATGTATTCTTTTGGATGTCTTAACACATAAAGACATATATTTCCATGCATGTTAGACTTTTATCATGTCGTATATCATTTAAAACCAATGGACATGATGATAAAAAGAAAGAGAAGAAATCAAGAATATACCTAGCTTTAACTTGGATCTAAAGTATGTTGCCAAAAGGTGGTGGGAAACACAAGCTTTTTAAGAGGTGAAGGTTAACTTTCTCAGGGTTTTTTTAGTGTTTGAAAGTAGCTACATATGCTATACTTTGAATCTCGAAAATGGTCAGATATATGGAAGAAGTTTGGGTGTTGGTTTGATGCTTGAAAACAACCACTGTTTTGGCTATGTTGCTGTCAAGAAAAATTATCAGCAAGAAGGTAAGATAAGAGTAGTTTAGCCACTGTTTTGTGTCCCTAATTTAGAGTCGACTAACAACTAACTTCCAGGAGTATTTGGTGGTGAAAATAACAAGCAAAAAGGAAGGTGAAAATGGGTGAAATGGTGGTTGAAACACTAAGGGACAACATCCCCATAAGGTTCACGGTTTTGATGAGTTGTAAGGAAGCTTGTGTGGCTGAAAATGGGATGAAGATTGAGAGCTTTTCCCTGGAGTATTGGCTGGAGAATGAAAGAAGAATGAGAGAGAGAGAGAGAGCTTTCGAGATTTGTAAGGAAAGAAGAGAAGATAAGATGTAAAGTCCTAGGCTAACTTGTGATGGGATGGAAAAATGATGAGATATGATATTGTCTAGCCACTTGCCTAGTTAGTTTGTTAGAGATAGGATTTAGTTAACTAACTAGTTATTAGTTAGTTAGTAGTTAGGTGTTCTAGTTTTGGAGAGGGAAGTTGGTAATCTCGAAAATTAGAAGAGGAATTAAGAATTGTTCTCTCACCCATTTCTCTTATCTTAATTGATTTAGACACAATATTCCTTACATGAAATCACTTTAAGTCATGACCCATAACTAGTCATCCACTAGAGAATAATACATATGTATAAATACATACATGTATTCTGGGTATAAAATAACAATGTAGTTTTTTTGTATTTGAACTTAAATGTTTATGTTTTATTCTTTTTATTCAAAACACTTAGATACATTCTAATTATGCCTTATAATAATTCATTTTATATTTTTATTAATTAAATATAAAATTTATTAACGAATGTATAATTTCGTGACATTTAACCGGTTAACAATATCGTTAACCAGGTTTCGTCACTTTGGTTCGTATATTTGTCAAATCTCGATCCTTCACAACTAGTAGGCACAAGTTTTATATAGAACTTAACTTACTCAACAAGTAGAGACATGTCGATACTATAATTAAATTTGTTGTGTTCAAATGACATTATATGCTAATTTTCACAAACCGGTGTTGGTTCGTAGCCATACGTCGTAACTGAATTTATCATTAGTCGCTTGTTTTATTTTTCACAAGAACTTATCTAATAAAACATGTTAAATTCCTTCAGCCGTTTTTGATAAAATATTCATATTGCTTAAAAGTCAAAATATAGTATCATACGATCGTTCCTATTTTTGCCAATTGTTACATTTTACAACTAAAAGAACAATGATGGATAAAGAATCTAAAGAAACCGAATCTCCAATGGATGTTGATGAACAAAGTATTCAAAAGAAAAGAAGAAGAACTGAATCAGAAAGCTGTAATCAAGGTATGAAGCAAAAATATTAATTTCCATTTAAATTCTTATATGTTATTAACAATATTTTATGTTATTTCATGTAATGTTTATGGACCATATAACATTTACATTATTATATTGATTTGTTAAACATAAATTATTGGATCTTCATCTATATCATCATCTACATGTGTTATAATTGACAAGAAAACATATGGAAAAACATATTATACTCCGGTTATTGATAATGCACCATATGATAAACAAACTTTTCCAACATTTGCTGATGCCTTAGCTTTTTACAAAGAGTATGCAAGAAGGTGTGGTTTTGAAACAAGGTAGAAACTACAAAGAAATTACCTGGAGCTGAAGGATATGGAAGAAGATATATATTGTGCACTAGGGAAGGACTTAAAAAGAAAGCAACATATGATACATTGAAAGATCCAAATAAACAAAAAAACAGAGAATACCTTCATTAAGAAATGGTTGTTTAGCATGTGTGCGAATAAAGATTGATGAGAATAAGATGTGGAAGGTATTTTATGTTAATGAAACACATAATCATCTTTTAGTTCATGAAGAAGATCTACACTTTTTAAAATCTGAGAGAAGGCTCACGTATACACAGAAGAAGATGGTACATGACATTTCAAACATAAACATTGGTCAAAATACAACATTCAAGCTTTTGAAAGAATCTAAAGGTAGTTTATCAAAAAATAGTGTAACATCCGGATTTCCAGGTATTATGTTTTGATCATTTATTTTGAGTTAAAGAAAGGGACTCGACGAGTTGACGCTTAGACTCGTCAAGTAGGATCGTGATTGCTGACTGGATTAATGAATGGACTCGACGAGTCGGAAAGGGTGGACTCGACGAGTCCGCGTTGTGGGTTGAAACCATAAATCCCCGGGCCTGCACCCTATTTAAAGGACCTTATGGCCCTTATTTGCGGCTACCTTCGTCCTTGAGAGTACCAGAGCATCTGTGAGTCTTGTGAGTGAGAAAGGAGGCCATTGTTCACCATTTCTTGTGTGTTTTAGCAAGAAGGAAGAAGGAAGGACAAGCTAGGCGGGTTGGGGAGCTTGGATCTACTTCCATTTGATCAGAGGAAGCTGTTGGAGGTATCAATCTGTGCTTATTCTCGTATTTATGATGATTTAGTTGAATCTAGGGTTTCTTTATGCATTTTTAGCTTGAATCTGGAGTGTGTGAGGTCCCAAGGTGAAATGATTCTTAGATCTGGACCTTAAGAGGTCCAGAGAGCCCCTATCACTCTGCTTTATGCCATTCCTTTGAAGTTATGAGTCTAGGTGGCCATTTTAGTAGTTATTTCACCAAAAGAAGCCTTGGGTGCGTTGCATGTGAGTCAAGATTCGACCTTTACGTGGTTATTGGTCGTGGGGAAGCCAGATCTATAGTTTAGAGAAGCAGATCTGACCTCAGAAGGTCATTTGAGTGTTGTCATGGGAGCAACTCGCCGAGTTCATAAGTGGACTCGACGAGTCGAGTCGGGGTTGCCCTGCAATTCGTTGCAGAGAAACCCGGCGAGTGGAGGAGAGACTCGACGTGCCAAATGAGGCTTAGAAGGATTTAGAGGACCCGCGTGGACTCGCCGAGTCGCCCAGATGCACTCGACGAGTCTGGTCAAAGTTTGACCGTTGATTAGAGTTGACTTCGTTGACTTTTAGGGTTGAGTCAATGTTTGGACTTGTGAGCCATTGGAGGGGTAGAATGGTCTTTTACCCTTCTTAGAGAACTTAGAGAGGGATTAGCCTAGTCCTTGGAAATCGTATTAATTAGAGTAATTATTTTATGTGATTAGGCGAAGGCTAGATCAGTATTTCCGAGTTCGAGGTTTACCGAGCTATCCGAGGTGAGTCTTCTCACTATACTTTACCTTGAGTGGTAAGTAGAGTTATGTGACAGAGTATCTTGTATGCTATGTGTGTGATGTGTTGCGCTGCATTATTTCTATGTGATTTATGCTTTGTGTATTCCAGAGTTAGGACCGGAAGGTCCACAGAGCTAGGACCAGAGGGTCCACAGAGTTAGGGCTAGTAGGCACACAGTGTTATAGCCTCGAGTGGCTAGTATGTGTTATATGTGGAATTTTGGGGAACTCACTATGCATTTATGCTTACAGTGTTTTGTGTTATGTGTTTCAGGTACCCGTGGGGATCGCAGGAAGGCGCCGACATGATCAGTACACATTTGTGGAGTTTTATGTATTGTGATCTTGGGATGATTTTTATGGATTTGATATGTGATACATGGAGATTGATAATATTTATGAATGAAGTTATATTTTTAAAAGTGAAAAATTGTTTTAGAATTTACGATGTTACAAGTTGGTATCAGAGCCTTGGTTTGAGGGATTCGGATGCGGGCACATTTGAACTCAAACTGAGGATTTGAGAAACTTTTCGAAATAAACCAAAATCTTTCTAAAGGAATAAAAGGTTTCGAAAAGAGCAGAGCAGAGCAATGTGTACGATCAGCCAGCGCCCGAACGCTGATTTCCCAAAATACCCTTATATTATGTGTTATGAGATATGATATGATATGTTATGCATGCTAGAGTAGGCTAGGTATTCCTATTAGGACTAGAGTGGCCTGATTCGTGATGCCTTAGCCTAGGGGTTTTGCTGCTGGGAGATGCTTGAGAGTGGGTAGATAGCAGCGAGGAGCTTGTGAGAGGTCTGCTAGAGAGTAGCCTACGCATAGTGAGAGTAGAGTACATGGGATTTGGGATCCTAGGAGGAGGACTTGGGGTGAATACTGATGTGGTGTGGACGGTAGTATTGGGCCCGTACTACTGAAGACATCGGATCAGTGCGCAGTCCAAGTAAGAATCCTTAGAGTACTAAGGAACAAGTAGGGCTGAGTTGTCGAGTGTGAGTATGCTCGAGCGAGTCTCTGATATTTCTTATGTTGTATTTCAGAGACATCATGGTTGGGAGACGCCACAGAGCAGGGACCAGCGGTGTGAGTGATGAGGAGCTTCGTCAGATGATCCACGAGGAGGTGACTGCGGCTATCCGCGCAGAGATTCCGAAGATGTTTGGGTATATTAAGACCACATTGATTGAGACCTTTGATGAGAGATACGCAGCGGTTACTAAGGCTGCAGCCGCTGCAGCTACCGCAGCTGTTGCTGCTGCTAGACATCAGGGTCGTTATGCGTTGCTGTTCCGGGAGTTCAGCAACACGAAGCCACCCGAGTTTGATGGGACACAGGATCCGATTCCTGCGATGAGATGGCTTTCTGACATCGATGGATGCTTCTATATGTGTTCTTGTCCGGAGCATCTGAGAGGTCGGTTCGCGCTGAACCAGCTTCGCTTGGGAGCGAAGGACTGGTGGAAGTTTGTGACAGCGCACTATTCTTCTGCAGAGCTTGCCGCAGTGACTTGGGAGAGGTTCACCGCTATGTTCCGTGATGAGTACGTTCCCCCGGTGGAAAGGGAACGGTTGGCCCAGGAGTTCTTGACCCTCAAGCAGGGTACTGAGTCTGTTACTATGATCACCAGGATGTTCCATGAGAGGGCAATGTTCTGCCCTGAGCACGTGTCTTCCGAGCAGGCACGCATGAGTCGGTATTTGAGCATTTTGAGGAGAGACATCCGCGAGTTCGTGGCGAACTCGTCGTACCGAACATTTGTCAAGCTTCAGGCGAATGCTCGGAAGAGGGAGATAGAGCTTGAGACTCTAGCTAGGGAGGAGGCGGAGTCTCAAGGGAGGGATCGGCGACCGGCACAGTCCCAGCCGGCAACCAAGCGGGCCAAGCCCGCCGATTCGAGATCAGGGAACCAGAAGGGTCGCACTTGTGGCAAGTGCGGCAAGGGTCATGAGGGGATTTGTAGAGAAGGGTCTTGCTACAAGTGTGGCAAGGAGGGGCACATGGCCAAGGATTGCCCCAAGGGGTTTGCAGTCTGTTTCCACTGCAACCAGACCGGACACCGGAAGGCCGAGTGTCCGCAGCTGCGGAGGGCAGCACAGAGAGCATCGCAGGGATCTGTCCCTACTACTGCACGAGCTACCGAGAGTCAGCGAGTGAAGGCCGAGGCACCGAAGGCACGAGGGAGAGCCTTCCAGTTGACAGCGAAGGAGGTCCGCGCAGCTCCCGATGTCGTGGATGGTATGTATTCTTTCGTGTATTTATTTTAAGTTGAGATATTATGCTTATATTATGATATGCGTAGGTACTTTTCTTATGAGTTCTGTACCTTCCTTGGTGTTATTTGACTCGGGTGCGAATCGATCTTTTGTATCACTAGCCTTTAGTCAGTACATCAGTATCCGTCGAGAGGCGTTAAGTCGACCTCTGCGAATTTTCATAGCAGACAAGAGAGAGCGGTGTATGCCACTGATGTGATTCGAGGATGTGTACTCGAGATCTTCGGCGTTGAGTTTCCGATTGATTTGGTCCCGATTGCGATGGGAGATGTCTGTGTCATCGTGGGCATGGACTGGTTGAGCAGATTTGGAGCGGTTATCGACTGCGAGCGACAGCTGGTGACCATAAGAGACACTAGTGGGGGAGTTCTTACGGTGTACGGCGAGGGTACCCGTTTTGGGTCAGCGTTTTGTTCGGCCGCTAGAGCGAGGCAGAGCCTACAGTAGGGCTGTTGTGGGTTTGTGGCTTATGTGATGGATACGAGGTTTGATGCGGAGAGGCCGAGATCGGTCGATGAGGTTCCGATAGTGCGTGAGTTCCCGGATGTTTTCCCCGAGGATTTGTTGGGTGTGCCTCCCGAGAGGCAAGTAGAGTTCCGTATCGATTTGGTTCCGGAGGCAGCGCCTATCGCCAAGGCGCCCTATCGCCTTGCGCCACCAGAGATGCAGGAGTTATCCTCACAGCTTCAGGAGCTGTTGGGGAAGGGTTTTATTCGGCCGAGTAGCTCGCCATGCGGAGCGCCGATCCTTTTTGTAAAAAAAAAAAGGATGGTTCACACCGGATGTGCATCGATTATCGGGAGTTGAACAAGTTAACGGTCAAGAACCGTTACCCCTTACCGAGGATCGATGATTTGTTCGATTAGTTGCAGGGAGCGTCTTGGTTCTCCAAGATCGATCTGAGGTCTGGATATCATCAGATGAGAGTGCGTGATGAGGATATCCAGAAGACGGCGTTCATAACTCGTTGTGGGCATTACGAGTTCGTGGTGATGCCTTTCGGGCTCACCAATGCGTCGGCGGCGTTCATGGATCTCATGAACAGGGTGTGCAGACCGATGTTGGATCGTTCAGTGATAGTGTTCATTGATGATATATTGGTGTATTCGAGATCCCGGGAGCAGCACGAGGAGCATTTGAGAGAGATCCTTGGAGTTCTGAGATCGGAAAGGTTTTATGCCAAATTCTCCAAGTGTGATTTCTGGTTACGAGAGGTCCAGTCCCTGGGACATCCCGTTAACCAGAATGGAATATTGGTCGATCCGGCCAAGATTGAGGTGGTGGTGAGTTGGGAGGTGCCGAGATCCCCCACCGAGATCAGGAGTTTTCTAGGGTTTATTAAAGATTTCTCCAAGATTGTTGTTCCTCTCACCAAGTTCACCCGGAAGGGCGTGGCTTTTAGTTGGGGCCCAGAGCAGCAGGCCTCCATTGAGACACTTCGCCAGAGATTATGCGAAGCCCCGGTGTTAGCCCTTCCAGAGGGGATGGAGGATTTTGTAGTGTATTGTGACGCGTCGATATCGGGATTGGGTGTTGTGCTGATGTAGAGAGGGCATGTGATAGCATACGCATCAAGGCAGCTGAAGCCTCACGAGGCGAGGTATCCTACTCACGATCTAGAGTTGGGGGTTGTGGTGTTCGCCCTCAAGATCTGGCGTCACTATCTGTATGGGGTCCGGTGTACCATATACACAGATCACAAGAGCTTGAAGTATTTGATGGATCAGCCCAACCTGAATATGCGCCAGAGGAGATGGTTGGATGTGGTAAAGGATTATGAGTGTGAGATCCTGTACCACACGGGCAAGGCTAACGTTGTAGCCGATGCCCTGAGTCGTAGGGCGGAGAGTTCCCCGATACGTGATGTTTGTTTGAGGTTAACGGTGATGACTCCGGTGTTGGACGCCATACGGGAGGCTCAGGTTGAGGCCATGAGGCCGGAGAACCGCAAGAGAGCGCAAGTGATCGGGCAGGTGCCTGAGTTCGTTGCCGATAGCCGAGGGTTTATGACCTTTCAGGGTCGGATTTGGGTGCCATTTGAGGGCGGGGCATGTACCATTCTCATGGAGAAGGCACACAGATCGAGGTTCTCGATCCATCCCGGGGCCACTAAGATGTATTTGGACCTGAAGAGAGACTATTGGTGGCCCTGTATGAAGAGAGATGTTGCGTTGTTCGTGGAGAGGTGCTTGACCTGTCGCAGGTTTAAGGCCGAGCACCAGCGTCCGCATGGCAAGTTGCAGCCACTTGAGGTTCCCCAGTGGAAGTAGGAACAGATTTCCATGGATTTTATCACCAAATTGCCGAGTACTGCGAGGGGTGTCGATGCAATTTGGGTGATCGTTGACCGGCTGACGAAGAGCACTCATTTCCTTGCCATTAGTGAGAGCTCTTCCGCAGAGAGGCTGGCAGAATTGTATGTGAGAGAGGTGGTATCGCGGCATGGAGTACCGATCTCGATTGCATCAGATCGAGATGTGCGATTCACTTCCAGGTTCTAAAAGAAATTCCACGAGGAGTTGGGTACGAGGCTGCATTTCAGTACCGCATACCACCCACAGACGGACAGACAGATTGATCGGACGATTCAGATGCTCGAGGACATGCTTCGAGCATGTATATTGGACTTTGGAGGAAGTTGGGACATGTATTTGTCGTTGGCTAAGTTTTCTTATAACAACAGCCACCATTCGAGTATCGGTATGCCTCCCTTGGAGTTGCTGTATGGGAGGAGGTGTCGGACTCCTATCTGCTGGGGAGACGTCGGGCAGTGAGTGTTGGGTAGCACTGAGTTAGTGCTTTAGACGACAGAGCAGATACAACAGGTCAGGCACAGGTTTTTGACAGCTCAGAGTCGCCAGAAGAGTTATGCGGATAGGCGACGATCCGAGCTGGAATTTCAGGTGGGAGATTTCGTACTCCTGAAGGTATCTCCTTGGAAAGGAGTGATCCGATTAAGGACGAGGGGCAAGCTGGGGCCCCGGTACATTGGTCCGTTCAGGGTGACCGCCAGGGTGGGCAGGGTAGCATATCGTTTGGAGCTACCTGCGGAGTTGGGTCAGATTCATGATACCTTCCACGTGTCTCAGCTGAGGAAGGGTATAGCCGACGAGTCGTCGGTGGTGTCGTTGGAGGATATTCAGGTGAATGCGATCCTGAATTATTTTGAGAGGCCAGTTGCGATTATGGATCGAAAGATCAAGGTTCTGAGGAATAAGGAGGTGCCCCTGGTTCAAGTCCAGTGGCAACATCGGAGAGGGTCCGAGCTGACTTGGGAGCCGGAATTGGAGATGCGGGAGTAGCATCCAGAGTTGTTTACAGGGCGAGACTTTGAGGGCGAAGTCTGATTTTAGTGAGGGAGAATTGTAACATCCGGATTTCCAGGTATGATGTTTTGATCATTTATTTTGAGTTAAAGAAAGGGACTCGACAAGTTGACGCTTAGACTCGTCGAGTAGGATCGCGATTGCTGACTGGATTAATGAATGGACTCGACGAGTCGGTAAGGGTGGACTCGACGAGTCCGCACTGTGGGCTGAAACCCTAAATCCCCGGGTATGCACCCTATTTAAAGGACCTTATGGCCCTTATTTGCGGCTACCTTCGTCCTTGAGAGTACCAGAGCATCTGTGAGTCTTGTGAGTGAGAAAGGAGGCCATTGTTTACCATTTCTTGTGTGTTTTAGCAAGAAGGAAGAAGGAAGGACAAGCTAGGCGGGTTGGGGAGCTTGGATCTACTTCCATTTGATCAGAGGAAGCTATTGGAGGTATCAATCTGTGCTTATTCTCATATTTATGATGATTTAGTTGAATCTAGGGTTTCTTTATGCATTTTTAGCTTGAATCTGGAGTGTGTGAGGTCCCAAGGTGAAATGATTCTTAGATCTGGACCTTAAGAGGTCCAGAGAGACCCTATCACTCTGCTTTATGCCATTCCTTTGAAGTTATGAGCCTAGGTGGCCATTTTAGTAGTTATTTCACCAAAAGAAGGCTTGGGTGCGTTGCATGTGAGTCAAGATTCGACCTTTACGTGGTTATTGGTCGTGGGGAAGCCAGATCTATAGTTTAGAGAAGCAGATCTGACCTCAGAAGGTCATTTGAGTGTTGTCATGGGAGCAACTCGTCGAGTTCATAAGTGGACTCGACGAGTCGAGTCGGGGTTGCCCCGCAATTCGTTGTAGAGAAACCCGGCGAGTGGATGAGAGACTCGACGTGCCAAGTGAGGCTTAGAAGGTTTCAGAGAACCCGCGTGGACTCGCCGAGTCGCCCAGATGCACTCGACGAGTCTGGTCAAAGTTTGACCGTTGACTAGAGTTGACTTCGTTGACTTTTAGGGTTGAGTCAATGTTTGGACTTGTGAGCCATTGGAGGGGTAGAATGGTCTTTTACCCTTCTTAGAGAACTTAGAGAGGGATTAGCCTAGTCCTTGGAAATCGTATTAATTAGAGTAATTATTTCATGTGATTAGGCGAAGGCTAGATCGGTATTTCCGAGTTCGAGGTTTACCGAGCTATCCGAGGTGAATCTTCTCACTCTACTTTACCTTGAGTGGTAAGTAGAGTTATGTGACAGAGTATCTTGTATGCTATGTATGTGATGTGTTGCGCTGCATTATTTCTATGTGATTTATGCTGTGTGTATTCCAGAGTTTACAGAGGTAGGACCGGAAGGTCCACGGAGCTAAGAGCAGAGGGTCCACAGAGTTAGGGCCAGTAGGCCCACAGAGTTATAGCCTCGAGTGGCTAATACGTGTTATATGTGGTATTTTGGGGAACTCACTAAGCATTTATGCTTACAGTGTTTTGTGTTATGTGTTTCAGGTACCAGTGAGGATCGCGGGAAGGCGCCGACATGATCAGTACACATTTGTGGAGTTTTATGTATTGTGATATTGGGATGAATTTTATGGATTTGATATGTGATACATGGAGATTGATAATATTTATGAATGAAGTTATATTTTTAAAAGTGAAAAATTGTTTTGGAATTTACGATGTTACAAATGGAGCTATAGCAACAGATACAAAGAATTTTAAAAAGGATTGGAATGCTTTTATATAAGAAGGAGATGCATAAATGGTAATAGAAATGTTTTCTAAAAAAAGTATATTTTCCAGATTTTTCTTTTGAATATAGTGTGGGAAATGATGGATCATTGACTAGATTGTTTTGGGCGGATTAAGAGGCAAAACGAAATTACTTTGCATTTGGAGATGTTGTTGGTTTCGATGCAACCAACAGAACAAACAAGTAAGTAAATATTGAGTTTTGCATCATTTAAAAATTTAACATAAAACTAGAGATATTAATAATTTTTTATTGAATTACATACAAGTATCGCATGGTTTTTGTACCATTTATTGGTATAGATAATCATAAGCGATGTGTTAATTTTGGAGCAGGCTTGGTCTGCAGTGAGTCTATTGAATCTTACGAATGGCTCTTGTGTGCTTTTAAAAAGAACATTTGGAAAAGAACCAAATATAATTGTCATTGATCAAGACGTTGCACTTTTACAAGCAGTTCCATTTATATTGACTACAACAAGACATAGGTTATGCATGTGGCACATATCTCAGAAATTTACTGACAAGGTTAGTATGATTAGCTTTTTCTGTTATATGTTTGGATCATATATACTTTTTCATCATATAAAAAAAATACGATTTTGAATATTATTTGCATCATGTTAGTGTAAATGATGCAAAAAGTATTATAAGAGTGAAAAAATTAAGATGATGCAATCAAAAAAACATAAAAAGAAATAGTTTATAAAGAACTATGTTGAAAATAATAAGAGTTTTATAGATTATTAGATATTGGATCATAATATTATTTTCATCTTTTTAGTTTTTGATGCAAAATTGTTATATGATTCAAATAGTCAATATGATTCAAAAAGTTTAAATGATGCAATGAAAAATATATCAAAAAATGATTTCTAATTGGGTCATAATATAAAAAATATAAGATGATGGAAAATTTAAGATCCATATTTTATAAGATCTAAGTATAACATGAACAAAATTTTTATATATGCAGCTTGTAGGTGTAAAAGAAAAAACAAAAGTTTTGGAAAAATGTACAATATCAAACATCTGTGGATTCCAACATACTTTAAACAAGAAGATTTTGAATCAAGATAGAAAGCTATAATGGACAAGTTTGAATTGAATGAAATCAACTGGTTTAAATGTACAATATCAAACATCTGTGGATTCCAACATACTTTAAAGAATGCTCATTCTCAGGATTGATGAGAGCCACATCAAGATCCGAAGCAGAAAACTATTTTTTAGACTGCTCTCAAACTCAGATTTGCATTTGTTTGAAGTCGTTACTCATTTCAAAACTGCTCTTCAAGCACAAAGATGTGTAAAAAAAACAATCACGAGTCAAGATACACAAATCCATATTTTATAACAGAATTGAAGATAGAAAAAGAAGCATCTGAACTTTTCACAAGAAATGTTTTTTTTATATTCAGTCAGAGATCATGGCATCAATGCTTACTTTCATGTGTATTCGATTTGAAGAATCTAAAGAAAGGGAAAAAAAAGACACAATAAAAGATACAAATAAAAGTCCAAAACATCATGGATAATTTGAGGTATATTTTTTTTTCTAAAATTATATAATATTACATTATTTTGGATCATAAAAAGTATAATAACTAATGACATATATACTTTAAACATTTTATTATATTTTGTATTATTCAAAAGTGAATCATAACTTCTTTGTTCATGCTTAAGATTCAAATTGAAGGGAAATTTATGCAAACATTATTTCTATATTCTGAGAATGGAAAATGTAGAAACTTATCCAAAAGTATATGTGTCAAGAAGATGGATGAAAGATGTTGTACCATGATCTAGATATAGTTACAATGAAAGAAATATACCTCAAGGAGAAAAGAGAGAAGAAATTCAATCAGTAATCAGGGACATCTATTTCTCAATGGGTTTTTGCATAGATAGACTGGTAAATAATTTTAAATAGTTGAGTTTATTTAGAAATGAAATCAATGAGAAAATGCTAAAAGTTGACAAGGAAAGAAAATATGCAACACCAGTGAAGAGAAAGAAGTGATCGAGACTTTGATGGGTGTTGTGCAAAAAGAGAATGTAAAGATATTACCTCCTAAACTCATCAGTAATAAAGGTAGAGGAAGGTTGAAGAAAAGAATTAAAGAGAAAAAGGAAATTGCTACAGAAAAAGGAAAGAAGGATGGACGAAAATGTCAGAAGAAGATTCATAAAATACGGAAAAAGTGAAAAACACGATACAGGAAACAACCATAAGTTCGCAAACACAGAATCTAATATATATATATATATATATATATATATATATATATATATATATATATATATATATATATATATATATATATATATATAAAGCTAGATCCACATGAGGTGTGTAATGCATAGCTAAAAAAATGTCAGTCACTATCTGAATGACTAAACAAATACCAGCTAACGAACCGAACCTATATATATATATATATATATATATATATATATATATATATATATATATATATATATATATATATATATATATATATAATAAACCATAATATTGTAGGACTTGTTATTTTAAATAAAATGTTATATTGAACATTTGTTAGACGTTTGAAAATACAATATGATTTAGAATATTATTTGGATCTTTTTAGTTTTTGAATCATACTAGTTTTTATATGTTATTGGACATTGCATCATAATATGATTTGCGTCTCGTTAGTTGTTTTATCCAAAAATCTGCTATGATTCGAAAAACAAAAATGATGCAGAAAAGAACGCATGATGCAATGAAAAAACCTAGTTCCTAAAGTGTTATAATTCAAAGAGGTACTAGTTTTTATATGTTATTAGATATTGCATCATAATACGATTTGCATATTGTTAGTTTCTTGATCCAAAAAATCTGCTACGATTCGAAAAATAAAAATGATATAGAAAAGGACGCACGATGCAATGACAAAATCTAGTTCCTAAAGTGTTATGATTAAAAGAGGTACTAGTTTTTATATGTTATTAGACATTTCATCATAATATGATTTGCATCTTGTTTGTTTCTTGTTGCAAAAAATATGTTATGATTCGAAAAACAAAAATGATGCATAAAAGAACACATGATGTAATGACAAAACCTAGTTCCTAAAGTGTTAAAAGTTGACAAGGAAAGAAAATATGCAACACCAGTGAAGAGAAAGAAGTGATCGAGACTTTGATGGGTGTTGTGCAAAAAGAGAATGTAAAGATATTACCTCCTAAACTCATCAGTAATAAAGGTAGAGGAAGGTTGAAGAAAAGAATTAAAGAGAAAAAGGAAATTGCTACAGAAAAAGGAAAGAAGGATGGACGAAAATGTCAGAAGAAGATTCATAAAATACGGAAAAAGTGAAAAACACGATACAGGAAACAACCATAAGTTCGCAAACACAGAATCTAATATATATATATATATATATATATATATATATATATATATATATATATATATATATATATATATATATATATATATATATATAAAGCTAGATCCACATGAGGTGTGTAATGCATAACTAAAAAAATGTCAGTCACTATCTGAATGACTAAACAAATACCAGCTAACGGACCGAACCTATATATATATATATATATATATATATATATATATATATATATATATATATATATATATATAATATAAACCATAATATTGTAGGACTTGTTATTTTAAATAAAATGTTATATTGAACATTTGTTACACGTTTGAAAATACAATATGATTTAGAATATTATTTGGATCTTTTTAGTTTTTGAATCATACTAGTTTTTATATGTTATTGGACATTGCATCATAATATGATTTGCGTCTCGTTAGTTGTTTTATCCAAAAATCTGCTATGATTCGAAAAACAAAAATGATGCAGAAAAGAACGCATGATGCAATGAAAAAACCTAGTTCCTAAAGTGTTATAATTCAAAGAGGTACTAGTTTTTATATGTTATTTGATATTGCATCATAATACGATTTGCATATTGTTAGTTTCTTGATCCAAAAAATCTGCTACGATTCGAAAAATAAAAATGATATAGAAAAGGACGCACGATGCAATGACAAAATCTAGTTCCTAAAGTGTTATGATTAAAAGAGGTACTAGTTTTTATATGTTATTAGACATTTCATCATAATATGATTTGCATCTTGTTTGTTTCTTGTTGCAAAAAATATGTTATGATTCGAAAAACAAAAATGATGCATAAAAGAACACATGATGTAATGACAAAACCTAGTTCCTAAAGTGTTATGATTCAAAGAGGTACTAGTTTTTTTATTATATTAGTCATTGCATATAATATTATTTGCATCTTGTTAGTTTTTTTATCCAAAAAATCTGCTATGATTCGAAAAACAAAAATGATGTTGAAAAGAACGCATGATGCAATGAAAAAACCTAGTTCCTAAAGTGTTATGCTTCAAAGAGGTACTAATTTTTATATGTTATTCGGCATTGCATCATAATATAATTTGTATCTTGTTAGTTTTTGATCCAAAAAATCTGCTATAATTCGAAAAACAGAAATTATGCATAATAGAACACACGACGAAATGACAAAACCTAGTTCCTAAAGTGTTATGATTCAAAGAGGTACTAGTTTTTATATGTTATTAGACATTGCATCATAATATGATTTGCATCTTGTTAGTTTGTTGATCCAAAAAATCTGCTATGGTTCGAAAAACAAAAATGATACAGAAAAAAATGCAGGATGAAGTGACAAAACCTAGTTCCTAAAGTGTTATGATTAAAAGAGGTACTAGTTTTTATATGTTATTAGACATTGCATCATAATATGATTTGCATCTTGTTAATTTTTTTATCCAAAAAATCTGCTATGATTCGAAAAACAAAAATCATGTAGAAAAAAAAATGCATGATACAAAGACAAAACCTAGTTCCTAAAGTGTTATGATTCAAAGTGGTACTAGTTTTTATATGTTATTAGACATTGCATCATAATATGTGTTGGAACCTGAAAGTGAACCTCTAGCAATCCTAAGTCCTTATTCCGAAGTACCTGCATTCTGGAGTAAGTGTTCCGAAGTCAATAATGGATAAGTGGTCCAGTACTTGTCCGGACCAGGAAAGAAGGTGAAGAGAAGACTGAAGACATTCCGGAGTGACTCTCACTTCCGGAATGAATGCTGATCCGGAAGAACCTTATTTTGTCTTAAAGTATTTATTGTACTTGTACTTGTTTTGATGTAACGTTTCATAGGACTTAGGCTTTTATCTTATTTGGACATTCAGAATGTCAGAAATATTTCTTTTGTCCGGTCCTATGTAAACATTGTAGTTAATTCGCTGTAACCTTTACTCCTATATAAAGGAGCATTCAATACAAGTCAACTACGGATCTTTCACTCTTTTTTGGCATCTTTACTAAGTTCATTCAAACATTCTTCTTGTTCTTCATTTATTAACTCTACCTTGATCATTTACTCTCTCATTCTTCATTTAATGACTTGATCATTTGTTGAATATTCTATGTAAGACTTGACTGGTCTTACCAGACTAGACTTGAACTATCATTAGCAAGCAGAAATTGATCTTAAGCATTCACTCAAGTTTTGAGTTCTCAAACCTTGTCCTTGCGCATCGATCTTGTTCTCACAATTGGTATCAGCGCTTGAGTGGTTGTCCTTTGAATCCATAAAGATCAGATTATAGTTGATTTGAAATCACGTTGGTGTTTCAATCATTTTTGTGTCAAGGATAAAAGTTCTTCTATATACCACTTTAGCTTGAAGATATCTTAACTTCAATAGCTGCTTCTAATCCTCAGCAAATGATTTCAATGCAAATCGCAAATAGTGTGGGTGGCCCTACACGTGCCCCATTACTAGTTGTGGAAGAATATGATCACTGGAAAGTTAGAATGGAAAGATTTTTACTTGCCAAAGATAAAGGTGAAGAAATATGGAGATCCGTCACAAAAGGTCCACATGTTCCTGTAAGAACAGTTGTAAGAGATGCAGCTTCTCAGCTCATGCGTTAAGATGAAACTCGCCCAACTCCTCTAACTGCTGATGATATCGAGAAGCTACATGCTGATCAAGTTTCTTTCTTAGAAATGGTGTTTGGTGTTCCTCATTCACTCTTTGAGCATATTAAGCTATGCAAATCAGCCAAAGAGATTTGGGACACTCTTCAGGACTTGATTGAAGGATCTGAGAATATGAAAGACAAGCGCCTCACCTCAGTTGTCATTGACTTTGACACCTTCACCACCACTCCTAGTGAATCAGTGGCCTCAGCTTCCAACCGTTATCGCATTGTGGTAAACAACATGACTTCTCATGGGAGTGTCCGAACTCCTTTGGAGTACAATCTCAAATTCATAAACAATTTGGGCAAAGGATGGGGAAATGTAAAATCTTATCTCCAAAGTAATGGCTCCTTGAAAAAGCTAAAGCTTTATCAACTTTTTGATGAACTTCAAGGCCATGAGTCAAACTTTGCTCAAACCATAAGGGAACTCTCCGGAGGTCCTCTTGCTCTTGTCATGTCCTTTGAATCAACCATTCCGAACTCGTCTACTTCAGATCCGTTCAAACCCATTGTTCCATCTGTTCAAACATCCGTACCTACCTTACCCACACAAATCTATCATGTTGATGACTCGAAGCTATAGACTCTGAACTCCGTTTCCAACAGGAGTTCGCTCTACTTTCAATGAAGTACAAACGTCCTTTCAATCCTTCTTACAACCCATACCAAAACCGATTCCATGCTCCTCACCAGAACAATTCTCACCCATTTTCAGCTCCGGAACCTAAACCCTCCGAAAATCCTCCCGCATACAAACCAAACCTCCCTAAGCCAAACTCTACTTCGGAACCCTCTCAGAATTCCAAATCAGACAAACCAAAAATTGTGTGTCATAAGTGTGGACATGCAAACCATTTTGCTAAAGATTGTCTGGCTGATGCTCCACAAAAGCCAAAGATCAAGGACTCAACCTACTACGTCCGAAGAGCACAAGAGATGGTTGAAAGTGAAAAACCCTTTGTCACAACGATTTCAAGAGATGTTGAAGGATATTGGTTGTGACAACCGTCAAAATTCGAGTTAGTTATAGATTTGATAAACTTAGTTGCACATATAGGCACAACACATATTAAACTTAGTAATTAGAAGCTAAGTTATAACCTACTAGAAACTTGGAAACAGATAGAAACAATGGATGGTGTACTTAGATTTCACCTTGATATGTGAATTCTACATCTACTAAGCTGTAGTGACTATCCATATTTGGATCACTCTTTGACTCGAACAACATTTCATGAATCATATACACACATCATGCACTTGACCTAGAAGTAGAAGTTAGTTCAAAGACTCATAGAAACTTAAGTCAAATTTGAAGACTAGGACTAGTATACTTGATTCCTCAATTTCGCTTGAATCTCGGAATCACTACATAGAATGCCAATAAACCGATAAAAATAAATTACAAACATTATTTATAACTATAAAAGAGTTATAATACCATAAGATAATTTAAAGTCTCAAATATTCTATTTATTTTGATATTCAAAGTTTATTAAACTCCAAAACCCTAAAAGCCCTAAAAACTCATATTTATAAACTTTAACCTTAAAAATCCTATAAAAACAATTATGAACCTTATAATATTATCTTATCATAATAATTATTATGAAATAAAATTCAATGAAAAATAAAGATTTAGTTATTAACATTTACCCTTGATTTATAAGTCAAAAATCAAGAGTTTTATGCATAAAAACTAGGTTAAGGTGCACATTTTATAAAAAGTTGGATATTTTTATAAAAGATTTGAATTTTTATAAAAGAAACAAGAGAGAGAGAGCCTCTCCTCCCCTAAAATCGGATCCCTCTCTCCCCATATCTCTCTCACACTCTCATTCTCCAACACACACACATCTCTCTTCTTTCTCTCTCTAGAAAACTCTTTCTACCTTCTCTCTACTTTTTCTCTCCAAACACCACTCCATTCTCTCTTCCTCCCTCTAAGAACCAAGAAATTTTCCAGAAAACAAACCCAAGAACACTCCTCAAACTCGAAATCTTCATCATCTTGTGGTATTCTTGAAGGTAAAATCGATTTCTACTTCACTTTTCCTTCAAGTTTTGCTCTTTTTCTTACACTTTCTCCTTCTTCATCTTCTTAAAACTTGTTTTCTTTTTGTTAAAATGGTTTTTACAACATGATGGATGTGTTTTAACACCATGCATGTATGATAAACAAGGTTGCATGTTCATGATCTTAGTGCAAAAATCGATTTTAAGGATTAAAACATCAAACTCAAGTTAAGAGTTTTTGAGAAACAAAATTTTGTTCATAAATGCATGTATACATTTTGATAAGTTTTAATCTTTTGATCTCTGGAAACATGACTAAAATATGAGTTTATCATGATATATTTAAAATACTTGAAAAGATTTACTCAAGGAAATGATGAAAACCCACTTTTCTAACCAATCATCATGCATGCAATCTGCCAGATTTCTTTACCTGATTTTAAACTGTCATATCTCACTCATTTCTTAGCCAAAATTCGTGATTCGTTTTCTGAAATATAATATTTTGAGTTAGCTTTCAAACCCATCTGACCTCACTGGAAAATTCCAATATTTCGATTTTTACCAATTTTTACAAAACTGTTGCTCAAATAGCACTTTCCTTATGAACATTTGTTTTGTGTTGCATGTTCAAAGGACTTATTCATCACTAAAAATCATTCAAAAATTATTTTAAAAACTCTTAATATCATGTATTAATAGGAACAAAAAGATCTTGATTCAAAAGTCTTTGTAACATGTTGCAAAAATTGTCAAAGTAACATCAATAATCTTTACATAAATCACAAGAACCAAGTTTTCTCTATACATTTTATTGAGCCTTTAGGCATGGTTTTCAACATAAAAAATAAGAAAACAATTTTTAATTGTTGTTAAATTGTATGAAGATGCATTCTGGAAATTTTCAGCTCAATATATATTTTCTTTATTTTTATATGAAAATAATAAGAAAATAGAGTGTTAAATCATATAAAATACTTACACTAATTAATAAATTCTGGAAAAATTCTTGGATGATTCTTTAAGTTAACAAACATCTCCCATGAAGTTTCAATGACTTTTGTTACTGTTTAATATGGTTTTGAATTTTCTTTTTGTTTAGCCCCAATAAATCATAAAACCACTTTAGACAAGTTGAAAAGGCTGTATAACAATTTTCGCAGCTTCTACCAGAGGTATAAGACTTAGAAAAATATTTTCAGAATTTTTCATAATGTATTCCTATTTTTCTCCGATTTTTGTATTTATAATGGACTAAAAATAGAAAAAAATAGTTCTGCTCATCCAAAATTCAGGCAAATTTACCAGAACCCCTTGTAGTACATTAGGATACTACATACAAATTTTGATGATTTGTCTCTTCTGTATACTATTTTTCTCATATTTTCTAAGATTAAATACACTTAAATACACAAAATCGGATTTCAGTATATAAAAACCACATTTGGTATTTTTCCCAGATTATTTACTCTGAAAATGAAGTGTACAAAAATTTTGGTAATTTACTTTAACTGTTTAATAATTATTCTCCAATTAATGATTATTTAAGAGGATAAAACAAAGAAAAATAGAAAGACTAATTGAAAAATATCTTTTATAATTTTCACAGCTTCTAAATGTATAATAAAAGTGTTACAAAAATTTTGGGCAATTTTGGAAACTGTTTTCTATTTATTTCAATTTTTATTAGAATAAATGCTCAAAAATCATAAAATTGGGTTAAACAGTTTAGAAATCAATTTTTATATTTTTCCCAGCTTAATAATGTTTAATAACAGTAATACAAAAGTTTGGGTAATTTTGGAAACTGATTTCTATTTTTCATGAATTTGTATCTATTTAGAGAATTAAATATATGAAAAATGGTTATACATATTCATACTCCATGAAAATTTATCTAGAAGTCTTTTAGTACATTTAGAACCAAAATCTGAAGTTTGGTAATTTTTATTAACTGTTTAGTATTTTTCAAGATTTTATGGTTATTCAAGAAACTAAAATCGTGAAAAATAGTCAGACAAATCAAAAATTCAAGAAAATTTATCTTGAGGTCTTTCACTTCAATTAAAACTGAAATGCAAACTTTGGGAAATTTTAGAACTAAATTAATTTAGTTTGTGAATATTTAATCATTGGAACACCTCTTAAATTGTTAAAAATTAGCATTTCAATAATGTGAAATTTCCACTTAAATTGTTATATAACAATTGATTCATTGAAATTTAATTTTCACAGAAAAATGTTTGTAACTTATCAATATTAAATTTTGACACAATATTGGCATAATTCTATTGTAGTAGTAAGTATACTAGTATTAGATTTCAATTAGAGACTCATTAGTGTGTAACATCGTTGTAGGAAACGATAGTGGTACGAGTGGAGCATAGATCAAGGCATCATTTGCATCATCTCAATGCATTGTGAGTATTCACGCACTCCCCTATTTTCAGTTTTTATGTTTTGGGGTGGAAAAGCATGTCCCGAAAAACTATTATTTGAATGTTGTATTTAAATTGATTTGTATCAAACATGATTGCTATTTTATTGCTATGTCTCTCTATGTATGTCTATGCAACACGGAACATGAGAACTTATCGTACTAAGGCCTTTCCCTTATCTCTAACCATTAACTCTTTGAGCCAATGGTCATTATGGATAGCGCTATTAGGAATTGACAACTCCTCACTCGCCCTATTGCTGGAGTGCATGATACCATATTCATCTATGGAACGATAAGCATAGATCTTGATAGGGCTTCAGTCATAGGTTTGGTTGAGACTCATTGTTTGCTCATACACATACAAACTCGTTTCTCGTTATAGCAATAAACTTGTTATTAATTATAGCAATGAACTTTGTTTCTCATTACAACAACGAACTGTTATTACTGAAAACTTATATACATGTTTTAGCAACGAAATTGTTTGCTCCTTGTAGCAACGAAATTGATTGCTCATTTTAGCAATGAAACTTGTTTACTCGTTTGAGTAACGAACTTTATCTTCCATGAGAATATGAATGTTGCATCTTATTTGGACAACATACCTTATCTCTTATGATGACAAAGAACTTTGTTTTTACAAACTTATTTACTCATTTTAACAATATACTTTTATTATTGGAAACTTTTATCAAAACTTTGATTTCAATTCATGGAACCAGTATTATTTTGTTTATCTGTGAGTACTCACCAACTATTTTTATAGTTGACGCTCGTTTTACATGCTTTTTCAGGAATAATCGAGTAAGTGGCACTTAGGAACACTTCACTTTTAGGAGCATTCGCATGTGTTGTATTTCAATTTACATTGTAATTTCTTTTAAAAGTTGTTCAAACCCATTGTGAATTTGTAATGATTTTTAATACTATGGTTGGTGTTGTCTTTTAACTTTTGCGATGAAACCCTTTGTACTGCCACGCCCTGTGTTTCCGCTTTAGCGGGGTGTGACAGAAAATGGTATCAAAGCCGAAGGTTATAGAGAATACCGGTTTTCCTTTGGAGAACCACAACTATAGCCAAAAAAAATTTCAAAATGTTTTTAAAATACCGAACATACTACTAGTATAACTAATTCGAGTACGCATTATTGGACTTTAACTAAGTATAGCCTGGCCAACTATGCTTAATTAAGGAAACTTAATGCGAGGCTTGAAACGGTTATAGTAGAATTATGTTCAAAACAATTTTCAACTTAAACTTTTGAAAAACAAAATTTTTGATGTGCGTACGGGCATTGCATATTATAGGCATTCATCTAGATACACTTAGAAACTAAGTTCACTGTTATATCAATGCCCTTATTTAGAAATATTCTTATCCCTTATCAAGTGCTAGGTTAACCACTTAGGTTATCTCACTAGCCACTCTAAGAGCAATGCACATAGTACTGATAATGGGTATTCCTCGGTAGCTATTGACTTTAGATATAAGGTTAGTAGTTAGATATACACTAGTAATAATCTTAAGTCGAAACCAATACCAATTATTCCTCAATACCTCTTCATCGTCTTCGTACTAGAGTTACAACTAGGAAAGCGTTCTGATACTGACACGGATGAAAATTGGAGCATCGCGTAAGGAGGTAGATGAGTCGTTTCTAAGTAATCACTTGGATACCATTGGTGGGCATTCCGGATTCGACTCACAAGGAGACACGGAGGTTTAACGCATACGTGAGACCTTATTACTACGCTATGATTTAGCTCTACGTTGTTTCCACCTTGAGCTTAAAACTTAATATAGGATGTCCCTTTGACCTCTATAAAAGGTCGTAAACTGCATTGACACCATAAAACGTTTTTCAAACAATTTTCTTGCCCTTTATCTTAGGGAAAAAGACATCGGTACTCGTCTTATACTCGCCTTGTACTCGCCTTAGTATTTAGGTACGATCAGCTACACTAATATACTTATTCCTTACTTCTTAATCTTCCATCGAAAAATTATTTCGCTTCATCGGTTTTATTTATCATCAATAAAATATTTTATAACCACTTCAATCAACTTAGTAGACATTTCTTAACAATGTAAGCAATATTCTCGCTAAAAATCTTTTGACAACTTGCTTTAACTTAACACTTTTCTTCAAAACTCAATTTAACCATTATTGGTTTTAACCCTCCTATTTCAATTTTATTTCAAATCCATTTCAATGGATAGATGTGTTTTTAAGGGCATATAAACCATTTTAAACCTTGCTTACCATTTTGACACGTTTTCGAAAAACTTAGAAATATTTTCTTTTATAAAAGTATTTAAACTCTATTCTATAAAACTTAAACATATAACATTGAAGTCCTATTATATGTAAAAGCGTCCTCGGATTTTCCAAACCACTTTTGCTTTGACACATTTAACCGCTTTCTCATTTAGGAATTGTAATTTACTTTAATGTGTTTTCTCGAAAACACAACATGATATTTATGCAAATGTCTACTTCAAACATGTTTATAAGACATATCTAACGCTTGTAATTCAAAACATACCTTATTTGTGTACTTTGCTTCAATATAGTTTTATAATCTATAAAGATTCTAAAATACAAAGCATTGCAAAACTTAGTGTTCACTTTTAAATTTCCAGTGGCGCACTTTCGACAATGCACAATTATTCATCTAAATATGTTAAGTCTTTACCTTATCCGTTTTAACCACTGTTGGACTCCAGTCAAAAATGTCAAAGCTGTCGGAATTTCAATTACAAGTTTTAGTGTTTCTTCTTTTTCACAAATGGAGTTTAACTTAATAGATAACTCATAAATTTTTAGAAAACACTTTAAAACTCCCACATGTCTATTTAATCATCAATATACATCAAATATTAAAGTTTGAAATATATCTCAACCTGGTTTTAATCTACCTATAGGTATTGTTCTTATAATTTTAACAATAACAATCATTGCCGCCGCTACCTTCCTTTTTCTTTCCCCCGCACTTGATTTCTTGCTCTCCTTATGATTTTAGATCTCGCACACCCATAATAGTAACATAATACATTGTCTAACTTTGTTTCTATTTATTTTGCTTCTCTTGGTACCATGTTCGTACACATATAGACTAGAAGTCTACCCTTTCGTTTTGAGCGATTAATACGTGTATAGTTGTGAGTCATAACTTCGATTTAGTCAACTTTGATATATTCAATTATGCCTTTTACCATATACATCTTGTGTTTATTTTTAAATCTACAATAAACAAGTAAGCCTTATTTACATTTGCTCTTTCGTTCTAAATTTGGAAACTTGATTTAAAATGCAAGTTTCATTGTATCTTTCGTTATAAGTAATACACAAGATGAATACCTTTATGCTTATAATTTTTCTATATCCGAAAAATATATGTGAAGGATATGTATCCTTATGTTTCTTCTTTTATTTAAATACATCAAAAGTTTTAAATTTTACGATTATCTATTCTCTAAATGATTGTTTTTGTAGAAACACTAAACTATGAATGCACTATTTTCAAAGATTGACATTTTTACACCTTTCTTAAAATAGTATTTTACTTTGCAATTTTCAGTGAGTTCCTAAACTCTCAACTTTGTTTTCATAAATAGTCTGACCCGTAAGCTTGAATTTGTCCTGACTTAGACAATTGGACAATTTCTCAAAAGTTTAATACAAATATTTCTATACAAATTCCTTTAATGACGACTTAAACCTTTAACCTTAATTAATCTTTATATTATTTTACTACTTTGTTGGATCGCCACACATGTATCTTCATTATCTTGGAATTATTACACATTTTGATAATAGTGAGATTAATTATCATTTTTAAACACACATTTTGATAACAGTGAGATTTTTATCACTTCTAAACACTTAAAATGCTATCTACAAAATGTATTTAACTTATCATAAACTTTCATCGTTTCTATTTGCAACAATGACTCTCTAAATATATTTATTCTTCGAATAAGGTTTTATTATTGTAAGAGTAACCGTAGTAGTAATTATAGCCTCGGAGATGCTCAATCATTTCGTAATTTATTTTGTCGACGACACTTAATTAGCCTTTACATTTGAGATGTACCAAAACTTCGTTGCCTACCCTTACTACGTATTTTTAGGAACTTACCCTCGACCGCTTCTCTTTCATTCGTGGTACCCCTTCTTATTTTGGAATATATCTTTTCCAGATTTAGTAGCCAACCCGAAAGTGAACAAATTGTTCCTAATCTCTTTTTTTTTTTTAACTGCGAAGTTACACTTAGTGTTAATTTAGAATGCGAATTAAGCATCAATGCGGATTTAACGCTCAGTGTAGTTGGTGCTTCAGCAAAACTTATAACGTTCTTTTAAGTTAGATAATATCTAACTATATAATCTTTTTCAACTAGGTCGCCATGGTTGGATCATGATTTCCATGATCCTAATTTCTCGCAATGTAGACTGTAGAACTCGAATTAGGGAAACATTAATTTGATTATAGCTAAAGAGTTGGGCTGTTCCCTTGAGGAATTAACCCAAAATAATCAAAGAGCTCTTCAAGTCATCACCTCTCGAATTATATAATTGTATTCGGCTGAGTTCTAATAGAATGTGTCACGAATTGAATTTCGGGACGAAATTCTTTTAACCGGGGGAGACTGTGACAACCGTCAAAATTCGAGTTAGTTATAAATTTGATAAACTTAGTTGCACATATAGGCACAACACATATTAAACTTAGTAATTAGAAGCTAAGTTATAACCTACTAGAAACTTGGAAACAGATAGAAACAATGGATGGTGTACTTAGATTTCACCTTGATATGTGAATTCTACATCTACTAAGCTGTAGTGACTATCCATATTTGGATCACTCTTTGACTCGAACAACATTTCATGAATCATATACACACATCATGCACTTGACCTAGAAGTAGAAGTTAGTTCAAAGTCTCATAGAAACTTAAGTCAAATTTGAAGACTAGGACTAGTATACTTGATTCCTCAATTTCGCTTGAATCTCGGAATCACTACATAGAATGCCAATAAACCGATAAAAATAAATTACAAACATTATTTATAACTATAAAAGAGTTATAATACCATAAGATAATTTAAAGTCTCAAATATTCTATTTATTTTGATATTCAAAGTTTATTAAACTCCAAAACCCTAAAAGCCCTAAAAACTCATATTTATAAACTTTAACCTTAAAAATCCTATAAAAACAATTATGAACCTTATAATATTATCTTATCATAATAATTATTATGAAATAAAATTCAATGAAAAATAAAGATTTAGTTATTAACATTTACCCTTGATTTATAAGTCAAAAATCAAGAGTTTTATGCATAAAAACTAGGTTAAGGTGCACATTTTATAAAAAGTTGGATATTTTTATAAAAGATTTGAATTTTTATAAAAGAAACAAGAGAGAGAGAGCCTCTCCTCCCCTAAAATCGGATCCCTCTCTCCCCATATCTCTCTCACACTCTCATTCTCCAACACACACACATCTCTCTTCTTTCTCTCTCTAGAAAACTCTTTCTACCTTCTCTCTACTTTTTCTCTCCAAACACCACTCCATTCTCTCTTCCTCCCTCTAAGAACCAAGAAATTTTCCAGAAAACAAACCCAAGAACACTCCTCAAACTCGAAATCTTCATCATCTTGTGGTATTCTTGAAGGTAAAATCGATTTCTACTTCACTTTTCCTTCAAGTTTTGCTCTTTTTCTTACACTTTCTCCTTCTTCATCTTCTTAAAACTTGTTTTCTTTTTGTTAAAATGGTTTTTACAACATGATGGATGTGTTTTAACATCATGCATGTATGATAAACAAGGTTGCATGTTCATGATCTTAGTGCAAAAATCGATTTTAAGGATTAAAACATCAAACTCAAGTTAAGAGTTTTTGAGAAACAAAATTTTGTTCATAAATGCATGTATACATTTTGATAAGTTTTAATCTTTTGATCTCTGGAAACATGACTAAAATATGAGTTTATCATGATATATTTAAAATACTTGAAAAGATTTACTCAAGGAAATGATGAAAACCCACTTTTCTAACCAATCATCATGCATGCAATCTGCCATATTTCTTTACCTGATTTTAAACTGTCATATCTCACTCATTTCTTAGCCAAAATTCATGATTCGTTTTCTGAAATATAATATTTTGAGTTAGCTTTCAAACCCATCTGACCTCACTGGAAAATTCCAATATTTCGATTTTTACCAATTTTTACAAAACTGTTGCTCAAACAGCACTTTCCTTATGAACATTTGTTTTGTGTTGCATGTTCAAAGGACTTATTCATCACTAAAAATCATTCAAAAATTATTTTAAAAACTCTTAATATCATGTATTAATAGGAACAAAAAGATCTTGATTCAAAAGTCTTTGTAACATGTTGCAAAAATTGTCAAAGTAACATCAATAATCTTTACATAAATCACAAGAACCAAGTTTTCTCTATACATTTTATTGAGCCTTTAGGCATGGTTTTCAACATAAAAAATAAGAAAACAATTTTTAATTGTTGTTAAATTGTATGAAGATGCATTCTGGAAATTTTCAGCTCAATATATATTTTCTTTATTTTTATATGAAAATAATAAGAAAATAGAGTGAATCATATAAAATACTTACACTAATTAATAAATTCTGGAAAAATTCTTGGATGATTCTTTAAGTTAACAAACATCTCCCATGAAGTTTCAATGACTTTTGTTACTGTTTAATATGGTTTTGAATTTTCTTTTTGTTTAGCCCCAATAAATCATAAAACCACTTTAGACAAGTTGAAAAGGCTGTATAACAATTTTCGCAGCTTCTACCAGAGGTATAAGACTTAGAAAAATATTTTCAGAATTTTTCATAATGTATTCCTATTTTTCTCCGATTTTTGTATTTATAATGGACTAAAAATAGAAAAAATAGTTCTGCTCATCCAAAATTCAGGCAAATTTACCAGAACCCCTTGTAGTACATTAGGAGACTACATAAAAATTTTGATGATTTGTCTCTTCTGTATACTATTTTTCTCCTATTTTCTAAGATTAAATACACTTAAATACACAAAATCGGATTTCAGTATATAAAAACCACATTTGGTATTTTTCCCAGATTATTTACTCTGAAAATGAAGTGTACAAAAATTTTGGTAATTTATTTTAACTGTTTAATAATTATTCTCCAATTAATGATTATTTAAGAGGATAAAACAAAGAAAAATAGAAAGACTAATTGAAAAATATCTTTTATATTTTTCACACCTTCTAAATGTATAGTAAAAGTGTTACAAAAATTTTGGGCAATTTTGGAAACTGTTTTCTATTTATTTCAATTTTTATTAGAATAAATGCTCAAAAATCATAAAATTAGGTTAAACAGTTTAGAAATCAATTTTTATATTTTTCCCAGCTTAATAATGTTTAATAGCAGTAATACAAAAAGTTTGGGTAATTTTGGAAACTGATTTCTATTTTTCATGAATTTGTATCTATTTAGAGAATTAAATATATGAAAAATGGTTATACATATTCATACTCCATGAAAATTTATCTAGAAGTCTTTTAGTACATTTAGAACCAAAATCTGAAGTTTGGTAATTTTTATTAAATGTTTAGTATTTTTCAAGATTTTATGGTTATTCAAGAAACTAAAATCGTGAAAATAGTCAGACAAATCAAAAATTCAAGAAAATTTATCTTGAGGTCTTTCACTTAAATTAAAACTGAAATGCAAACTTTGGGAAATTTTAGAACTAAATTAATTTAGTTTGTGAATATTTAATCATTGGAACACCTCTTAAATTGTTAAAAATTAGCATTTCAATAATGGGAAATTTCCACTTAAATTGTTATATAACAATTGATTCATTGAAATTTAATTTTCACAGAAAAATGTTTGTAACTTATCAATATTAAATTTTGACACAATATTGGCATAATTCTATTGTAGTAGTAAGTATACTAGTATTAGATTTCAATTAGAGACTCATTAGTGTGTAACATCGTTGTAGGAAACGATAGTGGTACGAGTGGAGCGTAGATCAAGACATCATTTGCATCATCTCAATGCATTGTGAGTATTCACGCACTCCCCTATTTTCAGTTTTTATGTTTTGGGGTGGAAAAGCATGTCCCGAAAAACTATTATTTGAATGTTGTATTTAAATTGATTTGTATCAAACATGATTGCTATTTTATTGCTATGTCTCTCTATGTATGTCTATGCAACACGGAACATGAGAACTTATCGTACTAAGGCCCTTCCCTTATCTCTAACCATTAACTCTTTGAGCCAATGGTCATTATGGATAGCGCTATTAGGAATTGACAACTCCTCACTCGCCCTATTGCTGGAGTGCATGATACCATATTCATCTATGGAACGATAAGCATAGATCTTGATAGGGCTTCAGTCATAGGTTTGGTTGAGACTCATTGTTTGCTCATACACATACAAACTCGTTTCTCGTTATAGCAATAAACTTGTTATTAATTATAGCAATGAACTTTGTTTCTCATTACAACAACGAACTGTTATTACTGAAAACTTATATACATGTTTTAGCAACGAAATTGTTTGCTCCTTGTAGCAACGAAATTGATTGCTCATTTTAGCAATGAAACTTGTTTACTCGTTTGAGTAACGAACTTTATCTTCCATGAGAATATGAATGTTGCATCTTATTTGGACAACATACCTTATCTCTTATGATGACAAAGAACTTTGTTTTTACAAACTTATTTACTCATTTTAACAATATACTTTTATTATTGGAAACTTTTATCAAAACTTTGATTTCAATTCATGGAACCAGTATTATTTTGTTTATCTGTGAGTACTCACCAACTATTTTTATCGTTGACGCTCGTTTACATGCTTTTTCAGGAATAATCGAGTAAGTGGCACTTAGGGACACTTCACTTTTAGGAGCATTCGCATGTGTTGTATTTCAATTTACATTGTAATTTCTTTTAAAAGTTATTCAAACCCATTGTGAATTTGTAATGATTTTTAATACTATGGTTGGTGTTGTCTTTTAACTTTTGCGATGAAACCCTTTGTACTGCCACGCCCTGTGTTTCCGCTTTAGCGTGGTGTGACATTGGTCCTCCGGGGATGATGATGATATGGAAACTGAAAGGAATATGTGTCTGATGGAAAGACAAACGGTTGAATGTGATGAAGGGTATTGGTCTTCTAGGTCAGAAGATGAAGATGATGTTGCTGAATCTCACTATTGCTACATGGCGACCAACGATCCACCAGGTCGAAGCATCGTTCAGCAGGTAAAATCTATGATCTCTGATAATAATTTTGACTTGTCTCTCTGTGAACCTTATCTGACCCAAATTAAACAGATATGAACACCATCTATAAAGCCTATGAGTCCGCAATAGACGCGAGTGAGAAGAAGAAGTGTGAGTTAAATCGTCTTAGGTTATGTTTCGTGGACAAAAAGTTAAAAATCGAGTCTTTAGAGCGTGAAATTGTAATGTTAATCGATGAATGTATCATTTTGAAAGATAAATGTGAAATCACCTATTCCGAACGAAATGTTTTGATTTCTGATAATAACCGTCTTAATGCCAAAATAGATGCTTTACATAATTCTATAGACATGCTTGAAGCTGACATTCGGATGACTCATAATTTTCGTCATCCATGGTCTCAAGCACCTGGTCTCGGAAGCGAGTTTCCGAAACCAATTGCTAGTCCCCTGAAGGAATTGCAAAATTTGACATTCATGGGAGAGGTTCTGAACATCAAACATTCGGACACCCCTGTTTCTCCCTTGTCACCTCTTTCGGAGACTACAGACCATTTTGAGTCTCTAATTCCTGAATTCAAACCAATTGTTGTGAAATGTCCCGATTCCACGCAAATTCCGCCTCTGACAAACCTGGACCTGAATCGGACCACGAAATTTCATTATAGTCTCCCAGATTGCGTAGACTATGTTCCTAGAAGCAATCACACAAACAACTGTGTAGTTGAAGAAATTCCTACCCTGACAACTGAAACTGATACCTCTGAGTTTGTATGGGTATCCTTAGATGATAAAGTTAGAAAATCAAGCAGCATCTCCTCTGATTCTTGCGAATCGGATTCCTTAGTTGTCTCAAAAACTAAGTTGGTTCCCATTACTGCTAAGTTTGATAATCCATCATAAGTTTGATAATCCATCTGCAGGACAAACCTCAAAGTCCTTGTCTCACACTAAGAGAAAACCAATGCTGAATAGGAAGGATATTGTAGATCCCAAAGTAGAAGCTAAAAATGCACTTAAGAAGGAAGTTAAGACTAGAAAAAATTTCAGGTTCATTGCTAACTCCAAACCAAGTGTATCCAGGAACTTTCATGCATCAACTCATAGTCAAAACTCCTTTGTACCCACTAAGATCCTCAAACGACCTTCCGTATCTCATAGTCGTGTAGAACCTAAGAAAGTAGAGAATTCAACTCAGCCTAAAGCTCGTGTGAATGTCACAACAGTCCAAAACATCCCTTCTCGGACTAATTCATCTGTTTTTATTGCAAAACCTGATGGCACAATCTTTAAACCAAATCTTTCAAAACCCAATGTGTCACAAGCAAATCCACAAATGAAAAGAAAACCTCTTCTTCAAAATCTTCAAAGAAAAATTTTGTGTGGAAAGTCAAAACTCCCACTGATGAAAAACCAATTCCGGAGGTGACAAATGTTGCCAATACTCCGGAAGTCAAAATTCCGAAGCAGACCATTCCGAAACTCCAAGTCACTAAATATAACTACTGGATAGATGAAAAGACATTAGCCTTTTGTCTGTTTCAAAAGAATTCAAATAATTCCACTCAGAAACACAAAGTTGTTCCAAAATCATAAGCAATGTCCAAAACCCGTGCCTATGTCCCAAAGTCTAATTCGGAGCCTAAAAACTCCATTACTCACTAATTTTGCAGGCACTTTGTGCTTCGGAGCAAGAAACAATATGTTATATTGATAGTGCTTGCTCCATGTACATGATGGGGCAGAAAGATTTTCTGCGAGACTTAAAGCTTACTCCAAATGCTGGTTACGTGACATATGGAAACAACTCAAACTCTCAAATTTGTGGTTATGGAATTCTCACCAATGGAAACTTCTCTATCTCAAATGTGGCTTATGTAGCTGATCTGAAACACAATTTGATAAGTGTAGCTCAGCTCACTGATTCAAATCGTCGTGTGGAATTTTGCAAAAAGTATAGGTATGTAATGATCGAAGACCAGAAGGAATGCTTAATCAAGTCGCTTCGCAACAAGAACATGTACTCGCTCGACATCAACATGATTATTGGCAAACCGCAACTCTGCCTTCTCTCCAAAGCTGTTCCTGACTTCAGTTGGTTATGGCACCGAAGGCTCGCTCATTTAAACTTTCGGTACATGAATGATCTTCTATCTGGCGAAATGGTAAGAGGTTTACCTCTACTCAAATTCGAAAATGATCATTTGTGTGCTGCTTGTGAGTGTGGTAAGCAATCAAAGAAGGGTCATCCTGTTATCATCGAAAATCCATTTCGGAACCAATGGAGCTTCTACACATTGATATTTGTGGACCATCCACTGTAGAAAGTCTTCATTATAAGAAATACATTCTTGTGATTGTTCCTGATTTTATACGGTTCACTTGGGTCTTCTTCCTTCGGCTGAAATCCGAAACTGCCTCAGAGCTCATCAATTTTATCAAGGGAATAGAAGTTCTTATCAAACTCCCAGTTAGGAGAATCCGAAGTGACAATAGCTCGGAATTCACTAATTCCACCATTGAAAAGTTTCTCACAAAAAAAGGAATTGACCACAACTTCTCAGCTCCTTATACCCCACAACAGAACGGTGTTGTCGAAAGACGAAATAGAACTCTTGTTGAAGCAGCTCGATCCATGCTGAACTTCGCAAACCTACCACTCTACCTCTGGGCTGAAGCAGTATCTATTGCCTGCTTCACTCAAAATCGGAGTATCATCAATCGACGCCTCAACATGACACCGTACGAAGCAATGAATGGTCGGAAGCCAACAATCTCATTTTTACATGTATTCGGATGCAGGTGCTTGATCAAGAACAACCAAGATCAGCTTACCAAGTTTCAACCTAAAGCTGATGTATCCATCTTCCTTGGGTACTCCTCAAAATCGAAAGCTTACATAGTTCTTAACCGGAGAACTCGTGTTCTGGAAGAAAGCTTTGATGTTACTTTCGATGACAACTTCATCCGGAATTCTGGCCTAACTCACATCACCACTCACATTATGGAGTCCGATGCTCCTCCGCCAGGATGTCCGAACCCTCAAACAATCCCAGAAGTTGATTTTGAAACACTTTTTGGTCCTCCCGAAACAGCCCTTGATTCGAAATCTCGATCAAAACCAAACCTTATTCCAATCCCTACATCGGAAGTTCCTGTCTCACAACATGTCTCCGGTCCGATCCCAAGCCTCCCTCAATTTGATTCTGAACCATTTCAACCTTCTCAGGTTGAGGGGGAGAATGCTCATCCCTCCCTTGAATCAAATGTGGATGGCTTCCAAGATGCAGCTGCTGAGTTCGATGATTCCAATCCTCTCAACAATGATGAAAATGACAACTTCTTTGAGTTTCCTTCTGATGATGATGTCAATCTCTCTGGTTCGAAAGTTCAGGGGGAGCATCATCGCAACATTCAAACCATTCAGGGGGAGCAAATCAATTCCACTATTGATATAAGATCAACGACTGCACAAGAACTACCACTATTACATGTTTGCACCAAGGATCATCCTCCGAACCAAGTAATCGGTAACCCCAATGCTGGTGTACAGACTCGTTCTGCTACAAGTGTCCAAAATGAATGCCATTTTTCAGCATTTATATCCATGGTTGAACCCAAATCTATCAAGGAAGCATTGGAGCATGCTGACTGGATTACACCCATGCAAGAAGAACTGACTGAATTTGACTGAAATGAAGTTTGGACTCTCGTGCCTCCTCCTCAGAATCATCCCATTGTTGGTACAAGATGGGTATTTCGCAACAAGCTAGATGACGTAGGAGTTATTATTCGAAATAAAGCAAGATTGGTGGCAAAAGGATTTACTCAGATCGAAGGGCTCGACTACGATGAGACCTTTGCTCCGGTTGCACGTCTTGAAGCTATCCGAATCTTTCTTGCTTATGTTGCTCATAAAGGCTTCAAAGTTTACCAAATGGATGTTAAGAGTGCATTTCTTAACGGTGAACTTGACACTGAAGTGTACCTTCAACAGCCCCCCCCCCCCCGGATTTATTAATCTCTCCTTTCCGAACCACTGTTACAAACTCCGGAAGGCTCTCTACGGACTCAAGCAAGCTCCTCGGGCATGGTACGAGACCCTCACTAATTTTCTCAAACACTCGGGTTTTCAAAGAGGTATTCTAGACCCCACTCTATTCCGAAGATCAAACGGTAAGCATCTCATGCTAGTACAAATTTATGTGGACGACATCATTTTGGATCTACGGATCGATCTATGGTTACTGACTTTGCTAAACTTATGGTCAATCGATTCCAAATTAGCATGAATCGGGAGTTAAGCTTCTTTCTTGGTCTTCAAGTCAAACAAACTAACAGAGGAATTTTCATTCACCAAGAGAAGTACATTTCGGAACTCCTCAAGAAATACTCAATGGACACCTGTGCCTCTGCCAAGGTACCAATGCGCTTCGGACACAAAATCTTTGTCGACCCTTCCGGTGCTCCTGTTGATGAAAAGAAGTATCGTGGAATGATTGGATCTCTACTCTATCTCACATCAAGTCGTCTGGATATAATGTTTTCCACATGCCTATGTGCCAGATTTCAATTCAACCCAAAGATGTCTCATCTTTTGGCTGTGAAACAAATTTTCCGATACCTTAAAGGTACCAAGAGTCTCGGAATCTAGTATCCAGCAAATGAGAGCTTCCTTCTCCAAGCCTATTCAGATTCGAAATATGGTGGTCATTTGGTCAGCTGGTCATCCAAGAAACAGAACTGCATTGCACTCTCTACAGCTGAAGCGGAATACATTGCTGCTGCCAGCTGTACATCTCAAGTTCTGTGGATGAAATCACAACTCTTGGATTATGGTTACCGCTTTTAACGTATTCCTATTTATTGTGATTCTCAAAGTGCAATTGCGATTTCTCACAATCCAATTCAACACTCAATGACCAAGCACATCGATATACGGTACCATTTCATAAAAGATCATGTACTTAATGGTAACATCGAACTCATTTTTGTTCCATCTGACGATGAGATTGCTGATGTCTTTACCAAGGCATTAGACGAAACCAAATTCAATGGTTTTCTGAACAAGATGGGTATGATGATACCGGATCCTCAGTTCTTTCAAGAGACATGCTCTCTTTAGTAGAAGTATTTGAAAGAAACCTAGTTCCGATCTCGGAACTACTTTCTCTTAGAATACATAGGATGATTTTACTTGTCTTTATTTCTGACCGTCACTTGAGTTTTTTAAGCTGTACAGTTCATCCTGATTGTTTGCTATTCTAAGTCCACATTGTCACCATATTCGATTGTCATCTCGGAATATACTTCATAATGGCATCCCGGAATTCCACTCCGGAAAAGGTATTACATTTTGCACTCCATAATTTCAAAATGCACTCCGGAATTTTCGAATGTACTCCGGAATTTTCAAATGTGCTCCGAAATTTCACAATCACTCCGGAAGGTTTCTCAGATTTCAACTCAAAATGTTTTACAAATCTTGCTCGGATTTCTCTTAAAACCCATTCCGGAATTTCCAAAATTAATCCAAGGTTCTGTTCCGGAATTTCCAGAAACAAACTGAATCTTTGCTCCGGAATCAAAACTCGCTCCGGTTATTTTCGCTTTCCGACCTCTTTTCAAATTAGCATGTTCCGGAAAACAATCTCTTGTCCTCTGGATCATACTTTGTCCGGAAAAGCTCATCCGAAATACCAAAGGATAATAAGGTGAAACATTTTCAGTCTCAACGGTTACTTTTTCTGATGATCCTATCCTATTCACCTCGATTTTCGTGACACGATTGCATGCCCCCGTAAAAGTAGCCATCAAATCGCCGGTTCCGTTTTCCATTTCTAACCACACAAACCCTAACCTTTCACCTTCCAAGTCCAATCAACCTCTCCTTCATTAAATGCGACCCTTTTTATGTTCGGATCCTCATCATTACGCTTTCCGATCTGACCCACTCCCTCACCTATAAATACCTTTCAAACCCCCCCTTTCACTACTTTACGCGCTCATACCTCCAAACCCTTATTTCTCTCTGTGTTCTTGGTGTTCTTCGAGCATTCATCTTTCTTCAACAATGGCGTCTTCATAGAACCCACTCAAACTGCATCAACTCCAAAGAAATCGATCACAAGGAAGAAATAATCCAAGGGATCGAAGGGTTGATCCTCATCTGCCGATCAAGAACCCTTTCTTAGAGACACTAACCAATTCTTCTCCCTAAATCCACTAGACGACGATGAATTAATCAAGGTAATGATTGAGTTCATTACAAATAACCCTATCTCCATTCCCCTCAACAAAATCCCTTAACCTCCACTACCACTTCATCATCTTCATCGGGCCTTTACCAGTATCAGACTTGAAGATGATACATTGGAGACCACCATCATCGGAGATAGAACTGTTCCCATTTACAAGTCGACCTTCGTCAAGGCGATTGGTGTAAAAGATAATCCCAAGGGATTCAAAGTCGTGGAACCAAACTCTGAAGAGTTTCAGACGTTTCTGAACTACATCGGGTACACACAAGAATACAAGGCCAAAGATTTCAAGAAGTCTGCTGTTTCCGGACTCTAGACCGTACTCATGCACCTCATCATCAGAGGGATGTTCGGAAAGCATGGAGGTACTGATACCTTAAGCAAGGATTGGCTGAACGTCATCTTCAGCATCTACTCCGGATGCGAAAATGTTGTCGATCTTCCGGAAGCTGCAAGTTTGCCATCAAGAAGAAGAACAATGAAATTTCGAGCCCTAAGTTATGGGCTCTGACTCTTCAACAAATCTTCACAGAGCTTTCCGAACCACTTCCGGTTAACACCGTTCCTCCGGAGGTATGTGTCTCTTTTAAAGTAGTTAAGGCATATAGGATTCTGGACCAATCCTCTTTTGGTCCGGTCAGACGCCTTCCGGACCACAAGCTGGCCTTCATTCCTTCCGATTCCCTTTACTTAAAACAACATCTAGAGACTTCGGTTGTGTTCGATCCAACACAACCTGCCCCTGTCTCTGTTGAGCCTATTTCGGAAGAGGCCAAACTCACTAAGTCCGGACCTAAGATCAAGAAGCCAGCCAAGAGAAAGGCTTCTCCCATAAAGCCCAAAACCAAAAAGAAATCCAAAGTTAGTGCTTCCTCTCAACAGGAAGGTACTCATGACATTCCGACTGATTCTGGCCGTCTGCATACCCCACCTACCCACTCACCAGAGGTACCCCTCGATGTTTCAACATCACACACACACACACACACACTCACAAGGAGTCTCCACATAATCCACCCTCACCCTCCCAAAAGGGTGATGTCGATGTTGAACATAGTTCCTTCTAGCCCCCTGGAACAAACCCATGAGACACTTTTGTTGATCCCATTGTTTCTTCCACACTCACACACTCTGGAACCCATGTTCCGGACCCCAAGCTTTTCGGAGAAGGAGTAGTCCCTCTAACTTCGGAAGCCTTAAATGGGCTGATACCCGGAAGGAGTACAGGACGACCAGGTACTAATGATCCTCTTTGGGAAGAATTTGTCAACAGGGCCGTATCCAAACGTCCGGATCTCACCAGAGCTCAAGTGGAGTCAAATCTTATATCCATGAGGAATAGGGCCATTCAAAGCAACATGCCCTATGTTTCTCCCACTGATGCTGATGCTATAAATAAGCTTACTTCGGAACTGCCCCCATCACCACTCATCAAAGTGTTTTCCACACCAATCCGGATGAAGAGATTTCCGAAGAAGTCATGCTCGATGATGACGCGAAAAGTGTTCCAGCCAGCAACTTCATGACTTCAAAACAGTTTCCATCAAAGCCATCCTCATCCAAGTCTGCTTATGACTTTGGATCTTCATCATCAACCACTCCGGATGCCACCCTCAACTCTAAAATTCCTGAAGATGATGCTGCAACAAAACCAGGTCCTTCAACAAATGCTTCCTCACACCAAGCTCCTCCGCAACACTCAGATTCCGATTCGGAATCTTCATCTGGTGACTACATTGATCCCTTCACTCTCCTTGATATCCAGACCAATGTGTCGGACACTATGAAGAAGGTGTCCTCTATTGAAAATTCAGTCACTGAGCTCAACACCAAAATGGATCAAAAAGTCTCCGGACTTGATTCTAAGCTTGATGCCATTCTTCAATTACTATCCCAGCAGTCCGGACCATCAGTTGCGGAAAGAGAAGCCCAACTCGATCAGTTGATCTCCCTCCAGCTCAAGCACACTATGGTAGAAGTCGACACCAAATACGACATTTTGGTCGACCACTACCTCAACACCATCACTTCCATGCTAAAAGTCCATGACGACTTGGTGGCTGCTACCAACGACCTGATTAAGCAGACCCACGTTCACCATGAGAAGCAGATTCAATGGATGGAGAAGGAGATCAAAAAGAAGGACGATATGAACATGATTCTCCAATAAGTCATTATCAAGCTCCTTCGCTCTACCTGGAACATTGTTGATGTCCCCACCCGAAAAGTATGATGAAATGCTAGCCGTTCTAGGCCATCTGTTTGATCACCTTGCTGCCCAAGCTTAAAGGTAAGAAGCCTATGATACCCTCACTTTTCAACTCAACACAAGGCTTCAGAAGGTCCTCACCAAATTTGATGATATTCAGACCACTTTAGCACTTGCACCGGTTCCTAAGTTCACTGATGCAAGAGGGGGAGAAGGCCCAAGCAAGTCTTGGAAACCAGCCTCAGAATTTACTCTCCGGGATGAAGACCTAGATTCCAAAGATGAAGTTCAAATAGTCTCCGGAATGCTAGGGAACTCTGATAAAGAGGAAAGTTCAGAAGAAGACGAATACATTTCGGAAAAGGCTCCTAAGGGAGTTCTTGGTCTTCAAGCTCCTAAAACCTACCTTCCGAAGGAAATGAGTGAAGAGCAAAAGAGGATTTGGTCTGTAGTTTTCTGGCCTTCCTCTCTTCCCGATGCTCTCCGGATGGGCATTCAAATGGCCAAGGAAAAATCTTTTTGTACTGCTCAAGCCTTCCGAGCCACTCCTTCAGTGCAGCTTCCCATTCCGGAACCTAAAATTGCTCCGATCGACCAGGGTTCTCCTCTCCGGATCCCTGATAAAATTCCGGAAGAACCTCTTCCAAATCCTACTCCGGAATTTACGATCGATGAAAACATGAAGCTGGTCATCACTGCACTTCAAAGTGATAATGAAAAGAAGCCTATGACTGCCGAGCAACAAGCCCTTCACTCCGGACCTCCTCCTAAACAAAAACATGGATGGTCTCAGGAGGAAATCAAGCAGGCTCTAGAGGATAGCATTCAGATCCAAGCCCTTAAAGACAATCCTGATCCAATGTGAGGCATCTCTCCTCTTTCCCGTGAAGGCATCCTCAAGGCTAAAGATATAATCCCCTGCTTGTACTATGATGTCTCTTCAAATGATTCTGAGCAGCTGGATCTTCCTCTCTCTCCCTTCAGCAAATTTTACACTAAGTTTGCTCCCCTTCACCCAACAGACGATCCGCAGATGATTATCCGGACCGAGTGAGAGAGACTCAAAACCTTATACTCCAAACATGCTCAACCTCTCAAGGAAGTCTGGTCAAGGAAAAGAATCACCAAGGTTGGAGGTTTCGGAAGAAAAATTCTTGTGAAATTCAAGCTCAACTGTCCTCTCTTTCGTTTTTACATCCTCCGGAACAAGCCTACTCCCCGGACTGTTACTGATGCGGACTTTCCATCCATGAATCCGAACGACATCCTCACGTTAGCTGCCTACTTCATAGAAAATCAGAAGGATGATATAAGTATGGGAGCTTATCATGCCACTCTAAGTTTCTTGAAGGATTATGTCGTGGAATTCTGCCGACGCGATTATGAACTTGCACACCTCTACGGGACTGAACAACTTGTTGCCAAGATTGACTTTGTTCTTCCGGAAGCCGAAGTTATTGCTGATGGTCCCATTGAAGAACCGGTTCTAGGGTTTGTCTACACCACAAGGAAAACAAAAAAAAGGACTGCTTCCGAGTCCTTGACAAACATCTAGTTCCAACGAAGCCCCTGAAGAAGTTCATATCCCGGGCATCCAAGTCTGATGCTCCGGAACATGTCAAGGCAAAGTTTGTAAGTCATTTGGCATGGTACATTGAGGTCCGAGAGTGGTTATTCAGAGCATAGACCTTCATCAAGGAAGAAATAAACTAAGCTTGCTGGATTGCTAAGTTCACTTAGGGGGAGATTGTTGGAACCTGAAAGTGAACCTCTAGCAATCCTAAGTCCTTATTCCGAAGTACCTGGATTCTGGAGTAAGTGTTCCGAAGTTAATAATGGAGAAGTGGTCCGGAACTTGTCCGGACCAGTAAAGAAGGTGAAGAGAAGACTGAAGACATTCCGGAGTGACTCTTACTTCCGAAATGAATACTGATCTGAAGAACCTTATTTTGTGTTAAAGTAGTTCTTGTACTTGTACTTGTTTTGATGTAACTTTTCATAGGACTTATTCTTTTATCTTATTTGGACAATCAGAATGTCAGAAATATTTCTTTTGTCCGGTCCTATGTAAACATTGTAGTTAATTCGTTGTAACCTTTACTCCTATATAAAGGAGCATTCAATACAAGTCAACTACTGATCTTTCACTCTCTTTTGGCATCTTTACTAAGTTCATTCAAACATTCTTCTTGTTCTTCATTTATTAACTTTACTTTGATCATTTACTCTCTCATTCTTCATTAAATGATTTGATCATTTGTTGAATATTCTATCTAAGACTTGACTGGTCTTTCCAGGCTAGACTTAAACTATCATTAGCAAGCAGACATGGATCTTAAGCATTCAATCAAGGTTGGAGTTCTCAAACCTTGTCACAACGCATCGATCTTGTTCTCACAATATGATTTGCATCTTGTTAGTTTTTTATCCAAAAAGTATGCTATGATTTGAAAAACAGAAATGATGCAGAAAAGAACACATGATGCAATGACCAAACCTAGTTTCTAAAGTGTTATGATTTAAAGAGTTACTAGTTTTTATATGTTATTAGACATTGCATCATAATATGATTTGCATCTTGTTAGTTTTTTGATCCAAAAAACCTGCTATGATTCGAAAAACAAAAATGATGCAAAAAAAAAAAACGCATGATGCAATGACAAAACCTAGTTCCTAAAGTGTTATGATTCAAAGAGGTACTAGTTTTTATATTTTATTAGACGTTGCATCAATACGATTTTCATCTTGTTAGTTTTTGATCCAAAAAATATGCTATGATTCGAAAAACAGAAATGATGCAAAAAAGAACACAAGACGCAATGACAAAACCTAGTTCCTAAAGTGTTATGATTCAAAGAGGTACTAGTTTTTGTATGTTATTATACATTTCATCATAATATGATTTGCATCTTGTGAGTTTTTTGATCCAAAAAATCTGTTATGATTCGAAAAAAAAATGATGTAGAAAAAATGCAGGATGCAAGGTGTAACATCCATAAAATTCATGAAAATTTAAACTTTTACAACAATCCAAAAATCATCATTGTTTACAAATATTTTTCAAAACAGGTTCAATATCAGAGAAATCCCAAAATCATGAAACAAAAATGAGGAGGTGCACGATCACGCTTTCGCCTTCCCGCGATCCTCTGAATTACCTGAAACATAATCCAAAACTATAAGCCCAAAGCTTTGTGATCCCCCCCAAATACCAAAACTCAAACAAATAACACATATAATAACAGCATGCAATGGGTGCACAACTAACAGACTGGATTACCCCTGATCCCACAACATAAGCCTGGCTTGCCTCTTTGGCCCACAACTCATGTCTGGCTTGCTCCCCAACCTGATCAGTCCTGTTGATTGAAGATGTGATGGAGGCTCTTATAATCTGTGAAGATTGTGCACTTCGTACCATAAAGGTAGTGCCTTCAGATCTTTAGAGCGAATACTACTGCTCCAAGTTTGAGGTCATGTGTGGTATAGTTGACTTCGTGGTTCTTAAGCTGTCTCGAGGCATAGGAATGACCTTTCCTCGTTGCATAAGAATGCAACCTAGCCCTTTCTTGGACGCATCGCAGTAAAGTACAAAATCTTCCGTCCCTTCTGGGAGGGACAAGATCGGGGTGCTGCATAGGGCTCACTTAAGTGTTTGGAAAGCAGTTTCTTATTTCTCCTCCCATTTGAAGGTTACACCCTTCTGAGTCAAGGTGATGAGTGGCTTTGCAATCTTAGAGAAGTTTTGTATGAACCTCCTGTAGTAGCCAACGAGGCAAAAGAATTGACGAGTTTCAGTTGGAGTTCTTGGTGTCACCCAGTTTTCGATCGCTTTGATTTTGGAGGGATCTACATGTATTCCTTCCTCGTTGACCACGTGACCTAGGAAATCCACCTGTCGAATCCAGAATTCGAATTTCGAGAACTTTGCATACAACTTCTCTACTCTTAATGTTTCCAAGACTTATTGTAGGTGCTGACTGTGTTCTTCCTTACTTCGCGAGTAGACTAGTATGTCATCGATGAAAACTATTAAAATTTTGTCTAAGTAAGGTCGGCATACACGGTTCATCAGGTCCATGAACACTGCGGATGCATTTGTTAATCTGAAGGGCATTACTATGAATTCATAGTGACCGTAGCGAGTTCTTAATGTGATCTTGGGAATATCTTCCTCCTGGACTCGTAGCTGATGGTATCCTGATCTTAGGTCGATCTTTGAGAAGAAACTTGCTCCTTCTAATTGGTAGAAGATGTCTTCGATTCGAGATAAAGGGTATTGATTTTTGATGGTGAGTTTATTTAGTCCCTGGTAATCTATGCAAATGCGAGACGATCCATCCTTATTCTTTACGAACAACACCGTGCTCCCCAAGGCGAGAAGCTCGCTCTGATGAATCCTTTTCTTAGCAGTTCGTTTAGTTGACTGGATAGTTCCTGTATTTCTGCCGGTGGCAAACGATATGTGGTTTGGCTTCGGGAGTAGCTCCGGGAATCAAGTCGATTATGAACTCGACTTGGCGTTCGGGTAGTACTCCTGGAAGATCCTCGGGGAATACGTCGGGGAAGTTAAAGACTTGGGGAATATCCTTGATGTGTTTCAATTCTTGTTTCTTATCCAGTACATGAGCTAAGAAGGAGTAGTATTCTTTTCGAAGATAGTTTTGAGCCTTGACGCAAGAAATTATTTGAAGGTTCGTGTCGGTTTGTCGCCAAAAATGACGAGGGTTTCGTTACTTGGCAGATTAAAGCGAATGGATTTTTCATAACAGAGGATATCAGTATGGTGAGGACTTAACCAATCCATGCCAATGTTGACGTCGAAACTTTTTTTTGTGACCGGCATCAGGTCGATTTGGAAAGAGTAGTTGTTTACAGTGAGAGTACATCCTTTGTATATATCTTTAGTGCTTTCTGCCTTTCCATTTGCCATTTTTACAGTGAATGTGTCTTTTAGTGATTAGGGATTTTTTTTAAGTAAGTGTTTAAATTTATGGCTCACGAAACTTTTCTCCGCACCACTATCGAAAAGTATGCATGCATATGAATTGTTTAGGAGGAACATATCGGTAACCACGGTAGGATCATTCACGGCCTCCTCGTGCCCTATTGTTAGAACTCTTCCCACACCTCCGAATTTCCTTGCTTTTGGGAAATCACTCTTGAAATGTCCTGTTTTACCACATCCATAGCAAGTCTGGCTCACTCCGGCACTAGTGGTTTGAGTGGTTTGTTGTGTAGGTGTCCTACAGAATCGGGCAGTATGCCCCTTCCTATTGCAATTTTTGCAGTATATTTCTCGACAGGCCCCAGTGTGATGGAAGTTACACTGGTTACACTTTGGAATAGTTCCAACATATGGTTTGGCGGGTGCTAGAGCGGCAGGAACAGTAGCATCATGAACTGCCACAGTTTGTTGCTTCTTTGTGGGCTCTTGTGACGACTCTGTAGGGTTTTGAGCATTCTAACACTTCCTAAGTGTACATGCAACCCTATTAAACCTTGGATCTATGTTTGTCTAAGATACATGCAAAATATTATTTTCCAAGGTTTATAACCTATCTAGCATGGCATGGGGTACTTTTAACCATAAAAGAACTAGATGAATTACATACCTTTTGTTGATTGTTGATTCCTTGGAGTTTGAGAGCCAAGCACCAATAATGTGAATGCCTCAAATGGAAATCACAAATCACCACAAACTTGGAAAATGTATGAGAGAGTATACTAACTCTTGATTTTGGCCACCACACTTACACACACATTAGTGTCTTTTTCATGCAACATAAGCTTGTTTATATAGTGTACATGGTTAGGGTGAAACCCTAATAACCCATGTCTTTTCCTCTTCCAAGGATACATGGGTAAAAGCTCCATGGATCATCCATGGACTTCCATATAAGCTTAGCCCATTCCAAATGAGTGTTAGCCCACACCATATAAATATAATAGCCCATGATTTAATTAGTCTTCCTTTTAATCACTAAATTAATTCATAATTAATTCAAGATTAAAACTAATTAAGTAACATGACTTTATATTAATATATTATAACTTATAATATATTAATAAATCGTAAGTACACAACTCTCATAAAATTATCCATAACTAGTTCGGGTGAAGTGCAACCCAAATGGACCATGCCGGGTCGGGTCAAGTATATACCAAATAAGTTATGGGCTTAGACACCTTCTCCAACAGACTCCCACTTGGATAAGTCTAATAACTGTATTTGCCTATATTACTTCAGGAACCAACCGACAATCGTAGCTCTCGAAAACTCTTGTGAACTATGAAGCGCCATTTTAGATAAGTGATCATATAATCCTCTGCTCTCATGATATCAGCCGGACAAATACATGGAATAATGTCTTACTTATTGTCTAGCAGTTGTTTCTCGATTTCCGATTTGTTTGACAAAGAACTTAACTGAACACATCAATTTAGTTCTGACCAGGCCCGGTACATGGGTCAACACAAAATCATCGAGGGGCCCAGATATCGCTTCTATTTCTAGAAGGAACAGATAAAATTCGACTCATATGCTTGTTCTACTACTTATTGAATTGCACACAAAGGTACGTTTTATAACATCAAGTTACTGATGCGTTTACGTGCAATCAATGCATAACCAACTCATAGGTAACAACTCATATCTCTAGGTTTGAAGACTTATATGATATTACCGTCTCACGATCACTCGAGATAAATTCCATGAAGTGATACAAGTGAGCGTGGGTTTATTCCAATACTCATAACTTATGAGCACTCATGAACGTTGTAGCAACCATTGCTATGTCTAAACACCTTTAGCCATCTACAAACCCAATTCATGACAATCTTGATTCATACCTACTTCCGACGTATGACTGATTGTGGAAGTTTGAATAAATTAATTATTCTGGAAGTCAAAACATGCAAAACTGAAACAACAGTAAATAATTGACAATGATAGTAACACTTTACTCATAAATAAATCACACATTTTATTCATCATCAAACGTCGATTACATTTTACAAGTTTCAGAAAAATTATCTAATCTGTAAAACTAATATCGTCCCTGAGCCCGATGCGCCTCGCATGCTGCAAATGCTTAACCCTCGTCAGTCCCTTCGTAAGGGGATCCGCAGGGTTCTCATCTGACGATACCCTCTTTGCCACGAGGAGTCCCTCTTCTATCTTGTGTCTTATGAAGTGATATTTTCTGTCAATGTGCCGGGATCTGCCATGATCTCTTGGTTCCTTGGCTAAGGCAACCGCACTATTGCTGTCACAGAAAATCTCCATAGGCTCCTTAATAGCTGGTACAACTCCAAGGTCTCCGATGAAGTTCATCAGCCATATCGCCTCCCTTGCCGCTTCACTCGCTGCTATGTACTCTGATTCACAAGTCGAATCAGCTACAGTCTCCTGTTTGGAACTCTTCCAAGTGATTGCCCCTCCATTTAAGGTAAAGACCCAGCCCGACTGAGAGCGGAAGTTATCCCTATCAGTCTGAAAGCTAGCATCACTATACCCTACTACTCTCAAGTCATCACTCCCACCAAGGGTAAGGATCCAATCCTTAGTCCTCCGCAGGTACTTGAGAATATTCTTTACCGCAGTCCAATGAGCCTTGCCAGGGTTCCCCTGATATCTGCTGACCATGCTCAAAGCGAAGGCCACATCAGGACGGGTACAAGTCATAGCATACATGATCGAACCAACAGCGGAAGCATAAGGTAATCGACTCATCTCAGCTATCTCACCTTCTGTACTCGGGCTCTGAGCCGTGCTCAGTTTGACATTGCTTTGGATCGGTAATTCTCCTTTCTTGGAATTCTGCATGTTGAACCTTTTCAACACCTTATCCAAGTAGATACTCTGACTAAGTCCAATTAGTCTTTTACTCCTTTCTCTTAATATCCTTATCCCTAGGATATAGGTAGCTTCTCCAAGGTCCTTCATAGCAAAGCACTTCCCAAGCCAGGACTTAACCTCCTGCAAGGTTGGGATGTCATTTCCTATGAGTAGTATGTCATCCACATACAGTACCAAAAGCTAACTATACTCCCACTAGCTCTGACATATACGCAGGACTCATCTTCACTTCTTGAGAAACCAAACTCTTTGACCTTCTCATCGAAACAAAGATTCCAACTTCGAGATGCTTGTTTCAATCCATAAATGGATTTCTCAAGCTTGCACACTCTATTGGGGTACTCTGCACTGACAAAACCTTCTGGCTGATTCATGTAAACATCTTCAGCCAACTTTCCGTTAAGGAAAGCGGTTTTGACATCCATTTGCCATATTTCATAATCATGAAATGCAGCAATGGCTAGCATAACCCTAATAGACTTAATCTTTGCTACTGGTGAAAAGGTTTCATCATAATCAATTCCCTGAGTCTGAGTAAACCCCTTCGCAACCAGTCGAGCCTTATAAGTGTGCACCTTCCCATCCATGTCGGTCTTCTTCTTGAAGATCCATTTGCACCCGACTGTCTTACGGCCTGGTACATTGTCAACCAAGTTCCAAACTTGATTTTCATACATGGACTGTATCTCGCTGTCCATAGCCTCCTTCCATTTAGCAGACTCTGGGCCTGCCATGGCTTCCTTAACACTGTTAGGTTCATCCAGATTTACCAGTGTACTGTCACTGATAAATATATCACCTTCCGTAGTAATATGAAATCCATAATAAAACTCAGGTGTGTTCCTAACCCTTGTGGAACGCCTCGGAAGTACAGACTCGTCAGCTGGATCAACAGGAATTTCCTCCTCAAGTTGATTGCTAGTGTCTGAGGTTCCTTCACCAATCGAGTCTTGAATTTCTTCAAGGTCAATTTGCCTCCCACTGTCTCCTTGGCTTATAAATTCTCTCTCTCGAAAGACCCCTCTTCTAGCCACAAAGACCACATTCTCGTTAGGTCTGTAGAAGAGGTAACCAAAGGATTTTTGTGGATAGCCGATGAAAATACACCTTTCACTTCGAGGTTCGAGTTTGTCATGAGTTTCGCGCCTCACGAAAGCCTTGCAACCCCAAATCTTGATATGGTCTAGATTGGGAACCTTCCCAGTCCACATTTCATGAGGTGTTTTGGCAACCTTCTTTGTAGGGACTAGATTAAGGATGTGGGGGGCAGTCTCTAAGGCATACCCCCAAAAAGAGATTGGTAGCGAAGCTCGACTCATCATAGAGCGAACCATGTCCAACAAAGTTCGATTGCGCCTCTCAGCTACACCATTCAGCTGTGGTGTCTTGGGAGGTGTCAATTGTGAGACAATCCCACACTCCTTAAGATAGTCGAGGAACTCAGTACTAAGATACTCACCACCTCGATCGGATCGAAGCATCTTAATGTTCCTGCCCAATTGATTTTCTACTTCCTGTTTAAACTCTTTAAACCTTTCAAAAGTTTCTGACTTATGTTTGATTAAGTAGACATAACCATATCTACTAAAATCATCAATAAAAGTCACATAATAGCGATTAGCATCCCTTGTGGCGGTTTTGAATGGTCCACACACATCAGTATGTATAAGGTCCAACAAACCCTCACCCCTTGCACAAGTACCAGTGAAGGGTGATTTTGTCATTTTTCCAAGTAGACAAGACTCACAACTATCATCCGACTTGAGGTCGAACGATTCCAAGACTCCATCCTTTTGGAGCTGGCCTATGCGTTTCTTGCTTACATGTCCATGACGACAATGCCACAAAGATACTTTATCCAAGCTAGTAGAAGAATCAATACATAATACATTATTTCCTAAATTATCTACAACCGATATAGCTTCATACACACCATCACAAGGTAATGCTTTAAAATAAAGAACATTATTAAAGAAAGCATTAATACTACCAACTTCATGATCAAATGAAAAGGTAAAACCTTGTTTGTACAAAGCATGAAAGGAAATAATATTCCTCGCCATTTCAGACGAGTACACACATTTATTCAAATATAACTTTAACCCACGATCTAGCAACAAAGTATAAACTCCAATCTTGGTAACAGGTGCAACCTTCTTGTTCCCCATGATTAAGTTTATCTTTCCGTGCTCCACATCCTCACTTCTTCTTAGGCCCTGCAAGTCACAACAGATGTGAATACCACAACCTGTATCAAGAACCCAAGAATTAGAATATGGTGAGTTATTAGACAATATAGTGTAAATACCTGCATGGGATGGTTTCACTTTCCCATCCTTGACATCCTGCAAGTACTTTGGGCAGTTTCGCTTCCAGTGCCCCTTATTTTGACAATAGAAGCATTCAGCATCCTTAGGGATGGCAGAAGGAGTGATAGAACCACCTTTGGTTCCAGATAAGGAGCCTTCAAGGGACTTTCCCTTGGTACCCTTCGAAGGGTGCTTCCTCTTCTTCCCTTTGCCTTGCCCGATAGCCAAAACAGGGGTAGTAGTAGGAGTAGGAGTAGCAACCGACTTACTCTTAAGACCACTTTCGGCAGTCTTCAGAAGTCCTTGAAGCTTACTGAGTGTGACTTCCTCCTTGTTCATGTGGTATGTCATACGAAATTGATCATAACACGAGGGCAAGGAGTGCAAAATGATATCAATTGCCAACTCCTCAGGGAAGTTCACATTCAGTTTCATTAGACGGTCCACATACCTTTGCATTTTCTGCATGTGGCTCGTGATTGGTTCGCTATCCTTCATACGGGTAGTGATCATGGAGGAGATTATTTCATACCGCTCTTGACGAGCACTCTGATGGTACCTTTCCATCAGATCCTAATGCATCTCAAAAGGGTAATAGTCCTCATAGGACTTTTGGAGTTCAGCTGTCATTATGGCCATCATGATGCATGCCACCTTGGTGGCATCTCTTTCATGTGCCTGATACTCAGCGACCTCCTCAGGAGTAGCAGTGGAGTCATCAAGCTCTTTTAGCTCCTTATCGAGGACATATTCCTTGTCCTCGTAACGAGTAACCATCCTGATGTTCCGGATCCAATCCATGAAGTTGGAACCATCAAAGATGACCCTCCCACAAAGGTTCATGAGGGAAAAGGAGCCGGTAGGGTTAGAGCCCGAAGCTTTGTTGTTGGAAGACATCTGAAAAGAAGAAAACAAGTTTAGATTAGATATATCGAATCCTTAATAATACACCCAAATGTAATATTAAGGCTAGGATCCAACACAATATATTATAACTTAGAAGAGGGATGCCGTAATCTAAGTTATAATATATTTGAAGGTAGGTGAATGACGATTCACCAATTTCCACCATGAAAACGAAATGAATTATTAGGTTTAATTGGTTTTGAAATTCCTAGATTCCTTTGAGATTCATTGAACTTTTCAATGGCATGTTTCAATCTCGATTGTGCCCTTCAAGTTTTGTGACTGGGATGCCGAGGATCACAAAACAAGGTGTGAATAACCATGCAAATTCACTTGGTACCCTTAATATTATCACCTAATCAATGTGCCGGTTAACCACACACGCTCCACCGATCTATGATAAACATTAAGTCACCCTTCGTGATCCTTACTAGTCCAAGTTAGTGTGCCGGTTAACCACATACGCTCCACCAATGACTTGGTAAGGTACAAAGTGTGAATTTCATGGGTTAGCACCATATTCACATTTTCCTAAAGTAACTAAGATTGGGAATTTATAAAAGGTTTAGTTACTTTATAATATTCATCATACTTTTAATGAGAATTTATAAGTCCTTGTCTTACCCGTTCGGCTAACGACCCTCCACCAGTCAAGCAAGCGGTGGGTGAGAGTGGACACCCATTAAGTTGCCATTTTATAGGCAACAACCTTATACCCACCTTATAGACTGGCTTCGTGAATGAGGCGTACTAGCGGTAAGACGACTTTAATTTTATACATATATATAATAATTAACCATTAATGTTATAAATAGTATAAGGGTTGAATTTTAACTTTTAAAACTCTAAGGGTTTGGAATTAAAGTATATTAAAGTGTGTGTAACTTTACAAATTCCAAAACTTGAGGACAAGTTTTGAAACTATTCAAAACTTTTCATTTCATAACTTATGAATTGAAGGTTCATAAAAATGAAGACTCTTCATTTCCATGTAACTTATGTGTTTTAAGCGTGTGTTTAAAAGAAGTGACCTTTGGATATCCATAACTTGAGGACAAATTATGGACTCCATTAAAACACATAAATGATCAAGAATTAATCCTAAACAATTCAGCAAATAATTCCTATCATCTTCTAAATTCATAAGAACATGAACATGATCATCAAAGTTTCAAGAATTATATGAACACATACAAAGCATGAAATTTTGATATAAGCTATTGTAAATGGATTAGAACAACCATTACACCAACTAAAACAAGTTTTAAAACACCAAAACAGTTTAGGGTAATGTTTCTAGTCCATTTCCAGCAGCAAAAGTCGAAAATCTGCATTCTGAGGCTCCTACTCGCCGAGTGCACGAACCTACTCGCCGAGTAGGATGAGTTTACACATGAACTCGGCGAGTCCCCCTATGGACTCGGCGAGTTCATCAGTCAGACAGCAAAAAATCGACTTTTTATCACTATTTTGCATCAAGTATCAAACAAACAAGCCTAGGCTCTGATACCACTGTAGGGTTTTGAGCATTCTAACACTTCCTAAGTGTACATGCAACCCTATTAAACCTTGGATCTATGTTTGTCTAAGATACATGCAAAATATTATTTTCCAAGGTTTATAACCTATCTAGCATGGCATGGGGTACTTTTAACCATAAAAGAACTAGATAAATTACATACCTTTTGTTGATTGTTGATTCCTTGGAGTTTGAGAGCCAAGCACCAATAATGTGAATGCCTCAAATGGAAATCACAAATCACCACAAACTTGGAAAATGTATGAGAGAGTATACTAACTCTTGATTTTGGCCACCACACTTACACACACATTAGTGTCTTTTTCATGCAACATAAGCTTGTTTATATAGTGTACATGGTTAGGGTGAAACCCTAATAACCCATGTCTTTTCCTCTTCCAAGGATCCATGGGTAAAAGCTCCATGGATCATCCATGGACTTCCATATATGCTTAGCCCATTCCAAATAAGTGTTAGCCCACACCATATAAATATAATAGCCCATGATTTAATTAGTCTTCCTTTTAATCACTAAATTAATTCATAATTAATTCAAGATTAAAACTAATTAAGTAACATGACTTTATATTAATATATTATAACTTATAATATATTAATAAATCGTAAGTATACAACTCTCATAAAATTATCCATAACTAGTTCGGGTGAAGTGCAATCCAAATGGACCATGCCGGGTCGGGTCAAGTATATACCAAATAAGTTATGGGCTTAGACACCTTATCCAACAGACTCGCCCTTCTTTTTGTTCCAAAATTTCTTTTTGTTGCCACTTTCTTTGGGTTGTTAGGGGATGGTTGCCATAAACCTATGGCACTCTCCATGATCCACCAGTGTTTGTGCCATACGTTTGGTACTGTCAAAGGTAGGTGGGTTTGCAGCTACCAAGTTTCCTTGAATCTGGGGAGATAGACCTCAAATGTATCGTTACACCTTTTTACTCTCCAGGGTGAAGATCCCGAGACATAGCACTGTCACTAAATCTAGCAGTGTAGGTTGCAATGTCGGAGTCCTTCATCGTCAGACTCCAGAGTTCTTGCTCTAGCTTTTGCACTTCGCCCCTCGGGCAGTATTTTGCTAGCATCAGAATATTCAAGTCTTCCAATCTCATGGCGTTGGCTACTGGGAGAGTCAACGATTTGACATAGCCGTTCCACCAAGAAAGGGCTTTATCCATGAATGTGCATGCTGCAAATTTGAGATTTCTAGCTTCAGGGCATGCGCAAATTTCAAACACCGATTATGTCATTTCGAACTAGCGTGTTAGAGCAATGACACCCCGATGCTGTCAAAAGGCTTGGGTTTACAATTTGTATCCCTCGGATGTCGCTTACTATCTCCCTGGCTAGCATTATTGGTACCGCCTCCTAACCCACTGGCGCCATTCGTGCTAATTTGTGCCATAGCAACTGCCACAGCGGCTATTGCAGCAGCTTGGAAAATAGCAGTGTCCATCTGCGGAGGTGATGGCGGTGGCGGAATTGGTGATGTGTTGTTGACATGCCTGATAGATTTGCGTGGTGGCATCTTTCTACCACAAGGTTTAAGAGTGGAATAATGATAAGTCTTTGATAATGGCTATGAATCGAGCATTATCGAAACAGGGTGTCTTAAATATTTAGTTACGTTGACTGCGCAAGAATAACAGCAAAAAGACACATGAAGGGTCTAGTTGTATAGTTCTACAGTGTCGAAAAATAATCCTATAATATTTTAAATTTATCTTCTGTTTTTTTAGTGTTTCTTGGTATATAGTGTTGGTAAGTTTTAATTTTAATGTTTTTCACCACGACCATTCCCAAACACATGTTGGTCGTATCTCAAATGAATATAGTTGATACTACTATATTTATCCCAAATATGATTACATAACTATCTAGGCTTAACCGTAGTGTCCAACTTATCTAAATACTTTTATGTAGTTCTTTCTATGATACTGTTTCTGGTATGTATTCATGTATGTACACTTTTATAAAAATATTGATATTTTTAAAAGTATACTTTTAGTGAGAGTGTTTTAGCCCCATTGTATTTATAGTTGTATATCTTATATGGTTTGGTATACTTAGTTCACTATAAACAATGCTCTGATACCAATCTGTCACACGCCCGAACCGAGTAAACGGAAGAAACGTCCGAGGGTGGGTGACGTCATGTACAGTATCATAATAATTGCATAATAGAGATCAAAGCATTACAAACATTCTATTGATAATTTAATATGTACATTGTATTTGAATCATTGTTTGACTCCAAGAGCATACAACAAAATATAAGACGTAACATGTGATAACTAGTAAATCTAGGGTCAAGTAAAGTCTTGATTGTAAACATGTACAAATAAATATACAATGTAATCTTGTTGCAATTGCTTCTTATAAATAAAAAATGACATTGTTATATGAGTACATATATGTGCGTAGTTTTAATAAACATTTAGAAGACCAAAATAGATCAAATATGTAATACATAAATCAAAAATGGGCTTTGCTTTAAGGTTTTCGGCCAATAAATCCTCTTGACCGAAAACCCTTTTAATGGTGACCTTAAAGACCCAAAAACCCTTCCATGAGCCATAACAAAACCGAAATTAACAAGATAGGACCACCCTAGGATCGAAAACCCTTCTAGTGGAGACAATAAGTTCGAAAACTCTCCCATGCAAGCCATAGAAACCGAAAACTACCCCCTTTGGCTAAGTGAATTCGGTTGGGTGTAGTATCCAAGGCATTGACCTTGCAAATTAGCATCTTCTCTTTACCTCCCTTTAACCACTGAATTCCTATACCCTACACAATAATATACAGCTTGCATCTATATAAGGCACTTAAATTACCATCATGTAAAGATAAAGGGAACCCCCCCTCCCCCCCATAAATACCTTGGCCGAGAGGCCATTTTGCAACAATCCAAAGGATAACTTACTTCGATTTCTCCATCTCCGTCTCAAAAACAAGTTAGAGTCTCCAAGGGTTCTTCATCATCTTGGGATTTTCGAGTTTTAGGTAAGATGGTTCATGAAACTCTAGCTTTTCCATGTAATTTTTATGTTGATTCCATCATTTTTACACACATTTTTGTGTGTTAGATTACTAGGATACTAACACATCCAAGAATCTCTTCAAGTTCACACAATGAACTAGGCTCGAAAACTCTCATCTTTTCCTCCAATCCACCCAAAAATTTTTCCAAGGTGAGCTTCATACCCCAATTTTCGAGTTTTACATGCTTTTAGGGGGGGATACAAGTCAAAATATATTTGTCCTTTGGATACTTGCATGTCTCATCTTTATTACATGAATATGGTACTCTTCACACAAAATTTTCGTGACATATAGAGTCTTATTTGCAAAGATAACAAAATATAACTTATTTTGTGTTAAATATGTTAACCAGAAAATATGAGTTGTACAAACTACAAATTTTTGGTAATTTTTACTAAAAATAGCTTTTCTAGTAGAAATGGTTATATGTTTAGTCATCACTATTTTGGTGGGGTTAAAAGCCAAGTATATTATGTTTTAATAACATATATAAACACTAAAGAAGATTACAATTGGATATTTTTATAGTGTTTGTATAAATATTCTACACAAAAACATAAAGGCAAACATTAATGGGTGTAGTTTGGGATTCACAAAACCATACTTTTATAACGTTTCAATGGTATAAATATTCTGTTAAACAAGACAAAGGGAGTCGTAGTTCACGTAAATCTGTTAATGCTCTAGTGATACATTCTCTTCACCGTACCTACCTAGCATAAATTTTAAGTCCTGCATTATAACCAGAGTCTCCTAGAGGGAGAGCGAGATAGTTGTGTATAGATCTATATGGGATTGACAACCCAACACCTGAGCTGTTCGCTACAGTTAGACCGACAAGTCTAGGATGACAAATATCTACCAATTCCGATGCCTGAAGAACGTCGTATAGGTATAACAGTCACATTAAGCATGGTTATAATAACTCACGTAGGGATTAACTATACTATCTCGGTTTAGGGGAAGCTTACATTTCATCGGTTTTATAAAAATATATAAGACTACATACTTACTTTCAGTACATTATTGCTTACATTTCTTGTCTTAGGGTTTAAGACTATAGTTCACTTATAAGAAAATATTGGATTTTCTGGAAGCATACATACATTATCATTTTGCAAGGAAAAAGATACAACAGACCTACATACATTTTTAGTGTTGGATATAGGACGAATAGCCCATTTTATAGAAAATAACGGATTTTCTAGAAGAGTACAAAACTATTTTATACAAAGCAATTATAAACCCTTTTCATACAAAATGATTATGAACTCACCAACATTATTGTTGATGCTTTTCAAAATTACTTGCATTCTTAGGGAACCAGTAATCAGGTATTAAATCTTTTGAGAGCAGGAGTTGCAGAATTATGGATTTCTATATTCAGTCATTTGTTGTGTAATTTTTGAACAAACACAGTATGTAAACTTGTATTCTCAATGTAAGCTGTGTGGGTAGCTATGTTTCATTTATATTCAACTGTTACGATACTATACAATGACATCAACCGCCCCCGGATGTTTCCGCCGTCCTGGTTCAGGGGTGTGACATAACCATACAAAGCACCGTCTTCACCAAAACCTAAGTGGGTACATGTTTACTAATTTCCTGAGAATACAAGTGGTTTTGAAAAGAGAATGTTAACAATTCATTTGGTGAGTTCATAAGTATTTTGTATGAGAAATAAGTGTCTTTGTTCCTTGAAAATGATAGTATGTTCTTCCAGAAAATTCAATATTTTGTTTTATATGGAATGTAGTCTTAAATGTTCCAAGACTAAAATGTATATATATTGTTGTACTTTGTAGTAGTATAGTGTAGTTTTATATCTTTATAAAACTATTTGAATGCTTTTTTTTCAGAAATGTAAACTGTATTGTACTAGAAAAAAATGTACTATAATCGTATCTGTGTAAGATTTGTATGTTTCCTGAAATGTAACTGTAATAACTAGGAAATAATATAATGTAGTTTTAAATAAATAAAACCATTTGAAGACGTGTATGTATTCGTAAACCAAACGTATTGTTAATACCCCTTGTGAGTTATTATAACCATACTAATGCGACTAGATGGCTTGAACGACATTCTTCAGGCGTCGGAACTGTAACGACATTTGTCACCCCAGACCTGCCGGTCCAATTGTAGCTAACTGTTTAGGTTCTGGATTGTCAGTCCCGTATAGATCTATACATAATTGTCTCGCACTCTTACGGGAGATTCTGGTTATAATTGTAGGACTTTTTTGGAACTTAAATAATTACTTGAAGATGTGTCTTACAATCCCATATTAACTGTTTTATGTGTATTATGATGAAAACTCCTTCTCTTGTAAGTGTATGTATCGTTCGTTTACATGGTATAAATATTTATACTTTCAAAACAGTTATATCTTTGTCCCCAAAGGGTTAAATGGTGTGAACGTTCCATAAACTATACCTTTTATAGTTTATATAAATGTTCCGTTGAAATAGTCAATCCTTTGTATACTATTATCAAATTTGTCACGATAATAAAATGAAATGAGATAATTATATATGCTCGTTTATATAATTATACTCTTTTTGCTCGCATGTTACAAAAAGGGGTTAAAGTTTTATTGCATCAAATTTGTATCCATACATATATTTATATTTAATAAAAATATAAATGTAACAGTTTGTATATTAACACAATTTTTCTTGTGTTTTACTTGTATCCCCCCCCCCCCCCTAAAACATATAAAAATCGTGAAAACTGTAGGGGTATGAACTCACATCGGGTGTGTTTTTGGTTGAATACGAAGTGATAGTGTTGATCCTCGGGTTAGAACTCGTGTATAGTCGTAATCCTAATACTTGTTAACACATAATATATATATATATATGTAAATTTCATGAACTAGTAATTAAAGTATTAAACAATACTAGTTTATGTAAGAAATACTTACAAGGTTTCCTAAGAAGTTAATCTTGAAGGAATAGATTCTTGGGAATGGTTTCAATGTGTTATTGAGAGACTGATGAACATTTGATGATTGTTCATATTGGTACTAAGAGGAAAATGTGAAAGATTTTGGGACGAAATGAGAGAAATGGTTGGTGATTTCGGCCCTAATGCTTATAAAGGGGGTAAGGATGACGTGGTTTGCATTAAAATGTGTGATTTATCATGTTGAATATTGTGCCTTTGGATAAGATGGGTGGTTCTCGGCCTATCCTCCACACCGAGAACCATGATTTTGGTCAAAAGGTCCAACCGAGAACTAAGGGTTCTCGGTCCATAGTGTCTTCGGTCAAAGGATGTTCTCGGTCACACAAGGGGGATCTCGGTCTATGAGGGTTCTTGGTGGGGAGGGATTTCAGTCATAAGTGTTCTCGGCCTCGCATGAATTCGACCAAGAAGGGTTTTTGGCCTAGAATGAAATTTGATTCCCCAAACCGAAAATTCTAAATTAAGGCCCGATGTTTATACTTTCTGCTTTAAGAATAAATAAATTGACTTTTAATTTGACGTGTTTGACTTCCATTGACTTGCTTTGACTTTTGTTGACCCGAAATAATCGGTTGCTACATTATCCCCCCGTTAGAGGGAATTTCGTCCCGAAATTATTTCTAAAGTGGGTACTCATGAACTATGGGAAGAGATGTGGGTATTTTTGTTTCATCTGATATTCTCGCTCTCAAGTAAATTCAGGTCCTCGCTTTGCGTTCCAGCGGACCTTCACTATTGGTATACGGCTTTGTTTCATTCTGTTGGTTTCCCCGTCCATGATTTCCACAGGCTCCTCTACGAAGAGAAGACTCTCGTTTATCTCGATTTCATCGAGTGGGATTACAAGTGTCTCATCAGACAGACACTTCTTTAGATTGAACACATGGAAGGTGGGGTGTGTGTTACTGAGTTCCTACGGTAGTTGAAGTTTGTAAGCTACCGAGCCGACTCTAGCAAGAATCTCGAATGACCCTATATACCTTGGATTTAGTTTTCCATGTTTTTCCAAGGTGAAACCTTTTGCAGGACGCGGTCACCAACCTCGAACTCCAAGGGCTTTCGTCTTTTATCTACATAGCTCTTTTTTCGGTCCCTAGATGCTTTCGGTCGTTCTGGGATTTGGACGATTTATTCTGTTGTCTCTCGTATGATCTTGGGACCAGTCAGAGTGCTGTCAGGAACTTGTTTCTTTTCTAGTTGCGTATCACCCACTTCAGTCCATCACAGAGGGGATCTGCACTTACGGCCATACATGGCTTCAAATGGAGCAACTCTGATGCTAGTGTGATAGCTGTTATTGTACGAGAATTCGACGAGTGGTAAATGGGTATCCCAAGCTTTACCAAAGTCTATCACTCAAGCTCTCAAAATGTCTTCCAACGTCTGAATTGTTCTCTTGCTTTGACCATCGGTCTGGGATGGTATGTTGTACTCATGTCGAGTTTGGTTCCCAAGGACTTTTGCAGTGATTGCCAAAACCGTGAGGTAAATCTACTATCTCTGTTAGAGATAATGGATATTTGTACACCATGAAATCGTACAATCTCTTTAATGTACGTCCTGGTTAGCTTCTCTATCTTGTTGGTTTCTTTTATTGGCAGGAAGTGCGTGGATTCGGTCAACCTGTCAACGATCAACCAGAAGGTGTCGAGTCCACCTGTCGTCTTCGGTAACTTGGTGATGAAGTCCATGGTTATCTGCTCCCACTTCCAATCGGGTATTTCTAGTTGTTGAAGTAAACCCGACGGCTTCTGGTATTCTACCTTGACTTTGGCGCAAGTCAGGAACTTGCCCACATAGGTAGCAATTTCTTCTTTTATGTTTGGCCACCAATAAAATTTCTTAAGGTCCATGTACATCTTGTCTAATCTGGGATGAACAGAGTATCTAGTCTTGTGTGCTTCATTAATGACAACGTCTCTGTACCCACTAAACTTCAGTGTACAGATTCGATTCATGAGGAAACGAACTCCATCACCCTTAACTTCCAGGTTTTTATCCATTCCTCTAAAGGCTTCACCTGCCACATTCCTGGGTTTCAAGGCTTCCAAATAATCCTCTTTGATCTGCATGGACAGGTGTGAATGGATGGTTATGGTTAATGAATTTACTCGCCAACCCGAGTATTCTTTTCGATAGTGAATCTCGCATTCGTAATCATTTAGTAGTTCTACCCATCGTCGCTTCCTCATGATGAGTTCCTTTTGATCAAAGATGTGCTGGAGGCTCTTATGATCCGTGAAGATTGTGCACTTCGTACCATAAAGGTAGTGCCTCCAGATCTTCAGAGCAAATACTACTGCTCCAAGTTCGAGGTCATGTGTGGTATAGTTGACTTCGTGGTTCTTAAGCTGTCTCGAGGCATAGGAAACGGCCTTTCCTCGTTACATAAGAAGGCAACCTACCCCTTTCTTGGACGCATCACATTAAACTACAAAATCTTCCATCCCTTCTAGGAGGGACAAGATAGGGGCGCTGCATAGGGCTCGCTTTAGTGTTTGGAAAACAATTTCTTATTTCTCCTCTCAGTTGAAGGTTACACCCTTCTGAGTCATGGTGGTGAGTAGCTTTGGGATCTTAGAGAAGTTTTGTATGAACCTCCTGTAGTAGCTAGTGAGGCCTAAGAACTGACGAATTTCAATTGGAGTTCTTAGTGTCACCCAGTTTTCGATCGGTTTGATTTTGGAGGGATCTACATGTATTCCTTCCTCGCTGACCACATGACCTAGGAAATCCACCTTTTGAATCTAGAATTCGCATTTAGAGAACTTAGCATACAACTTCTCTACCCTTAATGTTTCCACGACTGGTCGTAGGTGCTGACCGTGCTCTTCCTTACTTCGCGAGTAGACTAGTATGCCGTCGATGAAAACTATTACGAATTTTTCTAAGTAAGGTCGATATACACGGTTCATCAGGTTCATGAACACTACGGGTGCATTTGTTAATCCGAAGGGCATTGCTATGAATTCATAGTGACCGTAGCGAGTTCTAAATGCGGCCTTGGGAATATCTTCCTCCTGGACTTGTAGCTGATGGTATCCTAATCTTAGGTTGATCTTTAAGAAGAAACTTGCTCCTTTAATTGGTCAAAGTGGTTGTTGATTCGAGGTAAAGGGTATCGATTTTTTATGGCGAGTTTATTTAGTTTCCGGTAATCTATACACATGAGAAACGATCCATCCTTCTTTTTTACGAATATATATATATATATATATATATATATATATATATATATATATATATATGTAAATTTCATGAACTAGTAACTAAAGTATTAAACAATACTTGTTTATGTATGAAAGACTTACAAGGTTTTCGAAGAACTTATCTTAAAGGAATAGTTTCTTGGGAATGGTTTGAATATGTTCTTGAGAGATTGATGAAGATTTGATGATTGTTCATATGGGTACTGAGAGAAAAATGTGAAGGATTTTGGGATGAAATGAGAGAAATGGGGGGTGATTTCGGCCGTAATCCTTATAAAGGGGGTAAGGATGACGTGGTTTGCATTAAAATGTGTGATTTATCATCTTGAATAGTGTGCCTTTGGATAAGATGGGTGGTTCTCGGCCTATCCTCGAAATCGAGAACCATGATTTTGGTCAAAAGGTCTAGCCGAGAACTAAGAGTTCTCGGTCCATAGTGTCTTCGGTCAAAGGGTGTTGTCGGTAACACAAGGGGGATCTCGGTCTAAGAGGGTTCTCGGTGGAGAGGGATTTCGAATAAGTTTTCTCGGCCTTGCATGAATTCGGTGAAGAAGGGTTTTCGTCCTAGAATGGAATTTGATTCCCAAAACCGAAAACTCTAAATTAAGGCCCAATTTTTATACTTTATGCTTTAAGAATAAATAAATTGACTTTTAATTTGACGTGTTTGATTTCTATTGACTTGCTTTGACTTTTGTTGACCCGAAATATCCAGTTGCTACACATATAAAGGCTAGCATGCATATCTACTCCATACTCAACATATCAACAATATCAGGTCATCAAACCAATGGGCCGACCTTAGTGCCTTCGACCTGAAAGTATAGTGAGGAAAACTCACCTCACAGCTGAATAGAACTGATAAGGCCCGACTCCGAATCTCAGCTCTCAAGGCAAATGTCTACAATGATCGAGTGACCAATTCCACCAAAATCCCAACAATATCCAAAATACCCTCAAAAGTCAAACTTGGTAAAACTCAAAGTCAACTGGTCAATGTCCATAAACCCACTGAGTCAACCCAGCCGACTCAACCCAACTGAGTCAACCTAGCCGAGTTAACTCGAAAATGGCTAATCCATACGAGTACGTTGGGCGTAGTCCGAGGTACGCGCAATGTACACAAGGCTTTGCAGAAACCACCATCGGGGTGGCTGACCGCGTACACGGGGCATACACCAGTATACGCGGGGCATACCCTCACAGATCCAATTCCTTCATTAAGTGCTTAATGGCTTTAGCACTTGAGCTCATACTTCAGATCCAAGGTCCAGAGGCATACTATGGTCATAAGATTCCCAACTTTATGACTTTCCACGTTCAAAAAGTCCTTAATTCAAGGTCTTAATCCATTAAGACCTTCTACAAGAAGCATGGAGCCAAACTAGCTAAAGGGACCCCATTTTTATGGCTTAGAACCCTTCCTAGGGGTATGAAAGGACAACCGAAAACGTCCAAAACCAAACCTGCATAGAAATGGGGCTTTTGAGACAAAAAGGACATCATAAATTTACCAAAATAAGCTCCAAAAAAACAAAGCATCAAGGTGGAAACCTTTTACCTTCTGGAGCTTCCTAAGATGGTGATGATCCAAGATCCACAAGCTTGCTTCAACTTCTAAGCTCCTTGATGCAACTCCTTCTTCCTTAAGCACACAAAGAACACACTTTAGCTCAAAACACTCTCTTATGGGGTTAGGTTTTGCCAAAAATGACTCAAGATTCTTGAAGGCAAAAAAGATGAGGGCAAATGATCCATAAAGGTGCTAAAACACCCCACAAACTGTCACACCCCCAAACCAGAACGGCGGAAACGTTCGGGGGTGGATGACGTCATGCGTAGTATCACAACAATTGTATCATAACAATCATAGTAAACACAACCAAACATTGAATACATATATGAAAAAGGTTTACATCTGTTTGAAACATAGTTTGTATACATCAAAAGTAAGATCAAAATAGGAAGACGTGACTCTATACGCTCCGTCTTCTCAAAACTTCAGGAGGTACCTGTCTACTGATTCTCTGAGAATACAAGCAGTTTTGAAAGAGTATCAACATAAAGCTGGTGAGTTCATAAGCATGTTTTTGTAGTGAAAACCTGTCTTTAAATCTGTAAAATGTTTGTATGCTTTCCAAGAAAATCCAATATTTTCTAACATATGTTTTTGATACTATGTTCTGTAGTAGTGTAAAATGTATTAGTTTGCATGTCTGATTTCCAACAACTGTATTGTATAACGTTCTTTTGAATAAGAATCCCATTGTATGAAAACCCTGGCTATCACTAGTAATGTATAAAATGTTCTACTTGAAAACCCTGGTTACTACTAGTGATGTATAGTAGTTTCATTTCTTAAAATAAAACTATGAGTTGAGATCTCTGGAATCCTCTAGTTATAGTATGTACTAGTTTTATTAATGAAAATAAAACTAATGAAGAATGAAATTCCGTAAACAATAAGGTTAGTTTATACTATTGTGAGTCGTATAACCATGCTTCATATGACCTAGTGACGTCTACGACGTTCTTCAGGCGTCGGACATTATGATATTTGTTACCCCAGGCATGCCTGCCTAACTGTAGCTAGTAGTTCAGGTGTGGGATTGTCAATCCCGAATAGATCTATTCATAAATCTCACGCTTTCCCTTCAGGAGACTCTGGTTGTACTATGATAGGATTTAACCTGGACCCCGAAGGGTATAATTGAATTGTTGTCTCACAATCGTGTATTAACTAGTTTACGTGTGGTTCTGTATTGTTCTTTTGTATTTGAATCCATTATATACTTGTAGTGTAATAATAATTATACTTAAATAATTATTAAATGATGTACTCTTGAAGTAATGTATTGCATAAACTAACTCTGTCATAGTTTATATGTTTAGCAATGTATAACTTTGAATTTGTAAAACTGTGTATTGAAAACCCCAAACTATACCTATTATAGTTTGCATGTAAGTTGTGTACTTGGTTCATGTATTGTTCTGAAAATTATTCAATTATGGTTGTACTTTGAAACGTCTCTTATGCTCAACATGTTACAAAAGGGATAAAATATCTAAATATTTTATAAAACATGGAAATATTTTGGTTGTATCAATTGCATAAGTTTTAAAACTTGTTGAAATTCTTTTCTACAAAATCATATGTGTTTGGCTTGTACTCCCCCCTGAAAACATTTAAAAACGTTAAAAAAAACGTAAGGGTATGAACTCACTGATTGTTGGGTGTAAATGTTGAATTGGAAGATCCTCGAGTTGTTGTACGTGGCACTTAACGGAATCCTAGTATCAAATAAATACGTACATGTATCTAAATTAGCGATTTCGTTAGATAAAGTGTTAGGAAAATACTTGTTTTTGGTTAAGGAATGTTACCGGCACTTGATTGAATCGAGGGAACGGGTTTTTCACCACTTAGGAGGCATGTACGGCCATGAACAAGGGTTTACGGCCGTGAAGTGTGGTTTACGGTCGACATGAAATTTACGGCCATGAACAGGGTTTACGGCCGTGAAGTGGGGTTTACAGCCTCTGACGATTTGATGAGTGTACGACCGTAATCGAGTTTACGGCCTTTGAATATTTGAAGATTTGAAGCATGTACGGCCGTAAACTCAAGAACAATGATGTTGGATTTTGATGAAAATGTGTTCTAAATGCTCCGAAATGACTCCCAACGGCGATTCTCGATGATTTCTGGAAGAATAAGGGCGTTTTTGGACTTTACGGTCAAGAGTCTAGACAGAGAAGGAGAGAGTTTTCGGCCAAGAAGCTTAAAATGAAGGTGGGGGTCCTGTATTTATAGGCTGAGAGGTATGGTCGGTGGTGGGGTCCACCTGGCATTGACCGCAAACTGGTTTACGGCCGTAAACTCGTTCTGACCGCAAACATGTTTTTTTTCGAGAAAAAAATCCGAGTTTTCGCATGATTTCTGGTTCCGACTCGTACATAAAGTTCAATTATATAACTAAATGACTTTCCAAACCGAAGGAATTTGACGAGACTCAAATACAATTCAAATCTTTTATAACGGAAGTTGATTAACGGTAACGGAAAAAGTTTCGGGTTGTCACATCATCCCCCCGTTAGAGGGAATTTCGTCCCGAAATTCAAACATAGAATACAAATCATGTACCCGGAAAGAGATGCGCAGATTTCTGTTTCATCTGATCTTCGCGATCCCAAGTGAATTCTGGTCCTCGCTTGGCATTCCAACGGATCTTCACTAACGGTATGCGACTTTGTTTCGTTCATTTGACATCCCGATCCATGATTTCTATGGGTTCCTCTACAAAGTGTAAGCTCTCGTCTAGTTCGATCTCGTCGAGGGGAATCACAAGTGTCTCATCGGACATACACTTCTTTAGGTTCGACACATGGAAGACGGATGTACGTTGCTAAGTTCTCGGGCTAAACGAAGTTTGTATGCTACGAGACCGATCCTAGCGAGGATCTCGAATGGTCCAATGTATATTGGATTCAGCTTTCCATGCTTTCTGAAGCGTATCATGCCTTTCCAGGGTGAGACCTTCAAAAGGACACGGTCACCAACCTGGAACTCCAAGGGTTTCGTCTCTTATCGGTGTAGCTCTTTTGTCTGTCTTGTGAAGCTTTTAGTCGTTCCCGGATTTGTACGATCTTTTCGGTAGTCTCTCGGATGATTTCTGGACTAGTGAGAGTGTTGTCGGGGACTTGCCCTTTGGCTAGCTGTGTGTCACCCACTTCTGTCCAACACAGAGGGGATCTGCACTTACGGCCATACAAGGCTTTAAACAGCGCAACCTTGATACTGGTGTGATAGCTGTTGTTGTAAGAGAATTCGACCAAGGGCAAATGGGTATCCCACGAATTACCAAAATCTATGACGCATGCTCTCAACATGTCCTCCAAGGTCTGAATAGTTCTCTCACTCTGCCCGTCTGTTTGTGGATGGTAAGATGTGCTCATATCCAGCTTAGTTCCAACAGCCTTCTGTAGAGACTGCCAAAATCTCGAGGTAAACCTGCTATCTCGATCGGAGATAATGGACACAGGCACACCATGCAGACAAACTATCTCTTGGATGTAGATTCGTGTAAGTCTCTCCATTTTCAAGTTTTCCTTGATCGGCAGGAAGTGGGCGGATTTAGTCAGTCGGTCGACAATTACCCAGATGGCGTCGTGCCCACTCGGAGTCTTGGGTAACTTTGTGATGAAATCCATTGTAATCCTTTCCCACTTCCACTCAGGTATTCCTGTTTGCTGGAGAAGACCTGAGGGCTTTTGATATTCTACTTTCACCTTGCCGCAAGTCAAACACTTGCCCACGAAGATAGCGATCTATGCTTTCATGTTTAGCCACCAATAGAGCTGTTTGAGATCCAGATACATCTTATCTGAACCTGGGTGAACGGAGTATCTAGTCTTGTAAGCTTCATTCATGATAACATCCCTGTAACCGCCGTACTTCGGGGTCCAGATTCGGTTCATGAAATAGTAAACTCCATCTCCCTTGACCTCTAAGTTCTTTTCCATTCCTCTCAAGGCTTCATCCGACATGTTCTCTGGTTTTAAGGCTTCCAGCTGAGCCTCTTTGATTTGAGCGGATAAATGGGAATGGATGGTCATTGTCAGCGCCTTCACTCTACGACCAGAATACACTTTTCGGCTGAGGGCATCGGCTACTACATTGGCCTTTCCGGGATGATAGCGTATTTCGCACTAGTAATCACTGAGTAGCTCTACCCACCGCCGCCGCCTCATGTTTAACACTTTCTGATCGAAGTTATGATGTAGGCTCTTATGGTCGGTGAAGACAGTGCACTTGGTTCCGTAGAGATAATGTCTCCATATTTTTAATGCAAAGACCACTGCTCCCAACTCTAGATCATGAGTTGTATAATTGACTTCGTGTGTTTTCAGTTGTCTCGAGGCATAGGCAATAACCTTTCCTCGCTGCATAAGCACACATCCTAGGCACTGATTGGATGCATCACAGTAGAAAACGAAGTCCTCCGTCCCTTCGGGCAGAGACAGGATAGGTGCGGTGCATAGTGATGGGTTTTATACAAACAATCCTATGTGTGCATGCAACCCTAGATATGGATCTATGTTTTCACTATTAGTTACACAACATTATGAACAAATGAAAAACCCTAGAATGCTCCTAGTATTTTCGAAATTCATAAAGGAGAAAGGATTACATACCTCTTGTTGTTATGTTGTAATAACGACTTGTATCTTGAATCTTCTTGTCTTTGAAAGCAAGTACCACAAGTGTATTACCTCTAATGGCTCACAAACACCAAGAGCAAATGGAGAGGCAAGAGAGACAGAGGGGAGAGGTAGAAAATCGGCTCTAGGAACTCTAGGGATCAAGTGGCCGATTTTCCTATGCCAAGGGGTCCTTTTATAGGTGTAGGGATTAGGATTTCAGTCCTTGTCCTTATCTGGTTGCTTAGCCACCAAGCAGCCCAAAGGATAATTCTAGAATCCTTACCTTGGATGAATTCTAGAGCCTTATCTCCTTGAATTCGTCCACCCTATCATATAGGGTATCCCTTGCCCTATTTTTCAACTATCACATAATTACAGTTTAGTCTCCAAGTTCAATTAACTTCTTTTGATCACAAAATTAATTCTTAATTAATTCTTGACCAATGTTAATTAAAGAATTATGATTTCTCTTTTAATATATTATTCTTATAATATATTAATAAACCATAATAACCTCTTTCTCTATTATTTCTCCAGTCAAGTTGTTTCGGTGAAGGCAACCCAAAAGGACCATGCACAACCGCGTCAAGTACTTACCAAATATGGTTGCGGGCTTAGACACTAATTCAATAGTCTCCCACTTGTATAAGTCTAGTAACCATAAATGAAAGTAGAATCCGATTTGCAATCGTAGCTCTCAAAGACGTTGTCAAACTCTGATCTTATCAGTAACCTGTCCTTTAGATAAGGGACCGTATGATCCTCTGTTCTAGATATCGTATGGACAATCACATGGAACATAGTCATACTTATTTTCCAGCAATTTGTTTCTCGATCTCAGATTCGTTTGACATAGAACTTAATTGAACACATCAATTCAGTCCTGAGCGGGCCCGACACATAAGTCAAACCAAATCATCGAGGGGCCCTGTTATCTCTTTTACCCTCTTAGGATAAAAGGAACAGATAAACTTCGACTTATATGCATTTAATATTCACTAATTAAACCATACACAACAATGCGTTTTATAACATCAAATTACTGATGCGTTTTCGCATTATCAATGCATAACCAATCAGAAAATAATAAACCATATATCTAGGTTTTAAGACCATATGATATTATCGTCTTGTGATCACTCGTGATAAATTCCATGAAGTGATTCCAGCAAGCGTGGGTTTATTCTAATGCTCAAAACTTGTTCATAAGCACTCATGAACGTTGTAGCAAACCTTTGCTATGTCTAATACCTTTTTAGATAATCTACATACCAATTCATGTCAATCTTCATTCATACCTACTTCCAACATATGAACGACTGTGGACTGTTCGAATAATCTTATTATTCAGGAAGTCAAAACATGCAAAATGAAACAATAGGTAAAAAATCAACATAAGACAGTAACTTTACTAATAAATAATACTCATTTATTTAATCATCAAATGTTAATTACATTTATCTATTACACGTTTGTAAACTATCTAATCCAAACTAATATCGTCCTTCAGTCCAATGCTCCTAGCGTGCTGCAAATGTTTAACCCTACTCAGTCCCTTCGTAAGCGGATCTGCTGGGTTATCCTCCGACGATACCCTCTTCACTTTGAGTAGTCCTTTTTCTACCCGATGTCGAAAAAAGTGATATTTTCTGTCGATATGTCGAGATCTACCGTGATCCCTCGGTTCCTTGGTTAAGGCAACCACTCCTTCATTATCACAGAAAATTTCCATAGGCTCTTGCATGGCTGGCACGACTCCAAGGTCTCCACTGAAATTATTCAACCATATTACCTCTTTTGATGCTTCGCTCGCTGCAATGTACTATGTACGTTGAATCGGCTACTGTCTCTTGCTTGGAACTTTTCCAAGTCATTGCTCCTCCATTAAGGGTAAAGACCCAGCCCGACTGCGAACAGTAGTTGTCCCTGTCGGTCTGAAAACTGGCGTCACTGCACCCTCGCACCTTTAAGTCATCACTCCCACCGAGGACTAGAAACCATTCCTTGGTCCTCCGAAGGTACTTAAGAATAGTCTTGACTGCGGTCCAATGTGCTTTGCCAAGGTTCCCTTGATATCTGCTGACCATGATCAAAGCGAAGGCCACATCAGGGCGAGTACAAGTCATATCATACATGATTGAGCCGACTACGGAAGCGTAAGGTACTCGGCTCATCTCTGCTATCTCGGCTTCGGTACTCGGACTTTGAGTCTTACTCAACTTGGCATTACTTTGGATCGGTGACTCCCCTTTCTTGGATTCTCCATACAAAAAAACGTTTTAGTACATTGTCCAAGTAAGTATTTTGACTAAGTCCTATTAGTCTTTTACTCCTGTTTCTCACTATCCTTATTCCCAAAATATAGGCAGCTCCTCTGAGGTCCTTCATAGCGAAGCACTTCCCGAGCCAAGACTTAACTTCCGGTAGTGTCGGGATGTCGTTTCCTATGAGCAGTATGTCAGCGACATATAATACGAGGAAGCTTACTATACTCCCACTAGCTTTGACATATACATATGATTCATCCTCGTTTCACAGAAACCCAAACTCTTTGACTTTCTCGTACTCGGGCATTGAGTCTTACTCAATTTGGTATTGCTTTGGATGGGTAGCTCTCCCTTCTTGGAATTTTCCATGCTAAACCTTTTTAGTACCTTATCCAAGTATGTGCTCTGACTAAGTCCAATTAGTCTTTTCTTTCTATCTCTCAATATTCTAATGCCAAGAATATAGGCAGCTTCTCCAAGGTCTTTCATGACAAAACACTTTCCAAGCCAACACTTAACATCTTTCAAGGTTGGAACGTCGTGACCAATGAGTAATATGTCATCGACATATAACACCAGAAAAGTTACTATACTCCCACTAGCCTTGATATACACACAAAACTCATCTTCACTTCTAGAGAAACCAAACTCTTTGACTTTCTCATGGAAGCAAAGATTCCAGCTGCGAGATGCTTGTTTCAATCCATAAATGGATTTCTCAAGCTTACACATTCTATTGGGAAACTTTGCATCAACAAAACCCTCTGGCTGATTCATGTAAACATCCTCAGCCAACTTCCCATTAAGGAAAGCAGTCTTGACATCCATCTGCCAGATTTCATAGTCATGAAAGGCAGCTATGGCGAGCAATATTCTAATAGATTTAATCTTAGCTACTGGCGAGAAGGTCTCATCATAGTCAACCCCTGGGGTTTGAGTGAAACCTTTTGCAACCAGTCGAGCCTTGAATGTGTGCACATTTCCATCCATGTCTGTCTTCTTCTTGAAGATCCATTTGCACCCAACTGTCTTACGACCTGGTGCACTATCAACCAAATTCCAAACTTGGTTGTCATACATGGACTTAATCTCGCTGTCCATTGCCTCTTTCCACTTGGAAGCCTCTGGACCTGCCATTCCTTCCTTATAAGTGACTGGTTCATTTAAATTTACCAGTGTCCTATCACCGATGAATGTGTCACCGTCTGAAGTAATATGAAAACCATACAACTCAGGTGGCACACTCACCTTAGTGGATCTTCGAAGAGGTAATGAGTTATCAACTGGTTCAACATGAACTGTTTCCTCTGCTTGAGTGCTAGTGTCATCTAAGGTTCCTTCATTGGCTAACTCTTGAATTTCTTCAAGGTCAATGGTGCTCCCACTGTCCTCTTTGAATATGAGCTCTCTTTCTAGAAATATTTCTCTTCGTGCTACAAAGACCACGTTTTCACTAGGTCTGTAGAACAAATATCCAAAAGACTGTTTTGGGTAACCAATGAATACACATTTCTCACTTCTGGCTGCTAGCTTGTCGTGAGTCTCCCGTCTTACGAAAGCTTCACAACCCCAGACTTTAATATGTGCTAACGAGGGAACTTTCCCCGTCCACATTTCGTGTGGTGTTTTGGCAACCTTCTTTGTAGGGACAAGATTGAGGATGTGGGCGGCTGTCTCTAAGGCATACCCCCAGAAGTGAATAGGAAGCGAAGCACGACTCATCATAGAACGAACCATGTCTAACAAGGTTCGATTATGCCTCTCAGCTACACTATTTAACTGCGGTGTCCTAGGAGGAGTTAATTGTGAGACTATCCCACATTCTTTTAGATAGTTGTTGAACTCGATACTAAGATACTCCCCGCCTCTATCGGATCTAAGTACCTTTATCTTCCTGCCCAATTGATTTTCGACCTCATGCTTAAACTCTTTGAACTTTTCAAAGGTTTCTGACTTATGTTTGATTAAGTAGATATAGCCATATCTGCTATAATCGTCAGTGAAAGTCACATAGAATCGATTAGCATCCCTTGTAGTTGATCTGAAGGGCCCACACACATCCGTATGTATGAGATCCAATAGACCTTCACCTCTTTCATAAGACCCAGTGAATGGTGATTTTGTCATCTTTCCCAAAAGACAAGATTCACACATATCATCTGATTTTAAGTCGAATGATTCCAGCACTCCATCCATTTGGAGTTGGGCTATGCGTTTCTTGTTAATGTGTCCAAGACGACAATGCCACAAGCATGCCTTGTCTACACTATTAGACATGTCAATATTAAATACACTATTTCCTAAGCTATCAACACAAGTCACTGTTTCATACACACCATCACAAGGCAAAGCTTCAAACACAAAAACACCATTCTTATAAACAGAAATTGAACCATTCAAATCATTAAAATAATATTTAAAACCTTGTCTAAACAATGCATGAAATGAAATAATGTTTCTCGTCATCTAAGACGAATAGCAACAATTTAACAAATCTAATCTAACATCATTACTAAGCAAAAGTTGATAAACTCCGATCTTGGTCACTGGTGAAGACTTCTTGTTTCCCATGATCAAGTTTATCCTTCCTCGCTCTATCTCCTCACTCTCTTTTAGCCCCTGTAAATCAGAACAGATGTGAAAACCACATCCTGTATCAAGGACCCATGAACGAGAAGATAATGAGTTATTAGAAGAAATAGTGTAAATACCTACTGAAGATGGCTTCACTTTGCCATCTTTGATATCCTGCAGATATTTTGGGCAGCTTCTCTTCCAGTGCCCTTTGTCATTGCAATAAAAGCAATTTGCATCTTTTGGATCAGACACATGGGGAATGGTAGCATTGGGCTTAGCCTTTGGGCCATTACTAGATGACCCAGCTTGAGCCTTGTTCTTCCAGTTTTTCTTAGGAGGACCTTTCCTCTTTTTCCCCTTTCCCTGTCCAATAGCCAGGACCGGGGCACTTGCAGGAGTAGAGGCTATACTTTTACCCTTCATCCCTGCTTCAGCTGTCTACAACAAGTTGTGCAATTGGGCCAGTGTCTGCTCAGTGTTGTTCAAATGGTAAGTTAGAATAAACTGACCATAACAATAAGGTAATGAGTTCAAGACCATGTCAATGGCCAATTCCTCATCAAAGTGAATGTTGAGCTTGACCAAACGCTCTATGTAGCGTTGCATTCTTTGCACATGACTAACAACCGAATCCCCTTCCTTCATCTTGCAAGCCATGAGTGACTTGAGTACCTCAAACTTTTCTTGACGAGCTCGCTTATGGTATTTCTCCATAAGGTCCTTGTTCATCTCAAAGGGCCAGTAGTCCTCATAGTGCCTCTGCAGTTCTGGGGATATGGTTGCGACCATGATGCATCCCAGTTTGGTAGCATCATCATAATGTTTCTTGTAGGCAACATATTCTTCAGGAGTAGCTTTAGACTCATCAAGCTCTTTGAGCTCCTTTTCAAGGGCATATTCTTTATCCTCAAATCGAAGCACCATCTTGATATTACACATCCAATCCTTATAGTTAGAGCCATCCATAACGACTTTGGAGCAAATGTTGAGCAAAGAGAAGTTGTAGTTGGAGGATGATGAAGCAGAAGTGTTTCCAGGAGTAGACATCTGAAAGGAAAGAAAGTTTTAGTTAGATTTCAAGATACCTCAATATAATAACCCAAAGATATAATATTAAGGTTAGGATCCAACTATGAAGATTCACAACTTAGAAATGGGATGCCGAGATCCAAGTGTAAATTTCATAAAGGTAGGTGAATGACGATTCACCAATTCCACCATTAGACGAAATAAACGAAGTGAAATTCCTAATTCTTTTGAGATACATTGAAACTATTCAATGGCATGTTTTAATCTCAGATTATGCTCTTCTATTTGTGACTGGGATGCCGAGGATCACAAACAAGATGTGAATAACCATGCAAATGTGCTTGGTAACCTCATTGTGTTTATCATTAACTATTGATGTGCTGGTAAACGACACACGCTCCATCAAAATGACAATTATGAGATACCCATTACTACTCTTTATTAGTGCCTTTTAGTGTGCTGGTTAACCACACACGCTCCACTAACGACCAATAAAGCATAATGTGCAATTTCATGGATTAGCATACTTTTCACATTTTTCCTAAAGTAACTAGAGTTGGGATTTTGTAAAATAATGTTCTAGTACTTTCTTTAATAACATTATACTTTTAATGAGATGTAGTTGTCCTATCAAACACGTTCTGCTAACGACCCTCCACTAATCAAGGAAGTGGTGGGTGAGAGTGGACACCCATTCAACTACCATTTTATAGGCAGTTTCCTTATACCCTCCTTATAGACTAGCTTCGTGAATGAGGCATACTAGCGATTTGACTGACCATATTCTTATACATATATAATATTAAACTTTTAATTATAATACATATATAAGGTGTGTTTTAAACGTTTAAAACATTAGGGTTTATATGTAAATTTCGAAAATTAAGACATTAATTTTAAATTTAAAATAAACCAAATAACTAGATTTAATATTTATCTATTAATAAACTTTTAACTAATTTATTAAATCTTGTAAGGATTATCTAATTAAATTAAACAATTAATTTAATCCTAATCCATATCCCTTCTAGATTTCGAAAATATGGGGATAGGATAATTTCCTTATTTTTCTCAATTATCCAATAAGGCAACTATTATCCAAACACAAAGAAACCCTAAAAGGGACTAGCAAATTTCGAAATTTTAAGGGAGGAGGCAAGGGTTTCCAAAACCCTAACCCTAATTTCGATTAGGGTTCATGGAGGCTAGGGTTTTTCAAAAACCCTTTGAACCAAAACCCTAAATATCGAAAATTTTGGCCTTTAGGTTTAATGGCTATAAACCCTAATTTGCAATTCAACTATTATAGCAATTCAATTTAAAACAAACAATGGCTCTGATACCACTGATGGGTTTTAGGTAAAACAAATAAACTAGAAAAACAATTCCTAAGTTCACATGCAACCTACTTTGGGTCTATGTTTTAACTATTGAACATATAACTTTGAATTGCAAAACAAGAACCCTAGAGGAGAGAGGCTAATTTCGAAATTAACAAACTAGATTTTTAGAATTACATACCTTTCAATTGTTATAGTAAACAATTGATAATCATCTTGAACTTGATCTTCTTGGAAGCCTAGCACCATAAATGTAATGCCTCTAATGGAATCACACCCAAGAGCTAGCAAGAAGGAAACTTATAAGGAGAGAGGGTAGGGTATGCAAAAATCGGCCTAGGGTTTCTTCCAAGGTAGGAGTGACCGATTTTAGGAGCTGGGAGGCTCCTTATATAGTTGAGGGATCTAGGGTTTAGGGAAAACCCTAATACTCCTTTGCTTGGGGCCTAAGCTAATCCAAAGGCCTTATCCAAAGGCCTTATCCAAAGCCCCTTGGACGAAATCCTTAGAGTTTCCCCTATAGATTTCGTCCACCTCCTTCCAAGGAGGTTCTGGAGCCTTCCACTCAACTATCTGATAATTGCAAACTAGTCCCTGCACTTTATAATTAATACTTTTAACCCCAAAATTAATTCTGATTAATTTCTGGCTAACTATTAATTAAACATAATGATTTATAATTAATATATTAATATTTTAACATATTAATAAATCATTTATATTAATTTATTAATCTGATAAATTAATATCTCTCCTTTCATAATTTCCTTGTCCAGTTGCTATGTTTAAGGGCAACCCAAAAGGACTGTGTTGCTATCAATTCAAGTACATACCAATTATAGTTATGGGCTTAGACACCTAATCCAACAATAGCATACATGATTGAGCCAACTGCGGAAGCTTAAGGTACTCGGCTCATCTCTGCTATCTCGGCTTCGGTACTCGGACGTTGACTCTTACTCAACTTGGCATTACTTTGGATCAGTAACTCCCCTTTCTTGGAATTCTCCATACAAAAAAACGTTTTAGTACATTTTGCAAGTAAGTATTCGGAATAAGTCCTATTAGTCTTTTACTCCTGTTTCTCACTATCCTTATTCCCAAAATATAGGTAGCTTCTCCGAGGTCCTTCATAGCGAAGCACTTCCCGAGCCAGGACTTAACTTCCTGCAGTGTCGGGATGTCGTTTCCAATGAGCAGTATGTCATGAACATACAATACGAGCAATCTTACTATACTCCCACTTGCTTTGACATATACACATGATTCATCCTCGTTTCGCAGAAACCCAAACACTTTGACTTTCTCGTCGAAACAAAGATTCCATCTGCAAGACGCTTGCTTAAGTCCATAAATGGACTTCTCAAGCTTACACACTCTATTGGTATGCTTCGCATTGACAAAACCCTCTGGCTGAGCCATGTAAACATCCTCAGCCAACTTCCCATTAAGGAAAGCGGTTTTGACATCCATTTGCCATATTTCATAGTCATGAAATGCAGCAATGGCCAGCATCACCCTAATAGAATTTTTCTTGGCAACCGGTGAGAAGGTTTCATCATAGTCAACTCCGGGAGTTCGAGTGAAACCCTTCGCGACCAATCGCGCCTTATATGTGTGCACATTCCCATCCATGCTGGTCTTCTTCTTGATGATCCACTTGCATCCGACCGTCTTACGTCCGGGCACATGGTCAACCAAATTCCAAACTTGGTTGTCATACATGGACTGAATCTCGCTGTCCATTGCCTCTTTCCACTTCTCAGACTCTGGGCCTGCCATGGCTTCCTTATAGTTGTTAGGTTCATCCAAATTCACTAGTATACTATCACTAATGAACGTATCCCCTTCGGTAGTAATATGAAAACCATAAAACTGGTGTTGAACCCTAACTCTATCGGAACGTCGAAGAGGTAAGGACTCGTCAATCGGTTCAACTGGAGTTTCCTCCTCGGGTTGAACGCCAACGTTGGAGGTTTCTTCATCACACGACTCTTGAATCTCTTCAAGATCGATTTGCCTTCCACTGTCCCCTTGGCTTATGAGTTCTCTTTCTCGGAAAACCCCTCTCCTCACAACGAAGACAATATTGTCACTAGGTCTATAGAAGAGATATCCAAAGGACTTCTGCGGGTAGCCAATGAAAATACACCGCTCACTACGAGGTTCTAGCTTGTCGTGAGTCTCTCGTCTTACGAAAGCCTCGCAACCCCAAACCTTGATATGTGCTAACGAGGAAGCCTTCCCTATCCACATCTCGTGAGGTGTTTTGGCAACCTTCTTCGTAGGGACTAAGTTAAGGATATGGGCGGCAGTCTCTAAGGCATACCTCATAATGAGATAGGTAGTGAAGCACGATTCATCATGGAACAAACCATGTCTAGCAAGGCTCGATTACGCCTCTCAGCTACACCGTTCAACTGTGGTGTCCTAGGTGGCGTTAATTGCGAAACTATTCCACATTCCTTGAGGTAGTCGTGGAATTCAAGACTTAGGTACTCTCCTCCTCGATCGGATCGAAACATCTTGATTTTCCTACCTAATTGATTTTCTACTTCTTGTTTAAACTCTTTGAACTTTTCAAAGGTTTTCGACTTGTGCTTGATTAAGTAGATATACCCATATCTGCTATAATCGTCGGTGAAAGTCACATAGAAGAGATTCGCATCCCTTGTGGTGGATCTAAAGGGCCCAAACACATCGGTGTGTATGAGATCCAATAAACCCTCACCCCTTTCACAAGTGCCAGTGAAGGATGACTTGGTCATGTTTCCAAGTAAACAAGATTCGCACATGTCATCGTCCTTAAGGTCGAATGACTCCAACACTCCATCCTTTTGGAGTTTGGCTATGCGTTTCTTGTTGACATGTCCAAGACGACAATGCCACAAGTAGCCTTATCCATACTATTGGAAGAATCGACACACAATGTCACACCCCAAAACCAAGAACGGCGGAAACGTTCTGGGGTGGAGGACGTCATGTACAGTATCACAACAATGCATAATTGTAAAGACAAGCAACAACATCCATTACATTAATATAATAGTTGTAATACAAGCATGTATGTATAATTTGTAAGACACCAAAAGTATCATCAAAAATAAAAGATGAGTCTTGTATGTGCTCCATCTTCTCAAAAGCTTCATCTGTACCTGTCTACTGATGACCTGAGAATACAAGTTATTTTGAAAGAGTTTATCAGCATAAAGCTGGTCAGTTCATAAGTATTTAGTGTCATTGCTTGTATAAAATTTGTTTGAAACAAAGTAGTGTCGTAACTGATTTCAATGTTTGTAAATAGTATACTCCCTAGAAAATCCTATATTTCCCAGTAAAAAGTAGTCTTCTACCAAGACCCAATTGTTTGTATGTTTGTTCTTTCGTAAATGTAAGGGTTTTTCCCTAGTGAGAACTATTAGTATAAAAATATAGTTTACTTAAACGAGTATGTGACAAAGTCACAAATTAATGAAATACAGACTCCAGGTGGTACTAAATGTACAGTACACCTCGGAGAGTGTAAAGTAGAAATATGTAGACTCCAGGTGGTATTAAATGAACAATACGCCTCGAAAAGTCTATTTTTACCTTTAATTCTTAATTAGTTAATTAAAGGTTTGAATGTGAACTCGTATGTAACCGTGTTGATCGACGGTTGAATAACGGATGACCCTCCAGGTCATAAATAGTGAGGTAGCATTCTGTCACCCCTTGGCCTTTCGGCTGGGACTGTAGCTAGCAGTCAGGATGTGGGAGTGTCTGTCCCGTATAGATCTATACACACAATGCCCGCTCTCCCTCCAGGAGACTCTGGTTACACGGTGATACCACTACGAACTGTCATATCGAGAAATAGTATGTTACATTCTGTTATAGTATTCAATGTTTGTATAGTAATTCATAATGTAGTGGTGTATTCTCCTTTCTAGTATATAGTAAGTTCCTTTGTATAGTGTATAGTATGTTCTCTTGTATAGTGTATAGTATGTTCTCTTGTATACTGTATAACATATATTGTTACTCATTATAGTACTTATGTAGTGACTCATAAATGTACTGTCTCTAGTATGAGTAATAGTAGTAGTGAGTAGTAATTCCTTAACTATACCTATTATAGTTAAATAGTAATGGTTGTTTGCATGCCTTTGATACACAAAGGTACTGAACTGAAGTGAAAGCTTTTATATCCAACACACACACACACACACACATATATATATATATATATATATATATATATATATATATATATATATATATATATATATATATATATATATATGATATATAACTAAGAATTCAACGACATTCGGACAAATAACAAGATACCCTAAGTCCACAACCAAACAAGGAACAGGAAATAAGGTGAGCTATCAGTCGTAAGTCCTTCAAGTCTTACTTATATAAATATATGGGTGTAGATATGAGTTTGAAAATAATGAAAGTTTAAAAGAGTTTAAAAGCAATTTTAACATTTAAAGAGTTAAATAAAAGGTTTGTAATACTTGAAAATCCATAAGTTTGATAGCAATTTGAAAGTAGTAGTAAATCTTTCTGTTTGTTCTAGTTATTAATCACATGTGATTAAAGCAATAACTAGAAATGTTCAACTTGTATTCCCCCCCATAAAAGCACTTAAAATCATTTAAAAGGTTGATTAAGGGGTATGAACTCACCTGCAGTGAGTGGTTTGGATGGAAGTGCCGGATAGGATGCTAAGTGCCAAGTGAGGACTTGAACACACACACGGATCCTATGTAACATGTAGTGATACATAAATGTACCTAATTAGTCATTTAACAACTAATTAATCAAGTAAAGACATCCTAATACATGGAAACACTTTGTTTCAAGTGTTAGGAGTGCTAAAGGGTTGCATCTAAGGAGAGTATGGCCTCACATTGGAGTTTACTTCTCATTTGGTAACCCTACATGTGTTTACGGTTTTTGGTCATTTCCCTCATGAGTTACCGGCCGTAAACTCATGGTAAATTGTACCATTGTGTTATTTAAGGTCTTATACCCCTCAAGGAAGTGTTCTAGGTTTGTATTCAAGGCTTAGGAAGGGACTAGGGCTCAAAATGGCTCATCTTTGGAGTTTACGGTCCTTGGACCACTCCCTTGGAGTTTACGGTCGTAAACCCATGAGTATACGGCCGTAAACTCATGGTCACTCCTACCATTTCGTGTTTTGGGGTCTTTAGTTCACGCATGCAAGGTTCTAGTCCAATATCCAAGCCCTAGGAGGTGTTGGTGGCACTTATGCACCACTTGAAGGTGTTTACGGTTCAAGGAGATCCCTTGACTGTAAACACATGTGTTCTTGGGGATTTTTGATGTTTTCCAATGGTTTAGCAAGTATACTAAGCATATAACCAGTTGGGAGCAGTGTACTTACTTATAGGAAGCTTGTAAGAGTGTTTAGGGCCCAAGAACACTAGTGTGTGTTCTTGGTGTTCTTGGTGTTTTGAAGAACACTTGAAGATCTATGAAAAAGACAAGATTTCATGGATGAAATCGTGTATAAACACTAGAAAAAGTGTTATATCAACAAATCTAGGGAAGAAACACTTACATTTTTGGAAGATTTCAAGAAATGTGATATGATACTTGAAAGAAAAGTTGGGTGTTCTTGAGCTTGGAAGTGTAAAGTGAGGGAATGAAGGGTAAACTCATGCCTTAAGCATGAGTTCATGGTCAAAAGGGAGTTTACGGCCCAAACTCCTCATGTTTGGCCGTAAACACCTAATTAATGTGTTGTTTGTTTAATTGTTACACATCACTCCTAGAAGATACTTCCTTTTATTTGTTCGTTTGACGAATATAAAACAAAAACACCCAAACGGACTTAAAACCGGCCAAAAATGTACTGAAATGAATTTGACTTTTATTTGCAGTGCTTGACTGTAGAGTTTGTACAAATGAAAATTTCGGGTTGTCACATCGTCCCCCCGTTAGAGGGAATTTCGTCCCGAAATTAGAGTTCAAGCAACTAAGTTATTACAATACAACTAAGTAAAAAGATGAGGATATTTAAGTTTCATTTTATCCTCACGCTCCCATGTGAATTCCGGTCCTCGCTTGGCGTTCCAGCGAACCGTCACGATTGGGATGCGGCTTTGTTTCGTTCGTTTGACCTCTCGGTCCATGATCTCTACAGGTTCTTCCACGAAGTTGAGGCTCTCGTTGATCTCGATCTCGTCGAGTGGAATTACAAGAGTCTCATCGGATAGGCACTTTTTCAAGTTCGAGACGTGGAAGGTAGGATGTACATTACTAAGTTCGCGGGGTAAGTTGAGATTGTAAGCTACGGGGCCGATTCTAGCGAGAATCTCGAAAGGCCCTATGTATCTTGGATTTAGCTTTCCACGCTTTCCGAAGCGTATCAATCCCTTCCAGGGTGAGACTTTCAAAAGGACTCGGTCTCCCACCTAGAATTCCAAAGGTTTCCTCCTTTTGTCTGCGTAGCTTTACTGTCGGTCTCTAGAGGCTTTCAATCGTTCATGAATCTGAACGATCTTCTCTGTTGTTTCTCGAATGATTTCCGGGCCCGTGAGAGTGCTGTCAGGAACTCGTCCTTTAGCTAACTGAGTGTCACCCACCTCAGCCCAACATAGAGGGGATCTGCACTTCCGGCCGTAGAGGGCTTCAAATGGAGCAGCCTTGATGCTCGTGTGATAACTGTTGTTGTAAGAGAATTCAACGAGGGGTAAGTGAGTATCCAATGCCTTCCCAAAGTCGATCACACAAGCTCGCAGCATATCTTCCAAGGTTTGGATAGTTCTCTCACTTTGTCCGTCGGTCTGTGGATGGTAGGCTGTACTCATGTCCAGCCTCGTTCCTAGGGAGCTTTGTAGTGACTGCCAGATTCTCGAAGTGAATCTACTATCTCTATCGGAGATAATAGACATAAGAATACCATGCAGTCATACGATCTCCCTAATGTAGGTTCTCGTGAGCTTCTCCATTTTGTCTGTTTCCTTGATAGGCAGGAAGTGTGCGGACTTGGTCAATCTGTCGACGATGACACATATGGTATCAAGTCCACCCGTTGTCTTGGGTAGCTTGGTTATGAAGTCCATAGTGATCTGCTCCCACTTCCATTCAGGTATCTCTGGATGCTGAAGTAAACCTGATGGTTTCTGGTATTCGACCTTAACCTTTGCGCAAGTAAGGCATTTACTCACGAAGGTAGCAATTTCTGCTTTCATGTTAGGTCACCAGTATGACTTTTTGAGATCCAGATACATCTTATCTGAACCTGGGTGGACGGAATATCGAGTGTTATGTGCTTCCCTCATGACCAGGTCTCTGAAGCCACCGTGTTTCGGGGTCCAGATCCGGTCCATGAGATATAAGGCTCCGTAACCCTTGACTTCCAGGTTCTTATCCATTCCTCGCAGGGATTCTCCCGCTACATTTTCAGGTTTCAAGGCTTCAAGCTGAGCCTCCTTAATTTGTGCGGGTAGATGCGAATGGATAGTCATCGTTAATGACTTGACTCTTCGACCTGAATATTCTTTCCGACTTAGGGCGTCTGCTACCACGTTGGCTTTACCCGGATGATAATGAATTTCGCATTCGTAGTCATTGAGTAGCTCGACCCACCGTCGTTGTCTCATATTGAGCTCCTTCTGGTTGAATATGTGTTGTAGGCTTTTGTGGTCTGTAAAGATAGTGCTCTTCGTACCATACAAGTAGTGTCTCAAGATCTTTAGGGCAAACACAACTGCCCCTAATTCGAGATCGTGTGTAGTGTAGTTGACCTCGTGTGTCTTCAGTTGTCTTGAGGCGTAAGCGATGACCTTACCTCGTTGCATCGGAACACAGCCGAGCCCCTGGTTGGATGCATTGCAGTATACCACGAAGTCTTCTATCCCTTCGGGGAGGGACAGTACCGGTGCGGTGCATAAGGCTCGCTTCAGGGTTTGGAATGCCTTATCTTGCTTCTCTTCCCAGTCAAAGGCCACGCCTTTCTGGGTCAATGTCGTAAGGGGTTTCGCGATTCGAGAGAAGTTTTGAATGAACCTGCAGTAGTAGCCAGCGAGGCCTAGAAATTGACGGATTTCTGTAGGCATCCTTGGTGCTGACCAGTTCTCAATAGCCTTAATTTTGGATGGGTCCATGTGGATTCCTTCTTCGCTAACCACGTGTCCTAAGAATTCGACTCTTCGGATCCAAAATTCGCATTTAGAGAACTTTGCATAAAGCTTCTCCGATCGTAAGGTTCCTAGGACTTGTCGTAAATGATCGCTATGCTCCTCTTTACTTCGAGAATAGATAAGTATGTCATCGATGAAAACGATGATGAACTGATCCAAGTAAGGACGGCATACCCTATTCATTAAGTCCATGAATACTGCGGGCACATTGGTCAATCCGAATGGCATCACTACAAACTCGTAGTGTCCGTAACGAGTTCGGAAGGCTGTCTTCGGGACATCCTCCTCTAGCACTCGTAACTGGTGATACCCGGACCTCAGATCAATCTTGGAAAAGTAGATCGCCCCTTGCAGTTGATCAAATAAATCGTCTATGCGCGGAAGAGGGTAATGATTTTTGATTGTGAGCTTGTTGAGTTCCCTGTAATCAATGCACATACGGAACGATCCGTCTTACTTCTTCACAAATAAGACCAGTGCCCCCCAGAGTGAGAAGCTTGGTCTTATAAAGCCCTTGCTGAGCAACTCGTTAAGTTGACTGGATAGTTCTTGCATCTCAGCAGGTGCTAGACGATAGGGCGATTTGGATACAGGGGTAGCTCCTGGAACTAAGTCGATTCGGAACTTGACTTGACGTTGCGGGGGGAATCCTGGGAGTTCCTCCGGAGAGACATCGGGGAAGTCGCGTACTACGGGGAGGTCTTTTAGGTCTTTTGTTTTCTGGCTCGTGTCGACAATGTGTGCAAGGAATGCACGATATTCCTTACGCAAGTACTTCTGGGCTTGAATACTTGAGATGATACGAAGGCTCGTACTGGGTTTGTCTCCGTAGATTAACAAGGTTTCGTTGTTTGCTAGGTTTAGACAGACTGCTTTGTCGAAACACAGAATATCAGTACGATAGAGACTCAACCAGTCCATGCCTATAATGACGTCGAAACTATGGATCGATACTGGTATGAGGTCGATTGGGAACGAGTGATTATCTAGTGTGAGGGTACAACCTATGTAAATCTCGTTAGAACTCTCTGTCTTGCCGTTAGCCATTTCTACGACGAAGGTTTCTTTTAGCGTTTGCGGTGATTGTTTAAGTAAATGCTTAAATTTTTGGTTTACGAAGCTTCTTTCTGCCCCACTATCAAATAGGATACAAGTATAAAAGTTATCGAGAAGGAACATACCCGTGACTACTGTGGGGTCTGCCACGGCTTCATTGTGGCCCATATCAAGTAATCTTCCAGTTCCTCCCGCATTCCCAGCTTTCGGACAGTTTCTTTTGAAGTGCCCTGTCTCGCCGCACCCGTAGCAGGCTTGACTCACTCCGGTACCGGGAACTTGGGTGGTGGGTTTGGGTGGTGTTCTGCAAAACCGGGCGGTATGGCCCTTCCGGTCGCAGTTAGTGCACTGCATTTCACGGCAGGGGCCGTTATGATGGAAAGAGCACTTGGTGCACTTGGGTAATTCCCTGCATATGTTTTGGCTGGTACAGGGGCAGCAAGAGTAGTGGCAGCATGGACAGCCACCGTCTGTTGGTTCTTGGAAGAGGGTTGATTTGACTTACCCTTCCTTCAGTCCCCACGCTTCCTTTTGTTGTCGGTCGCGTCGGTTGGTGCTGGGGTAGTGGTTGTAGTTGTTGATGGAGTAGAAGGAACCTCGTGATCGATGAGCCTTTGGGCCAATTCCTTGGCACTTTCAAAGGTCGCAGGGTGTGAGGCTAGAACGTTCCCTCGATATGGGGGTACCAGATCCCAGATGTATCTTTCAATTTTCTTGCTTTCGGTGGGAACCATGTTAGGACATAGAGCCACCAGGTCGCAGAACCTGGCTGTATAAGCCACTATGTCGGAACCCTGCATTTTGAGGTTCCAGAGTTCCTCCTCGAGCTTCTGAATTTCGCCCCTCGGGCAGTAATCCCTTGTCATAAGGTCCTTCAGTGTGTCCCAGCCCATGGCGTTGGCTGTTACTAGTGAGAGTGATTTGACATGGCCATTCCACCACGTCAGGGCCCTTTGGGTGAAGGTGCAAGCAGCAAATTTTATCTTGCTTCCCTCAGGGCATGAGCACATCTCGAAGATTGCTTCTGTTCTTTTGATCCATTGGGAGAGTGCAATGATCCCTCCGGTTCCATTGAAGTATGTAGGTTTGCAGCTGATGAAATCTTTATAGGTACACTCCCGTGCACGTGGGTGGATTTCACCATGGATGGAGTTGGTGCCAGTCCCCGTTCCACTAACACCACCAGAGTTTACTTGGGCCATGGCGGCTGTCACAGCCGCAGTCACAACTGCTTGAAAGATCACTGCATCGAACTGCGGAGGGGGTGGTGGTGGTGGAGTTTGATTTTCAGGCGTGTTTCTGGTTGGACGCTTGCGAGGCGGCATCTTTTACTGAAAGTTCATAAAGATGATGATAATAGTAAGAATCGATTGTAGGTATGATGAGCGTGTTTCATGGACTAAATCGCCATAGTCCAACTATCAGATAGAGTCACAACAATAGAATAGGGAAATGCAAAAGTACAGACTTTCCCATAGATTAGACAACTGCCAATATTACTGGTATTAATGATGTAAAATGAGTTCAGGAAGAGTGACCTAACAGTAGGTCTTACATCAAACCATAAGGGAAAATGTGGCAGCTTAGAAGTCTAGTTAGAGTAATTTCAAAGTTAGGAATGTTTGCAGACAAGTGAAACAGAGATACTGAAGAGAAAGGCTATTCTTTTAAGAAGAGAAAGGATGAGCAGATAATCCTCTACTGGCGACGGGCATCCCTTGGGCGAACCCTTAAGTTAGCCATAGTATTTACGCGAGAATGGGGAAAGAATAGTTAATAGACGTACTAATGAAGATCCTTTTTGTTTGCACATAAGTAATTATAGTAACAGAAAATACTCCTATAGTATTTTAGGTTTATGTTATGTTCTAATGCTCTTGTTGTAGTAGTGTTGGTAAGTTTTTAGACTTGTTGCAACACTACAATCATTCTTAGGCACATGCTAGTCACTCCTCAGAAAATATAGTTGATCAGGCTATATCCCCTTAGGTTTGACTATATGTCTCTAAGCCTAATTGTAATGTCCAACAATCATAATACTTTTGTTCTGTTCTAGTATGATACTGACCCTGGTATGAATAGATGTATATATATACTTAGTTAAATATTTTATTATTTAAAAGTATATATTCTTGGTCAGAGTGTTTTAATCCCGATGTGTTTATAGTTCGTATATCTTTTATGGGTTGATATACTTGATTCACTATAAACAGTGCTCTGATACCAATCTGTCACACCCCAAAACCAAGAACGGCGGAAACGTTCTGGGGTGGAGGACGTCATGTACAGTATCACAACAATGCATAATAGTAAAGACAAGCAACAACATCCATTGCATTAATATAATAATTGTAATACAATCGTGTTCTGTATAATTTGTAAGACACCAAAAGTATAATCAAAATAAAAGATGAGTCTTGTATGTGCTCCATCTTCTCAAAAGCTTCATCTGTACCTGTCTACTGATGACCTGAGAATACAAGTTATTTTGAAAGAGTTTATCAGCATAAAGCTGGTCAGTTCATAAGTATTTAGTGTCATTGCTTGTATAAAAATGTTTGCAACAAAGTAGTGTAGTAACTGATTTCAATGTTTGTAAATAGTATACTCCCTAGAAAATCCTATATTTCCTAGTAAAAAGTAGTCTTCTACTAAGACCCAATTGTTTGTATGTTTGTTCTTTCGTAAATGTAAGGGTTTTTCCCCAGTGAAAACTATTAGTATAAAAATCTAGTTTACTTAAACGAGTATGTGACAAAATCACAAACTAATGAAATACAGACTCCAGGTGGTACTAAATGTACAGTACGCCTCGGAGAGTCTAATGTAGAAATATGTAGACTCCAGGTGGTATTAAATGAACAATACGCCTCGAAAAGTCTATTTTTACCTTTAATTCTTAATTAGTTAATTAAAGGTTTGAATGTGAACTCGTATGTAACCATGCTGATCGACGGCTGAATAACGGATGACCCTCCAGGTCATAAATAGTGAGGTAGCATTCTGTCACCCCTTGGCCTTTCGGCTGGGATTGTAGCTAGCAGTCAGGATGTGGGAGTGTCTGTCCCGTATAGATCTATACACACAATGCCCGCTCTCCCTCCAGGAGACTCTGGTTACACGGTGATACCACTATGAAGTGTCGTATCGAGAAATAGTATGTCGCATTCTGTTATAGTATTCAATGTTTGCATAGTAATTCATAGTGTAGTGGTGTATTCTCCTTTCTAGTATATAGTATGTTCCTTTGTATAGTGTATAGTATGTTCTCTTGTATAGTGTATATTATGTTCTCTTGTATAGTGTATAGCATGTATTGTTACTCATTATAGTACTTATGTAGTGAGTCATAAATGTATTGTCTCTTGTTTGAGTAATAGTAGTAGTGAGTAGTAATTCCTTAACTATACCTATTATAGTTAAATAGTAATGGTTGTTTGCATGCCTTTGATACACAAAGGTACTGAACTGAAGTGAAAGCTTTTATATCTAACACACACACACACACACACACATATATATATATATATATATATATATATATATATATATATATATATATATATATATATATATATATATATATATATATAACTAAGAATTTAATGACATTTAGACAAATAACAAGATACCCTAAGTCCACAACCAAACAAGGAACAGGAAATAAGGTGAGCTATCAGTCGTAAGTCCTTCAAGTCTTACTTATATAAATATATGGGTGTAGATATGAGTTTGAAAATAATGAAAGTTTAAAAGAGTTTAAAAGCAGTTTTAACATTTAAAGAGTTAAATAAAAGGTTTGTAATACTTGAAAATCCATAAGTTTGATAGCAATTTGAAAGCAGTAGTAAATCTTTCTGTTTGTTCTAATTATTAATCACATGTGATTAAAGCAATAACTACAAATGTTCAACTTGTATTCCCCCCCCCCCCATAAAAGCATTTAAAATCATTTAAAAGGTTGATTAAGGGGTATGAACTCACCTGCAGTGAGTGGTTTGGATGGAAGTGTCGGATAGGATGCTAAGTGTCAAGTGAGGACTTGAACACACACACGTATCCTATGTAATATGTAGTGATACATAAATGTATCTAATTAGTCATTTAACAACTAATTAATCAAGTAAAGACATTGTAATACATGGAAACACTTTGTTTCAAGTGCTAGGAGTGCTAAAGGGTTGCATCTAAGGAGAGTATGGCCTCACATTGGAGTTTACTTCTCATTTGGTAACCCTACATGTGTTTACGGTTTTTGGTCATTTCCCCCATGAGTTTACAGCCGTAAACTCATGGTAAATTGTACCATTGTGTGATTTAAGGTCTTATACCCCTCAAGGAAGTGTTCTAGGTTTGTATTCAAGGCTTAGGAAGGGACTTGGGCTCAAAATGGCTCATCTTTGGAATTTACGGTCCTTGGACCACTCCCTTGGAGTTTACGGTCGTAAACCCATGAGTTTATGGCCGTAAACTCATGGTCACTCCTACCATTTCGTGTTTTGGGGTCTTTAGTTCATGCATGCAAGGTTCTAGTCCAATATCCAAGCCCTAGGAGGTGTTGGTGGCACTTATGCACCACTTGAAGGTGTTTAAGGTTCAAGGAGATCCCTTGACCGTAAACACATGTGTTCTTGGGGATTTTTGATGTTTTCCAATGGTTTAGCAAGTATACTAAGCATATAACCAGTTACTTATAGGAAGCTTGTAAGAGCGCTTAGGGCCCAAGAACACTAGTGTGTGTTCTTGGTGTTCTTGGTGTTTTGAAGAACACTTGAAGATCTATGAAAAAGACAAGATTTCGTGGATGAAATCGTGTATAAACACTAGATAAAGTGTTATATCAACAAATCTAGGGAAGCAACACTTACATTTTTGGAAGATTTCAAGAAATATGATATGATACATGAAAGAAAAGTTGGGTGTTCTTGAGCTTGGAAGTGTAAAGTGAGGGAATGAAGGGTAAACTCATGCCTTAAGCATGAGTTCATGGTCAAAAGGGAGTTTACGGACCAAACTCCTCATGTTTGGCCGTAAACACCTAATTAAGGTGTTGTTTGTTTAATTGTTACACATCACTCCTAGAAAATACTTCCTTTTATTTGTTCGTTTGACGAATATAAAACAAAAACACCCAAACGGACTTAAAACCGGCCAAAATTGTACTGAAATAAATTTGACTTTTATTTGCAGTGCTTGACTTTAGAGTTTATACAAATGAAAATTTCGGGTTGTCACACACAACACATCATTTCCTAAGTTATCTACAACCATCATAGTTTCATATATTCCATTACAAGGCAATGCTTCAAAATATAAAACATTATTTAGATAAGCATAAATAGAACCCTTTTCATTATCAAATGAATATCTAAAACCTTGTCTATATAAACCATGAAATGAAATGATGTTTCTTGCCATATCTGGCGAATAGCAACAATTTTTTAAATCTAAACCTAATCCATTACTAAGCACTAAGGAATAAACTCCAATCTTGGTGACAGGCGACGATCTTCTGTTTCCCATGATTAGATTTATCCTTCCTTGCTCCACATCCCTATTTCTTCTTAGTCCCTGCAAATCAGAACATATGTGAAAACCACATCCTGTATCAAGAACCCAACAAATAGCATGTGATGAATCATTAGATTTAATTGTTTAAATACCTGCGAAAGATGGCCTGATCTTCCCATCCTTGATGTCTTGCAGATATTTCGGGTAGCTTCTCTTTCAATTCCCTATCTTGTAGCATTGGTGGCACTCTACCTCCTTAGGGTTTGAGTTGGGTTTAGCAGAACCAACTTTGGTTCCACTATGCTTATCTAAATAATGTTTCCCTTGTGGTGGCTCTTTGAGGGAGCCTTCCTCTTCTTACCCTTCCCTTGACCTATTGCCAAGACAGGCACAACAGTGGGAGTGGGAGTTGGTGCAACAGACTTATCCTTGAGATTGCTCTCAGCAGTCCTTAGCAAGCCTTGAAGCTTGCTCAAGCTGACCTCTTCCTTGTTCATGTGGTAGGTCATGCGAAACTGGTTGTAGCAAGGAGGCAAGGAGTGAAGGATGATGTCAATTGCCAGCTCTTCATCGAAGTTAACATTTAACTTCAGCAGGCGATCAACATATCTCTGCATCTTTTGCAGATGAGCTGTAAGGGACTCTCCATTACCCATTTTGGTAGTGATCATCGAAGTGATGATCTCATACCTTTCTTGCCTCGCACTTTGGTGGTACCGGTCCAGCAAGTCTTGATGTATTTCATAGGGATAGATGTCCTCATAGTACTTTTGGAGTTCTGCAGTCATGGTCGCTAGCATGATGAAATGGATTTCCGTGGCATCACGCTCATGGGCCTCAAAGGCAGCAATTTCTTCAGCAGTGGCAGTGTTGAGGTTGATTTCCTTCAGCTTCTCATCAAGGACATACTCTTTATCCTCGTAGCAAGTGACCATTCGGATGTTGCGGATCCAATCATTGAAATTGGACCCGTCAAAGATCACTCTCCCACACAAGTTCATGAGTGAGAACGAGCCGGAGGAGTTTGAGCCGGAAGCATTATTGACATTCGACATCTGAAATAGAAAAGGACAAAGTTTGAATAGAAATGAATCCCCAATTAAACACCCAAATGAGAAATTAGGGCTAGGATCCAACAACATTATATACAAATTAGAAAAGGGATGTCATAATCTAACATGCAAATAATTGAAAGTAAGTGAATGACGATTCACTAATTCTCCACCATGAAAAAAGAAAAAGAGATTAACTTTTAAATGTATTGAAAACTCCTAGATTCCTTTGAGATTCATTGAACTTTTCAATGACATGTTTAAATCTCGATGTGCCCCTCTAGTTTGTGACTGGGATGTCGAGGATCACAAAGCGGGTGTGAATAACCATGCAAATGTACATGGTGCCCTCTTTGTTACAGTCACGTATTCGATGTGCCGGTTAGCCACACACGCTCCATCGAACTATGAAAAACAATGAGTCACCCTTTGCCACCTATGCTTAGAGTCCAATTAGTGTGCCGGTTAACCACACACGCTCCACTAACGTGTTAGCAAGGGTGCAAAGTGTAATTTCATGGAATTGCACCAATTCACTTTTCCTAAAGTAACTAAGATTGGGAATTGTTGTAAAAACACTTAGTTACTTTTATAATTCATTATACTTATTAATGAGAGAAGGTTTCCCTATCCTACCCGTTCGGCTAAGGACCCTCCACCAATCAAGGAAGCTGTGGGTGAGAGTGGACACCCATTAAACAACCATTTTATAGGCCATAACCTTATACCCCCTTATAGATCGGCTTCATGAATGAGGCTATTAACGGTAAGACTAGCATTTTAAGTTATACATATATACATATTAATCTGGTAATGTTATAATAGTATAGGGTGTATTTTAATCATTTCAAAATACAAGGGTTTTAATCAAATTTAAAATTACTCAAATTTAAAACCTTTTAATTTAAAATATTAAATATTAAAACTTTGGTTTAAACTTTGATTTAATAATTATCTCAAAATTAAACTATTAATTTGAATTATTAAATCTTTAAGGATTATCTTATTAAATTAAACAAGTAATTTAACCTAATCCCTTAAATCCCCTAACATTCGAAAATATGGGATGGGATAATTCAAAATCTTTAATTACCATATTTAACCATTTAAAAGATAATTACAAGATATGGCATTATCCTAATCCCTAAAATTTAGCGATCTTATCTTGGGGAGGAGGCCAAAATCGAAACCCTATGTTGGCAAACCCTAGAATTCGAAATCTTGGGGGCTAAGGAAAGGGTTTGGGAAACCCTTATCAAATTTCGAAATTCAGGGTTCAAGAACCCTAATTTCGAAAATCATGCCTCCTAGGGTTTATTGGCCATAAACCCTAAAGTGTCAAATTCATACATTTGTATAATGCTAATTGAAAACAAAAATCTAAATGCTCTAATACTATTGATAGGTTTTATACAAACAATCCTATGTGTGCATGCAACCCTAGATATGGATCTATGTTTTCACTATTAGTTACACAACATTATGAACACATGAAGAACCCTAGCATGCTCCTAGTATTTTCGAAATTCATAAAGTAGAAAGGATTACATACCTCTTGTTGTTATGTTGTAATAACGACTTGTATCTTGAATCTTCTTGTCTTTGAAAGCAAGTACCACAAGTGTATTACCTCTAATGGCTCACAAACACCAAGAGCAAATGGAGAGGCAAGAGAGACAGAGGGGAGAGGTAGAAAATCGGCTCTAGGAACTCTAGGGATCAAGTGGCCGATTTTCCTATGCCAAGGGGTCCTTTTATAGGTGTAGGGATTAGGATTTCAGTCCTTGTCCTTATCTGGTTGCTTAGCCACCAAGCAGCCCAAAGGATAATTCTAGAATCCTTACCTTGGATGAATTCTAGAGCCTTATCTCCTTGAATTCGTCCACCCTATCATATAGGGTATCCCTTGCCCTATTTTGCAACTATCCCATAATTACAGTTTAGTACCTTTAGTTCAATTAACTTCTTTTGATCACAAAAGTAATTCTTAATTAATTCTGGACCAATGTTAATTTAACAATTATGATTTCTCTTTTAATATATTATTCTTATAGTATATTAATAAACCATAATAACCTCTTTCTCTATTATTTCTCCAGTCAAGTTGCTTTGGTGAAGGCAACCCAAAAGGACCATGCACAACCGGGTCAAGTACTTACCAAATATGGTTACGGGCTTAAACACTAATCCAACACATAGGGCGTATTTCAATGTTTGAAACACAGTGTCTTGCTTTTCTCCACAACTAAAAGTTACGCCTTTCTGTTCAGAGTGGTTAAAGGCTTAGCAATTTTGGAAAAATTCTGGATAAATCTGCGATAATAGCCAGCAAGGCCCAAGAATTGACGGATTTCTGTGGCCGTCTTCGGTGCTGACCAATTCTCAATCGCTTTGATCTTGGAAGGGTCCACGTGTATGCCTTCCTCGCTGTCCACGTGACCAAGGAAAGTTACTTTTCGGATCCAGAATTCGCACTTTGAAAACTTTGCATAGAGTTTCTCCGCCCTTAGTGTTTCTAACGCTAGCCTCAAGTGCTGTCTATGATCTTTTTCGCTTCGGGAATAGACGAGTATATCATCGATGAACACGATTACAAACTTGTCTAGGAAAGGACGACACACCCAATTCATCAGATCCATGAATACCGCGGTTGCGTTGGTTAGACCAAAGGGCATTACCACAAATTCATAGTGACCATACCGAGTCCGAAAAGCTGTCTTGGAGACATAATTTTCATGGACTCGTAACTGATGATACCCTGATCTTAGGTCTATTTTCGATAAGTAACTGGCTCCTTGAAGTTGATCGAAGAGGTCGTCGATTCTGGGTAAGGGATAACGGTTCTTGACGGTGAGCTTGTTCAGTTCTCGATAATCAATGCACATCCGAAAGGATCCATCCTTCTTTTTCACGAATAAGATCGGCGCTCCCCAGGGTGAGGAACTCGGTCTTAAGAATCCTTTGTTGAGCAGCTCATTGAGCTGGCTGGATAACTCTTGCATTTCTGCCGGCATTAGACGATATGGGGACTTAGCTACGGAAGTAGCTCCTGGGATTAAGTCGATACGGAACTCGACTTGGCGCTCGGGAGGGATTCCTGGGAGATCTTTGGGGAAGACATCAGGAAAGTTGCAGACTTCGGGGATGCTCTCGAGGTCCTTAACTTCCTTCTTTTCGTTAACGACATGGGCTAGGAATGCATGGCACTCCTTTCGTAAGTATTTCTGGTCTTGGATGCAGGAAATGATACGAAGGTTTGAGCTGAGTTTATCACCGTAAACTATGAGAGTTTCGCCCGACGGTAGATTGAGACGGATGGATTTTTCATAAAAAAGGATATCAGCACGATTGGGGCTCAACCAATCTATACCAATGATAACATCAAAGATTTTTATAGAGATTGGCATAAGATCGATGGGGAAGGAATGAACGTTTAGGGTAAGGGTACAGCCTTTGAATATGTCGTTAGTGCTCTCTTTCTTTCCGTTACCCATCTCGACGGTAAATGTTTCGGTTAAAGGTTGGGATTTACATTTAAGTAGATGTTTGAATGCATGACTAACAAAGCTCCTCTCCGCACCGAAATCGAAAAGAATGCATGGATAAGAGTTGTCAAGGAGGAACGTACCCGTAACAACTGTGGGATCAGCAACTGCCTCCTCATGGACCATCGCCAACACTCTCCCTGTGTTGCCAGCTGTTGTTGTCTTGGGGCAATTTCTCTTGAAATGCCCAACCTCCCCACAACCATAACAGGTTTGACCGGCGCCCGCCCTAGGAGCCTGATTTGTTGGTTGGACTAGTGCCTTGCAGAATCGAGCTGTGTGTCCTTTCTTACCACAGCTATTCAACAACATCTCTCGGCACCGTCCATGATCATGGTAGTGGCACTTGTTGCACAGAGGTAGGTTTCCAGCATAGCGGCTGGGGGTTGTTGGAGTTGTGGGAACTGCAGCAGGGGTAGTAGCAGCGTGGACTGCTACTGTATGTTGTTTCTGGAGGGCTCCTGTGAAGACTACCCCTTGCGTTTGTTCCAGAATTTCTTTTCCCACCACTCTCCTTCGGTGGCTTGGGAGCGGCTGCCACTTTATCCAGACCGACTCCGTGATCTATCAGAGTCTGGGCCAGGCACTTGGCGTTATCAAACGTGGTAGGCTTAGCAGCCAACACGTTCCCTTGAGTTGGGGGCGTCAATCCCCAAATGTATCTTTCAATCTTCTTGCTTTCCGGGGTGACCATCACCAGACAGAGAAGAGCCAGATCGCAGAATCTAGTTGTGTAAGTGGCGATGTCAGAACGCTTCATCTTTAGGTTCCAGAGCTCGTGCTCTAACTTTTGCATCTCGCCCCTTGGGCAGTACTCTGCAAGCATGAGTTCCTTTAAGCTTTACGAACCATCACATTTGCTACAGGCAGGGTCACGGATTTGACCCGGCTATTCCACCAAGTCAACGCTCTGTCAGTGAAGGTGAAAGCGGCAAACATTACTTTGTTGGCTTCGGAGCATGCACAGATTTCGAAGACCGATTCGATCTTTTCGATCCAGCGGGTTAAGGCAATGACTCCTCCATTGTCGTCGAAGGATTTGGGTTTGGCATTCATGAAGTCTTTATAGGAACAATCCTTCTGGTGTCCCTGGCTTCCACCATGACTTTGTGATTCGGGTCCACCTCTGGATCCACCAGAGCTGCCCTGATTTATCTGCGACATCGTAACAGCCACAACAGCCGTAATTGCTTCCTGGAACATAGTTGGGTCGAACTGAGGAGGTGGTGGTGGTGGAGGGTCATTGTTCTTTCTGTTGGGTCTCTTTCTGGGAGTCATCTTGTTCTATAAATAATCAGGAAGAAGAGGATGGTAAGTCCCCTAGATTTTTGAATCAAGATATACGAAACAAGATATATCTCATCTTGATAGATAGAGTGTTCTACTAAGCGATAAACAAGGAAAAGTTACTAAAGCAAGAAAACTATCACTAGAAAGGAACGAGTAGTAACACTTCGAATGAATCTCTACAATGTATTCGGCTCTAGCTAAAATACCCCTATAGTATTTTAAGTTGTATGTTCTGTTCTATTGATTTCTTGATGTATATATATACTTGGTAAGTTGTAGGACTGCTGCAACACCACAGTCACTCCCAAGCACATGTTGGTCATGTCTCAAATAAATATAGTTGATCAGGCTATATTGACCCCATACATGATTACATAACTGCTCAGGTTTAACCGCAGTGTCCAACATCCAAATACTTTTGTTTTGTTCTACTTATGTTACTGTTTCTGGTACGTATGTATACTTGTATACTTCTTACAAAATACTTATATTTTTAAAAATATACTTTTTGTTCAGAGCACTTCAGCCCCTTAGTGTTTATAGTTGTATACCTTGTAAGGTTCGGTATACTTAGTTCACTATAAACAATTGCTCTGATACCAATCTGCCACATCCCCAAACCAGAACGGCGGAAACGTTCGGGGGTGGATGACGTCATGCGTAGTATCACAACAATTGTATCATAGCAATCATAGTAAACACAACCAAACATTCAATACATATATGAAAAAGGTTTACATCTGTTTGAAACATAGTTTGTATACATCAAAGTAAGATCAAAATAGTAAGACGTGACTCTATACGCTCCGTCTTCTCAAAACTTCAGGAGGTACCTGTCTACTGATTCCCTAAGAATACAAGCAGTTTTGAAAGAGTATCAGCATAAAGCTGGTGAGTTCATAAGCATGTTTTTGTAGTGAAAACCAGTCTTTGAATCTGTAAAATGTTTGTATGCTTTCCAAGAAAATCCAATATTTTCTAACATATGTGTTTGGTACTGTGTTCTGTAGTAGTGTAAAACGTATTAATTTGCATGTCTGATTTCCACCAACTGTATTGTATAACATTGTTTTGAATAAAAATCCCTCTGTATGAAAACCCTGGCTATCACCAGTAATGTATAAAATGTTCTGCTTGAAAACCCTGGTTACTACCAGTGATGTATAGTAGTTTCATTTCTTAAAATAAAACTATGAGTTGAGATCTCTGGAATCCTCTAGTTATAGTATGTACTAGTTTTATTAATGAAAATAAAACTAATGAAGAATGAAATTTTGTAAACAATAAGGTTAGTTTATACTATTGTGAGTCGTATAACCATGCTTGATATGACCTAGTGACCTCTACGACGTTCTTCAGGCGTCAGACGTTATGATATTTGTCACCCCAGGCATCCCTGCCTAACTGCAGCTAGCAATTCAGGTGTGGGATTGTCAATCCTGAATAGATCTATTCACAAATCTCACGCTCTCCCTTTAGGAGACTCTGGTTACACTATGATAGGATTTAACCTGGACCCCGAAGGGTACAATTGAAGTGTTGTCTCACAATACTGTATTAACTAGTTTATGTGTGGTTCTGTATTGTTCTCTTGTATTTGAATCCGTTGTATACTTGTAGTGTAATAATAATAATTATAATTAAATAATTATTAAATGATGTACACTTGAAGTAATGTATTGCATAAACTAACTCTGTCATAGTTTATATGTTTAGCAATGTATAACTTTGAATTTGTAAAACTGTATATTGAAAACCCCAAACTATACCTATTATAGTTTGCATGTAAGTTCTGTACTTGGTTCATGTATTGTTCTAAAAATTATGCAATTATGGTTGTACTTTGAAACGTCCCTTATGCTCAGCATGTTACAAAAGGGATAACATATCTAAATATTTTATAAAACATGGAAATCTTTTGGTTGTATCAATTGCATAAGTTTTAAAACTTGTTGAAATTCTTTTGTACAAAATCATATGTGTTTGGCTTGTATTCCCCCTCCCCCTGAAAACATTTAAAAACGTTAAAAAAACGTAGGGGTATGAACTCACTGATTGTTGGGTGTAAATGTGTACCTGGAAGATCCTCGAGTTGTTGTACGTGGCACTTAACGGAATCCTAGTATCAAATAAATACGTACATGTATCTAAATTAGCGATTTCGTTAGATAAAGTGTTAGGAAAACACTTGTTTTCGGTTAAGGAATGTTACCGGGACTTGATTGAATCGAGGGAACGAGTTTTTCACCACTTAGGAGGCGTGTACGGCCGTGAACAAGGGTTTACGGCCGTGAAGTGTGGTTTACGGTTGACAGGCAGTTTACAGCCGTGAACAGGGTTTACGACCGTGAACTGGGGTTTACGGCCTTTGAAGATTTGAAAATTTGAAGCGTGTACGACCGTAAACTCAAGAAAATGATGTTGGATTTTGATGAAAATTTGTTGTAAATGCTCCGAAATGACTCCCAACGGTGATTCTCGATGATTTCTGGAAGAATAAGGGCGTTTTTGGAGTTTACGGTCAACAGTCTAGAGAGAGAAGAAGAGAGTTTTCGGCCATGACGCTTAAAATGAAGGTGGAGGTCCTGTATTTATAGGCTGAGAGGTGTGGTCGGTGGTGGGGTCCACCTGGCATTGATCGCAAACGGGTGTACGGCCCTACACGAGTTTACGGTCGTAAACTCGTTCTGACCGCAAACATGTTGTTTTTCGAGGAAAAAATTCGTGTTTTCGCGTCATTTCTGGTTCTGACTCGTATATAAAGTTCAATTATATAACTAAATGACTTTCCAAACCGAAGGAATTTGACGAGACTAAAATACAATTCAAATCTTTATTAACGGAAGTTGATTAACGGTAACGGAAAAAGTTTCGGGATGTCACACAAACCCTAAAAATTAGGGTTTCACTCGAACATAAGTACGCCCAGCGTACATATGTGTATGCCCGGCATACTAGGGCGCACCCTAGTATGCTGAGCGTACTCACATGTACGCTTAGCATACACCTCATGCTCCAAAATTACCATGTTGCCATTAGGGCTTCTTAGGGCTACTTCCTTACAATCCAAGGACCAAAATGACGTAATATAAAACGAACGGAGGAATTTGAAAATACCTGAAAGCTGGGGTGTTACACAATGACAAAACCTAGTTCCTAAAGTGTTATGATTTAATGAGTTACTAGTTTTTATATGTTATTAGACATTACATGACAAGATGATTTGCATCTTGTTAGTTTTTTTATCCAAAAAATCTGCTATGATTTGAAAAATAGAAATGATGCAGAAAAGAAAACATGAAGCAATGAGAAAACCTAGTTCCTAAAGTGTTATGATTCAAAGAGGTACTAGTTTTTATATGTTATTAGGCATTTCATCATAATATGATTTGCATCTTGTTAGGTTTTTGATACAAAAAATCTGCTATCCTTCAAAAAACAAAAATGATGCAGAAAAGAACGCATGATGCAACGACAAAACCTAGTTCCTAAAGTGTTATGATTCAAAGAGTTACTAGTTTTCATATATGCTTAAACATTCCATCATAATATGATTAGCTTCTTGTTAGTTTTTTTATCTAAAAATCAGCTATGATTCGAAAAACAAAAATGATGCAAAAAAACGCATGATGCAATGACCAAACCTAGTTCCTAACGTGTTATGATTCAAAGCGGTACGAGTTTTCATATGTTATTAGACATTGCATCATAATATGATTTTTATCTTGTAAGTTTTTCTATCCAAAAATTCTACTATGATTCGAAAAATAAAAATGATACAGAAAAGAACGCATGATGCAATGACAAAACCTAGTTCCTAAAGTGTTATTATTCAAAGCGGTACTAGTTTTTATATGTTATTAGACATTGAATCATAATATGATTTGCAACTTGTTAGTTTTTTTATCCGAAAAATATTTTATGATTCGAAAAACAAAATTAACGCAGAAAAGAACGCATGATGCAATGACAAAACCAAGTTCCTAAAGTGTTATGATTCAAAGCTGTACTAGTTTTTATATTTTATTAGACAATGCCTCATAATATGATTTGCATCTTGTTAGTTTTTTGATCCAAAAAATCTGCTATGATTCGAAAAACAAAAATGATACAGAAAAGAAAGCATGACGCAATAACGAAACCTAGTCCCTAAAGTGTTATAATTCAGTGAGATACTAGTTTTCATATGTTATTAGACAACGCATCATAATATGATTTGCATCCTTTTAGTTTTTTGATCCAAAAAATCTGCTACGATTCGAAAACAAAAATGATGTAGAAAAGAAAGCATGACACGGAAACAAAACCTACTTCCTAAAGTGTTATGATTCAGAGAGGTACTAGTTTTTATATGTTTTTAGAGATTTCATCATAATATGATTTGCATCTTGTTAGTTTTTTTATCCAAAAAATCTGATATGATTCGAAATACAAAAATGATGGAAAAAAGAACACATGATGCAATGATAAAACCTAGTTCCTAAAGTGTTAAGATCCAAAGAGGTACTAGTTTTTATATGTTATTAGACATTGCATCATAATATGATTTGCATCTTGTTAGTTTTTTTATCTACAAAATTTGCTATGATTCGAACAACAAAAATGATGTAGAAAAAAACATATGATGCAATGACAAAACCAAGTTCCTAAGTGTTATGATTCAAAGAGGTACTAGTTTTTATATGTTATTAGACATTGCATCATAATACGATTTGCATCTTGTTAGTTTTTTTATCCAAAAAATCTGCTATAATTCGAAAAATGGAAATTATGCAGAAAAGAACACACGACGCAATGACAAAACCTAGTTCCTTAAGTCTTATGATTCAAAGAGGTACTAGTTTTTATATGTTATTAGACATTTCAACATAATATTAACTGCATCTCGTTAGTTTTTCGATGCAAAAAATCTGCTACGATTCGGAAAAGAAAAATGATGCAGAAAATAATTCATGATGCAATGATAAAACCTAGTTCCTAAAGTGTTATTATTCAAAGAGGTACTATTTGTTATAAGTAATATACATTGCATCATAATATGATATGGTTCCTGTCAGTTTTTTGATCCAAAACATCTTCTATGATTCGAAAAAGAAAAATGATGCAGAAAAGAACGCATGATGTAATGACAAAACCTAGTTCCTAAAGTGTTATGATTCAAAGAGATACTAGTTTTTATATGTTTTTAGAGATCGGATCATAATATGATTTGCATCTTGTTAGTTTTTTTATCCAAAAAGTATGCTATGATTCGAAAAACAAAAATGATGTAGAAAAGAACGCATGATGCAATGACAATACCTAGTTCCTAAAGTTTTATGATTCAAAGAGGTACTTTTTTATATGTTATTATATATTGCATCATTATATGATTTGCATCCTGTTAGTTTTTTAATCTAAAAAATCTGCTATGATTTTAATAACAAAAATGATGCAGAAAAGAACGCATGATACAATGACAAAACCTACTTCCTGAAGTGTTATGATTCAAAGAGGTACTAATTTTTATATGTTATTAGACATTGCATCATAATATGATTTCCATCTTGTTAGTTTTTTTATCCAAAAAATCTGCTATGATTCGAAATACAAAAATGATGTTGGAAAGAACGCAAAATGCAATGACAAAACCTAGTTCATAAAGTGTTATGATTCGAAGAGGTACTAGTTTTTATATGTTATTAGAAATTGAATCATAATATGATTTGCATCTTATTAATTTTCGGATCCAAAAAATCTGTTATGATTCGAAAAAAAATGATGCAGAAAAGAACGCATGATGCAATGACAACACCTAGTTCCCAAATTGTTATTCTTCAAAGATGTACTCGTTTTGATATGTTATTAGACATTGCATCATGATATGCATCTTGTTAGTTTTTTAATCTAAAAAATTGGCTATGATTCGAAAAACAAAAATGATGAAGAAAAGAACACATGACGCAATGACAAAGCCTTATTCCTAAAGTGTTTGTATTCAAAGAGGTACTAGTTTTTATATGTTATTAGACAACACATCATAATATGAATTGATTCTTGTTGAGTTTTTGATCCAAAAAATCTGCGATGATTCGAAAAACAAAAATGATGCAGAAAAGAACGCATCGCAGTGACAAAACCTAGTTCCTAAATTGTTATAATTCAGAGAGGTACAAGTTTTTATATGTTATTAGACAATTCATCATAAGGTGATTTGCATCTTGTTAGTTTTTGTATCCAAAAAATCTGCTACGATTCCAAAAACAAAAATAATGTAGAAAAGAACGCATGATACAATGACAAAACCTAGTTCTAAAGTGTTCTGATTAAAATAGGTTCTAATTTTTATATGTTATTAGACATTTCATCATAATATTATTTGCATCTTGTTAATTTTTTTATCCAAAAAATATGTTATGATTCGAAAAAAAAAATGATGCAGAAAAGTGTAGTGGTGTTGATTATGATGGCATGTGCGGAATTAGTAAAGATCTAGTGAATCATCATGTAAACTCAAGAACATAATGAGTAAATAAATCTGTGTAAGCTCATAATAGATTTAGAAAGAATAAACAAATGGGTTTGTACAAATTTCTCTCTCTAGTCTAACACTCTAAAATGATCCTTCTAAATATGAGTGTCACTCACTTCCTATTTATAGGAAGGACAACTCATTTACACATACAAGAAGGTAAAACCTAAGACTCCACATCCAAGCATGACTTTGTACCCTAACATTAAGAACGCATGATGCAATGACAAAACCGAGTTCCTAAAGTGTTATGATTGAAAGAGGTACTAGTTTTTATATGTTATTAGACATTTCAACATAATATTATGTACATCTCGTTAGTTTTTCGATGCAAAAAATCAGCTACGTTTCGGAAAACAAAAATGATGCAGAAAAGAATGCACGATGCAATGATAAAACCTAGTTCCTAAAGTGTTATAATTCAAAGAGGTACTAGTTTTTATAAGTAATATACATTGCATCATAATATGATATGGTTCTTGTTAGTTTTTTTTATCCAAAACATCTACTATGATTCGAAAAACAAAAATGATGTAGAAAAGAACGCATGATGCAATGACAAAACCTAGTTCCTAAAGTGTTATGATTCAAAGAGATACTAGTTTTATATGTTTTTAGAGATTGGATCATAATATGATTTCCATCTTGTTAGTTTTTTATCCAAAAAATCTGCTATGATTTGAAAAAACAAAAATGATGCAGAAAACAACGGATGATGCAATGACAATACCTAGTTCCTAAAGTTTTATGATTCAAAGCGGTACTTTTTTTATATGTTATTAGATATTGCATCATAATATGAGTTGCATCCTGTTAGTTTTTTTATCCAAAAAATCTGCTATGATTCTAATAAGAAAAATGATACAGAAAAGAACGAATGTTGCAATGACCAAACCTAGTTCCTAAAGTCTTATGATTCAAAGAGGTACTGGTTTTTATATGTTATTAGACATTGCAACATAATATGATTTCCATCTTGTGAGTTTTTTTATCCAAAAAATCTACTATGATTCAGAAAACAAAAATGATGCTGGAAAGCACGCAAAATGCAATGAAATAAACCTAGTTCATAAAGTGTTATGATTCGAAGAGGTACTAGTTTTTATATGTCATAAGAAATTGAATCATAATATGATTTGCATCTTGTTAGTTTTCTGATCCAAAAAATCAGTTATGATTCGAAAAACAAAAATGATGCAGAAAAGAACGCATGATGCAATGACAAAACCTAGTTCCTAAATTGTTATTCTTCAAAGATGTACTTGTTTTTATATGTTATTAGACATTGCACCATGATATGCATCTTGTTAGTTTTTTGATCTAAAAAATCGGCTATGATTCGAAAAACAAAAATGATGAAGAAAAGAATGCATGACGCAATGACAAAACCTTATTATTAAAGTGTTTTGATTTAAAGAGGTACTAGTTTTTATATGTTATTAGACAACGCATCATAATATGAATTACATCTTGTTTGGTTTTTGATCCAAAAAATCTGCGATGATTCGAAAAACAAAAATGATGCAGAAAAGAACGCAACGCAGTGACAAAACCTAGTTCCTAAATTGTTATAATTCAGAGACATACAAGTTTTTATATGTTATTTGACAATTCATCATAAGATGATTTGCATCTTGTTAGTTTTTGTATCCAAAAAATCTGCTATGATTCGAAAAACAAAAATGATGCAAAAAAGAACGCATGATGCAATTATAAAACCTAGTTCCTAAAGTGTTATGATTATAAAATGTACTAGTTTTTATATCTTATTAACATTGCATAATAATATGATTTGCATCTTGTTAGTTTTTTGATCTAAAAAATCTGCTACTATTCGAAAAACAAAAAGAATGTAGAAAAGAACGCATGATGCAATGACAAAACCTAGTTCTAATGCGTTATGATTAAAATAGGTTCTAATTTTTATATGTTATTAGACATTTCATCATAATATAATTTGCATCTTGTTAGTTTTTTTATCCAAAAAGTGTGTTATGATTCGAAAAGAAAAAAAAGGAAGCAGAAAAGAACGCATGATGCAATGACAAAACCTAGTTCCTAAAGTGTTACGATTCAAAGAAGTACTAGTTTTTATATGTTATTAGACATTGCATCATAATATGATTTGGATCTTGTTAGTTTTCTGATCCAAAAAATCTGTTATGATTCGAAAAACAAAAATGTTGCAGAAAAGAACGCGTGATGCAATGACAAAAACTAGTTCCTAAATTGTTATTATTCTGATCCAAAAAATTTGTTATGATTCGAAAAACAAAAATGTTGCAGAAAAGAACGCGTGATGCAATGACAAAAACTAGTTCCTAAATTGTTATTATTCAATGATGTACAAGTTGTTATATGTTATTAGACATTGCATCATAATATGATTTCCATCTTTTTAGGTTTTTTATCAAAACAAATCTGCTATGATTCGAAAAACAAAAATAATGCAGGAAAGAACGCATGACGTAATGACAAAACCTAGTTCCTAAAATGTTATGATTCAAAGATGTACTAAGTGTTTTATGTTATTAGACATTGCATCATAATATGATTTGCATCTTGTTAGTTTTTTGATCCAAAAAATCTGTTAGGATTCGAAACAATAACGATGCAGAAAAGAACGCATGATGCAATGACAAAACCGAGTTCCTCTAGTGATATGATTCAATGAGGTACTAGTTTTTATATGTTAAAAGACATTTCATCATAATATGATTTGCATCTTGTTTGTTTTTTGATCCAAAAAATCTGCAATGATTCGAAAAACAAAAATGATGCAGAAAAGAACTCATGATGCAATGATAAAACCTAGCTCTTAAAGTGTTATGATTCAAAGAGGTACAAGTTTTTATAGGTTATTAGACATTGTATCATAATATGATTTGCATCTTATTAGTTTTTTGATCAAAAAAATCTCTTATGATTCAAAAAATAAAAATGATGCACAAAAGAACGCATGATGCAATGACAAAACCTAGTTCTTAAAGTGTTATGATTTAAAGAGGTACAAGTTATTATATGTTATTAGACATTGCATCATAATATGATTTGCATCTTGTTAGTTTTTTTATCCAAAGAATCTACTATGATTCGAAAAACAGAAATGTTGCAGAAACCAAGGCATGGAACAATGACAAAACCTAGCTCCTAAAGTGTTATGATTGAAGGAGGTACTAGTTTTTATATGTTATTAGACATTTCATCATAATATGATTTGCATCTCTTTAGTTTTTTGATGCAAAAAATCTGCTACGATTCGAAAAACGAAAAAGATGCAGAAAAGAATGCATGATGCAATGATAAAACCTAGTTCCTAAAGTGTTATGATTCAAAGAGGTACTAGTTGTTATGTGTAATATACATTGAATCATAATATGATATGGTTCTTGTTAGTTTTTTGATCAAAAATTCTGCTTTGATTCGTAAAACAAAAATGATGCAGAAAAGAACGCATGATGCAATGACAAAACCTAGTTCCTAAAGTGTTATGATTCAAAGAGGTACTAGTTTTTATATGATTTTAAACATCGAATCATAATATGATTTGCATATTGTTAGTTTTTTTATCCAAAAAATCTGCTACGAGTCGAAAAACAAAAATGATGCAGAAAAGAACGCATGATGCAATGACAAAACCTAGTTCCTAAAGTTGTATGATTCAAAGAGGTACTTTGTTTTATACGTTATTAGATACTGCAACATAATATGATTTGCATCCTGTTAGTTTTTTGATCCAAAAAATCTGCTATGATTCTAAAAACAAAAATATTGCAGAAAAGAACGCATGATGCAATAATAAAACCTAGCTCCTAAAGAGTTAAGATTCAAAGAGCTACTAAATTTTATATATTAGTAGACATTGCATTATAATATGATTTCCATCTTGTTAGTTTCTTGATCCAAAAAATTTGCTATGATTCGAAAAACAAAAATGATGCTGGAAAAGAACGAATTATGCAATGACAAAACCTAGTTCCTAAAGTGTTATGATTCAAAGAGGTACAAGTTGTTATATGTATGCTTAAAAGAGGTAATAGTTTTTATATGTTATTAGACATTGAATCATAATATGATTTGCATCTTGTTTGTTTTTTGATCCAAAAAATCTGTTAGGATTTGAAAAACAAAAATGATGCAGAAAAGAATGCATGATGCAATGACAAAACCTAGTTCCTAAATTGTTATGATTCTGAGATGTAGTAGTTTTCATATGTTATTAGACATTGCATCATAATATCCATCTTGTTAGTTTTTTTATCCAAAAAATCTGCTATGATTCGAAAAACAAAAATGATGAAGAAAGAACGCATGATGCAATGACAAAACCTAGTTCCTAAAGTGTTTTGATTCAAAGAGGTACTAGTTTTTATATGTTGTTAGACAATGCATCATACAATGATTTGCATCTTGTTAGTTTTTGATCCAAAAAATCTGCTATGATTCAAAAAGTAAAAATGATGCAGAAAAGAACGTGTGATGCAATGACAAAACCTAGTTCATAAAGTGTTATAATTCAGAGAGGTACAAGTTTTTATATGTTATTAGGCATTTTATCTGTCACACCCCAAAACCGGAACGGCGGAAACATTTTGGGGTGGAGGACGTCATGTACAGTATCATAACAAAGCATAATAGTAAAAAAGCAACATCATCCACTGCATTTATAGAATAATTTTAATACAAGCGTGTTCTGTATAGTATGTAAGACACCAAAAATGAATGATCAAAATAAGAGATGGGTCTTGTATGTGCTCCATCCTCTCAAAAGCTTCATCGATACCTGTCTACTGATGACCTGAGAATACAAGTTATTTTGAAAAGAGTTTATCAGCGTAACGCTAGTGAGTTCATAAGTATTTAGGGTCATTGCTTGTATGAAAATGCTTGTAACAATGTAGTATACATGCTCGTAGCTGTTTGTGAATGTTAGTAAATGTTTGTAGATGTTTGAACTCCCTAGAAAATCCTATATTTTCTAGTAAAATGTAGTCTTCTACCAAGACCCGACTGTTTCTATGCCTTGTTCTTTTGTAGTGTAGGAGTTTTCCCCAGTGAAACTATCATTGTGAAAATATAGTTTACTTAAATGTGTATGTGACAAGGTCACAAGTAAATGTAATAGGAAAATAATATTTTACCTCAAGAGTGACACTGCTGGTTATAAAGTGATGAAACACAGACTCCAGGTAGTACTAAATTTACAGTACACCTCAGGGAGTCTAAAGAAATGAAAATGTAGACTCCAGGTGGTATCAAATGAACAATACGCCTCGGAGAGTCTAAAGAAATGAAATGCAGACTCCAGGTGGTATTAAATGAACAATACACCTCGGAGAGTCTGTTTTGCCTTTAATTCTTAATTGGCTAATTAAAGGTTTGAATGTGAAATCGTATGTAACCGTGCTGATCGACGGCTGAATAACTGATGACCCTCCGGTGTCATATGTAGTGAGGTAACATTCTGTCACCCCTTGGCCTTATCAGCTGGGACTGTAGCTAGCAGTCGGGGTGTGGGAGTGTCTGTCCCGTATAGATCTATACACACAATGGCCGCTCTCTTCCTTCAGGAGACTCTGGTTACAAGGTGATACCACAATGAAGTGTCGTATCAAAAATAGTATGTCACATTCTATTTATAGTATTCAAATGTTTGTGTAGTATGTCATAGTGTAGTGATGTTTTCTCTGTACTAGTATATAGTATATTCTCTTGTATAGTGTATAGTGTGTTCCCCTGTATAGTGTATAGTGTGTTCACTTGTATAATGTGTAGTGTGTTTTCTTGTATAGTGTATAGTGTGTTCTCTTGTATAGAGTATAGTGTGTTCTCTTGTATAGAGTATAGTGTGTAGTATGTATTGACTCATAACTGTACTGACTCTTGTATGTGTCGTTAAAATAGTAGTAGTGAGTAGTAAACCCTTAACTATACCTATTATAGTTAAATAGTAATGTTGGTTGTATGCTCTGCTACTCAAAGGTACTGAACTGAAGTGGATGTTTTTGTATCCAAACACATATATACGATATATAACTAAGGTTTCAACGACATTCGGACAAATAACAGGGTACCCTAAGTCCACAACCAAACAAGGAACAGGAAATAAGGTGAGCTATCAGTCCTAAGTCCTTCAAATCTTACTGATATAAATATATTGGTATAGATATGAGTTTGACAATAATGTAAGTTTAAAAGAGTTTCAAAACAGTTTTAGCTTCTAAAAGAGTTTAGTAAAAGGTTTTGAAGTGCTTGAAATCCATAAGTTTGATAGCAATCTTGAAAGTAATAGTAAATCTTTCTGTTTGTTCTAGTCATTAATCATATGTGATTAAAACCATGACTAGAATGTTTCAACTTTTATCCCCCCCCCCCCATAAAAGCATTTAAAATCATTTCAAAGGTTGATTAAGGGGTATGAACTCACCTGCAGTGAGTGGTTTGGAATGAAGTGCTGGATGGGATGTTGAGTGCCAAGTGAAGACTTGAGCACACACGAATCCTATTTAACATATAATGACACATATATGTATCCAATTAGTGTTTAGACAACTAATTAAGCAAGTAAGGACACCCTAGCACATGGAAAACACCTTGCTTCAAGTGTTAGAAGCACATAGGGTTGCACCTAAGGGTTGTTGGGCCTCTTATTGGAGTTTACGGCCCAAATGGTAAAGCCCATGAGTTTACGACCCATGGGTTTACGACACATGGTGTTTACGGCCCATGGGTTTACGGGCTATGGTGTTTACGGTCGTAAACTCATGTCTTCATGTTTCATTTTTGCATGTTTAAGGTCCTAAAAGTTTCCAGGAAGGGTTCTAGACTAAAGACCAAGCCTTAGGAAGGAGTTAAGGGCCATATGCACACAACATTAGGGTTTACGGCCAAGGGAGATTGCCTTGGCCGTAAACTCTCTTATGGGCACGATTTCTTGGTGTTTAAAGAGTGTTTTTAGTATATAACAAGCCAAAGGTAGTGTACTTACGTAGTAGAAGGTTGAGAGAGTGGTTAGAGCCCAAAAACACTAGTGTGTGTTCTTGGTGTTCTTGGTGAAATGAAGAACACTTGAAGATCTATGAAAAAGAGAAGATTTCATGGATGAAATCATGTATAACCACTAGATGAAGTGTTGTATCAACAAATCAAGAGAAGAAACACTTACATTTTTGGGAAATTTGGAAGAAGATTTTGTGATACTTGAGAGAGAATGTGGGTGTTCTTGATCATGGAAGTAAGAAATGAGGGAGGAAAGGAGTAAACGCATGCCTTAAGCATGAGTTTGCAGCCAAAGGGGAGTTCACGGCCCAAACTCCTCATGTTTGGCCGTGAACACCTCATTAAGGTGTTAGTTGTGTTATTTGTTACACCATAATCCTAGAAAATACTTCCCTTCATTTGCTCTCTCGAAAAATAAATATTAAAAAAAATACCCAACCGGGCTCTAAACCGAGCTTAAAATTAGCAGAAATGAATTTGACTTTTAATTGAAGTGCTAGACGGTAGAGTTTGCTCAAATGGAAATTTCGGGTTGTCACATCATCCCCCCGTTAGAGGGAATTTCTTCCCGAAATTAGAGTTCAAGCAAATAAGTTATTACAAATAACTAAGTAAAATGATGAGGATATTTCAGCTTAAACTGATCCTCGCGCTCCCAAGTGAATTCCGGTCCTCGCTTGGCGTTCCAGCGAACCTTCACTTTCGAGATACGGGTTTGCTTGGGTCGTTTGACCTCTCGGTCCATGATCTCTACTGGTTCTTCCACGAAGTTCTGGCTCTCGTTGATCTCGATCTCGTCGAAGGGGATTACAAGAGTCTCGTCGGATAGGCACTTTTTCATGTTAGAGACGTGGAAGGTAAGATGTACGTTACTTAGCTCGTGGGGAAGGTTGAGTTTGTAAGTTACAGGGCCGATTCTGGCGAGAATATCGAAAGGCCCTATGTATCTTGCATTAAGCTTTCCACGCTTTCCGAAGCGTATCAAGCCCTTCCAGGGTGAGACTTTTAAAAGAACTCGGTCTCCCACCTGGAATTCCAAAGGTTTCCTTCATTTGCCAGCATATCTTTTCTGTCGGTCTCTAGAGGCTTTCAATCGTTCACGAATCTGAACGATCTTCTCTGTCGTTTTCCGAATGATCTCCGGACCTGTGAGAGTGTTGTCAGGAACTCGTCCTTTAGCTAACTGAGTGTCACCCACCTCAGTCCAGCACAGAGGAGATCTGCACTTTCGGACATAGAGGGCTTCAAATGGAGCAGCCTTTATGGTCGTGTGATAACTGTTATTGTAGGAAAATTCGACAAGGGGTAAATGAGTATCCCATGCCTTCCCAAAGTCAATCACACAGGCTCGCAACATGTCTTCTAAGGTTTGGATAGTTCTCTCACTCTGTCCGTCGGTCTGTGGATGGTAGGTTGTACTCATGTCCAGCCTCGTTCCTAAGGAGCTTTGTAGTGACTGCCAGAACCTCGAAGTGAACCTACTATCTCTGTCGGAGATAATAGATATAGGGACACCATGCAATCGTACTATCTCCCGAATGTATGTTCTTGTGAGCTTCTCCATCTTGTCAGTTTCCTTGATGGGCAGGAAGTGTGCGGACTTGGTTAATCTGTCGACGATGACCCAAATGGTATCAAGTCCACCCGTCGTCTTGGGCAACTTGGTTATGAAGTCCATAGTGATCCGTTCCCACTTCCATTCAGGTATCTCCGGTTGCTGGAGTAGACCTGATGGTTTCTAGTATTCGACCTTGACCTTGGCGCAAGTAAGGCATTTACTTACGAAGGTAGCGATCTCCGCTTTCATGTTAGGACACCCGTATGACCTTTTAAGATCCAGATACATCTTATCTGAACCTGGGTGGACGGAATATCAATTGTTGTACGCTTCCTTCATGACCAAGTCTCTGAAGCCACCGTGTCTCGGTGTCCAGATCCGGTCCATGAGATATAAGGCTCCGCCACCCTTGACTTCCAAGTTCTTATCCATTCCTCGCAAAGATTCACCCGCCACATTTTCAGGTTTTAAGGCTTCGAACTGAGCCTCCTTAATTTGTGTGGATAGATGCGAATGGATAGTCATAGTCAATGACTTGACTCTTCGACCAAAATATTCTTTCCGACTTAGGGCGTCTGCTACTACGTTGGCTTTACCCGGATGATAACGAATTTCGCATTCGTAGTCATTGAGTAGTTCGACCCACCGTCGTTGTCTCATATTGAGCTCCTTCTGGTTGAATATGTGTTGTAGGCTTTTGTGGTCTGTGAAGATAGTGCTCTTTGTACCATACAGGTAGTGTCTCCAGATCTTCAGAGCAAACACAATTGCTCCTAATTCGAGATCGTGAGTGGTGTAGTTGAGCTCGTGTGTCTTCAGCTGTCTTGAGGCGTAGGCGATGACCTTACCTCGTTGCATCAGAACACACCCGAGCCCTTGATTTGACGCATCGCAATAGACCATGAAGTCTCCCGTCCCTTCGGGGAGGGACATTATCGGTGCGGTGCACAAGGCTCATTTTAGCATTTGGAACGCTTTCTCTTACTTCTCTTCCCAGTCGAAGGCCACGCCTTTCTGGGTCAATGTTGTAAGCGGTTTCGCAATTCGAGAGAAGTTCTGTATGAATCTACGATAGTAGCCAGCGAGGCCTAGAAATTGACGAATTTCTGTAGGCGTCTTCGGTGCTGACTAGTTTTCAATAGCTCTAATTTTGGATGGGTCCACGTGGATTCCTTCTTTGCTAACCACGTGTCCTAAGAATTCGACTATTCGGATCAAAAATTCACATTTAGAGAACTTCGCATAGTGCTTCTCCGATCGCAGGGTTCCTAGGACTTGTCTTAGGTGATCACTATGCTCCTCTTCACTTCGAGAGTAGATAGGTATATCATCGATGAAGAAGATGATGAACTGATCCAATTAAGGACGACATACTCTATTCATCAAGTCCATGAATACTGCGGGGGCATTGGTCAATCCGAATGGCATCACTACAAACTCGTAGTGTCCGTAACGTGTTTGGAAGGCTGTCTTCGGAACATCCTCCTCAAGCACTCGTAACTGGTGATACCCGGATCTCAGATCAATCTTGGAAAAGTAGCTAGCCCCTTGCAGTTGGTCGAATAAATCGTCTATGCGAGGTAGAGGGCAACGATTCTTGACTGTAAGCTTGTTGAGTTCCCTATAGTCAATGCACATACGCAACGATCCGTCTTTCTGCTTGACAAACAAGACCGGAGCTCCCCAGGGTGAGAAGCTTGGTCTTATAAAGCCCTTGCTGAGCAGTTCGTTAAGTTGACCCGACAGTTCTTGCATCTCAGCTGGTGCTAGACGATAGGGCGCTTTGGCTACGGGGGTAGCTCCTGGTACTAAGTCGATTCGGAACTCGACTTGATGTTGCGAGGGTAATCCTAGGAGTTCTTCCGGAAAGATGTCAGGAAAATCGCGTACTACAGGGAGGTCTTTTAGGTCTTTGGTTTTCTGGTTCGCATCGACTACGTGTGCAAGGAATGCACGATATTCCTTACGCAAGTACTTATGGGCTTGAATACTCGAGATGATACGAAGGCTAGTACTGGGTTTGTCTCCGTAGATCAACAAGGTTTCGTTATTCGGTAGGTTTAGACGGACTGCCTTCTCGAAGCACAAAATATCGGTACGATGGAGACTCAACCAGTCCATGCCCACAATGACATCGAAACTCTTGATTGATACTGGTATGAGGTCGATTGGGAATGAATGATTTTCTAGCATGAGGGTACAACCTATGTAAATCTCGTTAGAACTCTCTGTCTTTCCGTTGGCCATTTCTACGACGAAGGTTTCTTTTAGTGCTTGTGGTGCTTGATTAAGTAAGTGTTTAAATTTTTGGTTCACGAAGCTCCTCTCAGCCCCACTATCAAATAGGATACAAGCATATGAGTTATCGAGAAGGAACGTACCCGTGATTACTGTGGGGTCTGCCACGGCTTCATTGTGGCCAATAGTGAGTAGTCTTCCTGCGCCTCCCGCATTCCCAGCTTTTGGACAGTTTCTTTTGAAGTGCCCCGCCTCGCCACACCCGTAGCAGGCCTGGCTTCCTCCTGCACTAGGGACCTGGGTGATGGGTTTGGGTGGTGCTCTGTAAAACCGGGCGGTATGGCCCTTCCGATCGCAATTGGTGCAGTGCATTTCCCCGCAGGGGCCGTTATGATGGAAAGTGCACTTGGCGCACTTGGGTAGGGTCCCCGCATATGGCTTGGCGGGTACAGGGGCAACAGGAGTTGTGGCAGCATGGACAGCCACCGTCTGTTGTTTCTTGGAAGAGGGTTGATTTGATTTGCCCTTCTGTCGGTCCAACACTTCCTTTTGTTGTCGGTCGCGTTGGTTGGTGCTGGGGCAGCAGTTGTGGTTGTTGTTGGAGGAGAAGGAACCTCATGATCGATGAGCCTTTGGGCCAATTCCTTGGCACTATCAAATGTCGCAGGTTTCGATGCTAGGACGTTCCCTCGATACGGGGGCACCAAACCCCAAATGTATCTCTCGACTTTCTTGTTTTCAGTGGGGACCAGGTTAGGACATAGAGTCACCAGGTCGCAGAACCTAGCTGTATAAGCCACTATGTCGGAACCCTTCATTTTGAGGTTCCACAGTTCTTCCTCGAGCTTCTGGATTTCGCCCCTCGGGCAGTACTCCCTTGTCATCAAATCCTTCAGGGTATCCCAGCCCATGGCGTTAGCAGCTATTAGGGAGAGTGATTTGACATGGCCATTCCACCACGTCAGGGCCCTTTCGGTGAAGGTGCAAGCAGCGAACTTTATCTTGCTTCCCTCAGGGCATGAGCACATCTCGAAGATTGCTTCAGTTGTCTAGATCCATTGGGACAGCGCAATAATCCCTCCGGTTCCGTTGAAGTACGTTGGTTTGCAGTTGATGAAATCTTTATAGGTACACTCCCGTGTACGCGGTTGGATTTCACCATGGCTAGAGTTTGTGCCTGTTCCAGCTCCACTTGCACCACCATAGGTTACTTGGGCCATGGCTGCGGTCACAGCTGCGGTCACCGCTGCCTGGAACATCACCGCATCGAACTGTGGAGGGGGTGGTGGTGGTGGAGTTTGATTTGCAGGTCTGCCCCTGGTCGGACGCGGACGAGGCGACATCTTTTACTGAAAGTTGAAAGGGATGATGATAATAGTGAGAATCAATTGTAAATATGATGAGAGTGTTTCATGGACTAAATCACCATAGTCCAACCATCAGATAGAGGTATAACAACAGAGTAGGGAAACACAAGGTAAATACTTTCCCACAGATTAGATAACTGCCAATAGTACTGGTGTTAATGATGTAAAATGAGTCCGAGAAGAATGACCTAACAGTAGGTCTTACATCAAACTATAAGGAAAAATGTTGGCAGCTTAGAAGTCTAGTTAGAGTACTTTAAAAGCTAGAGATGTTTTACAGATAAGTGCTCCATAGAGTACGGAAAAGAAAGGCTATTCCTTAACCAAAAGAGAAAGGTGAGTCGACATCTTCTACCGGCAGCGGGTATCCCTTGGGCAAACCCTCAGATCTGCCAGTTGACGTACAACCTCTTGAAGATGTCGCTCATGTGCCCTCTGGCGTACCCGGATTTCCATGACTTCGGCTCGGGATGCAGCTAGTTGTTGCTGCAGAGCCTCGTTGGTCCTCCTAGTCTTTCCATAGCCTCTTCAAGTTGGCGAATGCGGACGGTATTAACGCTAGAGTTGGCGTCCACTTCCATCACCCGATCGATGGCTGCATGACCTTGCTCGACATTTCGAGCAATCCTACGGACGATGATGGGTAGGACTCGGTCAGCTGAGCCTCCCTCGCTTATGTTGTAAAAGCTTCGATCTCCGTTGAAGGGTAAAGGCTGACCATGCTCATCACTCCAACGGTTCAAGTTTGTTGCCCACAAGGGAGTGGGGCCTTTAAATGCTGGTCGGGAGTTGAGGTTTGGGATTGGAGCCTCTTGAGGTAGGTTGTTGACCTCTGGTTCGGAGTCAGAGCCATCCGAAAAGCCTTCTGCACGGTGATCATCCAAGGGAATTGGGTGATCCTCTTCTGGCTCATCATCGAGCCATCCACCATTACCTTGGTTGGGATAGTACAGATCACCGGGGAGATGGAAGCCAGCCATGTTATCTATGCGAGAATAGGGAAAAAGAATAGTTAATAGTCGTACTAATGCAGACCCTTCTTAGATTGCACATAAGTAATTATAGTAACACAAAATACTCCTATAGTATTTTAGGTTTATGTTCTGTTCTAATGTTCTCGTTGTAGTAGTGTTGGTAAGTTTTTAGACTTGTTGCAACACCACAATCATTCTTAGGCACATGCTAGTCACTCCTCGAAAAATATAGTTGATCAGGCTATATCCCCCTAGGCTTGACTATATGTCTCTAAGCCTACTTGCGTTGCTCAACAATCGTAATACTTTTGTTATGTTCTAGTATGATACTGACCTTGGTATGAATAGATGTATATATATACTTAGTTAAATATTTTATTATTTAAAAGTATATATTCTTAGTCAGAGTGTTTTAATCCCGATGCGTTTATAGTTTGTATATCTTTTATGGGTTGATATACTTGATTCACTATAAACAATGATATGATACCAATCTGTCACACCCCAAAACCGGAACGGCGGAAACGTTCTGGGGCGGAGGACGTCATGTACAGTATCATAACAAAGCATAATAGTAAACAAGAAACAACATCCATTGCATTAATAGAATAATTTTAATACAAGCGTGTTCTGTATAATATGTAAGACACCAAAAATGAATGATCAAAATAAGAGATGGGTCTTGTATATGCTCCATCCTCTCAAAAGCTTCATCGATACTTGTCTACTGATGACCTGGGAATACAAGTTATTTTAAAAAGAGTTTATCAGCATAACGCTGGTGAGTTCATAAGTATTTAGTGTCATTGCTTGTATGAAAATGCTTGTAACAACGTAGTATACATGCTCGTAGTTGTTTGTAAATGTTAGTAAATGTTTGTAGATGTCTGAACTCCCTAGAAAATCCTATATTTTCTAGTAAAATGTAGTCTTCTACCAAGACCCGACAGTCTGTATGCCTTGTTCTTTTGTAGTGTAGGAGTTTTCCCCAGTGAAACTATCATTGTGAAAAAATTGTTTACTTAAATGTGTATGTGACAAGGTCACAAGTAAATGTAATAGGAAAATAATGTTTTACCTTAGCAGTGACACTGCTGGTTATAAAGTGATGAAACACAGACTCCAGGTAGTACTAAATTTACAGTAAACCTCGGGGAGTCTAAAGAAATGAAAATGTAGACTCTTGGTGGTATCAAATGAACAATACGCCTCGGAGAGTCTAAAGAAATGAAATGCAGACTCCAGGTGGTATTAAATGAACAATACGCCTCAGAGAGTCTGTTTTGCCTTTAATTCTTAATTGGTTAATTAAAGGTTTGAATGTGAACTCGTATGTAACCATGCTGATCGACGGCTGAATAACTGATGACCCTCTGGTGTCATATGTAGTGAGGTAACATTCTGTCACCCCTTGGCCTTATCGGCTGGGACTATAGCTAGAAGTCGGGGCGTGGGAGTGTCTGTCCCGTATAGATCTATACACACAATGCCCGCTGTCCCTCCAGGAGACTCTGGTTACAAGGTGATACCACAATGAAGTATCGTATCGAAAATAGTATGTCACATTCTATTTATAGTATTCAAATGTTTGTGTAGTATGTCATAGTGTAGTGATGTTTTCTCTCTACTATTATATAGTATATTGTCTTGTATAGTGTATAGTGTGTTCCCTTCTATAGTGTATAGTGTGTTTTCTTGTATAATGTATAGTGTGTTTTCTTGTATAGTGTATAGTGTATTATCTTGTATAGAGTATAGTGTGTTCTCTTGTATAGAGTATAGTGTGTAGTATGTATTGACTCATAACTATACTGACTCTTGTATGTGTCGTTAAAATAGTAGTAGTGAGTAGTAAACCCTTAACTATACCTATTATAGTTAAATAGTAATGTTGGTTGTATGCTCTGCTACTCAAAGGTACTGAACTGAAGTGGATGTTTTTGTATCCAAACACATATATACGATATATAACTAAGGTTTCAACGACATTCAGACAAATAACAGGGTACCCTAAGTCCACAACCAAAGAAGGAACAGGAAATAAGGTGAGCTATCAGTCCTAAGTCCTTCAAATCTTACTTATATAAATATATTGTTATAGATATGAGTTTGACAATAATGTAAGTTTAAAAGAGTTTGAAAACAATTTTAGCTTCTAAAAGAGTTTAGTAAAAGGTTTTGAAGTGCTTGAAATTCATAAGTTTGATAGCAATCTTGAAAGTAATAGTAAATCTTTCTATTTGTTATAGTCATTAATCACATGTGATTAAAACCATGACTAGAATGTTTCAACTTGTATCCCCCTCCCCCATAAAAGCATTTAAAATCATTTCAAAGGTTGATTAAGGGGTATGAACTCACCTGCAGTGAGTGGTTTGGAATGAAGTGCTGGATGGGATGTTGAGTGCCAAATGAAGACTTGAGGACACACGGATCCTATTTAACATATAATGACACATATATGTATCCAATTAGTGTTTAGACAACTAATTAAGCAAGTAAGGACACCCTAGCACATGGAAAACACCTTGCTTCAAGTGTTAGAAGCACATAGGGTTGCACCTAAGGGTTGTTGGGCCTCTTATTGGAGTTTACGGCCCAAATGGTAAGGCCCATGAGTTTACGACCCATGGGTTTACGGCCCATGGTGTTTACGGCCCATGGGTTTACGGCCCATGGTGTTTACGGTCGTAAACTCATGTCTTCATGTTTCATTTTTGCATGTTTAAGGTCCTAAAAGTTTCCAGGAAGGGTTCTAGACTAAAGACCAAGCCTTAGGAAGGAGTTAAGGGCCATATGCACACAACATTAGGGTTTACGGCCAAGGGAGATTGCCTTGGCCGTAAACTCTCTTCTGGGCATGATTTCTTGGTGTTTAAAGAGTGTTTTTAGTATATAACAAGCCAAGGGTAGTGTACTTACGTAGTAGAAGGTCGAGAGAGTGGTTAGAGCCTAAAAACACTAGTGTGTGTTCTTGGTGAAATGAAGAACACTTGAAGATCTATGAAAAAGAGAAGATTTCATGGATGAAATCATGTATAACCACTAGATGAAGTGTTGTATCAACAAATCAAGAGAAGAAACACTTACATTTTTGGGAAATTTGGATGAAGATTTTGTGATACTTGAGAGAGAATGTGGGTGTTCTTGATCATGGAAGTGAGAAATGAGGGAGGAAAGGAGTAAACGCATGCCTTAAGCATAAGTTTGCGGCCAAAGGGGAGTTCACGGTCCAAACTTCTCATGTTTGGCCGTGAACACCTCATTAAGGTGTTAGTTGTTTTATTTGTTACACCATAATCCTAGAAAATACTTCCCTTCATTTGCTCTCTCGAAAAATAAATATTAAAAAAAATACCCAACCGGGCTCTAAACCGAGCTTAAGATTAGCATAAATGAATTTGACTTTTAATTGAAGTGCTAGACGGTAGAGTTTGCTCAAATGGAAATTTCGGGTTGTCACATTATCTTCATAGAGGTACAAGTTTTTATATGTTATTAGGCATTTCATCATCATATGATTTGCATCTTGTTAGGTTTTTGTTCCAAAAAATTTGCTATGATTCGAAAAACAAAAATGATGCAGAAAATAGCGCATGATGCAATGATAAAACCTAGTTCCTAAAGTGTTATGATTGAAAGATGTATTAGTTTTTATATGTTATTAGACATTGCATCAGAATATGATTTTCATCTTTTTAGTTTTTTGATATAAAAATATCTAATACGATTCGAAAAACAAAACTGATGCAAAAAAGAACGCATGATGCAATGACAAAACCTAGTTCCTAAAGTGTTATGATTAAAAGAGGTACTAATTTTTATATGTTATTAGACATTTCATCATAATATTATTTGCATCTTGTTACTTTTTTGATCCAAAAAATCTATTATGATTCGAAAAACAAAAATGATACAAACAATAACGCATGATGCATTGACAAAACCTAGTTTCTAAACTGTTATGATTCAAAGAGGTACTAATTTTTATATGTTATTAGACATTGCATCGTATTATGATATGGATCTTGTTAGTTTTTTTATCCAAAAAATCTGTTATGATTCGGAAAAAAAAATGTTGCAGAAAAATACGCATGATGCAATGACAAAAGCTATATCCTAAATTGTTATTATTCAATGATATACTAGTTGTTATATGTTATTAGTCATTGCATCATAATATGATTTGCCTTGTGTTAGTTTTTTGATTAAAAAATCTGCTATGATTCGAAAAACAAAAATAATGCAGGAGAGAACGCATGACGCAATGACAAAACCTAGTTCCCAAAGTGTTATGATTAAAAGAGGTACTAGTTTTTATATGTTATTAGACATTGCATCATAATAGGATTTGAATCTTGTTTGTTTTTTGATCTAAAAAATCTGTTACGATTCGAAAAACAAAGAAGATGCAGAAAAGAATGCATGATGTAATGACAAAACCTAGTTCCTAAAGTTTTATGATTCAAAGAGGTACTACTTTTTATATGTTATAAGACATTTCATCATCAAATGATTTGTATCTTCTTAGTTTTTTGATCCAAAAAATCTGTTATTGTCACAACCCAAACCGGAACGGCGGAAACGTTCGGGGGTGGATGACGTCATGTGCAGTATCACAACAATTGTATAATAGTAATCAAAACAACAAAAACCATTATATTGATAATATATAATTTACATTGTGCTCAAAACATTGACTGTTTAACATTAAAACTATAGCAAAAGATAAGACGTGATGCTACTATGCTCCGTCTTCATAACGCCTGAGAGAGTACCTGTCTACTAATTTTCCTGCGAATACAAGTGGTTTGAAAAAGTGTCAACATTAATGTTGGTAAGTTCATAAGCATTTTTGTTATAGAAAGTATATTCTTTGTTCTTTGAAAATGTTCGTGTGTTCCTCCAGAAAATCCTATATTTTCTTAGTAAAATGGAATGTAGTCTTAGGCCTCAAGACCAAAATATATATATGTATCTTATGCTTAAAGAATAAAATATGACCCTTTGAATTTATATAAGTAATAGTATTTGTTTCCAGAAAGTTGAATTGTAAACTGTTTGCTTGTAAAATAATGATGTTTATCCTAGAAAATCTTATATTTTCCATAAAACCGAATTGTAGTCTTAAATGTTCCAAGAATGAAAAGTACAAGTATAATTGTCATACTTAATTTAATGATACGTAGTTTTATTCATAAATAAAACTAGTTGAAGATGTGTTTTCCATGTAAACTAGATGTGATGTTAATACCCTCCTACGATCACTTAGTACATACGAGTTGTATATAATCGAGATCGAACAGACAGTCGAATGGGTGATCCTGCCCTAAGCCCACAATCAAACAAGGAACAGGAAGTATGACGGAAATCACACATTCCACTACCTATCGCATATTAATTGTATATAACCCTGATGTATATGCTAAGTAATCACAAAGATAATACCCCTCAAGACGGTTTAAAAAGTATATTACTACGTAAATGTGTCGTTGTTTTCTCCTTGTGAGTTCTTATAACCATACTGACCCAGTCGACCTGATCGTGACGTTCTTCAGGCATCGGAATGTGAACGACGTTCTTCAGGCGTTGGAATGTTAACAACATTAAGGTGTGGGATTGTCAGTCCCAAATAGATCTATACACAAATATCTCGCTCTCCCTACAAGAGACTCTGGTTATAAGGCAGGACTCTTACTAGTACTTAGATAAGTACGCGAAGGCGTCTCACAAATTGCTTCCACGTGTTTACGAGTAATAACTGAAAACCCTTTTAGTTTATATGTTTGTTTCCGTATTGTAACTTGAAATTTGTAAAAAAGTATATATGTTCCATAAATTATACCTATTATAGTTTATAAGTTTGTTTCCGTATTGTAACCTGAACTTTGTAAAATAGTACATATGTTCCATAAACTATACCTATTATATTTTATAAGTTTGTTTCCGTTGATGGAAAAACCATTGCATATTAACATGTTTTGTAATTATTTGTAAATTTAATAGTAACGATGTGTCACACCCCCAAACCAGACGGCGGAAACGTCCGGGGGTGGAGGAGTTCATTTTTAGTATCACAACACATGTAATATAGTAATCATAGTACAAACAACCATTGTATTAAAAAGTATAAATATTTACATGTTTTTCATATTGTACATTGAAACCAAAAAGTTGTACAAAAGTTAAAGACAAAATATAAACTGCTCCATCTTCAAAAGCTCGGGTGTACCTGTCTACGGGTTCCCTGAGAATACAAGTAATTTGAAAAGAGAGTATCAACATAAAGTTGAGTGAGTGCATAAGTATTTATGTTTTGTAAGAGTGTTTTCTGTTTCTTGAATATGTAAACTATTTCCAGAAAATCCTATATTTTCTGTTGTATATGTATAAAACTGTTATGTTTGTAAACCAATGTTCTGTACTTGTAATCTTTATGTAAACTTGTATCTTGTCAACTGTATCTAGTAAAATGTATCTTTATCTTTTCAACAGTATCTAGTAAACTGTATCTTGTAAACTAGTACTTTGAAAATGTACTTAAGTTTAGTAATTATACACTAACGTATTGTTAGTATCTTTTAAATGAGTTATTATAACCATACTAACTAGATGGCCTGACCCAACGCTATGTATGCGCTGAAAGTTGATGATAACAATTGTCACTCACAGGCGTGTATGCCTGACTGTAGCTAGCAGTCCGAGTGCGGGAGTGTCAATCCCAATATAGATCTATACACACATTGTTTCGATCCCCTGCTGGAGACTCTGGGTATAATATCAGGACTTTACTGTATTGTTTAAAATGAATTAAATAAACTGAACTACTTGACTTATAAAAGCATATAACGTTACATGTATAACTGTTATGAAAACCCAATCATTCTGAAATAAATGATTGATAGTATATCCTTGAATTAGTATTCCTGACATGTACTTGAATGAATGAACACACTTGATTAGTTTTGAATTAAACCTTTGTTTTTGTAAAACAATGTACTCTAGTATACTAGTATCATGAATTAATGTTCTGTGTAAATTATACCTATTATAATTTATATGTACTTTCTGATTTGATAACGAGTATTCATGTATGGGATCATTTGTTCAACATGTACAAAGGATAATTGAATCTAATTGAATAAACTTTTATACTTGTATACATATAAAAATATATATAACTAAAATTTAAATGACACTTGGACAAACAACTGATACTTGTGATCCCACATCCAAACAAGGAAAAGGAACCAAAGTGGGTTGTCAGTCCTAAGTCTTTTAAACCTTATTTATATAAATATATGTATACTAGTATGATTTTTGGGGAAAATATAAGTTTATAAAACATTTAAAAGAAGTTTCATATTTGGAAATCCATTTTGAAAACTTGATGTCTTTTTGAAATAACCACTTAAAACCACTTGATTTGGTAAGATATTTGAAACCATTTGGTTTGGATAGTTGTATTTCATTTGAAATCATTTGTTATAACACAATATCTTTGTGTTATACTTGTATTCCCCCCCCCCTTAAAACAGTAAAAACTATGAAAATGTGGGGGTATGAACTCACCTGTTGTAAGTTACTCAAATGTAAGATCGGTGTAGGATGCTAATTGTCAAGTGAAGACTTGAGCACACACGGATCCTATTGAACATATAATGACACATATATGTTTATAATTAGTGTTTAAACAACTAATTATGAAAGGTAACACCTTATTAGACTAGGAAACACTAGGATTTAAGTACTACAATCACATATGATTGTATACTAAGGGTGTATGGCCATTGTAATGAGTTTATGGCCACTATGGTATGTATAATATGAGTTTACGGCCTAGGGTTTACGGCCCTATGAGTGTACGGCCGTAAACTCATAGTATGTTGTACTTTTTTGTGTTTTAAAGTCCTTGGTTCTTCCTTGATGTGTTCTAGGCTTAGTTCCAAGGCTTAGTAAGAAGTTTAGGGTTCATTTACACCCTTAATTAGGGTTTACGGCCAAAGGAGATTGCTTTGGCCGTAAACACCTTTTGTTCATGATTTCTTGATGTTTTGAAGTAGTATAACTAGTAAGTGTTACACAAAGGAAGGTACTTCAGTGTTTGGAATCCTTTAGAAGTGTTTAAAGTCAACTCATGCTCCATTATATGGGTTTACGGCCAAGGGAGATTGCCTTGACCATAAACTCCCTTTGTTCTTGATAAATGGATGATTCCTAAGTGTTCTTTAAGTATTTCGTGTATATAATAAGCTTAGTAGAGAGTACTTACAATATAGAAGCTTGATTGGGTGATTAAAGTCCAAAAACACTAGTGTGTGTTCTTGGTGAAATGAAGAACACTTGAGAATCTAGCAAAACTGAATGATTTCATGGATGAAATCATGTAGAATCACTAGATAAGGAGATGTAACAACAATTCAAGTGAAAGAATTCTTACATTTTTGGAAGATCAAAGTGAAGATTTATGATACTTGAGAGAGAATCTTGGGTGTTCTTGGTTAGAAATGGAAGAAATGAATGAAAGATAGTGTAAACTCATGCATATAGCATGAGTTCACGGCCCTAACATGAGTTTATGGCCCAACCATGTGTTGGGCGTATACTCCTCTTAATGGATGAAGAGTTTGATTAAGGCACAATGGACTCAAGTATGTACTTCCTAATACCCGATTCTTGAATACACTAGGCTTAGAACACCCAGACAAACTCTAAACAATGCTAAAAGATAGTAGAAACAAGTTTGTCTTTGATTGAATTGATTGAAAGTACAAGATAGAAATTTCGGGTTGTCACATTATCCCCCCGTTAGAGAGAATTTCATCCTGAAATTAGAGTTTAAGCAAATAAGTAGTTACAAATAACTAAACGAAAAGATGAGGATATTTTAGTTTCATTTGATCCTCACGTTCCCAAGTGAATTCAGGTCCTCGTTTGGCATTCCAGCGAACCTTCACTATCGGGATACGGCTTTGTTTCGTTTGCTTGACCTCTCGGTCCATGATTTCTACAGGTTCTTCTACGAAGTTGAGGCTCTCGTCAATCTCGATCTCGCCGAGTGGAATAACAAGAGTCTCGTCGGACAAACACTTTTTCAAGTTCGAGACGTGGAAAACCGGATGTATGTTACTTAGTTCTTGAGGTAGTCGGAGTTTGTAAGCTACGAGACCAATTCTATCAAGAATCTCGAATAGTCCTATATACCTTGGATTCAACTTGTCATGCTTTCCAAAGCGTATCATGCCCTTCCAGGGTGAGACCTTCAACATGACGTGGTCACCAACCTGAAACTCCAAATCTTTTCTTCTTTTGTCGGCGTAGCTTTTCTGTCTATCTCTGGAAGCTTTAAGTCGCTCCCAGATTTGTACGATTTTCTCCGTGGTTTCACGAATGATTTCCGGACCAGTGAGGGCACTATCAGGAACTTGACTTCTAGCTAACTGCGTATCGCCCACTTCAGCCCAGCACAGAGGAGATCTGCACTTACGGTCGTAGAGAGCTTCGAAAGGAGCAGCCTTTATGCTAGTGTGATAGCTATTATTGTACGAGAATTCGACAAGGGGTAAATGAGTATCCCATGCCTTACCAAAGTCTATCACGCAAGCTCGTAACATATCTTCTAAAGTTTGAATCGTCCTCTCACTTTGTCCGTCAGTCTGAGGATGGTAGGCTGTACTCATGTCCAGCCTAGTTCCTAAAGATTTTTGTAAAGACTGCCAGAAATGGGAAGTGAATCTACTATCTCGGTCGGAAATAATAGATATTGGAACACCATGCAGTCTAACGATTTCTTTGAGGTAGGTTCTTGTTAGCTTCTCCATCTTGTCAGTTTCTCTGATTGGTAAGAAGTGAGCGGACTTGGTTAAGCTATCGACGATTACCCAAATAGTATCATAACCACCCGATGTCTTGGGTAGCTTGGTTACGAAGTCCATTGTATCCGCTCCCACTTCCATTCTGGTATTTCAGGTTGTTGCAATAAACCTGAAGGTTTCTGGTATTCTACCTTTACTTTGGCGTAAGTAAGACACTTACCCACGAAGGTAGCGATTTCAGCCTTCATATTAGGCCACCAATACAGTTTCTTAAGGTCCAGATATATCTTGTCCGAACCTGGATGAATAGAGTATCGAGTTTTGTGAGCTTCATTCATGACTACATCTCTGTAACCACCAAACTTAGGTGTCCAGATTCGATTCATGAAACAATAAACTCCATCATCCCTGACTTTGAAGTTTTTATCCATTCCTCTCAAAGATTCACATGTCACTATTTCAGGTTTTAAGGCCTCTAGTTGAGCCTCTCTGATTTGCATGGACAGATGTGAATGGATTGTTATGGTCAACGACTTTACTCGACGTCTCGAGTATTCTTTTCTGCTAAGGGCGTCAGCTACAACGTTAGCTTTACCAGGGTGATAAAGAATTTGACAATGATAATCGTTCAGTAGCTCTACCCATCGTCGTTGTCTCATGTCTCATGTACATTTCGTGCCATATAAGTAATGTCTCTAGATCTTCAGAGCAAATACTACTGCTCCTAGTTCAAGGTCATGTGTTGAATAATTGACTTCATGTGTCTTTAGCTGTCTTGAGGCATAAGATATCACCTTTCCTCTTTGCATAAGTACACATCCAAGTCCTTGATTAGAAGCATCGTAGTACACTACAAAATCCTCTGTTCCATCGGGAAGGGACAGGATCGGTGCACTACACAGAGCTCGCTTCAGCGATTGGCACGCTGTTTCTTGCTTTTCTCCCCAGCTAAAAGTTACACCTTTTTGCGTCAAGGTGGTAAGAGGTTTAGCTATTCTAGAGAAATTCTGGATGAATCTGCGATAATAGCCAGCAAGACCTAAGAATTGACGGATTTATGTAGGTGTTTTGGGTGCTGACCAGTTTTCAATAGCCTTAATTTTGGAAGGATCGACGTGTATTCCTTCAGAACTGACCACGTGACCTAGAAATTCAACCTTTCTAATCCAAAATTCACATTTTGAAAACTTCGCATAAAGTTTCTCTGTTCTGAGGGTTTGTAATACTTGACGAAGATGTTGGCCATGTTCCTCTTCATTTCTTGAATAAATAAGAATGTCGTCAATGAAGACTATAACGAATTTGTCCAAGAATGGACGACACACTCTGTTCGTTAGATCCATGAACACAGCAGGTGCATTCGTCAATCCAAATGGCATCACTACGAATTCATAATGACCATAACGAGTTCTGAACGCGCTTTTGGGAATGTCATCCTCTAAAATTCGTAACTGGTGATACTCGGATCTTAATTCTATTTTTAAGAAGTAGCTCGCACCTTGAAGTTGGTCGAATAGATCGTCAATGCGAGGCAGAGGGTATCGATTCTTAATGGTAAGTTTATTCAGCTCGCGGTAGTCTATGCACATACTGAATGATCCATCCTTCTTCTTTACGAATAAAAATGGTGCTCCCTAGGGTGAGAAGCTTGGTCTTATGAAACCTTTACTAAGAAGTTCGTTAAGTTGGCTGGATAATTCCTGCAATTCTGAGGGTGCAAGACGGTAGGGAGACTTGGCTACAGGGGTAGCCCCTGGAATTAAGTCGATTCGGAATTCGACTTGTCTTTCGGGAGGTACTCCTGGAAGATCATCGGGAAAAACGTTGAGAAAGTTACAGACTTCAGGAATTTTCGCGATATCTTTCACTTCTTGCTTTTTGTCTACAACATGAGCTAAGAAAGTACAGTACTCTTTGCGAAGGTACTTCTGTGCCTTGATGCAAGAAATGATTTGGAGATTCGTTCCAGGTTTGTCTCTGTACATAACAAGTGTTTCATTAGTTGGTAAATTCAGACGAATGGTTTTTTCAGAACATAGGATGTCAGCACGGTTAGGACACAACCAATCCATACCTATTATGACGTCGAAACTCTTGATAGAGACCGGCATAAGGTCAATAGGAAACGAATAGTTATTCAAAGTAAGAGTACATCATATGTATATGTCGTTGGTGGATTCAGATTTCCCATTAGTCATTTCAACCGTGAATGTTTCTTTTAATGGTTGAGAATTTTGTTTTAGCAAGTGTTTGAAATTATGGCTCAAGAAGCTCTTCTCAGCACCACAATCAAATAGAATGCATGAGTGTCGTTGAGAAGAAACGTACCCGTAACTACTGCGGGATTCGCCACAGCTTCTTCCTGGCCCAAGGCTAATATTCTCCTGACTCCACCAGCATTCCCAGGCTTAGGACAATCTCTCTTGAAATGTCCTACTTCACCACAATTGTAGCATGCTTGACCAACTCCAGCCGCAGGTACTTGGTTAAGTGGTTGGGGTGGTGCTCTACAGAATCGGGCAGTATGCCCTTTCCTGTTGCAGTTACGACACTGCATTTCTCTGCAATTTCCATTATGGTGAAAATTGCACTTATTGCACTTTGGGAGATTACCAGCATATGTCTTAGCTGGTGCTGGATTAACAGGAACAACAGTAGGTACAGTCGCAACGCTGACTGCAGCCAGTTGTTGTTTCTTTGAGGAATCCTGTGAAAACTTGCCCTTCCTCTTGTTCCGACCCGTCTTGTTGTTGTTGTTGTTATTGTTGATGTTGTTGTTTCCCTTTGGTTGTTCTGATGTAGCAACCGCCGAGTGTTGATGGGTTCCGTGATCAATGAGAGATTGTGCCAACTCTTTGGCACTGTCAAAAGTAATAGGCCTTGAAGCTAACACAGTTGACTGAATTTGGGGAGACAGTCCCCAAATATATCACTCAATCTTCTTGCTCTCAAGAGCAATCATCTCTGGACACAGAATTGCCAGATCAGAAAATCTACTGGTATAGGTTGATATATCAGAACCAACCATTGAAAGACCCCAGAGTTCCTATTCAAGTTTCTGAACTTCACCTCGCGGACAGTATTCCCGCATAAGCATAGCTTTGAAGTTCTCCCAGCTGATAGAATTAGCCACTACTAGAGTAAGTGACTTAACGTGACCATTCCACCACGTCAAAGCTCTTTTAGAAAAAGTACAAGCAGCGAACTTGACTTTGTTGTTTTCAGGACAGGAGTAAATTTCAAAAATTGCTTTTGTCTTTTCTATCCATTGCCTTAATGCCATAACGCCACCAGTTCCATTAAAGGTCCTGGGTTTGGCATTGGAAAAATCCTTATAAGTGCACTCTCGCGAATGCCCATGACCTTCACCATGGTTAGCAGGATTTGTACCAGCTCCAGACCCACTAGCACCAGAAGGATTAATTTAAGCCATACCAACATTTACAGCTGCTGTGACCGCCGCATGGAACATATCGGGGTCAAACTGAGGAGGTGGTGGCGGAGGTGGTACCGGTGGTTCATCAGTATTACGACACCTTGGATTCCTACGAGGAGGCATCTTTTTCTATAAAAGTCAAAAGATACAATGATGATAAGATATCAAGAGTGAATATGAATTCTGATATCTCTGAACTGAAACAAATAGTTCGACATGAATCTTGGAATGAATTGGAAATAGAAGTCTATGACAAGTACACCTTGTAACTGAATAATATGAAAGTAAATGGTTATTTTTCAAGAGTATGAAAATGCATGTCGATTAAATTGGCATATTGAATACATAAGTCTGGAAAACTTGACCCTAAACAGGTCTGCAATACACCAAATTCTGAGAAAAACATCGACATCAAACAGACTTATCGAAAATAGAATTTTCATGGTCTTACTAAAAACCCTGAAAATAACATTAAAATCTAACCATAGACTTAACTATAACCAAAAGAGTGAATAGGAAACGAGTAGAGTACTTCCTAATGACGACGAGTATCATTTGGATGAACCCTCAACTCAGCCATTTGACACTCCATAGCAAGCAAATGCCTTTCGTACACATTCAGGCGTGCTCGAAGTTCTATGATTTCAGCTCGAGTTTCAGCTAATGCTTGCAATAGAGACTCATTGTCTCTTGTATCTCTCTCACGAATATGCTCAAGACGATTAATATTGACTGTATTAAGTTTCATATTGGCAACAACTTCCCCGATTCGATTGATGGCTGTTCTACCCTGAATTTCATTTCGAGCAACTCTACTAACTATAATTGGCAGGACTCTGTCTACCGAACCTCCTTCGCTTAAGTTGTAGAAGCTTGTGTCTCCATTGTAAGGCATTGGTTGATTCTGCTCTTGACTCCATGTTTCCAAGCTTTCTACCCACATAGGCGTCGGACCTTGGAATTCTGGACGAGGGTTAGGATTCTGAGCAATTGGTGGTGGATTATAGGCTTCTGATCCGGAATTGTTATATTCAGGTAAATTCTCAGCAAAGTCATCATCTACGGGAATCTCGTGATTTTCTTCTGGTTCTACATCTTGTTCTTGGTTCGGGAAATACGGGTTTCCAGGTATGTGAATTCCAGCCATTGTTATCTAAGCGAGAATAGGGATAAGAAATATAGAATATAATTAGTAATGATAAGTTTCTACAAGAAAGACCTACAATTAACAAATAATGTACTAAGTACAACTTGTTCTAGATATTATTATAACTATAAAGTGCATATTAATTATATATAACTTGGTTATATTCGACCTTCGATTAAATGACCCGGCTCTAAATCCACAACCAAACAAGGAACAGGAAATGAAGCTAAATCACAAATTCTAAGTCTATATAATTTTAATTATATATAATTGTAATATACCCTTAATATTTATAGTTCTACCCTTAATTTGTTCTATTGTTTTCACATGTTTGTTATTAGTATATTGTGCCTAAAATACCCCTATGGTATTTTAATCTTTATGTTCTGTTCTAAAGTTCTTCTGAGTATGTATGGTAAGTTTTAGACATGCCACAACACCACTATCACTCCCAAACACATGTTGGTCATATTTCAAATCAATATAGTTGATCAGGCTATATTAATCCCAAATATGATTACATAACTTTCCAAGTTTGACTGTAATGTTGAACATCCAAATACTTTTAAGTTCTTATGACTGTGATACTGTACTTGTAAGTATGAATGTTAGTATACTTCTTGTAAAAATACTTAAATTTTTAAAAGTATACTTGTAGTCAGAGCTCTTAGCCCCAATTATATTTATAGTTTGTATATCTTTTATGGATTGATATATTAAGTTCACTATAAACAATGCTCTAATACCATTCTGTCACACCCCCAAACCAGACGGCGAAAACGTCCGGGGGTGGAGGACTTCATTTGTAGTATCACAACACATGTAATATAGTAATCATAGTACAAACAACCATTGTATTAAAAAGTATAAATATTTACATGTGTTTCATATTGTACATTGAAACCAAAAGGTTGTACAAAAGTTAAAGACAAAACATAAACTGCTCCATCTTCAAAAGCTCGGGTGTACCTGTCTACGGGTTCCCTGAGAATACAAGTAATTTGAAAAGAGAGTATCAACATAAAGTTGAGTGAGTGCATAAGTATTTATGTTTTGTAAGAGTGTTTTCTGTTTCTTGAATATGTAAACTGTTTCCAGAAAATCCTATAACTTTTGTTGTATATGTATAAAACTGTTCTGTTTGTAAACCAATGTTCTGTACTTGTAATCTTTATGTAAACTTGTATCTTGTCAACTGTATCTAGTAAACTGTATCTTGTAAATTGTATCTTGTAAACTAGTACTTTGAAAATGTACTTAAGTTTAGTAATTATACACTAAGGTATTGTTAATATCTTTTAAATGAGTTATTATAACCATACTAAGTAGATGGCCTGACCCAACGTGATGTATGCGCTGAAACTTGATGATAACAATTGTCACTCACAGGCGTGTATGCCTGACTGTAGCTAGCAGTCCGAGTACGGGAGTGTCAATCCCAATATAGATCTATACACACATTGTTTCGATCCCCTGCTGGAGACTCTGGTTATAATATCAGGACTTTACTGTATTGTTTAAAATGAATTAAACAAACTGAACTACTTGACTTATAAAAGCATATAACGTTACATGTATAACTGTTATGAAAACCCAATCATTCTGAAATAAATGATTGATAGTATATCCTTGAATTAGTATTCCTGACATGTACTTGAATGAATGAACACACCTGATTAGTTTTGAATTAAACCTTTGTTTTTGTAAAACAATGTACTCTAGTATACTAGTATCATGAATTAATGTTCTGTGTAAATTATACCTATTATAATTTATATGTACTTTCTGATTTGATAACAATTATTCATGTATGGGATCCTTTGCTCAACATGTACAATGGATAATTGAATCTAATTGAATAAACTTTTATACTTGTATACATATACAAATATATATAACTACAATTTAAATGACACTTGGACAAACAACTGATACTTGTGATCCCACATCCAAACAAGGAAAAGGAACACAAGTGGGTTGATATTCCTAAGTCTTTTAAACCTTATTTATATAAATATATGTATACTAGTATGATTTTTGGGGAAAATATAAGTTTATAAAACATTTAAACGAAGTTTCATATTTGGAAATCCATTTTGAAAACTTGACGTCTTTTTGAAATAACCACTTAAAACCGCTTGATTTGGTAAGATATTTGAAACCATTTGGTTTGGATAACTGTATTTCATTTGAAATCATTTGTTATAACACAATATCTTTGTGTTATACTTGTATTCCCCCACCCCCCCCCCTTAAAATAGTAAAAACTATGAAAATGTGGGGGTATGAACTCACCTGTTGTAAGTTACTCAAATGTAAGATTGGTGTAGGATGCTAAGTGTCAAGTGAAGACTTCAGCACACACGAATCCTATTGAACATATAATGACACATATATGTTTATAATTAGTGTTTAAACAACTAATTATGAAAGGTAACACCTTATTAGACTAGGAAACACTAGGATTTAAGTACTACAATCACATATGATTATATGCTAAGGGTGTATGGCCATTGTAATGAGTTTATGGCCACTATGGTATGTATAATATGAGTTTACTGCCTAGGGTTTACGGCCCTATGAGTTTACGGCCGTAAACTCATAGTATGTTGTACTTTTTTGTGTTTTAAAATCCTTGGTTCTTCCTTGAGGTGTTCTAGGCTTAGTTCCAAGGCTTAGTAAGAAGTTTAGGGTTCATTTACACCCTTAATTAGGGTTTACGGCCCAAGGAGATTGACTTGGCCGTAAACACCTTTTGTTCATGATTTCTTGATGTTTTGAAGTAGTATAACTAGTAAGTGTTACACAAAGTAAGGTACGTAAGTGTTTGGAAGCCTTTAGACGTGTTTAAAGTCAACTTATGCTCCATTATATGGGTTTACGGCCAAAGGAGATTTCTTTGGCCGTAAACTCCCTTTGTTCTTGATAAATGGATGATTCCTAAGTGTTCTTTAAGTATTTCGTGTATATAATAAGCTTAAGAGAGAGTACTTACAATATAGAAGCTTGATTGGGTGATTAAATTCCAAAAACACTAGTGTGTGTTCTTGGTGAAATGAAGAACACTTGAGAATCTAGCAAAATGGAATGATTTCATGGATGAAATCATGTAGAATCACTAGATAAGGAGATGTAACAACAATTCAAGTGAAAGAATTCTTACATTTTTGGAAGATCAAAGTGAAGATCTTATGATACTTGAGAGAGAATCTTGGGTGTTCTTGGTTAGAAATGGAAGAAATGAATGAACATAGCATGAGTTCACGGCCCTAACATGAATTTACGGCCCAACCATGTGTTGGGCGTATACACCTCTTAATGGATGAAAAGTTTGATTAAGGCACAATGGACTCAAGTATATACTTCCTAATACCCGATTCTTGAATACACTAGGCTTAGAACACCCAGACAAACTCTAAACAATGCTAAAAGATAGCAGAAACAAGTTTGTCTTTGATTGAATTGATTGAAAGTACAAGATAGAAATTTCGGGTTGTCACACGATGTTTTGCGTATCTAATAAATTTCACGTTTAAATGCATATTAAAGGTAAGAAAACATAATGCCAATTTTATATTTTTTTAAACACAACATTTCTTGTGTTTTACTTGTATTCCCCCATTAAAACAGTTCAAAAATCGTGAAAACGTAACGGTATGAACTCAACTCGAATGTGTGTGCTAGTTCGGACGCCAAGTGATTGCGAAGGATCCCCGGGTTAGAATACGTGAAAGTAGCCATATCCTAATAGTATTTAAACACGATATCGTATTTAAATTAATGAAATAATTTAAGTAATAATTTAATGTGTTAGACAACACTAAATTATGTAAGAAATACTTACAAAAATCCTTAGGAATTATTTGAAGGAATTCTACACTTTTTCAGTTGGTTTGGATGTTCTCGGTGTAAGCTTGAATATTTGAAGATTGTTCTTGGTGTTCTTGGTGAAAATAAGAAGATCTGGGCAGAAATCTCTTGAAGATATGGGGTTTACAGATGAGTTTTGAGAGAAAATTTGAGAGGACTTCGGTGCACAAAATGAGAAATGAGGAATGTTTGTGTAGTTGTGATTTAGTCGAGTAGTGAAACGAGGTCAGAAAACAAACAAAATTAAGAACACTCAGAGTAAATATAATCTTGTTTCAGCTCATATAATGCTTTTCAGATACAGAGAGAATTAGACAGAAGTGTAGCAAAAAGTTCCTATCTATCTACTGTATCCTCCCCTATTTATAGGAGAATAAAAAGCATACAAAAAATACAAAGGACTAGACATTACATTTTCGAAACAATCAATGCCTTTGTAAATAACATTACATTACATCACGAAGACTACATAAACTTTCAACACCTTACAACATGTCGTACCCCCAAACCAGAATGGCGGAATCATTCGGGGGCGGAGGACGTCATGTACAGTATCATATCAATGCATAATAGTAAACAAGAAACAACATCATCCATGGCATTCATATTATAATTTAATACAAGTGTGTTCTGTGTATAGTTTGAAAGACACCAAAATACGAATCAAAATAAAAGACAAGTCTTGAATGTGCTCCGTCTTCTCAAAACCTGGTCCAGTGTACCTGTCTACCGGTGACCTGAGAATACAAGTTATTTTGAAAGAGTAGATCATCATTTAAGCTGGTGAGTTCATAAGTATTTAGTGTCAGATGTTGTATATGTTTGTAAATGTTTGTAAATGTTTGTTTGTAAATGTTTGTACCTCCTAGAAAATCCTATATTTTCTACTTTAACTTAAATGTAGCCTTCTACCAAGACACGAGTGTTCTGTATGTTTATTCTTTTGTAAAAGTGACTGTTTTCCCAAAGACTAACTATCGTTTACCAAAAATATAGTTTACATCACCGTTTATGTGAGAAGATCACAATTTGAATGTAATGGGAAAATAATAAAGATGTACTTGTAGTTATTTGTATATAGCAACTACCGTTGTACTAACTACCTTAAAACAATTGTTTTAATTAAGGTAAAATGTGATATAGTTGTAACCATACTTGATTGACAAATAAAACACGATGTTCGAAGACATCGAAATGGTATGACATTCGTTACCCGTAGACCTGCAGGACCCACTGTAGCTAGCAGCAAGGTGTAGGATGGTCAATCCCGTATAGATCTATACACAAATTCACGCTCTCCCTCCAGGAGACGCTGGTTACAAAATGTGAGACAACAGTATATTGCCATGCTATGAAGTAGTGGCTCACATTAATGTTATAGTGTTCTTGTATTTTTATAGTGTGTTCTCTTTGTTCAAGTGTATTGTATGTTCTCTTTGTATAGTGTAGTGTATGTTCTCTTTGTTTCTCATTATAGTATGTTCTTTATGTTTCTCATCATAGTATGTTCTTTCTGTTTCTCATTATAGTAAGTTTGAACTGACTCATGTATGTTTCATTGTACTAGAAATAGTGAGTAGTGATCCTCTAAACTATACCTATTATAGTTTACTAGTAATGTTGTTTAAGTGACTTAGTATGTTTGTACACCTTTTCTACCCAAAGGTGTTGAACTGATGTAAGAACTTTTATTTCTATACACATATACATAATATATAACTAAGATTCAAACGACACTCGGACAAACAAACGGATACCCTAATTCCACAACCAAACAAGGAACAGGAAATAAAGTGAGTTATTAGTCCTAAGCCCTTTCAACCTTACTTATATAAACTGTATCTATATAGACATGATTTTGACAATATATAAGTTTAAAAGAGTTTGATAAAGAGTTTAGCATATAAAAGGGTTTTAAACATAAAATGGAATTTTAACCATTTGAATGGTTACAGATGACTTGATATCAGTTTATAAAGGTTTTGAAATCGTTTGTTTGATAACACAGTTTTGAAGTATAAGAAATTCACTTGTTTAATAGTTATTAATCACATGTGATTGATATAATAACTGTCACAACTGGCATTTTTAGCCAGGAAATTCTGTGATCATGTAAACATCATCTATGAAAATACTTGTAACCCTAACTTGACACCATGCACTATATTCGTTCAATAACACCAAGTAATGATCAAAACTCTATACAAAACACTTCAAATAGTCAATTAAGGATTGGAAACCCTAAGAATCTTGGTTTAAGTCTAATATGGTCTAGGATTTTGTTGTTGGGCCCAATGGACCAATAAGTATCCAAGTGGACTATTGTGGGCCTAGAAACCCTAATTGGGCTCTAAATGGTCCCACATTCATAAAACATAACATTTTGGGGGCATAAGAGGCCTAAAATGGATTGGTTTACCACTAATGGGTCTTGTTGGGCCGTTAGTAATTCCAATAGCCTTAATGGACCTTAAACCTCTTTAATTGGACTTCATTGGGCTGTAAGCACCAATGAGGACCCAATGGGCCGAAACATATTTATTGGGCTTCATAAAATCGAGCAAAACCAACAGTGGGCCAAGCTAATTCAATTTCATCCATCTTAAGCCCAATTCTCTGCCCATGATAAAAAAAACAAGGGAATATATTATGGTGCCACCTAACTAATACATGGAGTTAATCCATGCAAATTACCCCCTAAGCAAATAAAAAATCCCATACATTTATGCACCTATCACATCTTCATATCTCTTCTCTCTCTCTTTTCTTCCTCTCGGCCGAATATAAGCCCACAAAACACACACATATTTTCAAATTCTCTCTAAAAACTTTCAAGATCATCCTCTTTCTTCCATCAAGAATTTCGAAATTTTGCTTGTGTTCAAGAGGGTTTTCACAAGAAAATCATCATTCCTTGGTAAGTTTTTACATATCCAAGTTTCATAACTTCATTTTTTATATTAGAACACTCCTTCTAAACAATTGTTCATGATCTAACTCCCTCGAAATCATCTAAGTCCGAAAACTACTTCAAGGTGTTGCTAGGACCAAAAATCTCTTCATTTCTTCTTCAAAACTGAAACATCAAAGCAAAGGTGAGTTCATACCCCCTTTTTTTCGGTTTTTACATGATTTTTGGGGGAGAATACAAGTAAAATGTGTAGATCTATGTGTTTTATGCATGTCATGTGTGATTTCTTAGTTTATTTTGTAAAAATGTGTTAGATCTTAACGCATCTCGACATCTTAAGCAACATTGAGTAAAAATCCATGAACTCAGACACCTTATACATCATATTATCAAGTTAAAAGTGTTTACATGTTTAAGATATGAAAATTTAAAGCAAAAATCTTGTTAAGGGTCATATTTGTCAAGAAAACAAAAGATAAGGGCAAAAAGTGACATTTACGGTTTTATAAGGATCAAACAGGTCATACTTACATAAAAATGATTTTTTATGATAACCCTACTTTTCAAAGGGCCAAAAGTGTAAATTTTAGCCTAATGGGCTTAGTATTTGGGCCTCACGGTTTTGGGCCCAAATTTGCGAAAAATAAGAGTTTTGCAGTTGAAAATGTCATTTAATCAAAGTTTGAGCCACAAATGTAAATAAACCAAATTTAGGGGTGAAAATAACATTTATTTCTAAATTGGGCTAAAAGTGCAAAGTTTTTGGAATTTGGGCCAAAAATGTAAAATTCACGGAAAATGGGGCAAAAATGTAATTTTCTGCAAAAATGGGCTGAAAACGCCAATACATGTATTTTTAGGTCAAATCTGTCAATTATTAAATATTTGGGCCGAAAATATAGAAGTTTTATAAATTAATGGGCTAAAATGTTATTTTTAACTATAATAGAACAAAAAAATGACATTTTTGTAAAATAAGCCTTTAAATGTCTCAAATTAGTTCTTAAGAGGTTTAAAGCGCAAGTTTTATTAAAAATAAGTTCAAATTATAGAATTATGACATAACAAACTATACTATAACGAACAAACGAAATACAACAATGGTGCGATTAATGGGCCTAGAAATTATTATACATGTTTATTGGGCCTTCGTGGTCCAATTACATGTTCATTGGGCCCAATGTATTCATCACTTGTCTATTGGGCCTAAGTGACTCAATTACATGCAAAATGGGCCTAATGTAGCATTTACATGTTATTGGGCCTTAGTGGCCCATTTACATGCTAATCTAGCCCGGAAATAACTTACACGTCTAATGGGCCATGGTTGCCTTTCTTCATGTTTGTTGGGCCTTATCTTTTCATTTCATACATCATCTAGTGTTCGAACTTCTAAATACATATAAGATTATACAAATTCATGTGAAGACAAATGGGATCTAGTGAGACGTGTCGGTTGACACCACCGAGTGTATGGCAGTAGCTTGTAGTTATAATCAGAGTCTCCTGGAGGGAGAGAGAGAGAGTTTGTGTATAGATCTATACGCGGGTAACTCCCCCACACCTGAGTTGTTCGCTACAGTTAGACTAGGCCAGTCTAGGCTGACAAAACCTTGAACGAAAATCTGGCATTTGGCAAAAATGCCAAGACATGCAAATCAGTCACTATCATGTATGGTTATAACGACTCATATAGAGATTCATCCCCATTAAGACATTACGGAAAATTAAAAACTCGTAAGTGATAATGATACAAAACATTTCTACAATGCAAGGATCGTGACATTTTTATAAATTAGAAAATATCGGATTTTCTGGGGAAATACTATTAATTAATTACCACTTACTTATAGCAGAAAAAATACAAATAAATTTAAACTGCATTCCTATATGTTACTACTATGAAATTTACACGTGCATTTATACTCGACTTTCACATCATTTTTCAGCCATTTTACAGAAAATATCGGATTTTCTGGATTTACAAAAGATACAAAGACTTTCATTCAAACATACTTATGAACTCACCAACATTATATATGTTGACCGTTTTCAAAATAACTTGTATTCTCAGGTAATCGTTAAGCAGGAGGATTTTCAAGTGTGTATGGATTTATTTTGTGTAACATCACTCATCGTACTATTAATACTTTGGATTTATGTAACCTATGACAATGTACTTGATGTGAACAATATCAGCTGTAATATGTAATGTGTGACAACCTGAAATTTTTTTCCTTTTAAAGCCCAGTCAATCAACTCAACTGAGTGTCAGACTCATTGGTAATGGGTTCTAGCCCGGTTAAAGGTCATTCTAAAGAGTTTTAAGCCTAGTACACTTAAGGAATGAGTGTTAGAATGTACATGCTAGAGACAATGTCCAAAGAATCAAGCCTTAACCTTCTTATTGAGAGTTCACGGCCACAACACTTGATTTTACGGCCGTAAACTCAAGGTGGGCCGTAAACTCCCCCTTAAGGACTCATTTCCTTCACTTTTCATTCATTATCTCATTTCCATCTCAAGAACACCCCATTTCTCTCTCAACTATCATCAACATTTTCATTCTAGATCTTCAAAAGTGTAAGTATTCTTTCCTTGATTTGTTGATACATCTCTTAATCTAGTATCCTTCCATGATTTCATCCATGGAAATCATTCTTTTCTTAGATCTTCAAGTTTCACAAGAACACACACTAGTGTTCTTGTCCAAAACCGACCATTTCAAGCTTCTAGATTGTAAGTACTCTTCCCTATACTTCATATCTAGTTAGGACTCATGCTTAGAGACTTGAAAACATCAAGAACACAAGAACAAAAGGAGTTTACGGCCAAGCCATCTGCCAAGGCCGTAAACCCCTTTAAGGGTGCCATTTTGGCCATAAACCCTCCTAGATGCAAGGCTTGTGACCTAGAACCCTTCATTGACGAGAATAGGACCTTAAACTACTCTCAAATGCATAAATGATCATGAGTTTACGGCTGTAAACTCCTTTGGGCCGTAAACACATCAAAAGCCTTCAATGAGTTGGTCTTTTTCATATCAGTGTAGAGCAAAAGTCCCTAAAACTTCCCTAGCCTTCAAACACACACTTATACATGTTTGACCATGAGTTTATGGCCGTAAACTCCCTTTGGCCATAAACCCATGGTAGTAAACTCATGATATTGCCATTCCACTCTCCTTTGATGAATCACATGTGATTCCAACACTTGGTCAAAGTGTTTCCTAGTCCCGGAAGGTGTTTCCTTTCATATAGTTGCTTATAAACACTATATTCATGCCAATATATGTCATTTAGGACTTGTTGTGTCTCGGGACTTCATTCGAGGAACTTCTCATCCTTACACGCATACCCGTTTGAATCACCCAAATTAGGTGAATTCATACCCCGTAATGAATCTTTTAACTGTTTTAAATGTTTTAAGGCGGGGAATACAAGTTGAACACAATGATAATTGTGTAACTGTTTGTTATAAACATCTTTCAAAATGTTACTTATGTCATTTATAAGTTGTCAAAACATTTCAAAAACTCTTTTAAAGTTTATGTTACTTTATAGTTATACAAAACTCCGTTTTTATAGTACAAGCATAACATAGTAGATAAACGAGTCTTTTCAATAACAGTTCAAGTAAAACATTAGTAAACTATAATAGGTATAGTTTAGGAGGATGCTATTCATTACTTCTAGTACAATGAAGCATACAAAGTGTCAGTTCATACAGATAGAGAATACTATGATGAGAAACAAACAATAACATACAGAGAGAGAATACTATGATGAGAAACAAACAATAACATATAGAGAGAATACTATGATGAGAAACAAACAATAACATACAGAGAGAATACTATGATGAGAAACAAACAATACCATACAGAACAAACAGAACGTACAACATACAGTACAAAACAAACAAACTAAGTTGCTATAGCATGAGAACATACAGGATCTAATTATACCAATGAATCACTAACTCATTGTTTTAAACAAAAGGTGATAGTTATATTGGGTATACATGATCATATATGTCACACCCCCAAACCAAGGATGGCGGAAACGTCCGGGGGTGGAGGACTTCATGCATAGTATCATAACAGCAATTGTAATAGTAATTCAAGCAAACACAACCAACATATATATAATTGAAAAAAAAATTACATCATTGTATGAATTACATGTTTACGAATCAATTACAATATGTTGATAAAATATGAAATAGTAGACGCCTTAGCGTCCCATCCTCAAAAGCACTTGATTACCTGTTTAATGATTTCCTGAGAATACAAGTTGTTTGAAAAAGTGTCAACACAAAGGTTGGTGAGTTCATAAGCTTTTCATTTGTAAAAGTAGTATTTGTGTTAGAAAAATCCAATATTTTCCTTAATGTGTAAATGTAGTCTTAAAACCCAAAGACCGAAATGTACAAGTAATTTGTCATATTTATAGTAAAACAATGCAAGTTTAAATCGACATAAACTCGTTAAATTTTAATGAAGTCCCCGTAAATTCCAATGTTTGTTAATACTTTATGTGAGTTTATTATAACCATACTATGACCACGGTTGCCTAAAACGACGTTCTTCAGGCGTCGGAAATGTTATGACATTTGTCACCCCAGACCTATCGGTCTAACTGTTGCATGCAGTTTAGGTGTGGGTTTGTCAAACCCAATATAGATCTATACACAAGTATCACGCTCTCCCTCAAGGAGACTCTGGTTACAATACAGGACTTAATGGTAATTTGAAGTAAATGTCTCACAAAGTCATTAACGGAATTACGTGTTATGAAAACTTGGTACCGTATGGCCGTACCTTGCTTAATGAAAATATCCTTTGTATAAATGTACCCTTTTTAAATGTATGTGTTATGTAATGTATCATAAACTATACCTATTATGGTTTATCAACCAAGGGTAGTACGTGGTAATGTATGCAAACTATATTCAAAATAGTTTATTTAATGTTTGAATGTATCGATTGTACTTTGATTATAATCACTTGTTATTCTTTATATTTTATATGACCAAATCCATTTGTAAACTGATGTGTGTCTAAATATTAAGATAAAATATCATATATTGCAGTAACATATAGTCACATAAAGATATACACCTTGCTCAACATGTTACAAGGTGAAATGAAATTAACAGCAACTTTTCGTTAAAAACAGTTTCTGTTACCGTTCTTAGAAAATTTATAGAAAAATCATCACAGCTCTAAATCCAAATCTGCAAATTTTGAGAGTTTGGAATATGAGTCTAGTTTGTTCGTGAATTTTATCATGATTTTTAGTGATCTCTAACAGAGGTGAAAATGTTCATAATCACAGACTGGTCCGGGTTTGCCTCTGAAATGACAGGCAGTTTTGTAAAAATCACCATTAATTGTAGAAAAATCATTTGGAGATGTGCAAGTAGTCATTTTAAAGCTAAGAGTTTGAACTACTTGCACCTGAAACAGTTTTGAAAACTAAAAATTTTAAGTTGACCAAAACAGTCCGTGATTAACGTCCATCTTTTCTGATACAATCTGTTAGAAAAAGTTTAATTGTGTTCTTGATGATTTTACTTGTATTCCCCCCTTAAAACTTAAGAAAAACATGTAAATGTATGGGTATGAACTCACCTTATGTGATTTCAGTAGATGAAAGTGAGATAGAGGAAGTGTTCAACCCAAGAACACTAAGAAGATGTCTTGATGATTCGAGAATCTAACACCGAATAAGATGGAATTTGTGTAAGATATCAATGATTTGAGTAGAATGGAGTTTAATAATTATGTGAATGATGAAGATACTTACTAATTGAAGAAAGAAATCCCTGGAGAAAGCCTTGAAGTTCTTGAAGTTAAGAGAAAAGATGAGAGAATTTTGGAGAGTGTTCTTGGTTGCTAAGTGTAGAATGAAAGAGTTTTTATGGAGAATGAGGAGAGAGGATCAATCCTCCAGCTCTTAGAACGTGGGAAGAGCTGGAGATTGGTTGTAAAGGTCCACTAAGGAGACAAGGAGTAGTGGGAAAGAGTGGATGATCATAGAGTGAGGTGGTGGTGGCTTGCTTTTGTCATAAAATAAGGAAAAGCAAATATTCCCTCAATAATTAGTCCAACCACCAATTCTTTTAATACATTTTTATAAAAACCCTGGAGATTTATATATTTTGGGGCCTTAGTTTATAAAATAAAGTTTTGGGTGAAAATCCCACGTTAAAATAATGAAAAACGGAGTTAAAACGAAGTCGTAGTCGAAAAACCGGAAAAATTATGACACGCAAACATGCATGTCGTCTTCTTTTATGACAGGGGCTTCCTTGATACTCATTGCGTGTCCTAAACACGCGAGTCGTAAGTTTACGACAGACAAATGTGTGTCGTCTTCCTTTATGACAGGGACTTCGGTCCTGAAGCTTCAGTTTTGGGTCCTTAAGCCTATTTTACCCCGTTTCAAGTGGTTTTTGACCCAGTTAAGGGTCGGGATGGCCCGAATGATTACAAAAAATTAAAGGAACTTTTGAGAGAGATTTGGGAGAGATTCGGGAGAGATTTGGGAGAGATTTTAATAGAGAGAGGTTGAGTGAAAGAGATTGTGAGAGGTTTCGTTTGTGATCTTTTTGAGTGTCCGGCTTCGCAACGAAAGGTCCATAAACCCCGTTAAGCCATGATTTAGTGTCTTACACAATCCCGATGATTGTGCAATAGTGTTTTATCGCTTTGGTTTGTTGTTTAGCATTGTTAAGGCTAAAATCAAACACATGAACTTTCCAAATGATGATTTCTCATTAAAATAGCGAATTGTATAGTGATTACATAACGTAAACCCTAGCATACAAGGGTTATTGGAGCTGACCGGTTTGACTTGTTGACTTTGAATTGACCGAAATTTGACGGTTGTCACATCATCCCCCCGTTAGAAGGAATTTCGTCCCGAAATTTTCATTTTGACTGGGATTTCAAGAGTTTGGGAAGAGATGTGGATACTTTTGTTTCATCTGATCCTCGCGTTCCCAGGTGAATTCGGGTCCTCGTTTAGCGTTCCAACGTACCTTCACGATGGGAATACGACTTTGTTTCGTTCGTTTGATTTCCCGGTCCATGATCTCCACAGGTTCTTCCACGAAGTTGAGGCTCTCATTGATCTCGATTTCCTCGAGTGGAATAATGAGAGTCTCATCGGATAGGCACTTTTTCAAGTTCGAGACGTGGAAGGTAGGATGCACATTACTAAGTTCGCGGGGTAGATTGAGTTTGTAAGCTACGGGGCCGATTCTAGCGAGAATCTCAAAAGGTCCTATGTATCTTGGATTCAGCTTCCCACGCTTTCCGAAGCGTATCAAGCCTTTCCAGGGTGAGACTTTCAAAAGGACTCGGTCTCCCACCTGGAATTCCAAGGGTTTCCTCCGCTTGTCCGCGTAGCTTTTCTGTCGGTCTCTTGAGGCTTTAAGTCGTGCTCGGATTTGTACGATCTTTTCGGTGGTTTCGCGGATGATTTCTGGACCGGTGAGAGTGCTATTAGAGACTTGCCCTCTAGCTAGCTGTGTATCCCCCACCTCAGCCCAACACAGGGGTGATCTGCATTTGCGACCGTAAAGAGCTTCGAATGGAGCGACTTTGATGCTAGTATGATAGCTGTTATTGTAGGAGAATTCGATAAGCGGTAGATGGGTATCCCATGCTTTACCGAAGTCTATCACACAAGCTCTTAACATGTCTTCCAACGTTTGAATGGTTCGCTCGCTCTGTCCGTCGGTTTGTGGGTGGTAGGCCGTACTCATGTCAAGCCTAGTTCCCAATGATTTTTGTAGAGACTGCCAAAACCGTGAGGTAAATCTACTATCTCTATCGGAGATAATGGATATCGGCACACCATGGAGTCGTACAATCTCTCTGATGTACGTTCTAGTCAGCTTCTCCATCTTGTCGGTTTCTTTTATTGGAAGAAAGTGTGCTGATTTGGTCAATCTGTCTACAATTACCCATATTGTGTCAAGACCGCCCGATGTCTTAGGCAGCTTGGTTATGAAGTCCATTGTTATTCGTTCCCACTTCCACTCAGGTATATCCGGCTGTTGTAATAGCCCGGATGGTTTCTGGTATTCGGTTTTGACCTTAGCGCAAGTCAGGCACTTGCTCACATAGGTAGCAATCTCAGCTTTCATGTTCGGCCACCAGTATAATTTCTTGAGGTCCAGATACATCTTATCCGACCCGGGATGGATGCAGTATCGAGTCTTGTGTGCTTCATTCATGACGACATCTCGGAGTCCACCGAACTTCGGTGTCCAAATCCGGTTCATGATATAACGTGCTCCATCCTCCTTGACTTCTAAGTTTTTATCCATTCCCCTTAATGTCTCTCCTGCCACCTTTTCTGGTTTCAAAGCTTCCAGTTGAGCTTCCTTGATTTGTATGGTCAGGTGGGAATGGATTGTCATTGTTAAGGATTTTACTCGGCGGCCCGAGTACTCCTTCCTGCTTAGAGCATCGGCCACTACATTGGCCTTGCCCGGATGATAACGAATTTCGCACTCGTAGTCATTTAGCAACTCCACCCATCTCCTCTGTCGCATGTTGAGCTCTTTCTGATTGAGGATATGCTGAAGACTTTTGTGATCAGTGAAGATAGTGCATTTCGTGCCGTAGAGGTAGTGTCTCCAGATCTTCAAAGCGAATACCACTGCTCCTAATTCCAGGTCGTGCGTAGTATAATTAACCTCGTGCGTCTTAAGCTGTCTCGATGCATACGCAATAACCTTCCCTCTCTGCATGAGCACACATCCGAGGCCTTGATTCGAAGCATCACAGTACACTACGAAGTCCTCGGTTCCCTCTGGGAGAGACAAGATCGGTGCGCTGCATAGGGCTTGTTTTAACGTTTGGAAAGCAGTTTCTTGATTATTTTCCCACTTGAATATCACACCTTTCTGCGTCAAGGTGGTGAGTGGTTTCGCAATCTTGGAGAAGTTTTGTATAAATCTTCGATAGTAGCCAGCAAGCCCAAGGAATTGTCGAATTTCGGTTGGCGTCTTGGGTGCTGACCAATTCTCGATTGCCTTGATCTTGGAGGGATCCACATGTATGCCTTTCTCACTTACCACATGTCCAAGGAAATCCACTTCTCTAATCCAGAATTCACACTTAGAGAACTTAGCATAAAGCTTCTCCGCTCTTAGCGTCTCTAGCACTTGGCGTAGATGTAGGCGATGCTCCTCCTCGCTTCGCGAGTAGATCAAGATATCGTCGATGAATACGATTACAAACTTGTCTAGGTAGGGTCGACACACTCTATTCATTAGGTCCATGAATACCGCAGGTGCGTTTGTTAAACCGAAGGACATCACCACAAACTCGTAGTGCCCATAGCGAGTTCTGAATGCAGTTTTGGGAATATCTTCTTCTTGAACTCGTAGTTGATGGTAGCCTGACCTTAGGTCGATCTTTGAGAAGAAATTTGCTCCTTGGAGTTGGTCGAAAAGGTCGTCGATTCGGGGCAGAGGATATCGGTTTTTGATGGTGAGCTTGTTTAGTTCCCGATAGTCGATGCACATGCGAAAGGATCCGTCCTTCTTCTTTACAAAAAGGACTGGTGCTCCCCAAGGTGAGAAGCTTGGTCTGATGAACCCTTTGTTCAAAAGCTCGGTCAACTGACTGGACAACTCCTGCATTTCTGATGGTGCGAGGCGGTATGGAGCTCTGGCTACGGGGGTAGCTCCGGGTATTAAGTCAATTCTGAAATCGACTTGTCGTGCGAGTGGTACACCAGGAAGATCCTCTGGGAACACATCCGGGAAGTTACACACTTCGGGGATGTACTTGATGTCTTTCACGTCTTGTTTCTTGTCTACTACATGGGCTAAGAAGGCGTGGTACTCCTTCCGGAGATACTTTTGGGCTTTGATGCATGAGATGACTTGTAAATTCGCACTAGGTTTGTCACCATAGATGAGAAGGGTTTCGTCATTTGGTAGATTGAGGCGAACGGCCCTTTCGTAACATAGAATGTCGGCACGGTGAGGAACTAACCAATCCATCCCGATGATTACGTCGAAGCTTTTTATGGTGACTGGCATCAGGTCAATTTTAAATGTATGGTTGTCTAGAGTGAGAGTACATTCTGAGTATATATCGCTAGTGCTTTCTACTTTCCCATTTGCCATTTCTACTACATAAGTATCCTTTAGTGATTGGGGATTTTGTTCAAGTAAATGTTTATATTGGTGGCTCACGAAACTCCTCTCCGCTCCACTATCGAATAGTACGCATGCATAAGAGTTATTGAGGAGAAACGTACCGGTAACCACCGTGGGATCCTCGACTGCTTCCCCGTGTCCTATTGCCAGGACTCTTCCTACTCCACCAGCATTAGGGGCTTGTGCTTTGGGGCAGTCTCTTTTGAAGTGACCTGCGTCTCCACAGTTGTAGCAGGTCCGGGTTGCCCCCGTACTGGCGACTTGGTTGATTGGTTGAGCCGGCGCTTTACAGAAACGAGCAGTGTGCCCCTTCCTGTCGCAGTTGTTACAGTGCATCTCCCTACAAGCACCATTGTGGTGAAAGTTGCACTTGTTGCACTTAGGTAGTTTTCCCGCATATGGCTTCGGTGGTGCTGGAGTGGTAGCAGTAGTGGCAGCATTAGTGGCAGCATGGACAGCAACAATTTGTTGCTTCTTAGCGGGGTCCTGTGCTGGTTGGCTCTTCTTTTCGTTCCAGAACTTCCTTTTGTTGTTTCCCCCTTTTGATTTATCAGTGGTGGTGGTTGTAGTATTATGACCGGCTCGGTGGTCAACAAGTTGTTGTGCCAGCTCCCTGGCACTGTCAAAAGTAGTTGGCCTTGAAGCCAGGACACTACTTTGCACGTGGAGAGACAGTCCCCAAAGGTATCGCTCCACCTTTTTCTCCTCCGGAGTAACCATTGTTGGGCAGAGGAGAGCCAATTCATTGAATCGGGTGGTGTAGGTTTCAAGGTCAGAGCCCGTCATCCTGAGGTTCCAGAGTTCTTGTTCCAGCTTTTGAATTTCACCTCTCGGGCAGTACTCCTTCATCATCAACGTTTTTAGTTCTGCCCAGGTTATGGAGCTAGCCACTTCGAGAGTAAGTGACTTAACCCGGCAGTTCCACCAAGTAAGGGCCCGGCCGGTGAAGGTTAAGGTTGCGAACTTAACTTTGCTCGCTTCGGGGCAGGAGCACACCTGAAAGACTACTTCGGTCTTTTCAAACCATTGCATCAACGTGATGACTCCCCCGCTTCCATTGAAGTTGTCGGGTTTGCCATTTGTGAAGTCCTTGTATGAACACTCTTTTGCACGCCACGTATTGTCTCCGTGGTTAGAGTGTGTAGCTCCCGATCCCGAACCACCAGCTCCGTTGGTCCCTATATGTGACATTGCGGCCGCTACGGCTGCTGTTACTGCAGCCTGGAACATCGCGGGATCAAACTGTGGAGGCGGCGGCGGAGGAGGTGTTGCTGTGTTGCTGGAAGGTCTTGGTCTTCTTCTTGGCGGCATGGTTCTGTCATAAGTCGTAAACCAATGTACTTTTAGTAAAAGTGTATTTATAGGGAGAGAAATCTTTTATACATAAAGTATATTATTACGTTGTTTTCCGGTATGTTTACGACACATACGATTTTATACTTTTTATTGACCCAATACATTGGGTTATGAGGTAAAATGAAAGTATAAAATATTTTTATTATAGTAACACAAAATACTCCTATAGTATTTGTAAATGTTTAGTTTTGAGTTCTTAAAGCATTTAGTTACTTTATAATATTCATCATACTTTTAATGAGAATTTATAAGTCCTTGTCTTACCCGTTCGGCTAACGACCCTCCACCGATCAAGGAAGCGGTGGGTGAGAGTGGACACCCATTAAGTTGCCATTTTATAGGCAACAACCTTATACCCCCCTTATAGACCGGCTTCGTGAATGAGGCGTACTAGCGGTAAGACGAGTTTGTTAGATTTGTTGTCCATCCTGACCATCCCCCGGTATATGCAAGTCAATTCCCGGACAGATATAGTTGATCAGGCTATATCCTTCCCAGACTTGATTTACATATACCAAGGCATACCCATAATGTACAACTCCTCTTCTTTTATTTTATGTTGTTGTAGTTATGACACTATGTGAGCATGTATGCATGTATTTATACCTTTTTAATAAAAAGAATCATTTATTTTCTAAAAGTATATTTATTTGAAAAAATGCACAAATCAGAGACTATTAGTCCCAATTGTGTTTATAGTTTGTATATCTTATGTGGTTTGATATACTTAATTCACTATAAACTGCGCTCTGATACCAATCTGTCACACCCCCAAACCAAGGATGGCGGAAACGTCCGGGGGTGGAGGACTTCATGCATAGTATCATAACAGCAATTGTAATAGTAATTCAAGCAAACACAACCAACATATATATAATTGAAAAAAAAATTACATCATTGTATGAATTACATGTTTACGAATCAATTACAATATGTTGATAAAATATGAAATAGTAGACGCCTTAGCGTCCCATCCTCAAAAGCACTTGATTACCTGTTTAATGATTTCCTGAGAATACAAGTTGTTTGAAAAAGTGTCAACACAAAGGTTGGTGAGTTCATAAGCTTTTCATTTGTAAAAGTAGTATTTGTGTTAGAAAAATCCAATATTTTCCTTAATGTGTAAATGTAGTCTTAAAACCCAAAGACCGAAATGTACAAGTAATTTGTCATATTTATAGTAAAACAATGCAAGTTTAAATCGACATAAACTCGTTAAATTTTAATGAAGTCCCCGTAAATTCCAATGTTTGTTAATACTTTATGTGAGTTTATTATAACCATACTATGACCACGGTTGCCTAAAACGACGTTCTTCAGGCGTCGGAAATGTTATGACATTTGTCACCCCAGACCTATCGGTCTAACTGTTGCATGCAGTTTAGGTGTGGGTTTGTCAAACCCAATATAGATCTATACACAAGTATCACGCTCTCCCTCAAGGAGACTCTGGTTACAATACAGGACTTAATGGTAATTTGAAGTAAATGTCTCACAAAGTCATTAACGGAATTACGTGTTATGAAAACTTGGTACCGTATGGCCGTACCTTGCTTAATGAAAATATCCTTTGTATAAATGTACCCTTTTTAAATGTATGTGTTATGTAATGTATCATAAACTATACCTATTATGGTTTATCAACCAAGGGTAGTACGTGGTAATGTATGCAAACTATATTCAAAATAGTTTATTTAATGTTTGAATGTATCGATTGTACTTTGATTATAATCACTTGTTATTCTTTATATTTTATATGACCAAATCCATTTGTAAACTGATGTGTGTCTAAATATTAAGATAAAATATCATATATTGCAGTAACATATAGTCACATAAAGATATACACCTTGCTCAACATGTTACAAGGTGAAATGAAATTAACAGCAACTTTTCGTTAAAAACAGTTTCTGTTACCGTTCTTAGAAAATTTATAGAAAAATCATCACAGCTCTAAATCCAAATCTGCAAATTTTGAGAGTTTGGAATATGAGTCTAGTTTGTTCGTGAATTTTATCATGATTTTTAGTGATCTCTAACAGAGGTGAAAATGTTCATAATCACAGACTGGTCCGGGTTTGCCTCTGAAATGACAGGCAGTTTTGTAAAAATCACCATTAATTGTAGAAAAATCATTTGGAGATGTGCAAGTAGTCATTTTAAAGCTAAGAGTTTGAACTACTTGCACCTGAAACAGTTTTGAAAACTAAAAATTTTAAGTTGACCAAAACAGTCCGTGATTAACGTCCATCTTTTCTGATACAATCTGTTAGAAAAAGTTTAATTGTGTTCTTGATGATTTTACTTGTATTCCCCCCTTAAAACTTAAGAAAAACATGTAAATGTATGGGTATGAACTCACCTTATGTGATTTCAGTAGATGAAAGTGAGATAGAGGAAGTGTTCAACCCAAGAACACTAAGAAGATGTCTTGATGATTCGAGAATCTAACACCGAATAAGATGGAATTTGTGTAAGATATCAATGATTTGAGTAGAATGGAGTTTAATAATTATGTGAATGATGAAGATACTTACTAATTGAAGAAAGAAATCCCTGGAGAAAGCCTTGAAGTTCTTGAAGTTAAGAGAAAAGATGAGAGAATTTTGGAGAGTGTTCTTGGTTGCTAAGTGTAGAATGAAAGAGTTTTTATGGAGAATGAGGAGAGAGGATCAATCCTCCAGCTCTTAGAACGTAGGAAGAGCTGGAGATTGGTTGTAAAGGTCCACTAAGGAGACAAGGAGTAGTGGGAAAGAGTGGATGATCATAGAGTGAGGTGGTGGTGGCTTGCTTTTGTCATAAAATAAGGAAAAGCAAATATTCCCTCAATAATTAGTCCAACCACCAATTCTTTTAATACATTTTTATAAAAACCCTGGAGATTTATATATTTTGGGGCCTTAGTTTATAAAATAAAGTTTTGGGTGAAAATCCCACGTTAAAATAATGAAAAACGGAGTTAAAACGAAGTCGTAGTCGAAAAACCGGAAAAATTATGACACGCAAACATGCATGTCGTCTTCTTTTATGACAGGGGCTTCCTTGATACTCATTGCGTGTCCTAAACACGCGAGTCGTAAGTTTACGACAGACAAATGTGTGTCGTCTTCCTTTATGACAGGGACTTCGGTCCTGAAGCTTCAGTTTTGGGTCCTTAAGCCTATTTTACCCCGTTTCAAGTGGTTTTTGACCCAGTTAAGGGTCGGGATGGCCCGAATGATTACAAAAAATTAAAGGAACTTTTGAGAGAGATTTGGGAGAGATTCGGGAGAGATTTGGGAGAGATTTTAATAGAGAGAGGTTGAGTGAAAGAGATTGTGAGAGGTTTCGTTTGTGATCTTTTTGAGTGTCCGGCTTCGCAACGAAAGGTCCATAAACCCCGTTAAGCCATGATTTAGTGTCTTACACAATCCCGATGATTGTGCAATAGTGTTTTATCGCTTTGGTTTGTTGTTTAGCATTGTTAAGGCTAAAATCAAACACATGAACTTTCCAAATGATGATTTCTCATTAAAATAGCGAATTGTATAGTGATTACATAACGTAAACCCTAGCATACAAGGGTTATTGGAGCTGACCGGTTTGACTTGTTGACTTTGAATTGACCGAAATTTGACGGTTGTCACAATATAAATGTGAATTACACGGCTTGCAAGAATTTTCAGAGGTCGCGTTTGGTTCCCTTAATCCCTAGACAGGGAGAGCGTTTAGTAGGGGTACTAGCCTTCACATTATGACCATAATAAAACAAACATGTTTTAGGTCATCAGTACATCCGCATGTCATTATAAATGACAACTGTGTACTTACATTTCCCATTACTTTCATAAAGTGACAGTACCACTTGAAAGACAAATGCAAACTATTTTCAAGTTAAGATAGTTATAAACTAGGGAAAACTTACATTTTTACAAACGACAAACAGAACAATCGAGTCTAGCACATAACAGTAGATGCCTTGGTAGAAGGCTACGTTTAATAGAAAGGACCATAATGCTAACCTTATGATTCCTTAATGTATACATCAAAGGATATATATATATATATATATATATATATATATATATATATATATATATATATATACCAATATGATCCGACAGGTAATAGGATGTGTGCTCTCCGCTTCATTTCCTGTTCCTTTTTTGGTTGTGGGCTTGGAACGAATTCACCCAATCTATTTTCTATTCGATTCTAGATATATATATATATATATATATATATATATATATATATATATATATATATATATATATATGCTTAGTATACATTAAGACATCATAAGGGTACCAGGCATGGGTCAAGTCATAAGACACAGAGTCAATGCACAGTTTTCTAGTACAAAACATACTTTCCAAATCAGAACTTTTGGTATACAAAACTAGAAACTTCCAAGTAAAGGGTTTAATCCATTTTATTAAACCAGTATAAACTTAAGGGACCTTAGGTGATTAACTCTATAATACTTTAGTGTATACATCATTGTTATATATAATTACTACCCAATAGGTAGTTGGATGTGTGCTTTCCGCCTTACTTCCTGTTCCTTGTTTGGTTGTGGGCTTAGGGCAGATTCACCCAGTTAACGTTCTATCCGATATTATATCATATATATCTAGTATAAACTAAGTTATTATAAAAGTAGTCACTGTGGTCATCATTTTATTATAAGAAATAAGCGTTTTCTTAAAGAATATTTTCATTAAATATAAAGGAACCATGACAATTAACTCCATGAGTAACAAGTGAATACACCAGGGTTATATACAACAATGATCTAACAACCAATGGGATGTGTGCAATCCGCCTTACTTCCTATTCCTTGTTTGGTTGTGGGCTTAGGGCAGATGCGCACAATCGATTGTTTGTTTACTCTGAGTTTTATATAACTTGTATCCATTTAGTACTCATAGAAAGGATTGTAGAGTCATTTTACTTATCTTTCATTAAAGTAGGAAATATAGGATTTTCTAGAGGAACAGGCGAACTTTTCTAAACAGAACTTACAACTTACTACATATTACAACTACATTTTCAACTACATTTTACAACTACATTTTCAACAACATTTTACAACTTACTTACAGCACTAAAATCTTATGAACTCACTAGCTTAATTGTTGATCAACTCTTTCAAATAACTTGTATTCTCAGGAGCCTATTAGACAGGTACTCGTGCTGGGAATTCAGAAGATGGAGCATTATAGCTTCAAGTCTTGTTTTGTTATTTGCTTATGAATTCTATGTTTTGTGAACACACAAATTGTAAACACTTTCTTTCTAAATTAAATGGTTGTTCATTACTTGCTTACTATATACATATCTTGTGATACTAAACATGACGTCCTCCACCCCCGAAGGTTTCTGCCGTTCCGGTTTTGGGGTGTGACAGATTGGTATCAGAGCATTGTTTATAGTGAACTAAGTATATCAACCGATAAAAGATATACAACTATAAATACAATGGGGCTTAAGTGCTCTGGATAATGATATATTTTAAGAGTATAACTATAAGTTATAAAAATATACCTACTTGCTTATACATGTACATATTAGCACAAGTATCACAAGGAGAACATAACTAAAGTATTTAAAGGTTGAACACTGTCGTCAAACCTGAACAGTTATGTAATCATAGCTAGGATCAATATAGTCTGATCAACTATATTCATTCGAGATGTGACCGACATGTGTTTGGGAGTGATGTGGTGTTGCAACAGTCTTAAAACTTACCTAAACACCAGTCAAGAGAATACTAGATCAAGTACAATAGAGTTAGAATACTATAGGAGTATTCTATGATACTATAACGCGATAACAAGTTTGAAACATACCAAGTACATTACATTAAAATACTATAGGAGTATACTCCCAAGGTTATATATAATTGAGAATTTATAGACATAGAATTTGTGATCTACGCTTCACTACCTGTTCCTTGTTTGGTTGTGGTTTTGGAGTAGGATCACTTATTCGAAGGTCTATTTAGTCTTGAATTATATACAACCTGTATACCTTGTACAAATATAGGAGGACTCTGTAAGGATCACCCCATAAAGTTACCTTAAATCTCATAGATTCTTTAGTCACTTCCATTCTCGCACGACAAGCCCAGATAGATGTAACCACTTCCTCATAGTAGACAACAGAATAGTCTAGGAGGAACAAGAGCAAGTTCACGAGAAGTTTTCAAGGAGGGATCAGCCGAAGTAACCAAAACGTCTTACACGTCACACTAATAAATAATAATCTTGTTAACTTAATGAGCGAGTGGAAACACTGCTCACCTTATATGTTAAGATTATTTTCTTACATGCAGCTGGTAACAGTTATTTAGGTAACAGATATTCATTCGACGATAACTATTCCAAATTCATAAAGTTTATTAGGTATAGACTTTTTATGAATTATTTCTAGAACCCTGTGGTAGTCAGGACCCGATACACCCAGAACTAGGATAACCTTGTCTTTTCAGATTTCGGCTTGTGTCCATTGCTTTAGACTTATTCAGTCTCATCTTTCTATTCTTTTAGCAAAGATGCCTCCTCGCAGATCAAAAAGACGCACTACTTCGATAACTCCAATACCACCTCCTTCACAAATCGATATGGCAGTTATAAACGTTGTAGTGCCTGCGGCTGTGGCAACAGCCATGGCTCAATATCACTCCATCAGTACCAGCGGAGGTGGAACGCCTACTGATTCTACTGAAGGTGAGGTCCCCGTGCGCTCGAGAGAGTTCTCCTACAAGGACTTCACCAAATGCCAGCCATTGTCCTTTAATGGGACTGGCAGAGTCATTGCCCTCTCGCAATGGTTTGAGAAAACAGAGTCGATCTTCGAAATCTGTTTGTGCCCAGAAGAGAGCAAAGTGAAGTTTGCTGCCTGCACCTTCTCTAGCAAGGCCCTAACATGGTGGAACAGCCATGTTAAATCACTGACCCTATCAGTGGCTAACTCAATAGGTTGGGAAAACCTAAAAGAGTTATTGCGGCAGGAATACTACCCGTTAGGAGAAATTCAAAAGCTGGAACAAGAGCTGTGGGAGCTCACTATGGCCGGCTCAAACATAGTGACCTACACTGACCGATTCAGCGAGCTAGCAGCTCTATGCCCCGGGATGGTTACCCCGGAGAGCAAGAAGATAGAAAGATACATTTGGGGTCTTACTGCTCCGGCCCAAGGAAATGTGTTGTATTCTAACCCAACCACTTTCGATAGTACTAAACGCCTAGCTCAGTGACTCATCGACCACGGAGTCCGCCATGGTGTAAAAGTCCCTATTCCCGAGCCATCGAGGGAAGAGGACTATAAACAGAACTCGGGGAACAAGAGGAAGAAGAAGGGAATAACACGGGACACCCCGCAAGAGCAACAAGCAAGTACTATGTACGCCGCTACAACACCTACTGCTCGAGCACCTGCCAGTCGATATGTTGGAACCCTCCCGAAGTGTGGAAAGTGCAACTATCACCACACCGGAGTATGCCGGGAAATATAGTATCTGAACTGCCACAGAAAGGGACATACAGTCCGTTTCTGCAGGGCACCGGCTCAACCGATCTCCCAAGTCCCCGGAGCTGAAGAAAACCAAGCATGTTATGGCTGTGGTGAGACTGGACACTATCAGAGGTACTGCCCGATAATATAGAACTCAGGAGCGGATGGATGCATTCTGATGATCACCGCAGGAGAATCAACCCCGAGTCGTCAACGAGCAACGGTACATTTTCGAAATAGTAATTACTTTGAAAATTAATTTATAATCATATAAGATTAAAACTTGGGGAAAACACTTAAAAAGTAATTATAATAACTCACATATTTAAATAGGTCACAGTATTCAAGAGAACTAAAAGATCCGTTCAGAGAAGCTATGATGGCTTAGCATATACATCATGGTTGTGCATAACTAAGATGTTGTAGACTTAGAGTGAGTAATTCCACTTAAATCCCTGTTCCTTAGTTGGTTGAGGATTTGAGACAGAGTTACTCAGTCGACAGTCTTATTCATCTTAAATATTCATAACTTGTATATGACAGGCAATCGCAGTGGTACCAAGGGGGATCATGATATAAAGTATCATCGCCAGTTATCAAATCACTTTCATTTGTATGTATGCGCACAAAGCGGTACGATACGTAGGAGTGTTAACATCAAAGAAAAAACAGGAAACACTGGAACATTTACAAAGAGTACATTGTCGAACATACTAGGAGTACATTGTCAAACTGTGACAACCCGAAATTTTCATTTGTATAAACTCTACAGTCAAGCACTACAAATATTAGTCAAATTCATTTCGGTACATTTTTGACGGTTTTAAGTCCGTTTGGGTGTTTTTATTTTAAATTCGTCAAATGAATAAATAAAAGGAAGTATCGTTTAGAAGTGAGGTGTATCAAGTAAACATTTGTCACACCCGAAAACCGGAACGGTGGAATCGTTCGGGGGTGGAGGACGTCATGTACAGTATCACAACAATGCAAAGTAGTAAACAAGCAACAACATCATCCATTGCATTAATAATATAATTTAATACAAGTGTGTTCTGTCAAGTTATATAGACACCAAAAATATGAATCAAAATAAAAGATGAGTCTTGAACGAGCTCCATCTTCTCAAAACCTGGCACCGGTACCTGTCTACTAGTGACCTGAGAATACAAGTTATTTTGAAAGAGTTTATCAGCTTTAAAGCTGGTGAGATCATAAGTATATTAGTGTCTGTGTTTGTATGAAAGTGTTTGTAAGTATGTAATATATAAGTTTGAAAATGTTGTAAGTGTTTGAATTCTCCTAGAAAACCCTATGTTTCCTACTAAAAGTAGCCTTCTACCAAGGCATCTAGTGGTCGTGTGTGTGTCTCTTGTAAGAGTATGTATTTTCCCAAATATGACTATCATTAACCAAAAATATAGTTTTTACATTACTGTTTATTGTGTGAAGATTAGAAAGTGAATGTAATGGGAAAATGAAATAGTATTGTAGTGTTGTATTAAGTAACTACTGCTATACTAACTACCTTAAACCAATTGTTATTTAAAGTACCATATGATCGGCCTGTACCATACTACTGACTATAAACACGACGATGTAAGACGTCGGAAGAAATGACGTTTGGCACCCGTAGACTTGCAAGTCCCACTGTAGCGAGCAACAATGTGTAGGATAGTCAATCCAGTATAGATCTATACACAAACTCAACGCTCTCCATTTAAGGAGATTCTGGATACAAAACGGGCCATGACAGGTGATGCCATGCCCCGTTAGTGGCTCACATAACTGTAGTAATGTTCTAATGTATGTATGTGCTAGCTGTATTGTGTGTTCTTTCTCTGTCTAGCATGTATGTATGTTCTCTCTGTATGGTATTGTTTGTTTCTCATCATAGTATTCTCTATCTGTATGTTATGTTCTCTATCTGTATGGTATTGTTTGTTTCTCATCATAGTATTCTCTTTCTGTATGTTATGTTCTCTCTGTATGGTATTGACTCATGTATGAACTGACTCTTTGTATGTTTCACTGTTCTAGTAATAGTATTAGTATCTCCCTAAACTATACCTATTATAGCTTACTAGTAATGTTGTTTGAATGTATGGACATGTGTGTATACCTTTGCTACCCAAAGGTATTGAATAGAAAGAAGTAACCTTTTATATCTATACACATATACATGATATATGACTAGGATTCAAACGACCTTCGGACAAACAACTGATACCCTAAGTCCACAACCAAACAAGGAACAGGAGGTAAGGTGAGCTATCAGTCCTAAGTCATTTAAATTCTACTTATATAACTATATCTATATAGATACACATTTAACAGAATATAAGTTTTAAAAGAGTTTAATAAAAGTATTTGACATGTAAAAGAGTTTGTAAAACAGTTTGAAGTAAAACCGTTTGATAACACAGTTTGAAAAGTAAGAAATCCACTTGTTTGGTAGTTATTAATCACATGTGGTTGATATAATAACTATAATAGTACAACTTGTATTCCCCCCATAAAAGTATTTAAAATCATTGAAAAAGGTTGATTAAGGGGTATGAACTCACCTGCAGTGAGTGGTTTGGATGAACGGATTGTTATAGGAAGCTAAGTGTCAAGTGAAGACTTAAACACACACAAGGATCCTAGTTCACATATAATAACACATATATGTACCCAATTAGTCATTTAAACAACTAATTAACCAAGTTAAGACATCCTAGGACATGTAAAACACTTGATTCAAGTGTTATACGTACTAAGGATTGCATCTAAGGGTTGTAGGGCTTGGCTATTGAGTTTAGGGTCCAAGGGTAAACTCTTTTGGAGTTTACGGTTTTGGGACCAACTCCCTTGGATTTTACGGTCGTAAACCCATGAGTTTACGGCCGTAAACTCATGGTACTTCTACCATTTTGTGTTTTGAAGCTTTAAAAGTCATAATGAAGCTTCCTAACTTCGAGTCTAAGCCTTAGGAAGTGATTGGGGCACCATTTCACCCCTTTGTAGAGTTTACGGCCCGTTGACCATTTCTCCATGAGTTTACGGCCGTAAACTCATATGGTTCATGGTCGTTTTGATGTTTAAGGTCCTAAGCACTTCAAGGATGTGATCTAGACTAGTATCCGAGACTTGGTAAGGGACTAGGGCACATAATGGCCCCTTTATTAGGGTTTACGGTCCAAGAACATGTTGGAACGTAAACACCTTTGATCTTGTGTTTCTTTGTGTTTTCTAGATGATTAAGAAGTGTAACAAGCCTTATAACAAGCCAAGGTAAGAGTACTTACTATGTAGAAACTTGAAAGGGTGTTAAAAGTCCAAGAACACTAGTGTGTGTTCTTGGTGAAACTAAGAACACTTGAAGATCTACACAAATGGAATGATTTCAAGGATGGAATCATGTAAGATCACTAGATGAAGTAAGATATCAACTTATTAGGGCAAGAAACAATTACAAAGTTGAAGATCAAGAACGAAAATCGGATGATACTTGAGAGGATTTGAGTTCTAGTTCTTGAAAATGTGAAAAAGTGAATAAAATGGCTAAGTGCCATATTTATACCCTTTGGGGTTTACGGTCGTAAACACCATGTTTAGGCCGTAAACTCCAAACTCTTGGAGTTTTGAGACTTTATTGTTGCACAATAAACCCTAGGGTATCCTCTCTCCAGTTATCTCTTGAAGTACTAACTTTAAAATACTCAAACTGACACCAAAAAGCTTGAAAGTTAGCAAAAACAGTTCTGACTTCTATTGAAGTGACTGGTTGTACAGAATAGAAATTTTGGGTTGTCACATCATCCCCTTGTTAGAAGGAATTTCTTCCCGAAATTAGAGTTTAAGCAAATAAGTAGTTACCAATAACTAAGTAAAAAGACGAGGATATTTCAGTTTCATCTGATCCTCTCGCTCCCAAGTGAATTCAGGTCCTCGTTTGGTGTTCCAGCGAACCTTCACTATCGGGATATGGCTTTGTTTCGTTTGCTTGACCTCCCGGTCCATGATCTCTACAGGTTCTTCCACAAAGTTGAGGCTCTCGTTGATCTCGATCTCGTCGAGTGGGATTACAAGAGTCTCGTCGGACAGACACTTTTTCAAGTTCGAGACGTGGAAAGTAGAATGTATGTTATTGAGTTCACGAGGTAAGTTAAGTTTGTAAGCTACAGGGCCGATTCTGGCAAGAATCTCGAAAGGCCCTATGTATCTTGGATTTAGCTTTCCACGTTTTCCGAAGCGTATCAAGCCTTTCCACGTTCTCCGTCGTTTCCCGAATGATCTCCGGATCCGTGAGAGTGCTTTCAGGAACTAGTCCCTTAGCAAACTGGGTATCACCCACCTCAGCCCAGCACAGAGGGGATCTGCACTTTCGGCTATAGAGGGCCTCGGACGGAGCAACCTTTATGCTCGTGTGATAACTGTTGTTGTAGGAAAATTCGACAAGGGGTAAATGAGTATCCCATGCTTTCGTAAAGTTGATCACACAGGCTCGCAACATATCTTCCATGGTTTGGATAGTCCTCTCACTTTGCCCGTCGGTCTGTGGATGGTAGGCTGTACTCATGTCCAGCCTAGTTCCTAGGGAACTTTGTAGCGACTGCCAGAACCTCGAAGTGAACCTACTATCTCTGTCCGAGATAATGGATATGGGAACATCGTGCAGTTGTACAATCCCTCGTATGTAAGTTCTTGTAAGCTTCTCCATCTTGTCTGTTTCTTTGATAGGCAGGAAGTGTGCGGACTTGGTCAATCTGTCGACGATGACCCATATGGTATCAAGTCCACCCGTTGTCTTGGGCAACTTGGTTTTGAAGTCCATAGTGATCCGCTCCCACTTCCATTCCGGTATCTCAGGCTGTTGTAGTAGACCGGAGGGTTTCTGGTATTCGACCTTGACCTTAGCGCAAGTAAGGCATTTAATCACGAAGGTAGCAATCTCTGCTTTCACGTTAAGCCACCAGTATAGCTTTTTAAGATCCAGATACATCTTATCTGAACCTGGGTGGTCGGAATAACGAGTGTTGTGCGCCTCAGTCATGACCAAGTCTCTGAAACCACGGTGTTTCGGTGTCCAGATCTGATCCATGAAATATAAGGCTCCGCCACCTTTGACTTCCAAGTTCTTATCCATCCCTCTCAGAGATTCACTCGCCGCATTTTCAGGTTTCAAAGCGTCAAGCTGAGCCTCCTTAATTTTTGTGGACAAGTGTGAATGGATAGTCATAGTCAATGATTTGACTCTACGACCAGAGTATTCTTTCCGACTTAGGGCGTCAGCTACTACGTTGGCTTTACCCGGATGATAACGAATTTCACATTCGTAGTCACTGAGTAGCTCGACCCACCGTCGTTGTCTCATGTTGAGCTCCTTCTGGTCGAATATATGTTGTAGGCTTTTGTGGTCTGTATAGATAGTGCTTTTTTTACCATACAGGTAGTGTCTCCAGATCTTTAGAGCCCTTGATTTGACGCATCGCAATAGACTGCTCCTAACTCCAGATCGTGGGTAGTGTAGTTGACCATACAACTGCTCCTAACTCCAGACCGTGGGTAGTGTAGTTGACCTTGTGTGTCTTTAGCTGTCACGAGGCATAGGCGATGACCTTACCTCACTGCATCAGAACACATCCGAGCCCTTGATTTGACGCATCGCAATAGACAACGAAATCTTGTATCCCTTCGGGGAGGGATAGTATTGGTGCGGTGCACAAGGCTCGCTTGAGCGTTTGGAACGCTCTCTCATGCTTCTATTTCCATTCAAAGGCCACGCCCTTCTGGGTCAGTGTTGTAAGAGGTTTCGCAATTCGGGAGAAGTTCTGAATGAACCTGCGATAGTAGCCAGCGAGGCCTAGAAATTGACGAATTTCAGTAGGCGTCTTCGGTGCTGACCAGCTCTCAATGGCTTTGATTTTGGAAGGGTCCACGTATATTCCCTCTTCGCTAACCACGTGCCCTAAGAATTCAACTCGTCGGATCCAAAATTCGCATTTCGAGAACTTCGCATAGAGCTTCTTCGAACGCAGCGTTTCTAAGACCTGTCAAAGATGTTGACTATGTTCCTCCTTACTACGAGAGTAGATAAGTATTTCATTGATGAATACGATGACGAACTGATCCAAGTAAGGACCACACACCCTATTCATTAAATCCATGAATACTGCGGGTGCATTTGTTAATCCGAACGGCATCACTACGAATTCGTAGTGCCCATAACGAGTTCGGAAGGCTGTCTTCGGGACATCCTCCCCCAGCACTTGTAGTTGGTGATATCCGGACCTTAAGTCGATTTTTGAAAAGAAGTTCGCCCCTTGAAGTTGGTCAAATAAATCGTCAATATGAGGCAGAGGATAACGATTTTTGACGATCAGTTTGTTGAGCTCCCTGTAGTCGATGCACATTCGAAACGATCTGTCTTTCCTCTTGACGAACAAGACTGGAGCTCCCCAGGGTGAGAAGCTCGGTCTTATAAAGCCCTTGCTGAGCAGTTCGTTAAGTTGACAGGACAGTTCTTGCATCTCTGCAGGTGCTAGACGATAGGGCGATTTGGCTACGGGAGTAGCCCCTGGAACCAAGTCGATTCTGAACTCGACTTGTCGTTGCGGAGGTAATCCTGGGAGTTCTTCCGGAAAGATATCGGCAAAGTCGCGTACTACTGGAATGTTCTGAATGTCTTCCGTTTCTTGGCTCACATCGACCACATGAGCAAGGAATACGCGACATTCCTTTCGCAAGAATTTCTGGGCTTGAATGCTCGAGATGATACGAAGGTTCTGTTGGATAAGGTGTCTAAGTCCATAACTATTTCTGGTATGTACTTGACCCGACCCGGCATGGTCCATTTGGGTTGCATGGCACCATGCAATTGGATAAACTAAAATGAGAGAAATAACACTTATGGTTTATTAATATATTATAAGTTCTAATATATTAATAATATTATTTAATTAGTTTGATCAAGAATTAATTTAGAATTAATTAAGTGATCAAAAGATAACTAATTAAATATATGGGTAGATTATGTAAATCTTCCATATCTTATATAGTGGGCTAAGAGGCTCCATGGATTATCAAGTTGGGTTCCACCCATAGGATGCTCCATGGATGCTCCATGGGAGTTACAAACCCATGGGTCATGGAAATGAAGAGTCATGACACATTAGGGTTTACATGGTGTAACCCTAGATGTGTCAACACTATATAAGAAACCCATTCTCCACCAAAATCGGCTACACATAAGAAACAAGAGGGCTAGGCCGATTTTAGAAGTGTGTATTCTCTCTAAAGTCATTCCAAAAGCATTTGGTGTTGTGTGAAGCATTTGAGGCATCACACTTGGGGTGCTAGGCTCACAAGGTTCCAAGGATCATAAGCAACAACAAGGTAAGTTATTCTATCTTTCATGCAAGTTAAAATTTGTTCCCCATGTATGCTAGATAGGAATATAACCTTGGAATTCAACTTTGCATGATAATTAGACAAACATAGATCCAAGGTTATTAGGGTTGCATGTACACTTAGGAAGTGTTAGAATGCTCAAAACCCATCAGTGGTATCAGAGCATGGTTCGTTTGTTGTTTTTTTTTTGTGTGTAAACAGCTTGAAAAAAAATTGTTTTTCTGTTTTCTGTTCGTATGAAAGTTTGCACATTTGTTGCTGGAAATGGACTAGAAACATTACCCTAAACTGTTTTGATGTTTTAAAGCTTGTTTTAGATGGTGTAATGTTTATGCTAATCCATTTACAATGGCAATTATTAAAATTACAAGTTTTTTTTAAGTGTAATTTTTGATTCTTGAAAGTGTTCATATTCATGTTCTTGAACTTATGAAGATTAGATGATCATAGGAATTGTTTGTAACCTTCATGGTAGTTTAATTCATGATCATAATGTGTTTTAATGGAGTCCATAACTTGTCCTCAAGTTATGGAAAACCAAAAGTCTCACTTTTATTAAAGCCATTAAAAGAACACAAGAGTTATAAAAATGAAGAGTCTTCATTTTTATTACTCAATTAATTCATAAGTTCTAAGAAATGAAAAGTTTTGGAAGTTTACAAAACTTGCCCTCAAGTTTTGGAACATGTAAAGTCTTGATTAAAACTTTAGTTCCAACCCTTAGAATTTTAAAAGTTAAAATTCAACCCTTATACTTTATAATATTATAAGTTACTAATATATATATATATATATATATATATATATATATATATATATATATATATATATATATATATATATATATATATATATATATATATATATATGTATAACGTCAAGTCGTCTTACCGCTAGTACGCCTCATTCACGAAGCCGGTCTATAAGGGGGGTATAAGGTTGTTGCCTATAAAATGGCAACTTAATTGGTGTCCACTCTCACCCACCGCTTCCTTGATCGGTGGAGGGTCGTTAGCCGAACGGGTAAGACAAGGACTTATAAATTCTCATTAAAAGTATGATGAATATTATAAATTAACTAAATGCTTTTATTAAATTCCCAATCTTAGTTACTTTAGGAAAATGTGAATAAGGTGCTAATCCATGAAATTACACTTTACACTTTGTTTAAGTTTTTGGTGGAGCTTGTGTGGTTAACCGGCACACTAACTTGGACTTAACAAGGTAGGTAAAGGGTGACTTAAGGTTTACCATAGCATCCGTGGAGCGTGTGTGGTTTACCGGCACATCGATTGAGTGATAAACCTTGAGGGTACCAAGTGATTTGCATGGTTACTTCACACCTCGTTTTGTGATCCTCGGTATCCCAGTCACAAAACTTGGAGGGCACACTCGAGATTGAAACATGCCTTTGACAAGTTCATTGAATCTCAAAAGAATCTAGGAATTTCTAAGAACCAATTAAAAACCTAATATTTATATTTCATTTTTCATGGTGGAAATTGGTGAATCGTCATTCACCTACCTTTCAAATATGTTATAGCTTGGATTACGGCATACCTCTTCTAAGTTATAATATATTGTGATTGGATCCTAGCCTTAATATTACATTTGGGTGTTTTATTAAGGACTCTCTTAATATCTAAACTAATATGTTCTCTTCTTTCAGATGTCTTCAAACAATGCTGCTTCTGGCTCTAATCCTAATGGCTCCTTTACCCTTATGAACTTGTGTGGGAAAGTCACTTTTGATGGATCCAATTTCAATGAATGGATCAGAAACATCAGGATGATTACCCGCTACGAGGACAAAGAATATGTCCTTGACAAGGAGCTTAAGGAGATTGATGAGACCACTGCAACTCCCCAGGAGATCGCTGACTTCCGGGCACATGAAAGGGATGCTACAAAAGTGGCATGCATCATGTTGGCCACCATGACAGCGGAACTCCAAAAGTCCTATGAGGACTTCTACCCTTTTGAAATGCACCAAGATCTGATGGAAAGATACCATCAAAGTGCACGACAAGAGAGGTATGAAATCATATGCTCTATCATAACAACCATGATGAAGGATGGGGAATCCATCACTAGCCACATGCAGAAAATGCAAAGGTATGTGGATCGGTTGCTGAAGCTTAATGTGAACTACCCTGAGGAGCTTGAAATAGATATCATTTTGCACTCCTTACCATCGTGCTATGATCAATTCCGCATGACATATCACATGAATAAGGAAGAGGTCACACTCAGCAAACTTCAGGGACTCCTCAAGACCGCAGAAACAGGTCTTAAGGGTAAGTCGGTTGTTAACACTCCTACTCCAAACTCCGCCCCGGTTTTAGCAATCGGGAAAGGTAGAGGGAAGAAGAGGAAGAGCTCTTCGAAGGGTACCAAGGCTAGGACCCTTGATGGCTCTTCTTCAAGTGGAACCAAGAAAGGTTTTGTCACTCCTTCTTCTGACCCTAAAGAGGCTGAATGCTTCTATTGCCATGAAAGGTCACATTGGAAGCGGAACTGCCCAAAGTACCAGCAAGATGTGATGGATGGGAAAGTTAAACCCAACCATGCAGGTATTTACACTATCTTATCTAATAACTCACCCCATTCTAACTCTTGGGTCCTTGATACCGGTTGTGGTATTCATATCTGTTCTGATTTGCAGGGACTAAGAAGAAGTGAGAATGTGGCGCATGGAAGAATAAACTTAATCATGGGGAATAGGAAAGCTTTACCTGTCACCAAGATTGGAGTTTATACTTTATCGCTAAGTAGTGGGTTTAGTTTAGATTTGAATAAATGTTGTTATTCGCTAGAAATGGCAAGAAATATTATTTCCTTTCATGCATTGTATAAACAAGGTTTCACCTTTTCATTTGATAATGAAGTTGGTTCGATTAATGCTTTCTTTATTAATGTTCTTTATTTTAAAGCATTACCTTGTGATGGTGTGTATGAAACTGTATCTGTGGTTGATAACTTAGGAAATAATGTATTGTGTATTGATTCTGTTAATGATAATAACTTGGATAAAGCATCATTATGGCATTGTCGTCTTGGACATATAAGCAAGAAACGCATAGGCCAACTCCAAAAGGATGGAGTCTTGGAGTCATTTGACCTAAAGTCAGATGATAGTTGCGAATCATGCTTACTTGGAAAAATGACAAAGTCACCCTTCACAGGTTCTTATGAGAGGGGTGAAGGTTTGTTGGATCTTATACACATGGATGTGTGTGGGCCCTTCAAACATGCCACAAGGGATGCTAATCGTTATTATTTGACTTTTACTGATGATTACAGTAGATATGGATATGTCTACTTAATCAAGCATAAGTCAGAGACTTTTGAGAGGTTTAAAGAGTTTAAACAGGAAGTCGAGAATCAATTGGGCAGGAACATTAAGATGCTTTGATCCGATCGAGGTGGTGAGTATCTTAGTTCATAGTTCCTCGACTATCTTAGGGAATGTGGGATTGTCTCACAATTGACACCTCCTAGGACACCGCAGTTGAATGGTGTAGCTGAGAGGCGTAAATGAACCTTGTTGGATATGGTTCGTTCCATGATGAGTCGAGCTTTGCTACCAATCTCATTTTGGGGGTATGCCTTAGAGACTGCCGCCTATATCCTCATGAGATGTGGACTGGTAGCACATTAAGATTTGGGGTTGCGAGGCTTTCGTGAGACGCGAGACTCATGATAAGATCGAACCTCGAAGTGAGAGGTGTATTTTCATCGGCTACCCACAGAAATCCTTTGGTTACCTCTTCTACAGACCTAGTGAGAACGTGGTCTTTGTAGCTAGGAGGGCTTTCTTTCGAGAGAGAGAGTTCAGAAGCCAAGGAGACAGTGGGAGGCAAGTTGACCTTGAAGAAATTCAAGAGTCAAGTGGTGAAGGAACTTCAAACCCTAGCACTCAACTTGAGGAGGAAACTTCTGTGGAGCCAATTGACAAGTCTGTACCTCTGAGGCGTTCCACAAGGGTTAGGAATGACTCTGAGCATTACTATGGATTCCATATTACTGCGGAAGGTGATACACTTATCAGTGATGAGACACTGATAGGTCTGGATGAACCTAACAGCTACGCGGAAGCCATGGCAGGCCCTGAGTCAGCAAAGTGGAAAGAGGCAATAGACAGCGAGATACAGTCCATGTATGACAATCAAGTTTGGAACTTGGTTGAGAATGTACCAGGTCGTAAGACTGTAGGGTGCAAATGGATCTTCAAGAAGAAGACCGACATGGATGGTAATGTACACACTTATAGGGCACGACTGGTTGCAAAGGGTTTCTCACAAACTCCGGGAGTTGATTATGATGAGACCTTTTCTCCAGTGGCCAAGATTAAGTCTTTTAGGGTTCTGTTAGCCATAGCCGCATTTCATGACTTTGAAATATGGCAAATGGATGTCAAAACCGCTTTCCTTAATGGAAAGTTGGCTGAGGATGTTTACATGAGTCAGCGAGAGGGTTTTGTCAACACAGAGTACCCTAATAGAGTGTGTAAGCTTGAGAAATGCATTTATGGGTTAAAGCAAGCACCTCGCAGATGGAATCTTTGCTTTGATGAGAAAGTCAAGGAATTTGGCTTTTCTAGGAGTGAAGATGAATCTTGTGTATATGTCAAGGCTAGTGGGAGTATAGTTAGCTTTTTGGTATTGTATGTGGATGACATACTACTCATAGGAAATGACATCCCAACTCTGCAGGAAGTTAAGTCCTGGCTTGGGAAGTGTTTCTCTATGAAGGACCTAGGAGAAGCTGCCTATATTCTAGGGATAAGGATCTTGAGAGACCGGAGTAAAAGACTAATTGGACTTAGTCAGAGTACTTACTTGGATAAGGTGTTGAAGAGATTCGGCATGCAGGACTCCAAGAAAGGAGAGTTACCCATCCAGAGTAATGCCAGGTTGAGTAAGACACAAAGCCCTAGTACTGAGGCTGAGATAGCAGAAATGAGTCGAATACCTTATGCTTCGGCTGTAGGATCGATCATGTATGCTATGACGTGTACTCGACCTGATGTAGCCTTTGCTTTGAGCATCGTTAGCATGTATCAGGGGAACCCTGGCAAGGCACACTGGACTGCGGTAAAGAATATCCTCAAGTACCTACGGAGGAGTAAGGACTGGGTCCTTACCCTCGGTGGGAGAGAAGACTTGAGAGTTGTAGGGTATAGTGATGCTAGCTTTCAGACTGATAGGGATAATTTCCGCTCTCAGTCAGGCTGGGTCTTTACCTTAAATGGATGAGCAATTTCTTGGAAGAGTTCCAAGCAAGAGACAGTGGCTGATTCAACTTGCGAATCAGAGTATATAGCAGCTAGCGAGGCAGCAAAGGAGGCGATATGGCTGAAGAACTTCATTGGAGACCTTGGAGTTGTACCAGCTATTAAAGAGCCAATGGAAATTTTCTGTGATAGTGAAAGTGCAGTTGCCTTAGCCAAGGAACCAAGGGATCACGGGAGATCCAGACACATCGACAGAAAATACCATTTCATCAGACATCGAATAGAAGAAGGACTCCTCGTGGCAAAGAGGGTATCATCGGATGAGAATCCAGCAGATCCCCACACGAAGGGACTGAATCGGGTTAAGCATCTCCAGCATGCTCGGAGCTGATGCGGGCCCTAGTGTGGAGGATCGGGCCCTTGCGTTCCTGGAGGCCCACGATCGTGTGACTAAAGGGGCTTCACGGAAATGGCCATAACTTTGGCTACGAATCTCCGTTTCGGGCCTACGACCAGTCAAATCGAAGCTTGGAGCAAGGAGCACGTCTAGATAAGTCCCCAAAGGGGACTTACCCATTTTTGAGTCCAGAAATCGCTTTGTAAATGGAGTTATGAACAATTTTGTTATTTTTCCTTAATTTTTGGGTTTTGTTTTTGGGTTTGTATTTGGCCCATTGACTTTTAGGGTTTCATTTTAATTTCTGCTTCTTATTTAACTGTTTTTGATGTAATTTGGATGGTCGATCATTAATTTTATGAACTTTCGATTTTCTCCCAAATTATGTGTGTTAACCCAGATTTTGAAGCCAATCCCACGGTATTCGTAGAATCAACGTGGTTTTGAAGAGATTGTCCTGGCTATTCTTTTAGAATCAATAGGTTCATTCTTGGTTATCTTTGTGTTGTTTTTTTGCGCTGCATCAGTTGGTATCAGAGCTGAATTCCTGGTTCAAAATGCCTCCGAGGAGAAACAGGACGCCCGCTAATGTTCATGAGCAAGAACTAGAAGAACGTATTATGGCACGAATGGAGGAGAGGATGGATCAAATGGTTGACCAACTGACTGATAGGATGGTCGAACTGATGAATCAAGGAGGGCAAAGGTCTCGAACACATTCTCAAGTGGAAGATGGTGAATTTGGGAACCCGTTCGGCGGCAGTGACGGTTCATATTCTGAAGACGATCTAGAAAGGCGGCCAAGGCGTGATCATAGAGGTGACAATAGGCGTTGGGAGGCCGGAATGAGAATTGATATCCCAGAATTCGATGGGGTCAGTTTGAATCCGGAGGGGTTCATCGACTGGTTGGCTACTGTTGAGGAAGTTTTTGAGTTCAAAGAAGTCCCTGAAAACAAAAGAGTGTCATTGATTGCTACCAGGCTACGTGGTAGGGCATCTGCATGGTGGCAACAACTGAAACTGACACGAGACAGGCTCAGAAAGTCAAAGGTCGTGACTTGGAGGAAGATGAAGAAGTGTTTACGATCCAACTTCCTACCCCATAACTTTCAAAGGTTGATGTACCAACGGTTGCAAAATCTGAAGCAGGGTGCCAAATCAGTTGACGATTACACAACTGAGTTCTAGCAATTGATTGCCCGAAACGATATCCAGGAGACAGAGGAACAACTCGTTTCTCGATATATTGGGGGTCTACGGGTCCAAATCATGGACTCTGTAAATATGTTTGACCCGGTATCTATTTCTGAAGCGCACCAACGGGCGTTGACTTTTGAGAAACAAAGTCGTCGGGTGGGCGGTTCGTCTTCAACTGCTAATATTGGAGGAAGTTCCAGGACGGGTGGTATGGTACCCCGTGTTGTGCCTAATCAACAAAGACCGACATCTAACAGTGTTGGACCAAATCCTAGGACAACTGTTAGTAGCAGCTTGAAGTGTTTTAGTTATGGGGAGACATGTCACCGACAATCAGAGTGCAAGAAGGTCGGAAAACGTCATTTGTTTGCTGAGCAAGATGATTGGCAAAATGATGATGTCGGTGAAAATTACGAAGATCCCCCTGTATATGACGAAGAGCATCAATGCGAAGAGGAAGTTGTAACTGGAGATGTGGGGGTAAATTTGGTGGTAAGGCGGTCTTGTTTTACACCAAAGGTTATTGGTGATGATTGGCTCAAACACAACATCTTTCAGTCGACATGTACTATTTTGGGAAAGGTTTGTACTTTTGTTATTGATTCAGGAAGTTGTGATAACCTTATATCTGAAGAAGCAGTTCAAAAGTTGGCTTTGAAAACAGAAAATCGCCCTAAGCCTTACAAACTACAGTGGCTTAAGAAGGGTGGCGAGGTCACTGTATCTAAACGAGCCCTTGTTCAATTTTCTGTTGGTACCACGTATAAAAATGATGTGTGGTGTGATGTGGTTGCTATGGATGCTTGTCATTTGATGTTGGGCAGACCTTGGGAGTATGATCGTAACATAGATCATAACGGGCGGACTAATACTTACAGTTTCTTGTTTGGTGGTGTGAAGATAACATTGGTTCCCAGTAAGCCAAAGGAGCCAGTTCCGAGACCTTCGGGTACTCTACTGACCCTTAATCAGTTTGAAGACGAGTTGGAGGCGGAAGGTGAAATTTTTGTATTGCTCGGGAAGGAAGTCGCTAAGGAGGTTGAAATTCCTGAGGCTATGGTTCCTCTGCTCAAGGAATTCGCTGATGTTTTCCCTAATGAATTACCAGATGGTTTGCCACCTTTACGTGACATCCAACATCATATTGATTTACAACCAGGAGCTCAGTTGCCTAATAGGCCACATTACAGAATGAGTCCCGGAGAGCATGAGGAGTTGCGACGACAGGTGGAGGACTTGATTTCAAAAGGTCATGTTCGGGAGAGCATGAGCCCGTGTGCTGTTCCTGCTTTGTTGACTCCTAAAAAGGATGGTACTTGGCGTATGTGTGTTGATAGCCGCGCCATCAATAAGATCACGGTGAGGTACAAATTTCCAATTCCTCAACTTGATGACCTACTTGACCAGATTAGCGGTGCCTCTATCTTTACGAAACTGGACTTGAAGAGCGGGTACTATCAGATACGACTTAGGCCTGGGGATGAGTGGAAGACTGCCTTCAAGACTCGTGAAGGATTCTATGAGTGGTTGGTGATGCCTTTCGGTTTATCAAACGCTCCTAGTACATTTATGCGTGTGATGAACCAGTTGTTCAGGCCCTTTATTGGTAAATTTGTAGTCATTTATTTTGATGACATACTTATTTACAGTGCTACTTTTGGTGAGCATGTCAACCATGTGAGGCAGGTTTTGACCGTACTTCGACGGGATAGTTTGTATGCAACTATGAAGAAATGTGTGTTTATGGTTCCTAAAGTCTTGTTCTTGGGGTACGTTGTTTCTGGGGAAGGAATACACGTGGACGAGTCTAAAGTAGCAACTGTCAGACAATGGCCAAGTACAACTACCATCACTGAAGTTCGAAGCTTTCATGGCCTTGCTTCATTCTATAGGAGGTTTATTCCAAACTTTAGTTCTATTATGGCACCGGTGACTGATTGTATGAAAGGGAAGGCCTTTACTTGGACCGAAGCAGCAGAATCAGCTTTCCAATTAGTAAAAGAGAAGCTTACTACATCACCGATCCTTGTATTGCCAGACTTTTCTCAAGTGTTTGAATTACACACGGATGCTTCCAAGGTTGGGATTGGAGCAGTTCTAAGTCAAGGAGGACGACCGGTTGCCTATTTTAGTGAGAAGTTGACGGGGCCAAAGCTGCATTATAGCACTTATGATGTTGAGTTCTATGCAGTGGTCCAAGCTGTAAAGCATTGGCGCCATTATTTATTTCATAAGGAATTTGTTTTGTTCACAGATCATGATTCATTAAGACATATTCGCAGTCAAGATAAGGTGTCACACAAACATGGGAGGTGGATGTCGTTCTTGGAAAAATTCACTTTCGTGGTGAAACACAAGTCTGGGATGTCAAATCGGGTGGCTGATGCATTGAGTCGGAGGAGTAATTTGCTAGTTTCCATGAGGGTTGGTGTGCCGGGGATGGATGTCCTCATGGAGCAGCTAACGGTTTATCCTTATTTTTCTGTTGTTCTGCAGGGTATACAATCTGGACAGGTGTCTGATTTTCTACTGCATGAAGGTTTTCTTTTCAAAGGCAATCAATTGTGCATCCCTGATTCTAGTCTCCGCCTTCAAATCATTAGGGAGCTGCATGGTGAAGGGCATGTCGGCCGAGATCGCACTTTACAGTTGGTACAATCATCTTATTTTTGGCCTACAATGCGCGAGGAGGTGGATAGATATGTTAAACGGTGTCGAATCTGTCAGGTGTCAAAGGGCACATCTACCAATGCAGGACTCTATATGCCTTTGCCTGTTCCATCACAACCTTGGGTAGACATCAGCATGGATTTTGTGTTGGGTTTACCACGTACTCAACGGGGAAATGATTCAATATTCGTGGTTGTTGATCGTTTTTCTAAGATGGTGCACTTTATTCCTTGCAAAAAGACGACGGATGCAGTTAATGTGGCCCAGTTATTCTTTCGAGACGTCTACCGTGTGCATGGATTGCCGTCTTCTATTGTTTCAGATCGAGACACTAGGTTTTTGAGTCATTTTTGGCGCAGCCTATGGAAAATGGTGAACAATCAGCTCAATTTTAGTAGTGCATATCATCCTCAAACGGATGGCCAAACAGAGGTTGTCAATCGATCCCTTGGTAATATTTTGCGGTGTTTAGTGGGTGATCATGTGAAGACCTGGGATCAGAAGCTTTGTCAAGCTGAGTTTGCTCATAATCATGCTATCAACCGAAGTACTGGATATAGTCCATTCCAGGTGGTCTATTCTGTTCAGCCACGGGGACCACTTGATTTGATGTCACTGCCTGTTTCTAGGGTTGTTCCAAAGAAAGTGCAGGATTTTGTTGGAGGACTGCATGATGTTCATAAGGCTGTTCATGACAACTTGGTCCGAGCTAACTCCAAGTACAAGCAAGATGCAGATAAAAAACGCAGACAAGTTGATTTTGAAGTAGGTGACTTTGTTTGGGCTGTTTTGACTAAAGATCGTTTTTCGATTGGTGAGTACAACAAGCTGTCAGCTAAGAAGATTGGACCGATGGAGATTGTGGAGAAGATTAATTCCAATGCTTACCGTCTACAGTTGCCAAGCCACATTCGTTGTTCCGATGTTTTCAATGTAAAGCATTTGCTACGAAGGGACTGAATCGGGTTAAGCATCTCCAGCATGCTCGGAGCTGATGCGGGCCCTAGTGTGGAGGATCGGGCCCTTGCATTCCTAGAGGCCCACGATCGTGTGACTAAAGGGGCTTCACGAAAATGGGCATAACTTTGGCTACGAATCTCCGTTTCGGGCCTACGACCAGTCAAATCGAAGCTTGGAGCAAGGAGCACGTCTAGATAAGTCCCCAAAGGGGACTTACCCATTTTTGAGTCCAGAAATCGCTTTCTAAATGGAGTTATGAACAATTTTGTTATTTTTCCTTAATTTTTGGGTTTTGTTTTTGGGTTTGTATTTGGCCCATGGACTTTTAGGGTTTCATTTTAATTTCTGCTTCTTATTTAACTGTTTTTGATGTAATTTGGATGGTCGATCATTAATTTTATGAACTTTCGATTTTCTCCCAAATTCTGTGTGTTAACCCAGATTTTGAAGCCAATCCCACGGTATTCGTAAAATCAACGTGGTTTTGAAGAGATTGTCCTGGCTATTCTTTTAGAATCAACAAGTTCATTCTTGGTTATCTTTGTGTTGTTTTTTTGCGCTGCATCAGGAGCATAGGGCTGAAGGATGATATTAGATTTAGTAGTTAGATAACCTTGAAATTTGTAAAGTGTAATTGACATTAGATGATGAATAAAAGGTGTTTTATTTATGAGTAAAGTGTTGCTATCTCTTGTCGATCGTTTACTATATTTCTTTTGCATGTTTTGACTTCCAGAATAATTATGTTTGGTATATCATATTATTCGAACCTCCACAGTCGGTCATATGTCGGAAGTAGGTATGAATCAAGACTGTCATGATTGGTTGCAGAGGTCTAAGTTGTTGGACATGGCTACAACACTCATGAGTGCTCATAAGTTGTGAGCATTGGACTCAACCCACGCTCACTGGAATCACTTCATTGAATTTATCTTGAGTGATCGTGAGACGGTAATATCATATAAGTCTTCAAACCTAGAGATATGATTTGTTACTTATGAGTTGGTTATGCATTGATTGTACGTTAACGCATTGGTAACTCGATGTTATAAAACGTGCTTTTGTGTATAATTCAATGAGTGGTAGAACAAACATATGAGTCGAAGTTTATCTGTTCCTTCTTGGATTAGAAGCTGATATCTGGGCCCCTCGATGATTTTGTTTTGACCTATGTACCGGGCCTGGTCAGAACTAAGTTGATGTGTTCAATTAAGTTCTTTGTCAAACAAATCGGAAATCGGGAAACAAACTGCTGGACAATAAATAAGACATTGTTCCATGTATTTGTCCGGCTGATATCTAGAACAGAGGATTATATGATCACTTATCTTAAATGGCGTATCATCATCTTCTCAGTTCTGAGAGACCTTGAAAGAGCTACGATTGCCGATCGGTTCCTGAAGTATTGCAGTTATAGTTATTAGACTTATCCAAGTGGAAGACTGTTGGATAAGGTGTCTAAGTCCATAACTATTTCTGGTATGTACTTGACCCGACCCGGCATGGTCCATTTGGGTTGCATGGCACCATGCAATTGGATAAACTAAAATGAGAGAAATAACACTTATGGTTTATTAATATATTATAAGTTCTAATATATTAATAATATTATTTAATTAGTTTGATCAAGAATTAATTTAGAATTAATTAAGTGATCAAAAGATAACTAATTAAATATATGGGTAGATTATGTAAATCTTCCATATCTTATATAGTGGGCTAAGAGGCTCCATGGATTATCAAGTTGGGTTCCACCCATAGGATGCTCCATGGATGCTCCATGGGAGTTACAAACCCATGGGTCATGGAAATGAAGAGTCATGACACATTAGGGTTTACATGGTGTAACCCTAGATGTGTCAACACTATATAAGAAACCCATTCTCCACCAAAATCGGCTACACATAAGAAACAAGAGGGCTAGGCCGATTGTAGAAGTGTGTATTCTCTCTAAAGTCATTCCAAAAGCATTTGGTGTTGTGTGAAGCATTTGAGGCATCACACTTGGGGTGCTAGGCTCACAAGGTTTCAAGGATCATAAGCAACAACAAGGTAAGTTATTCTATCTTTCATGCAAGTTAAAATTTGTTCCCCATGTATGCTAGATAGGAATATAACCTTGGAATTCAACTTTGCATGATAATTAGACAAACATAGATCCAAGGTTATTAGGGTTGCTTGTACACTTAGGAAGTGTTAGAATGCTCAAAATCCATCAGGTTCGTGCCGGGTTTGTCGCCATAAACTACTAGAGTGTCGCCAGACAGCAGATTAAGGCATACAGCCTTTTCGTAACACATGATGTCGGCACGATGAAGACTCAACCAATCCATGCCGATAATGATGTCGAAACTTTTAATTGATACCGGCATGAGGTCGATTGAAAATGAATGGCTATCTAGTGTTAGGGTACACCCTATGAATATACTGCTAGTGCTCTCCGTCTTTCCATTTGCCATTTCTACAGTGAACGGTTCTTTAAGTGTTCGTGATTTTTTCTTAAGTAAATGAGCAAATTTTTGGTTAACGAAGCTCCTCTCCGCTCCACTATCAAACAGAATGCATGCATAAGAGTTATCGAGGAGAAATGTACCCGTGACCACTGTGGGGTCGGCAACCGCTTCCTCGTGGCCTATGGCCAGAACCCTTCCCACTCTACCGGCATTCCCTGTCTTTGGGTAGTCCCTCTTGTAGTGGCCCACCTCGCCACAACCGTAGCAAGCTTGGCCCACACCAGCGTCGGGGACTTGGTTGAGTGGCCTCGCCGGAGCTTTGCAGAAACGGGCGGTGTACCCCTTCCTGTTGCAGTTCGAACACTGCATTTCCCGGCAGGCTCCTGTGTGGTGGAAGTTGCATTTGTTGAACTTAGGCAAACTTCCAGCGTACTGCTTTACCGGAGCAGCAGCGGCAGGTGCTATCGCAGCATGAACTGCCACGACCTGCTGCTTTTTGTCATCCCAGAACTTCCGCTTGGAATCAGCGGTTCTGGAAGGTTCTGAGATGGCCAGGGTTGTTGTTGCGGCCGGGGTACGAACCCCATGGTCAATAAGCCGTTGTGCCAATCGCTTGGCACTATCGAATGTAGTGGGGTTTGAAGCCAAAACATTTCCCTGGAATGGAGGCACCAGCCCCCATATGTATCTTTCAATATTCTTTCCCTCTGTGTGAACCATCTTAGGACAGAGGGCCACCAGTTCGCAGAACCTGGCGGTGTAGGAGACTATGTCGGAGCCCTTCATGGTTAGGCTCCACAGTTCCTCCTCCAGTTTTTGGATCTCGCCCCTCGAGCAGTACTCTTCGATCATTAGCTCTTTCAGAGTTTCCCAGCCCATGCCATTAGCCACCACAAGAGATAGTGACTTGACATGACTATTCCACCATGTTAGGGCTTTCTCCTCAAAGGTGCAAGCAGCGAACTTGACCTTGCTCCCCTCTGGACAGGAGCAGATTTCGAAAACCAATTCGGTCTTCTCGAACCATTGCGAGAGGGCAATGACTCTGCCAGTCCCTCTAAAGGACTTGGGCTTGCAGTTAGTGAAGTCCTTATAGGAGCACTCTCTCAAGCGCACAGGAGCTTCACCAAGAGTAGATTGAACAGGGGTTCCTCCTCTAGTGGAACCAGAAGAGTGATATTGAGCCATGGCTGTAGCCACAGCCGCAGCTACATCAGCATTCAGAGCGGCCGTATCGATTTGAGGAGCAGGTGGTGTTGCAGTGATTGGAGGATCGCGTCTCGTTGATCGGCGTGGAGGCATCTTTTAGCTATAAGTTTAGAAAGATGAAGATATTTATAAGAATTTAATAGGAAAATTGATGAGAATGATTCATGGACTAACTCTCCATAGCCCAACAGCACAATTGAATAGTATGATTGATTGTAGATGAAAGCATTTGGATATAATTTCCATGAGATTAGATATTTGTCAATAATACTGGAATTACAGATGTAACAATTTTGGGAAAAATGGCCTAGAAGTAAGCCTTACATCAACCAAGATGGGAAAATTTTGACAGAACTATGACCTAATCAAGACCTAACAGGTCTAAGATTTACAAAGATAGGGAATTAGACTAGAGTTTTTACATAAACTAGGTTATATCCAAAAGAGAAGTCGATGGGACTCTATCGGCGACGAGAACTACTAGAGTGAATTCTTGACTCCGACAGAAGACGTTTTATGTCTCTCATACGCCTTTCAGATCTTGCTTGCTGAGCTCGAAGTTCTCTGACTTCAGCTTGGGTTTCAGCAAGTTCTCTCTGCAGAGCTGCATTGCGGACCTGAGTCCTTTCATGAGCAGACTCTAGCTGGCGAATGCGGACTGTGTTAACGCCAGAGTTGGCGTCAGTCTCCATGACTCGGTCGATAGATGCTCGACCTTGCTTGGTGTTCCGAGAAATCCTTCGAACCATGACGGGTAGGACCCTGTCAGCTGAGCCTCCCTCGGTGAGGTTGTAGAAGCTTCTGTCTCCATTGTAGGGCATGGGTTGGCGCTGTTCCTGACTCCATCTGTTCAAGTTTGTGGCCCACAAAGGTGTGAGTCCTTGAAATGCTGGACGAGGATTCAGGTTTTGAGCAGCTGGGGGTAGGTTGTTGAATTCAAGTTCTGAGTTAGAACCATCAGAAAAGCCTTCAGCTTCGTGATCATCCAATGGGATTGGGTGATCATCTTCTGGCTCTTCTCCAAGCCATCCAGCATTGCCTTCGTTGGGATAGTACGGGTCTCCGGGGAGATGGAATCCAACCATGATATCTATGCGAGAAAAGGGGTAAAGAAATAATTAATAGACGAACTAACTAGATAATTATAAGATGATCTTTATCAATTACTTCAATACTTATTTAGTGCATACCAGTTATATGTACTTAAAATAGGATATACCTTCGAATAAGTGACCCTAACTCTAAGCCCACAACCAAACAAGGAACAGGCAGTAAAGCAAAGATCACAGATTCTAAGTCTATGACATCCTAGTTACATATAACCTTAGCGTATCCACTCAGCAACTATTGACATACTAATGAATACCTTTAGTTCTTAGATAAGTAATTAATAGCAACACAAAATACTCCTATAGTATTTTAAGTTTATGTTCTGTTGTATTGTTTTCATTGTAGTAGTGTTGGTAAGTTTTTAGACTTGTTGCTACCTCACAACCACACTTAGGCACATGCTAGTCAATCCTCGGATAATATAGTTGATCATGCTATATCTTCCCAGCTTTGACTATATGTCTCTAAGTCTACTTGTGCTGCCCAACAATCGTAATACTTTTGTTCTGTCCTGGTGACATTGATTTTAGTATGAATGCAGGTATGTATACTTGGTTAAATATTTTATTATTTAATAGTATAAACTCTTTATCAGAGTATTTTAATCCCGCTGTGTTTATAGTTCGTATATCTTTTATGGGTTGATACACTCGATTCACTATAAACAATGCTCTGATACCAATCTGTCACACCCCAAAACCGGAATAGCGGAATCGTTCGGGGGTGGAGGACGTCATGTACAATATCACAACAATGCAAAGTAGTAAACAAGCAACAACATCATCCATTGCATTAATAATATAATTTAATACAAGTGTGTTCTGTCAAGTTATATAGACACCAAAAATATGAATCAAAACAAAAGATGAGTCTTGAACGAGCTCTATCTTCTCAAAACCTGGCACCGGTACCTGTCTACTGGTGACCTGAGAATACAAGTTATTTTGAAAGAGTTTATCAGCTTTAAAGCTAGTGAGATCATAAGTATATTAGTGTTTGTGTTTGTATGAAAGTGTTTGTAAGTATGTAATGTATAAGTTTGAAAATGTTGTAAGTGTTTGAATTCTCCTAGAAAACCCTATGTTTCCTACTAAAAGTAGCCTTCTACCAAGGAATCTAGTGGTCGTGTGTGTTTCTCTTGTAAGAGTATGTATTTTCCCAAATCTGACTATCATTAACCAAAATTATAGTTTTTACATTAGTGTTTATTGTGTGAAGATCACAAAGTGAATGTAATGGGAAAATGAAATAGTATTGTAGTGTTGTATTAAGTAACTACTGCTGTACTAACTACCTTAAACCAATTGTTATTTAAAGTACCATGTGATCGGCCTGTACCATACTACTGACTATAAACACGACGATGTAAGACGTCGGAAGAAATGACGTTTGGCACCCGTAGACTTGCAAGTCCCACTGTAGCGAGCAGCAAGGTGTAGGATAGTCAATCCAGTATAGATCTATACATAAACTCAACGCTCTCCATTTAAGGAGATTCTGGATACAAAACGGGCCATGACAGGTGATGCCATGCCCCGTTACGTGGCTCACATAACTGTAGTAATGTTGTAGTATATGTATGTGCTAGCTGTATTGTGCGTTCTTTCTCTGTCTAGCATGTATGTATGTTTTCTCTGTATGGTATTGTTTGTTTCTCATCATAGTATTTTCTATCTGTATGTTATGTTCTCTCTGTATGGTATTGTTTGTTTCTCATCATAGTATTCTCTTTCTGTGACAACCGCCAAATTCAAGTCAAAGTCAACAAGTCAAACCGGTCAAACTTAACTAGTACTTGTATGTTAAAAAGCTATTCTATGTATAAAAATGTGCATTTGTATGTCGAAAATTCAAGTGTCTCGAAGAATCTATGTGTTAACAATGTAAAAACCCAAAAAGGGGAGTTAAACGCATCAAAACACGACTAAGGAGCCCTTTGGGGACTTAAAACGATCATTAATGAAGCATAACGGGGTTCACGAACCTTGCATTACGAGATTATACGATAATAATGGCTAAGGTTAAATCTCTCCCAAATCTCTCCAAGTATGTGAAATCTCTCCCAAATCTCTCCAAGTATGTGAAATCTCTCCCAAATCTCTCTCAAAATCTCTCTCAACTTTTTATAGTCATCCCGACCCTTAACTTGGCCAAAAACCGCTCGAAACGGGGAGTTATATCGAAAAACATCTAAATAGGGTCGAAACCCCTCTTACGAACCGAACCTCTTAGGAACCGAACCTCTTAGGGCCAAACCCTTCTAATAGGACCGAACCCTCTCGGAGCCGAACCCTCCTGTCAAAAGTGAACCTTGTCAGAAGCCTCTCGGACCGAAGCTCAGCAGACCGAACCAAGACCCTTCGGTCCCTCCTCCTCGCACCTTCGGCCCCTGATCCGAGAAGCCTCGCAGATCGCCCCTTTTCACCCGGTTTTCGAGCACGACTTCGTTTTAAGCCCGTTTTTCATGATTTTAACGTGGGATTTTCACCCAAATCCATATTTTATCATTTTAAAACCCCAAAACTCATATTTTATTTATTTATCAAGGATTTATTAATTTAAAAATCATTATTTTATATTAAGAGGATATTTACCCCACAAGTGGGTCAGGTGTGCCCACTTGCCCTTCCATGTGTCATCCTCTCATTTACCACCTTATCCACATCACACAAACCAATACACACATCACTTCAAACTCTCAAGTTGCTTCAGCAACCTTCTATATAAAGAAATCCCTGGAGGATTTCTTGATTTACTTGCTCATTTCAAATACTCACACACTTCTCAAACCTTCAAGAGAGCCTCTTTTTCTCTCTACTTCCCACCACCTTGTGCAAGTGTTCTTGAGTTGCTACTGCACTTTTTGGTAAGTATTCCGTCTAAACTCAAGTGTTATTCCATAATATCATAACACTCTTGGATCATTGACTCATATCTTAACACCAAAAATCGTTCTTAGGATCATCCAAGTCTTCCCGTGTTCATCAAGTGCTCTTGACTTGATATTCCTTAACTTCAACCTTCCACTCTTCAAGTCATCACTCAAGGTGAGTTCATACCCCTACATTTTATAGTTTTCTTTAGTTTTCAGGGGGGGGGGGGGGAGTACAAGTTAAAACACCAAAACATATTCAAAACTCAACTTAACAGCTTACAACAGAAAAGTTGTGACCTGTTCACGAACTATTTTACCCAACTTAAACTTAATATTTTTCAAAACTGTATAATATGAGAGTAGTGCAGGTTTATACCTTTAAAATGACTACTTGCACATCTCCATACCTTTAAACTTAATATTTTTCAAAACTGTATAATATGGTGATTTTTACAAAACTGCCTATCACAGCAGCAACAAAATCAGACCAGATTGTGAAAATAAACATTTTCACACTAGTTTGAGACCACCAAAAATTATGGGAAAATTTATGAACATAGTAGACATTTTTTCCAAATACTCAAAGTTTACGGATTCAGTTTTGGACTTACGATGATTTTTCTATAATTACTCAAAAACAGTGACAGTTAAGGGTAAAACTGTCAAATACATATTTAAGAGTTATTCACACCTTGTAACATGTTGAGCAAGGTGTGTAAGATTTACACTTAGTATTTCAAATGTCCCTTATTTGAAATACATATACATGCGTAACAAGGTTTCATACCATCATACAACACTTTAGATAAACTATAATAGGTATAGTTTTGAACACTTCATTTAACAAAGAAAACAATAACATTATCGATTTACAAAACGAACTTTCACAACACACTACGTGAACTCGTTAATGAATATTTGTGAGACATTCTCCTTCGGGGTACTCAAAGTACCACAGAAAAGTCCTTTAGTTATAATCAGAATCTCCTAGAGTGAGAACGTGATAGTTGTGTATAGATCTATACTGGGTCCGACAAACCCGCACCTGAGCTGCTTGCAACAGCTAGACCGGCAAGTCTGTGGTGACAAGTGTCATAACTTTCCGACGCCTGAAGAACGTCGCATTCAAGGCCATCCAGTCTTTAGTATGATTATAACATCTCGCATGGAATATTAACACAACATACAATTCACGGAAATCTAAAGTTTTATACAAAGGAGTTTTATTTGAATATAAAACACACACATAAGTATGACGACTTACTTATACATACTAGGCCTTGTTTCAATTCAGTTTACAACAAATCTTTTAGAAAATATTGGATTTTTGGAAACAAACTTGTATCAAACGTTAAGGAAACAACATTCATTTTTATAAAATACTTATGAACTCACCAGCTTTATGCTGATACTCTCTTTTCAAAACAACTTGTATTCTCAGGTAATCAGTAATACAGGTAACCGCAAGATTTCTGAAGTGAAGACGCTAAGGCGTATATTCTTTTGCTACATTTTATCATCATATGTAATATAATTGGAAACATGTATTTTTGGAACATGTATTTTGGAAACAATGTAATCTTTTAAATTATATCTATGATGGTTGTGTTTTACTTTCTTCACTATGGTTATGATACTGAGCATGACGTCATCCGCCCCCAAACGTTTCCGCCGTTCTGGTTTGGGGGTGTGACATATTGGTATCAGAGCTTTGTTTATAGTGAACTAAGTATATCGAACCACGCAAGATATACAAACTATAAATACAACGGGACAAAATTCTCTGACGTAGCTTTTCAAAAATACTTTAAAATAAAAATTTATATTTTTATAAAAGTATTCGCACAATCGCACATACTAATTCAGTATCATAATGGCAATAACATAAAAGTATCAAGACCAGTTGAACACCATGATTCAGCCTCGGGGTATGTAGTCAGATCTTGGATGAATATAGTCTGATCAACTATATTTAGCCAAGGTAGGACCAATGTATGCCGAAGAAGGATCACGGTGAGCAACAAGTCTGCAACTTACCAAAGATTCCAAGAATCAAACTTAAAAATACTATAGGAGTATTTTAACACAAAAAGTCGTAATCACAACTTCGACAACTAACTTCTTGTTCCCAAAGTTTTCTCGCGACATTCCTCCTTATCCCCATTCTCGTACAAGTACGATGGCAGGATTCCACTTACCAGGTGATCCCTACTTTCCCAACCAAGGGAATGCCGGTTGGATTGTGGAAGACCCAGAGGAAGAACCCGAAGAAGAGCCCATGGAGGACGAGGAACCCATGGAAGAAGAAGAATCCGTAGACGGTGAAGAGGAAGAAGACTCAGATGGAACCGACTCCGAACCTGAAGTTTACAATCCACACCCTGCCTCTATTCCTCCACAACACTTCCAGGGCCCGACGCCCCAATGGGCTGAAACTATACATCGATGGAGCCGAGAGCAAGGTCAACGACCTCCCTATGGCATGCAACGAGGTTTCTACGATCTCAGCAGAGGAGGGTCAGCCGACCGAGCTCTCCCTGTCATAGTTCACCGTGTCACACGCCACGAATAGCAAACAAGAGTTAATACCCGACACCGCATGGAAGTTGGTGCCACCAGCCAAGTCAACTCCGTTCGCATTCGCCGTTTGGACGATGAACATGATCGAACTCGAGACCGCACCGAGCTTCTTTGACGGGAAATGGCCGCGACCCGAGCCGAAGTGCAAGAACTCCGAGAACACCGAGCCACTTTTGAAGGACGCCTGGCTGAAGCAGAGCGCCAAGCGGCGGAGTCCCGAGCTGAAATGAGGAACTTCGTGTCTAAACTTCGTGATCCTAAGAGCTTCAACCACCGCAAGTAGTGTTTGCACTGCTCGCTTTAGTTTAACCTAGTTTACGGATAAATATTGCTATCATTTTCTAGTATTTTATGTCCGATCTCACGATTTAAGTGTTTTCACTTCCGGGATCAGTTAGACAGTCAAAATTTTTCGTACATTGATGTAGCATAGACCCCTGGTAGGGTCAAATTTTCCCAAGTATTGTATACTAAGTTATATCAATGATATTGACACGCTAATTGTTTTATTGGGAACACTACATCAAATTCATAACATGAACTATTTTCAGATAAAAATTTGTTGGTGACCAACATATGATCGCCCGAGGTATAAATCAAAGTTATATGTAATTGAGACCATGTCGACCTAGAAATGGTGGTTCCGCCTTGGATCCTGTTCCTTGTTTGGTTGTGGGCCCAGGGCAGACCCATTAGATTCGAAAGTTTATTTAATCTTAATTACATGTAAATATTATACATCAAGTGATTGTTGGTTGGAACCGGTATGGATACTATCACAGACATTTCATGAGAATCAATACTATCGAAATTCATAAAGTCTATATTTCATTGTTTATAGACTTCTAGTATGAATTAATTCTTACAACATTCTTACAAGTCGGAACCATGATGCAAATAAAGAACTAATAATGTTTAGTTTAACACTTGACTTGTATCAAAGACTTATTGTCTTTTCATTCTTGATTATAGCAGAAAATGCCACCTCGTAGAAATCCTAGACGCGGCGATGCAGCTGAGACTGCACCACCCCCACCATCACCTCCTCAGTTCGACCCAGCCATGTTCCAGGCTGCGGTGGCGGCCGCAGTGGCAGTCGTGATAGCCCAAATCAACCCCAGTAATTCAGGAGGTGCAGGCAGTGGTGCCTCGAATTCTAATAACGGGGACGGCCAGGGACGCTGAAGAGAGTGTACCTACAAAGACTTTACTAACGACAAGCCCAAAACCTTCAACGGAAGCGGAGGTGTCATAGCGTTGCTACAATGGTTCGAGAAAACCGAGACCATTTTCGAAATATGCGCATGCTCTGAAGCAAGCAAGGTCAAATTTGCTTCAGGCACATTCTCCGAAAGAGCCCTCACCTGGTGGAAGGGTCACATCAAGGCGCTAACGCTCCCGGTGGCTAATGCGATAACATGGGAAGATCTGAAAACCATGTTAATGAAGGAGTACTGCCCCAGGGATGAGATACAGAAGCTGGAAGAAGAATTTTGGGGTCTTAAAATGACAGGCTCTGACATCCTATCGTACACCTCAAGGTTCAGCGATCTAGCCATGCTGTGTCTCGAGATGGTTCCTACTGAAAGCAAGAAGGTGGAAAGATACGTATGGGGATTATCTCAACAACTCCAAGGACATGTATTGGCCTCAAAGCCAACTACCTTCGACAGTGCCAAGGCACTGGCACAGCAACTCATCGACCATAATGCCAGCCATGGCACTGTAACGACCACCTCCGAGCAAGCAAAAGGGGGAAACAACAAAAGAAAATTCTGGAATAAGAAAAAGGGTCAGCCTACTCAAGACCCTGCCAAGAACAACAAGTAGTTGCAGTGCACGCCGCCACAACCACTGCCAACCCCACTCCGATAAGGCAATACGCCGGGAACCTGCCCAAGTGCAACAAATGCAGCTACCACCACAACAGTGCATACCGTGAAATGCATTGCACCAACTGTAACCAAAAGGGGCACACCGCTCGATTCTGTAGAACTCCAGCCCAACCGAACACACAAGCTGCCAACGCCGGAGCAAGCCGAACCTGCTATGGATGTGGAGAAGCAGGACATCTCAAACGTAACTGCCCGAAGGCAAGAAACCCCAACCCCGACGAAGTGGGCAGAGTTCTGGCGTTAGGTCATGAGGAAGCCATCGCATATCCAACTGTGGTTACCGGTACGTTTCCCCTCAACAATACCTATGCATGCATTCTTTTCGATAGTGGCGCGGAGAAAAGCTTCGTGAGCCACCAATTTAAACGCTTGCTTAATCAAACACCACAAACACTAAAAGACACGTTCACCGTAGAAATGGCTAACGGAAAAACAGAGAACACTAACGATATTTACACCGGGTGTACCCTCACCTTAAACAATCACTCTTTCCAAATCGACCTTATGCCGGTCACCATAAAAAGTTTTGACGTTATCATTGGCATGGATTGGTTATGCCCTCACCATGCGGAAATCCTATGTCACGAAAAGGTCGTTCGCCTTAATCTACCAAATGGCGAAGCTCTCGTCATTTATGGCGACAAACCTAGCTCAAACTTTCAGATCATCTCTTGTATCAAGGCTCAAAAGTATCTCCGCAAGGAGTACCACGCCTTCCTAGCCCATGTCGTAGATAAATGTCAAGGAATGAAAGACATCAAGGACATTCCGGAGGTCTGCAATTTCCCCGATGTATTCCCGGAAGACCTTCTAGGAGTGCCCCCTCCTCGACAAGTCGAATTCCGAATCGACTTAATTCCCGGAGCTACCCCCGTAGCCAAATCGCCATACCGTCTAGCTCCAGCCGAGATGCAGGAACTGTCCAGTCAACTGAATGAACTACTGAGCAAAGGCTTCGTTAGACCAAGCTTCTCGCCTTGGGGAGCACCAGTTTTGTTCGTTAAGAAGAAGGACGGATCGTTCCGTATGTGCATTGACTACCGCGAATTAAACAAACTCACCATCAAAAAACCGATACCCTTTGCCTCGAATCGATGACCTCTTCGACCAACTGCAAGGAGCGAGTTTCTTCTCGAAGATTGACCTTAGATCTGGATACCATCAACTACGAGTTCAAGAGGAGGATATTCCCAAGACAGCGTTCAGAACGCGCTATGGTCACTACGAATTTGTAGTGATGCCTTTCGGCTTAACAAATGCACCCGCAGTGTTTATGGACCTGATGAATCGGGTGTGTCGACCTTACTTAGACAAGTTCGTAATTGTTTTCATCGACGATATACTAGTCTACTCCCGAAGTAAGGAAGAACATAGCCATCATTTACGTCGAGTCCTGGAGACGCTGAGGGCAGAGAAATTGTACGCAAAGTTTTCAAAGTGTGAGTTATGGATTCGAGAGGTGAATTTCCTCGGGCATGTAGTCAGCAAGGAAGGAATCCATGTGGACCCTTCAAAGATCAAGGCGATTGAATGTTGGGCAGCACCAAGAACACCCACGGAGATCCGACAATTTTTAGGGCTCGCTGGTTACTACCGGGGGTTCATCCAAAACTTCTCCAAAATCGCAAAACCACTCACCACCCTGACTCAAAAAAGGGTGACATTCGTCTGGGGAGATAAGCAAGAGGTTGCATTCCAAACACTAAAACGAACTCTATGCAGTGCTCCAATCTTGTCCCTACCAGATGGAACCGAAGACTTTGTGGTTTACTGCGATGCATCAAACCAAGGTCTAGGGTGTGTGTTAATGCAACGAGGAAAAGTCATTGCCTACGCCTCAAGACAACTGAAGACGCATGAGGTAAACTACACGACGCACTACCTTGAATTAGGAGTCGTAGTTTTCGCCCTAAAAATCTGGAGGCATTACCTTTACGGCACCAAGTGCACCATCTTCACCGATCACAAAAGCCTCCAGCATATCCTCAATCAGAAGGAACTCAACATGAGACAAAGGCGATGGGTGGAAAACATAGGGTTTTCTAGGGAGTATACTATTTCCGAAACATTTGAAATCAATTACTACACTACATTGTTACTAACATTTTCATACAAGCAATGACACTAAATACTTATGAACTCATCAGCTTTATGCTGATACTCGCTTTCAAAATAACTTGTATTCTCAGGTCATCAGTAGACAGGTACAGATGAAGCTTTTGAGAAGATGGAGAACATACAAGACTCATCTTTTATATTGATTACACTTTTGGTGTCTTACAAATTATACAGAACATGCTTGTATTACAATTATTATATTAATGAAATGGATGTTGTTGCTTGTCTTTACTATTATGCATTGTTATGATACAGTACATGACGTCCTCCACCCCAGAACGTTTCCGCCGTTCTTGGTTTTGGGGTGTGACACAAACGCACTAGGGATACATCATCGAATAACATACGTTTCTTTCAAATTGACCAAAATTTTGTTCAGTAAAGAGTCTGTTACTATCATTCGTCATGAATTGGCGTGGTCCTCACCATACTGAGTTCATATGTTTCTATCGCCTCGATCAGCAAGTTCTTGAAACATTCGTCATTCGTATCGACAGTCCAACCTAAACCTCTGTTTTATCTTTCGTATTCTAAACCCCGAAGTACTCGTGCGAAGAGTACTTTTTCCTCCGAAGCCTTATCGTCAGATGTCCGCAGACCGTCACGAAATACCACTCGTCTAGCAAACCAAGTTCGAGCACAGAGTCTATGGACGAATACAGCCCACCTATCACTATTCAGTGTATACGCATGGGTGGTATATGATTATGATTACATAGATTTAGTATGTGTGTTTCCGCCCTATATCCTGTTCCTTGTTTGGTTGTGGACCTGGGGCAAAGTCGCACATCCGACCATCTTACTAATCCTAATTATATACGACTTGTATACACGAGGTAATGATAGATGGACCAAGTACGAATCCTATCATGAACACCAGGGCAAAGTTGCCGGGTCTGCGAGTAGGTATTCTGTCACACCCCAAAATCGGAACGGCGAAAACGTTATAGGGTGGAGGACGTCATGTCAAGTATCACAACATATGCAGTATAGTAATCAAAGTACAACAACCATTGCATTAATAGTAATAATTTTACATAGGTTACATTTAACAACAACATCAAAAGTAGATACAGGAAATAACATAAGCTGCAGCTTGGTACTAGGCTGACTTCGCAAAAGCTCCCGGAGTGTACCTGTCTATTGATGACCTGAGAATACAAGTTATTTTTGAAAGCGAGTATCAGCATTTTAATGCTGGTGAGTTCATAAGTATTTAATGACATTGATATAAATACATGTTTTTCTTCAAAATAATCTCACTAGATAATGGTGATTTGAGTTTACAGAGTATTAGAATTCTTTCCAGAAAATCCTATATTTTCTAATAAAAGTAGTCTTCTACCAAGACCCAATTGTTTTATGTCTAAGGAGTAATATCCCCCAAAGGTAACTATTATTATCAAAATATAGTTTATACTTTAAGGAATATGTGAGAAGATCACAAACAAAAGTAATAGGGAAAATACTATTTTACCTCAGTAGTAACGTTGTTGACTAAAAGTGAATAAAACATAGACTCCAGGTGGTATCGAATAAACCATACGCCTCGGAGAGTCTAAAGGAATGAAGTATACACTCCAGGCGGTATTAAGCGAACAATACGCCTCGGAGAGTCTAAGTGAATAAAATACAGACTCCAGGCGGTATTAAGTGAACAATACGCCTCGGAGAGTCTAAGTTAATGAAATACAGACTCCAGGCGGTATTAAGTGAACAATACGCCTCAGAGAGTCTAAGTTAACCTTTAATCTTAAGTAGGTTAGTTTAAAGGTTTAATATGAAGCCTAGTATATAACTAGGAAAATATATTATGATGTTTTCATATGTAGAAAATACCATGATAATACTTATTACCTTAAAGCCATGAATTATAAGGTAAATGTAAAGATACTCGTAACCATACTGATTAACGGATGTAAACATGACGACCTGCTGGCGTCGGAATGAATGTGACATTTGTCACCCCTTGGCTTGGTCGGCCGGGACTGTAGCTAGCAGTCAGGATGTGGGATGGTCTGTCCCGTATAGATCTATACACACAATGCCCGCTCTCCCTCCAGGAGACTCTGGTTACCACTCGACAACGGTGAAATCTGCGTCATGAGGATGTATCTCGTGTTTTGATTTCTATATACCTTTCTTGTTATTATAAGTACAAGTTCTTAGAATATAGATATAACTAAGTTCTCCTTCATGAAAGTTATGGTTGGTTTCTAATCTATACCTATTATAGTTTACTCGAGAGGTTATCTAGATGCCTTTGCTACCCAAAGGTGTTGAACTGGAATAAGAGTATTAACATCTAACCAGATATACATAATATATAACTAGGACTTCAACGACACTCGGACAAATAACCAGATGCTCTAAGTCCACAACCAAACAAGGAAGAGGAAATAAAGTGGGTTATCAGTCCTAAGTCCTTCAAACCCTACTTATATAACTATATCTATATAGACATGATTCTATCAAGAATATAAGTTTAAAAGACTTTGATAAAAGTTTGGTAATTTAAAAGAGATTTTGGTACTTTAAAAGAGATTTGAAAACAAAATTTGGAAACCTTTAGCTGGATAAAACAGTTTAACATGCAGAAATCTTTTTGCTATACAGTTATTAATCACATATTGTTGATATAATAACTTTATAGTTCAACTTGTATTCCCCCCCCCCCATAAAAGCATTTAAAATCATTTAAAAAGGTTGAATAAGGGGTATGAACTCACCTGAAGTGAGTAACTCGAAAGAAAGATTGATACAGGATCGTCGTGTGTCGAATGAAGTCGTGAGCACAACCGGATCCTAGTTTAACATGTAATAACACATATATGAATACACTTAGGGTATCTAACCACTAATAGACACATGGACACACCTTAGGGACATGAAAACACTTAGAATTAAGTGTTACAAACACCTATTGAAGTCCCCAAATGAGTGTAGGGCTTTAGATTTGAGTTTAAGGCCACCAAACTCGACTTTTATGAGTGTGCGGCCAGGTGTACGGCCAGGGTGTGCGGCCGTACAGAGGGTGTGTGCGGCCGTACACTCCTCATTTGTGCCCGAAATGTCGATTTTTAGGTGTTCTTGTGCTAATACCAAGTCCTACTAGTGAATGAAGGCCAAACTCTTCACTTTGGAAAGCTTTAAGGTGTGTGCGGCCACCTTATGAAGGTGTGCGGCCGTACACCTTCAAAGGATGAAGAACACGAAGAACACTATGAGTTTTAGGCTTAGATTCAGGTGTCTTACCAATATCAAAAGCTGAATAATGGAGTACTTCACGTTTTTGAGGCCCTTAGAGTGTTCTTGGATGAAGTTTCTAGAGAGAGAAAGTAGAGAGAGAAAGTTCCAGTTTTGAGAGAGAGGGAAAAAGGGGTGTAAGGTTGGCTAAGTGTTCAATATATAGGGTCGAGTGTGAGGCTGGAGGGGGTGTGCGGCTGGGTGTGCGGCTGGCTGGCCGCACACGTGGGTGTGCGGCCGCACACACCTTCTTTGGTGTGTTTGGCCCGATTTTGTGACGCTGCACACTTTCTAACCCTTCCCAACACTCATACCTAGGTTATACTAAGCCTAGAACACTCATATAGACCCACAATTTCGTTAAAAGATAGCAAAACGAAGGCTGACACTCGGCTGAGTTGAATAGCTGAACTTTACAGGACAATGATTTTCGGGTTGTCACATCATCCCCCCGTTGGAGGGAATTTCATCCCGAAATTAGAATCTTAGCGAACACTCACGGATGGACACGAAAGATGCGGATACTTCATGTTCTATCTGATCCGCCCATTCCCTTGGGGAATCAGATCTATACTGAGTCCTTAACGAACATTTATTACGAGGTATGGCTTTTCCTCCGTTCTCTAGGGTACACGGGATAAGGTTTCATCAGTTTCCTTTACCGAGCTAGATTTCTCCTGATTCTCTTAACGAACGTGGCCATGGTTTCCATGGATCAAATCGAGAAAATGGTGAGAGTTTTGTCGGGTACTACCGGTTCATTCGCTGAGACGTGGACAGGTTAGGGTGGAATTTATGGAATCCCTAAAGCAGTCTGGGCCTGACGGATACTGGACCAATTCTATCAAGAATCTCTGCTGGTCCTTAGTTCTTTGGAATATGGAACGTTTCAGTACCCGAATCATAATGTACTTCCATGGTGAGATCATCACTTGGCATGATCACCATTCTGAGGTTCCAAAAGTTTTCCCTTACTGGAGGTGTGGTCCTCATGATTGGTTCCTAGGAGTCTCAGGTCGTATTCGGAGTCGTATTTCCTACTGGTTGGCTTTCAGAGATTTTCTGGATCATTGGAGGTATTGGCTATATACTAGCATCTATTGGTTACGTGGCATCTATCTCGACCCTGTGCAAAATGGACCTGCACTTCTGACTCTCGAGGTGTTTCTAACAGAAACTCTCAAAGTCAGCGAGATAGAGGGTTTTACCAGACGATGCTTAGAAAATTGCAATTTTTCTCATCGTCTAATAGATGCTTTCACAGTATGATCCCTATTCGGAAAGAATCATTCTCTTACTTGCTTCACTTTTTCATGGATAGCAGTCTCAGATCGGGGCTAGCTTCGCCCTTAGAGATTTTCTGAAGTGATTGACTATCTCGGGAGGTGGATCTACTATCTCTTTAGAGATAGTATTCCTTGGAACACCTAGTAGTCTAACAAATCTCTAAGACATGCTCCATTCTCCATTGTGTCTACTCCCTCTAGTTTGTAGGAAGCACGTGCTCTTGTATAACCCACCGACTAACACCTAGACCGGTGTCGAGTACACAATCTCTTTACGACCTGGGTTATATAGCTTGACACAACATACCATCTACTTTACTCAAGTATTCTTGGTCGTGAAGGTTATCATGTGGTTCTTGGCATTCTAGTATTAACTTCGATGAATGCGGTCGATCGTCTATGGGCCGATGGTGACTTTTCTCGCATGAGGAGGCATGGCGTCCTAGGCACTACTCGTCTGTATCTGGATGGACGAAGTGCCTGAGTAGTGCGAGTATCCCTTACACTACTCTTCCGGTGTTACTGAGTTTCTCTATCTAGGTTAAATCTAGATAGAAATGGATTCTGCTACCCGGAACCTCTAATTTCTTCATCCATTCGTCTCAGAGTTTAACCTGTCACAGCTTTTCAGGTTTCTTGGCCCACTACTGAGATGCTTAATTTGTGGGATTTGGCGTGAATGGATGGTTGTAGTCAATGTTTTTGACCCTTATGACTTGAGTTACTTTTCCTAACTGAGGGTGTTAACTAATATGTTGGCTTAACCGGGATGACAACAACTTTCGAACTTGTGGTCATTTTAGTAGTTCAACCCACAATGGTTCTCTTGACTCTAGCTCCTTTTCTATGGGATAGGATGAAGGGTCTTATTATAAGGTTCGTGGTAGACCTCATACTCGGCTCAATCACTATTACTCCGTGTATGCAAGTCGCATATAATTGAGATTGACGGGATGTTCAGATGTGTGGCCCCACCCCAAACCCACAACCAAACAAGGAACATGGAGTAGGGAGGAAGCACACATCTTAAATTTCATTGATCTAAATTATATAGCACTCTAATGCATATACTCAGCAGTAGTAAGTTGATCCCATGAGTTCTTTCTCTTGATTCACGAACCCGATTGCACGGTGCAAATGGTCTTTCTGGGGGATCTACTGAGTGGGCCTCGGGCGGTTATTGTTTTCCGGAATATCTGCAGTGCCTTTCGTTTCTGGTCTTGAAGTCTAGCGGGGTTGGTTAACAGCACGCGGTACCCCTCTCCTGGGTACTTCTGAAGGTTGGACGAGAGATACGACTGACGGTTCGCATTAGGTTTTCCTTATTAGGTTCGAAAGAACCTTTATTCGATGCACAGGATACGGTGAAAGTTCTTTTTACACAGCACTAGGAATTCTTGCATGGTTGAACTAAGTCAAGCCATGGCTGACGGTAGTGTCGAAATTTACAATCATCGACACGATATAGAATGAAGATTAATAGGACCATGTGTTGAACAGGGCACACAAGTTCTTAGCGTCTCGGGTTTCGTCCATAGTATTACTATGATGGATACTTGGACCGACATGATTGATGCTGAATGCTGGGGGTCCTGATGTTTTGGAATAATGTACTTTTCATGAACGGATTTCTCACGAGGCCTCTCTATAACCGCCTAGTATACACTAGTCATGCATAATTAAGATTAAAAGGACTGTTGACTGAGCGACCCTACCCTAAATCCACAACCAAACAAGGAACAGGAATTAAGGCAGCATCACTCACTCGTGGTCTATCAATCCCAATTATACATGGCCTTAACGCATATGCTAAGCCATCATAGCTTTACCTGATGGGTTTTTAAGTGTTACAACAGTGCTGCGACTTTCGCCTTAACGAGGGAGTAATTACAATTAGAATGGATTATTTTAAGTTTTCGATTAGCTACTTAAGGTTTGAGAAACATACCAAAATTCTACCGGGTTCTTGATGTTCCCCTAGGCATTAGGGTTAAACTCCTCCTGCGTCTTTGTCATTTCCTTCCGTTGGGCAGTCCCTCTTGAAGTGCCCAATTTCACCACATAGGTGGCATACTGGACTGGTCCCAACATTGGTGGTTGATGTAATGAACTCAACCGGGGTTCTCTAGAAGCGAGCGGTATGCCTCTTCATGTTGCACCTAACACAAAAGAGTTCCCGACAGATACCATGATGATGGTAGTAACACTTGCTGCAGCGGGGGAGGTTTCCTAGGTATGGTCTTCCAGGTGTCGAGGCAGAAGGGTTGACAGAGGCATTGACCACTTCAGCTCGTTGCCCTTTGGAAGGTCCTTGAGTCGAGGTACTTCCCTCCTCGTTCTCGGACTTTCTTTTTCAGTGGATTCGGTTTGAGTTCTTGGGTGGCTGTGCACACGGGTGTTGGTTGCTGTTGTCCATTGTTATAATCGGGATTCCCGATAGGGCTCCTGCTAACATTGGCGTTGTTAGCAGTCAGGTGAGCCATGACAGCTGCTACGGCTGCGGAAACTGCAGCTTGGAACATAGCTTCATCGATTTGAAGAATCGGTGTCTTACCAGCGGGTTAGTTACGTTTCTTTGGAGGCATGGTTTTTCCTACACGAAAAGGAACACAAGCTGATGAGAAACGATGGTTAACCCTAGACGTATCTTTCTTTACTATGATAGGTATAAATTTTTCCCACGCCTTGATTTATGATTATCTGAGCGTCGACCTACATCCCTATGATGCAGTCTGGGTAACAGGGTAGGAGTAAGTGCATCGGAAAGCCATAAATCGGGTGTCGTTCCTACTAAGTTATCTTTATATTGGAGAGGTTCACTCTCCGGCTTTGAACAGATTTGAAAAAAAGCTTCGGAACGAAGATCATGGAAGAAAAGGCTCATGAAAACTTATGGCTAAACACTCTCAATCGAGGTTTTGTGATCCGATCTATTTATATTAATCGCGACAGGAAAGACGATTTGCCTAGCACATAGTGTGAGTAGTGTAATCACTAACTTACTAAATTGTATTATTTTATGGATTATTAGCATGACGTTAAAGAGGTAGAAACACTTCTCGGGTTCCATGCATTGGCTCCCTCTGTCCACCTCTTATCCCTGACTGGAACAAGCGTTGGTTTCCTCCGGGTATCTATATAGGGTTCTCTGCTCTCGTAGACATATTGAATTTCTGCTCCGCCTTACTTCTGATTCTGATTCTGAGTGTTATCACTTCATAATGGATGACTGGAATCTCAGAGGTTCAGGCGAATTCCCCACCGATGTCCCTAAAAGGTATAGGCACATCGTGATTTCAATAGCCTCATCACTGTTCGTTTACTTCCTACTTGGAAAAGGCTTCCTAAAGGGGTTCGTAAAGGGGTTCGTGCGAGAATGGGAATGTCTAAAGAATCTTAATAGATTATTAAAACATTTTACTGGGTGATCCATATCGAGTCCGGCTACACTTACATAGTGTACACAAATCATATATAGCTTAGATCTGATAGGCCTTCGAATATGTGATACTACCCTATATCCACATCCAAACAAGGAAAAGGGAGTAGAGCAAAACCACACACTCTTAGCCTATGAGATCCTCACTATATATAACCTTGGGAGTATACACTCTGTAATCATAGGTCTATCAATAAGGATCTCTTTTAGTTTTCACGCAAGGTTATTTATGGTTCTTAAAATACCCCTATAGTATTTTAATTACATGTTTGATTCTTAACTTCTGAACATGCTTTTGGGTTTATTGCGAGTCTTTTAGTATCCTAAAATACTCCTATAGTATTTTAACTTTATGTTTGGCTCTAGCATTCCTATTTGGTAAGTTTCAGATTCATTGCAACGCCGCCATCACTCCCAAGCACACGTTAGTCGCATCTCGAATAAATGTTGTGACAACCATCAAATTTCGGTCAATTCAAAGTCAACAAGTCAAACCGCTCAACTCCAATAACCCTTGTATGCTAGGGTTTACGTTATGTAATCACTATACAATTCGCTATTTTAATGAGAAATCATCATTTGGAAAGTTCATGTGTTTGATTTTCCTTAGCCTTAACAAGTGCTAAACAACGAACCAAAGCGATAAAACACTATTACACAATCATCGGGATTGTGTAAGACACTAAAACACGGTTTAATGGGGTTTACGAACCTTGCGTTGTGAAGCCGGACACTCAAATTAATCACAAACGAAACCTCTCTAAATCGTTTTCACTCTATCTCTTTCTATTTGAAATCTCTCCCAAATCTCTCCCAAATCTCTCTCAAAAGTTACTTTAACTTTTTGTAATCATTTGGGTCATCTCGACCCTTGACCGGGTCAAAAATCGCTTGAAACGGGGTAAAAACGAGTAAAATAGCTTTAAGGATCCGAAACCGAAGCTTCTGGACCGAAGCCTCGCATCCGAAGCCTCGCATCCGAGGCCTCTGATCCGAAGCGAGGGTCCGAAGGTCCGAAGCGAGGGTCCGAAGGTCCGAATGTCCGAAGCGAGGGTCCGAAGGTCCGAAGCGAAGGTCCGAGGGTCCGAAGTCCGAAGCGATTTCCCGGTTTTTCGACTACGACTTCGTTTTAACTCCGTTTTTCATTATTTTAACGTGGGATTTTCACCCAAAACTTTATTTTATAAACTAAGGCCCCAAAATATATAAATCTCCAGGGTTTTTATAAAATATATTAAAAGAATTGGTGATTGAACTAATTATTGAGGGAATATTTGTTTTTCCTTAATTTATGGCAAAAGCAAACCACTACCACCTCACTCTATGATTAGCCACTCTTTCCCACTACCCCTTGTCTCCTTAGTGGACCTTTACAGCCAATCTCCAGCTCTTCCCACGTTCTAAGAGCTGGAGGATTGATCCTCTCTCCTCATTCTCCATAAAACTCTTTCATTCTACACTTAGCAACCAAGAACACTCTCCAAAATTCTCTCATCTTTTCTCTTAACTTCAAGAACTTCAAGGCTTTCTCCAGGGATTTCTTTCTTCAATTAGTAAGTATCTTCATCATTCACATAATTATTAAACTCCATTCTACTCAAATCATTGATATCTTACACAAGTTCCATCTTATTCGGTGTTAGATTCTCGAATCATCAAGACATCTTCTTAGTGTTCTTGAGTTGAACACTTCCTCTCTCTCACTTTCATCTACTGAAACCACATAAGGTGAGTTCATACCCGTACACTTACATGTTTTTCTTAAGTTTTAAGGGGGGAATACAAGTAAAATCATCAAGAACACAATTAAACTTTTTCTAACAGATTACATCAGAAAAGATGGACGTTAATCACGGACTGTTTTGGTCAACTTAAATATTTTAGTTTTCAAAACTGTTTCAGGTGCAAGTAGTTCAAACTCTTAGCTTTAAAATGGCTACTTGCACATCTCCATATGATTTTTTTACAATTTAAGGTGATTTTTACAAAACTGCCTGTCATTTCAAAGGCAAACCCGGACCAGTCTGTGATTATGAACATTTTCACCTCTGTTAGAGATCACTAAAAATCATGATAAAATTTACGAACAAACTAGACTCATATTCCAAACTCTCAAAATTTGCGGATTTGGATTTAGAGCTTTGATGATTTTTCTATAAATTTTCTAAGAACGGTAACAGAAACTGTTTTTAACGAAAAGTTGCTGTTAATTTCATATCACCTTGTAACATGTTGAGCAAGGTGTATATCTTTATGTGATTATATGTTACTGCAATATATGACATTTTGTCTTAATATTTAGACACACATCAGTTTACAAATGGATTTGGTCATATAAAATACAAAGAATAACAAGTGATTATAATCAAAGTACAATAGATACATTCAAACATTAAATAAACTATTTTGAATATAGTTTGCATACATTACCACGTACTACCCTTGGTTGATAAACTATAATAGGTATAGTTTATGATACATTACATAACACATACATTTAAAAAGGGTACATTTATACAAAGGATATTTTCATTAAGCAAGGTACGGCCATACGGTACCAAATTTTCATAACACGTAATTCCGTTAATGACTTTGTGAGACATTTACTTCAAATTACCATTAAGTCCTGTATTGTAACCAGAGTCTCCTTGAGGGAGAGCGTGATACTTGTGTATAGATCTATATTGGGTTTGACAAACCCACACCTAAACTGCATGCAACAGTTAGACCGATAGGTCTGGGGTGACAAATGTCATAACATTTCCGACGCCTGAAGAACGTCGTTTTAGGCAACCTTGGTCATAGTATGGTTATAATAAACTCACATAAAGTATTAACAAACATTGGAATTTACGGGAACTTCATTAAAATTTAACGAGTTTATGTCGATTTAAACTTGCATTGTTTTACTATAAATATGACAAATTACTTGTACATTTCGGTCTTTGGGTTTTAAGACTACATTTACACATTAAGGAAAATATTGGATTTTTCTAACACAAATACTACTTTTACAAACGAAAGGCTTTTAATAATACCAAACAAAAGCTTATGAACTCACCAATCTTTGTGTTGACACTTTTTCAAACAACTTGTATTCTCAGGAAATCATTAAACAGGTAATCAAGTGCTTTTGAGGATGGGACGCTAAGGCGTCTACTATTTCATATTTTATCAACATATTGTAATTGATTCGTAAACATGTAATTCATACAATGATGTAAATTTTTTTAATTATATATATGTTGGTTGTGTTTGCTTGAATTACTATTACAATTGCTGTTATGATACTATACATGAAGTCCCCCACCCCCGGACGTTTCCGCCATCCTTGGTTTAGGGGTGTGACAGATTGGTATCAGAGCGCAGTTTATAGTGAATTAAGTATATCAAACCACATAAGATATACAAACTATAAACACAATTGGGACTAATAGTCTCTGATTTGTGCATTTTTCAAATAAATATACTTTTAGAAAATAAATGATTTTTTTTTTTTAAAAGTATAAATACATGCATACATGCTCACATAGTGTCATAACTAGAAAAACATAAAATAAAAGAAGAGGAGTTGTACATTATGGGTATGCCTTGGTATATGTAAATCAAGTCTGGGAAGGATATAGCCTGATCAACTATATCTGTCCGGGAATTGACTTGCATATACCGGGGGATGGTCAGGATGGACAACAAATCTAACAAACCTAATAACATACTACAAAGGATACTTTAAGAACTCAAAACTAAACATTTACAAATACTATAGGAGTATTTTGTGTTACTATAATAAAAATATTTTATACTTTCATTTTACCTCATAACCCAATGTATTGGGTCAATAAAAAGTATAAAATCGTATGTATCGTAAACATACTGGAAAAAAACGTAATAATATACTTTATGTATAAAAGATTTCTCTCCCTATAAATACACTTTTACTAAAAGTACATTGGTTTACGACTTATGCCAGAATCATGCCGCCAAGGAGAAGACCAAGACCTTCCAGCAACACAGCAACACCTCCTCCGCCGCCGCCTCCACAGTTTGATCCCGCGATGTTCCAGGCTGCAGTAACAGCAGCCGTAGCGGCCGCAATGTCGCAGATAGGGACCAACGGAGCTGGTGGTTCGGGATCGGGAGCTACACACTCTAACCACGGAGACAGTACGTGGCGTGCAAAAGAGTGTTCATACAAAGACTTCACAAATGGCAAACCCGACAACTTCAATGGAAGCGGGGGAGTCATCGCTTTGATGCAATGGTTTGAAAAGACCGAAGTAGTCTTTCAGGTGTGCTCTTGCCCCGAAGCGAGCAAAGTTAAGTTCGCAGCCTTCACCTTCACCGGCCGGGCCCTTACTTGGTGGAACTGCCGGATTAAGTCACTTACTCTCGAAGTGGCTAGCTCCATAACCTGGGCAGAACTAAAAGCGTTGATGATGAAGGAGTACTGCCCGAGAGGTGAAATTCAAAAGCTGGAACAAGAACTTTGGAACCTCAGGATGACGGGCTCTGACCTTGAAACCTACACCACCCGATTCAATGAATTGGCTCTCCTCTGCCCAACAATGGTTACTCCGGAGGAGAAAAAGGTGGAGCGATACCTTTGGGGACTGTCTCTCCACGTGCAAAGTAGTGTCCTGGCTTCAAGGCCAACTACTTTTGACAGTGCCAGGGAGCTGGCACAACAACTTGTTGACCACCGAGCCGGTCATAATACTACAACCACCACCACTGATAAATCAAAAGGAGGAAACAACAAAAGGAAGTTCTGGAACGAAAAGAAGAGCCAACCAGCACAGGACCCCGCTAAGAAGCAACAAATTATTGTTGTCCATGCTGCCACTAATACTGTCACTACTGCTACCACTCCAGCACCACCGAAGCCATATGCGGGAAAACTACCTAAGTGCAACAAGTGCAACTTTCACCACAATGGTGCTTGTAGGGAGATGCACTGTAACAACTGCGACAGGAAGGGGCACACTGCTCGTTTCTGTAAAGCGCCGGCTCAACCAATCAACCAAGTCGCCAGTACGGGGGCAACCCGGACCTGCTACAACTGTGGAGACGCAGGTCACTTCAAAAGAGACTGCCCCAAAGCATAAGCCCCTAATGCTGGTGGAGTAGGAAGAGTCCTGGCAATAGGACATGGGGAAGCAGTCGAGGATCCCACGGTGGTTACCGGTACGTTTCTCCTCAATAACTCTTATGCATGCGTACTATTCGATAGTGGAGCGGAGAGGAGTTTCGTGAGCCACCAATATAAACATTTACTTGAACAAAATCCCCAATCACTAAAGGATACTTATGTAGTAGAAATGGCAAATGGGAAAGTAGAACGCACTAGCGATATATACTCAGAATGTACTCTCACTCTAGACAACCATACATTTAAAATTGACCTGATGCCAGTCACCATAAAAAGCTTCGACGTAATCATCGGGATGGATTGGTTAGTTCCTCACCGTGCCGACATTCTATGTTACGAAAGGGCCGTTCGCCTCAATCTACCAAATGACGAAACCCTTCTCATCTATGGTGACAAACCTAGTGCGAATTTACAAATCATCTCATGCATCAAAGCCCAAAAGTATCTCCGGAAGGAGTACCACGCCTTCTTAGCCCATGTAGTAGACAAGAAACAAGACGTGAAAGACATCAAAGACATCCCCGAAGTGTGTAACTTCCCGGATGTGTTCCCAGAGGATCTTCCTGGTGTACCACTCGCACGACAAGTCGATTTCAGAATTGACTTAATACCCGGAGCTACCCCCGTAGCCAGAGCTCCATACCGCCTCGCACCATCAGAAATGCAGGAGTTGTCCAATCAGTTGACCGAGCTTTTGAGCAAAGGGTTCATCAGACCAAGCTTCTCACCTTGGGGAGCACCAATCCTTTTTGTAAAGAAGAAGGACGGATCCTTTCGCATGTGCATCGACTATCGGGAACTAAACAAACTCACCATCAAAAACCGATATCCTCTACCCCGAATCGACGACCTTTTCGACCAACTCCAAGGAGCAAATTTCTTCTCAAAAATCGACCTAAGGTCAGGCTACCATCAGCTACGATTTCAAGAAGAAGATATTCCCAAAACTGCATTCAGAACTCGCTATGGGCACTACGAGTTTGTGGTGATGTCCTTCGGTTTAACAAACGCACCTGCGGTATTCATGGACCTAATGAATAGAGTGTGTCGACCCTACCTAGACAAGTTTGTAATCGTATTCATCGACGATATCTTGATCTACTCGCGAAGCGAAGAAGAGCATCGCCTACATCTACGCCAAGTGCTAGAGACACTAAGAGCGGAGAAGCTTTATGCTAAGTTCTCTAAGTGTGAATTCTGGATTAGAGAAGTGGATTTTCTTGGACATGTGGTAAGTGAGAAAGGCATACATGTGGATCCCTCCAAGATCAAGGCAATCGAGAATTGGTCAGCACCCAAGACGCCAACCGAAATTCGACAATTCCTTGGGCTTGCTGGCTACTACCGAAGATTTATACAAAACTTCTCCAAGATTGCGAAACCACTCACCACCTTGACGCAGAAAGGTGTGATATTCAAGTGGGAAAATAAACAAGAAACTGCTTTCCAAACGTTAAAACAAGCCCTATGCAGCGCACCGATCTTGTCTCTCCCAGAGGGAACCGAGGACTTCATAGTGTACTGTGATGCTTCGAATCAAGGCCTCGGATGTGTGCTCATGCAGAGAGGGAAGGTTATCGCGTATGCATCAAGACAGCTTAAGACGCACGAGGTTAATTATACTACGCACGACCTGGAATTAGGAGCAGTGGTATTCGCTTTGAAGATCTGGAGACACTACCTCTACGGCACGAAATGCACTATCTTCACTGATCACAAAAGTCTTCAGCATATCCTCAATCAGAAAGAGCTCAACATGCGACAGAGGAGATGGGTAGAGTTGCTGAATGACTACGAGTGCGAAATTCGTTATCATCCGGGCAAGGCCAATGTAGTGGCCGATGCTCTAAGCAGGAAGGAGTACTCGGGCCGCCGAGTAAAATCCTTAACAATAACAATCCATTCCCACCTGACCATACAAATCAAGGAAGCTCAACTGGAAGCTTTGAAACCAGAAAAGGTGGCAGGAGAGACATTAAGGGGAATGGATAAAAACTTAGAAGTCAAGGATGATGGAGCACGTTATATCATGAACCGGATTTGGACACCGAAGTTCGGTGGACTCCGAGATGTCGTCATGAATGAAGCACACAAGACTCGATACTCCATCCATCCCGGGTCGGATAAGATGTATCTGGACCTCAAGAGATTATACTGGTGGCCGAACATGAAAGCTGAGATTGCTACCTATGTGAGCAAGTGCCTGACTTGCGCTAAGGTCAAAATCGAATACCAGAAACCATCCGGGCTATTACAACAGCCGGATATACCTGAGTGGAAGTGGGAACGAATAACCATGGACTTCATAACCAAGCTGCCTAAGACATCGGGCGGGCTTGACACAATATGGGTAATTGTAGACAGATTGACCAAATCAGCACACTTCCTACCAATGAAAGAAACCGACAAGATGGAGAAGCTGACTAGAACGTACATCAGAGATATTGTACGACTCCATGGTGTGCCGATATCCATTATCTCCGATAGAGATAGTAGATTTACCTCACGGTTTTGGCAGTCCCTACAAAAATCATTGGGAACTAGGCTTGACATGAGTACGGCCTACCACCCACAAACCGACGGACAGAGCGAACGAACCATTCAAACAATGGAAGACATGTTAAGAGCTTGTGTGATAGACTTCGGTAAAGCATGGGATACCCATCTACCGCTTATCGAATTCTCCTACAATAACAGCTATCATACTAGCATCAAAGTCGCTCCATTCGAAGCTCTTTACGGTCGCAAATGCAGATCACCCCTGTGTTGGGCTGAGGTGGGGGATACACAGCTAGCTAGAGGGCAAGTCTCTAATAGCACCCTCACTGGCCCTGAAATCATAAGGGAAACCACAGAAAAGATCGTTCAAATTCGAGAGGGACTGAAAGCGTCTCGCGATCGGCAAAAGAGTTACGCAGACAAACGATGCAAACCCTTGGAATTCCAGGTGGGTGATCGAGTACTACTAAAAGTTTCCCCTTGGAAAGGAATGATACGATTCGGCAAACGCGGGAAACTAAATCCAAGGTACATCGGGCCATTCGAAATCCTTGCTAGGATTGGGCCAGTAGCATACAAACTTCGATTACCTCAGGGACTCGACAAAGTACATCCCACATTTCACGTGTCGAACCTAAAGAAGTGTTTGTCTGATGAGACACTCGTAATACCACTCGACGAAATCAAAGTTAACGAAAATCTCCACTTCGTGGAGGAACCAGTCGAAATCATGGATCGGGAAATCAAACGAACGAAACAAAGTCGTATTCCCATCGTGAAGGTACGTTGGAACGCTAAACGAGGACCCGAATTCACCTGGGAACGCGAGGATCAGATGAAACAAAAGTATCCACATCTCTTCCCAAACTCTTGAAATCCCAGTCAAAATGAAAATTTCGGGACGAAATTCCTTCTAACGGGGGGATGATGTGACAACCGTCAAATTTCGGTCAATTCAAAGTCAACAAGTCAAACCGCTCAACTCCAATAACCCTTGTATGCTAGGGTTTACGTTATGTAATCACTATACAATTCGCTATTTTAATGAGAAATCATCATTTGGAAAGTTCATGTGTTTGATTTTCCTTAGCCTTAACAAGTGCTAAACAACGAACCAAAGCGATAAAACACTATTACACAATCATTGGGATTGTGTAAGACACTAAAACACGGTTTAATGGGGTTTACGAACCTTGCGTTGTGAAGCCGGACACTCAAATTAATCACAAACGAAACCTCTCTAAATCGTTTTCACTCTATCTCTTTCTATTTGAAATCTCTCCCAAATCTCTCCCAAATCTCTCTCAAAAGTTACTTTAACTTTTTGTAATCATTTGGGTCATCTCGACCCTTGACCGGGTCAAAAATCGCTTGAAACGGGGTAAAAACGAGTAAAATAGCTTTAAGGATCCGAAACCGAAGCTTCTGGACCGAAGCCTCGCATCCGAAGCCTCGCATCCGAGGCCTCTGATCCGAAGCGAGGGTCCGAAGGTCCGAAGCGAGGGTCCGAAGGTCCGAATGTCCGAAGCGAGGGTCCGAAGGTCCGAAGCGAAGGTCCGAGGGTCCGAAGTCCGAAGAGATTTACCGGTTTTTCGACTACGACTTCGTTTTAACTCCGTTTTTCATTATTTTAACGTGGGATTTTCACCCAAAACTTTATTTTATAAACTAAGGCCCCAAAATATATAAATCTCCAGGGTTTTTATAAAATATATTAAAAGAATTGGTGATTGAACTAATTATTAAGGGAATATTTGCTTTTCCTTAATTTATGGCAAAAGCAAACCACTACCACCTCACTCTATGATTAGCCACTCTTTCCCACTACCCCTTGTCTCCTTAGTGGACCTTTACAGCCAATCTCCAGCTCTTCCCACGTTCTAAGAGCTGGAGGATTGATCCTCTCTCCTCATTCTCCATAAAACTCTTTCATTCTACACTTAGCAACCAAGAACACTCTCCAAAATTCTCTCATCTTTTCTCTTAACTTCAAGAACTTCAAGGCTTTCTCCAGGGATTTCTTTCTTCAATTAGTAAGTATCTTCATCATTCACATAATTATTAAACTCCATTCTACTCAAATCATTGATATCTTACACAAGTTCCATCTTATTCGGTGTTAGATTCTCGAATCATCAAGACATCTTCTTAGTGTTCTTGAGTTGAACACTTCCTCTCTCTCACTTTCATCTACTGAAACCACATAAGGTGAGTTCATACCCGTACACTTACATGTTTTTCTTAAGTTTTAAGGGGGGAATACAAGTAAAATCATCAAGAACACAATTAAACTTTTTCTAACAGATTACATCAGAAAAGATGGACGTTAATCACGGACTGTTTTGGTCAACTTAAATATTTTAGTTTTCAAAACTGTTTCAGGTGCAAGTAGTTCAAACTCTTAGCTTTAAAATGGCTACTTGCACATCTCCATATGATTTTTTTAAAATTTATGGTGATTTTTACAAAACTGCCTGTCATTTCAGAGGCAAACCCGGACCAGTCTGTGATTATGAACATTTTCACCTCTGTTAGAGATCACTAAAAATCATGATAAAATTTACGAACAAACTAGACTCATATTCCAAACTCTCAAAATTTTCGGATTTGGATTTAGAGCTTTGATGATTTTTCTATAAATTTTCTAAGAACGGTAACAGAAACTGTTTTTAACGAAAAGTTGCTGTTAATTTCATATCACCTTGTAACATGTTGAGCAAGGTGTATATCTTTATGTGATTATATGTTACTGCAATATATGACATTTTGTCTTAATATTTAGACACACATCAGTTTACAAATGGATTTGGTCATATAAAATACAAAGAATAACAAGTGATTATAATCAAAGTACAATAGATACATTCAAACATTAAATAAACTATTTTGAATATAGTTTGCATACATTACCACGTACTACCCTTGGTTGATAAACTATAATAGGTATAGTTTATGATACATTACATAACACATACATTTAAAAAGGGTACATTTATACAAAGGATATTTTCATTAAGCAAGGTACGGCCATACGGTACCAAATTTTCATAACACGTAATTCCGTTAATGACTTTGTGAGACATTTACTTCAAATTACCATTAAGTCCTGTATTGTAACCAGAGTCTCCTTGAGGGAGAGCGTGATACTTGTGTATAGATCTATATTGGGTTTGACAAACCCACACCTAAACTGCATGCAACAGTTAGACCGATAGGTCTGGGGTGACAAATGTCATAACATTTCCGACGCCTGAAGAACGTCGTTTTAGGCAACCTTGGTCATAGTATGGTTATAATAAACTCACATAAAGTATTAACAAACATTGGAATTTACGGGAACTTCATTAAAATTTAACGAGTTTATGTCGATTTAAACTTGCATTGTTTTACTATAAATATGACAAATTACTTGTACATTTCGGTCTTTGGGTTTTAAGACTACATTTACACATTAAGGAAAATATTGGATTTTTCTAACACAAATACTATTTTTACAAACGAAAGGCTTTTAATAATACCAAACAAAAGCTTATGAACTCACCAACCTTTGTGTTGACACTTTTTCAAACAACTTGTATTCTCAGAAAATCATTAAACAGGTAATCAAGTGCTTTTGAGGATGGGACGCTAAGGCGTCTACTATTTCATATTTTATCAACATATTGTAATTGATTCGTAAACATGTAATTCATACAATGATGTAAATTTTTTTAATTATATATATGTTGGTTGTGTTTGCTTGAATTACTATTACAATTGTTGTTATGATACTATACATGAAGTCCCCCACCCCCGGACGTTTCCGCCATCCTTGGTTTGGGGGTGTGACAAATGTAGTTGATCAGGTTACATTTATTCCAGCTTACGATTACATAACTGCCCAGGTTTGACGGTAATGCTCAACATCCAAAGACTTTTATTCTTGTTCTTCTTGTGATACTTGTTCGGGCTTTTATATTTTGGATGTTCTTATACTTTTGTAAAATATGGTTATATTTTAAAGTATAATTCTTGGTCAGAGTATTTTATCCCATTGTATTTATAGGTTGTATATCTTTTATGATTTGATATACTGAGCTCACTATAAACAATGCTCTGATACCAATCTCTCACACACCCCAAAACCGGAACGGCGGAAACGTTCTGGGGTGGAGGACGTCATGTCAAGTATCACAACATATGCAGTATAGTAATCAAAGTACAACAACCATTGAATTAATAGTAATAATTTTACATAGGTTACATTTAACAACAACATCAAAAGTAGATACAGGAAATAACATAAGCTGCAGCTTGGTACTAGGCTGACTTCGCAAAAGCTCCCGAAGTGTACCTGTCTATTGATGACCTGAGAATACAAGTTATTTTGAGAGCGAGTATCAGCATTTTAATGCCGGTGAGTTCATAAGTATTTAATGACATTGATATAAATACATGTTTTTCTTCAAAATAATCTCACTAGATAATGGTGACTTGAGTTTACAGAGTATTAGAATTCTTTCCAGAAAATCCTATATTTTCTAATAAAAGTAGTCTTCTACCAAGACCCAATTGTTTTATGTTTAAGGAGTAATTTCCCCCAAAGGTAACTATTATTATCAAAATATAGTTTATACTTTAAGGAATATGTGAGAAGATCACAAACAAAAGTAATAGGGAAAATACTATTTTACCTCAGCAGCAACGCTGCTGACTAAAAGTGAATAAAACATGGACTCCAGGTGGTATCGAATGAACCATACACCTCGGAGAGTCTAAAGGAATGAAGTATAGACTCCAGGCGGTATTAAGTGAACAATACGCCTCGGAGAGTCTAAGTGAATAAAATACAGACTCCAGGCGGTATTAAGTGAACAATACGCCTCGGAGAGTCTAAGTTAATGAAATACAGACTCCAGGCGGTATTAAGTGAACAATACGCCTCGGAGAGTCTAATTTAACCTTTAATCTTATGTAGGTCAGTTTAAAGGTTTAATATGAGGCCTAGTGTATAACTAGGAAAATATATTATGATGTTTTCATATGTAGAAAATACTGTGATAATACTTATTACTTTAAAGCCATGAATTATAAGGTAAATGAAAAGATACTCGTAACCATACTGATTGACGGATGTAAACATGACGACCTGCTGGCGTCGGAATGAATGTGACATTTGTCACCCCTTGGCTTGGTCGGCCGGGACTGTAGCTAGCAGTCAGGATGTGGGATGGTCTGTCCCGTATAGATCTATACACACAATGCCCGCTCTCCCTCCAGGAGACTGTGGTTACCACTCGACAACGGTGAAATCCGCGTCATGAGGATGTATCTCGTGTTTTGATTTCTATATATCTTTCTTGTTATTATAAGTACAAGTTCTTAGAATATAGATATAAGTAAGTTCTCCTTCATGAATGTTATGGTTGGTTTCTAAACTATACCTATTATAGTTTACTCGAGAGGTTATCTAGATGCCTTTGCTACCCAAAGGTGTTGAACTGGAATAAGAGTATTAACATCTAACCAGATATACATAATATATAACTAGGACTTCAACGACACTCGGACAAATAACCGGATGCTCTATGTCCACAACCAAACAAGGAACAGGAAATAAAGCGGGTTATCAGTCCTAAGTCCTTCAAACCCTACTTATATAACTATATCTATATATACATGATTCTATCAAGAATATAAGTTTAAAAGACTTTGATAAAAGTTTGGTAATTTAAAAGAGATTTTGGTACTTTAAAAGAGATTTGAAAACAAAATTTGGAAACCTTTAGCTGGATAAAACAGTTTAACATGCAGAAATCTTTTTGCTATACAGTTATTAATCACATATGGTTGATATAATAACTTTATAATTCAACTTGTATTCCCCCCCCCATAAAAGCATTTAAAATCATTTAAAAAGGTTGAATAAGGGGTATGAACTCACCTGAAGTGAGTAACTAGAAAGAAAGATTGATATAGGATCGTCGGGTGTCGAATGAAGTCGTGAGCACAACCGGATCCTAGTTTAACATGTAATAACACATATATGAATACACTTAGGGTATCTAACCACTAATAGACACATGGGCACACCTTAGGGACATGAAAACACTTAGAATTAAGTGTTACAAACACCTATTGAAGTCCCCAAATGAGTGTAGGGCTTTAGATTTGAGTGTAAGGCCACCAAACTCGACTTTTATGAGTGTGCGGCCAGGTGTACGGCCAGGGTGTGTGGCCAGGCTGTGTGTGCGGTTGCACACAGGAGTGTGCGGCCATACAGAGGGTGTGTGCGGCCGTACACTCCTCATTTGTGCCCGAAATGTCGATTTTTAGGTGTTCTTGTGCTAATACCAAGTCCTATTAGTGAATGAAGGCCAAACTCTTCACTTTGGAGAGCTTTAAGGTGTGTGTGGCCACCTTATGAAGGTGTGCGGCCGTACACCTTCAAAGGATGAAGAACACGAAGAACACTATGAGTTTTAAGCTTAGATTCAGGTGTGTTACCAATATAACAAGCTGAATGATGGAGTAGTTCACGTTTTTGAGGCCCTTAGAGTGTTCTTGGATGAAGTTTCTAGAGAGAGAAAGTAGAGACAGAAAGTTCCAGTTTTGAGAGAGAGGGAAAAAGGGGTGTAAGGTTGGCTAAGTGTTCAATATATAGGGTCGAGTGTGAGGCTGGAGGGGGTGTGCGGCTGGCTGGCCGCACACGCGGGTGTGCGGCCGTACACACCTTCTTTGGTGTGTTTGGCCCGATTTTGTGACGCTACACACTTTCTAACCCTTCCAAAGACTCATACCTAGGTTATACTAAGCCTAGAACACTCATATAGACCCACAATTTCGTTAAAAGATAGCAAAACGAAGGCTGACACTCGGCTGAGTTGAATAGCTAAACTTTACAGGACAATGATTTTCGGGTTGTCACATATTCTGCCAATCAAAGGAGCGCAACCCCAGTAGTACGGCTAAGAAAGCTAATTTCGGGACGAAATTCCATCTAACGGGGGATGATGTGACTACCTGAAAATTTATTGCTTTTAAAGCCCAGTCAATCAACTCAACTGAGTGTCAGACTCATTGGTAATGATTTCTAGCCCGGTTAAAGGTCATTCTAAGGAGTTTTAAGCCTAGTACACTTAAGGAATGAGTGTTAGAATGTACCTGCTAGAGACACTGTCCAAAGAATCAAGCCTTAACCTTCTTATTGAGAGTTCACGGCCACAACACTTGAGTTTACGACCGTAAACTCAAGGTGGGCCGTAAACTCCCCCTTAAGGACTCATTTCCTTCACTTTTCATTCATTATCTCATTTCTAACTCAAGAACACCCCATTTCTCTCTCAACTATCATCAAGATTTTCATTCTAGATCTTCAAAAGTGTAAGTATTCTTTCCTTGATTTGTTCATACATCTCTTAATCTAGTATCCTTCCATGATTTCATCCATGGAAATCATTCTTTTCTTAGATCTTCAAGTTTCACCAAGAACACCAAGAACACACACTAGTGTTCTTGGCCAAAACCGACCATTTCAAGCTTCTAGATCGTAATTACTCTTCCCTATACTTCATATCTAGTTAGGACTCATGCTTAGAGACTTGAAAACATCAAGAACACAAGAAAAAAAGGAGTTTACGGCCAAGCCATCTCCCAAGGCCGTAAACCCCTTTAAGGGTGCCATTTTGGCCATAAACCCTCCTAGATGCAAAGCTTGTGACCTAGAACCCTTCATTGATGAGAATAGGACCTTAAACTACTCTCAAATACATAAATGATCATGAGTTTACGGCTGTAAACTCCTTTGGGCCGTAAACTCATCAAAAGCCTTCAATGAGTTGGTCTTTTTCATACTAGTGTAGAGCAAAAGTCCCTAAAACTTCCCTAGCCTTCAAACACACACTTATGCATGTTTGACCATGAGTTTACGGCCGTAAACTCCCTTTGGCCGTAAACCCATGGTAGTAAACTCATGATATTGCCATTCCACTCTCCTTTGATGAATCACATGTGATTCCAACACTTGAACAAAGTGTTTCCTAGTCCCGGAAGGTGTTTCCTTTCATATAGTTGCTTATAAACACTATATTCATGCCAATATATGTCATTTAGGACTTGTTGTGTCTCGGGACTTCATTCGAGGAACTTCTCATCCTTACACGCATACCCGTTTGAATCACCAACATCAGGTGAGTTCATACCCCGTAATGAATCTTTTAACTGTTTTAAATGTTTTAGGGGGGGGGGGGAATACAAGTTGAACACAATGATAATTGTGTAACTGTTTGTTATAAACATCTTTCAAAATCTACTTATGTCATTTATAAGTTGTCAAAACATTTCAAAAACTCTTTGAAAGTTATGTTACTTTATAGTTATACAAAACTCCGTTTTTAAAGTACAAGCATAACTTAGTAGATAAACGAGTCTTTTCAATAACAGTTCAAGTAAAACCTTAGTAAACTATAATAGGTATAGTTTAGGAGGATGCTATTCATTGCTTCTAGTACAATGAAGCATACAAAGAGTCAGTTCATACAGATAGAGAATACTATGATGAGAAACAAACAATAACATACAGAGAGAGAATACTATGATGAGAAACAAACAATAACATACAGAGAGAATACTATGATGAGAAACAAAAAATAATATACAGAGAGAATACTATGATGAGAAACAAACAATACCATACAGAACAAACAGAACGTACAACATACAGTACAAAACAAACAAACTAAGTTGCTATAGCTTGAGAACATACATGATCTAATTATACCAATGAATCACTGACTCATTGTTTTAAACAAAAGGTGATAGTTATATTGGGTATACATGATCATATAAATGTGAATTACACGGCTTGCAAGAATTTGTAGAGGTCGCGTTTGGTTCCCTTAATCTCTAGACAGGGAGAGCGTTTAGTAGGGGTACTAGCCTTCACATTATGACCATAATAAAACAAACATGTTTTAGGTCATCAGTACATCCGCATGTCATTATAAACGACAAATGTGTACTTACATTTCCCATTACTTTAATAAAGTGACAGTACCACTTGAAAGACAAATGCAAACTATTTTCGAGTTAAGATAGTTATAAACTAGGGAAAACTTACATTTTTACAAACGACAAACAAAACAATCGAGTCTAGCACATAACAGTAGATGCCTTGGTAGAAGGCTACGTTTAATAGAAAGGACCATAATGCTAACCTTATGATTCCTTAATGTATACATCAAAGGATATATATATATATATATATATATATATATATATATATATATATATACACCAATAGAGACCTTATGTGATGTTTTGGATAAAACAGAGACCAACTAAGACCAATTGTGAGAAGTGTTTATCTTGATAAGAATCCACACTAACTCTTGAATATATGTTTTGTCAAGGAATGGTTCTTGACAAGAAAATCTCATATGTCAAGAGGAAAGTGGGAGTCTTAAAGATCTTGGAAAAGTTTCAAGAACTAATCAAGAATAAAACTTATTGTTTAATCGCTAGCGCACAACTTGAGGTTTGTAACCCATTTTGTTGACACATTTCTGTGTCTATGCCCATTCCAGTTTAAGTTGACTATGCTTGTGAGTTCTATAAGTTCTCAATTGTTTTCATTACAACCTGAAGCATTGGTCGGCACTTATGCTGCTGGGTGGCAAGAAAATGAGATTAGGCAAGTTCAGTCCATATGAGTTTGGATTTGTCACTAACCTTGTTTCATGATTATGGTTATGACAAATTCATATGGATAGGAACACATACACCATAAAATCTAAGTGTCATAAGGTTTCTCTCCGATTCATGAAAATGATGGTGAGGAAACGCTTTCACTAAGTAGATTTTAGGAAGATAGCAAGTGTGATATTTGCATTCTCAAAGTTGTTAGGGGAGCGCGTGTGGTTAACCGGCACACTAATATAGACTTGTGAGAAATGGCAAAGGTCTAGACAATTGAGACTAGGATTACGACATCCATTTTCATAGTTCTAAAATTGTTTAGACACACATGTGAGCTATCTAAGGAAAGGTGTATGATTTTGATAAAGTCTTATCAAAGCAATCTCGTATCAGAAATCTGAACTTTGGTAAGAAAGTCAATAAAGTATTGATTTCTAGAAGTCCAGTTGATTTCTGGGAACATGGAAAAGCTAGTGGGAGCATGATAGTTATGATAAGTGTTGCAAGTTAGCAATGTTAATTATAGAAAACAAAAGTTTCAATTCGCTTTGAAAAGTTGTTTTGCTATAATTAAGGGAGAGGATTTTATACTTCATTCCAATTCTACAAGCTTAGATTGAGATCTTAATCAACTTTAGTCAAAGATATATATGAATGTTATGTTGGAATGGTTCAAAATAAGGAAATTCTATATATGTTGCATTCTCAAAATTCGATTATGATTACGGCATCCCTCTTCATAGCTCGAATTGTGAGAACATGGCAAATAAAAAAAATTATAGTATGAATCGTGTTCCATATGCTTCGGGTATAGGATCAATTACATCCATTCTAAATTCTCCAAATGCTTAGGGCATTAAGAGGGAAAAGGGAATAGAACTGGATATCACTAAAATGATTAAGCAATTGTCGAGGATAATCTGAGGTTTACCAAAGATTGGTTGCTCGTGGACAATTGGAAGTATAATGTAAACTTTGGAAAGGACAATATTGACATATTCTGAAAAAGAGGCAACTCTTGTTCAGAAGTGATAGTCATAATGGTAATATGGAATTGTTTCCATATGTGGAAGTTATTCTCTAAATCTGTGTAAGATTAAAAAACTTAATGCAAAGAAGGATGTTCAAAGGAATGTACTTTGAATATGAGACTTCATTTCCATGGAATTGATCTCCATTGGAATACTTTGTAATGTCTTTTGCCAAATCCTTGTGACTTTTGTGCATATTCATTACAAGAGAATCATTGCATATAAGTTTAGAATCTAACAGATTACAGTAAATGGAAAGAGTTTGGTATTCTTACATTTACAAAAGGGATTGGGATTGTGAAATGAGCATCATTGGAGTCGTGTTCAATTGATCTATTTCACAAAAGAAAGGACCATAGGTAAACATAGTGTGCATGCTTGGAGCATGGCATGACTATTGTTTTAAATTCAAGTATTAAGTTGATAATTCGAAACATTACATGAATAATGAGTAATCAATATGGTGCTTAGATAAAAGGTGTTTTTTATTTACTCTCAAAGTGTTGGGGCCATATAGGATTAATATTTTTCTTGTGTTTCACTTTGCATGTTTTGACTTCCAGAATAATTATTTTATTCAAACTCTCCACAGTCGGTCATACGTTGTAAGTAGGTATTTAATTAAGACTGTCATGAATCTGGCTTGTAAGATTTGTCTAAGGTGCATTAGACATAGCAATGGTTGCTACAACATTCATGAGTGCTCATAAGTTCTGAGTATTGACTTAAAACCATGCTCATTTGAATCACTTCATGGATTTTATCACGAGTGAATCATGAGACGACAATATCTTATATTCTTCAAACCTAGAGATATGAGTTGTTGACTATGAGTTGGTTATACATTGATTCTACGAAAATGCATCAGTAACTTGATGTTATAAAACGTGCCTTTGTGTATGATTCAACAAGTAGTTAGTACAAGCAGATGAGTCGAAGTTTATCCATTCCTTTTATCTCATAAGGATAAAAGCGATATCTGTGGGCCCCTCGATGATTTAGTGATGACACCCCTAAGTGCTTGGCCAAGCCTGTACTGATTTGATTTGTTCAATTAGTCAGTTGTCATAAATCGAAAATCGGGAAACAACAAATGGACAGAGAGAATGATTATAATCCATGTCTCAATCCATATGATATCTAGAATGGAGGAATATATGATCACTTATCTAATGGACGCATCATTTGATTTGTTCAGAGTTCGACAGCGGCTTTAAGAGCTACGATTGCTAGTCGGGTTATGAAGTCGTACTTGCAATAATAGTTATTAGACTTATCCAAGTGGGAGACTGTTGGATTAGTGTCTAAGTCCATAACTATAATTGGTATGACTTGACCCGACCCGTCGAGGTCCATTTGGGTTGCACTTCACCGGAACAATTTGTATGGATAGACTTATGAGAAAAGGATATTTATGATTTATTAATATATTATAAGTTTTAATATATTAATATGAAATCATATTATTTAATTAGTATTGATCAAGAATTAATTTGGAATTAATTTAGTGATCAAAATAGGCTAATTAAATATGGACTCTTATATATATATATATATATATATATATATATATATATATATATATATATATATATATATATATATATATATATATATATCTTTACTATATTATTAAGGATATTACCTATTTCTTGAAAATTAAGAGGTACCACATCTACAACATTACATACAATCAATTTTACATTTACGTTTCACAAATCAAATGGCATTAAACATTAACTTTACAATTTAAATCATAAATTAATCAATAATTTCTATTTTCTTTTTCTATACTTCTACAATCGATAAATCCCTCAAACAAATATCAAAACCCTAATCAGAAGAAACGCCGACATCGCACCTCATTCGCACGAGTCTTCGTCCTCATCACCATCGTTGATCGACGATTCCTACTCCGCTTTCTCCTTTGCTTGCCTCGGAAGCTGAGTCACTCTCAGGTTTAAAAATGAGGTTCAAAAAAATTCCCACCCTACAATCTCTGTCTCCTAATGGGTTTCTATTTCAGGTTATATATATTACTCCTCTGCCTCTTCTTTCTAAGCCTTCTAAGAAACCTTATTATTGCTGCTACTGTTACACCCTTCCCCTGTCTCTAGATCTTGACTGCTTTGCATTTTTTGTCTTCAAATTAATCGAATATTGTTGATATTGGGTTCAAACTAAGAAGATTTAGGTCATGTTTAGTTTTTGTAGGGTAAATTAAGGATGCCTCTATGTGTATTTATGTGTTTGTTTAGTGTGCATAATCTAACTACTTTTTATATTTGTCGTGTTTATGATTGTAGTGGTCACCAAGGTTTGAAGGAGATGTTGAGATTTTGTGATACAGATGAATAAGATGATCGACCTAGAGGGCGTCTTCGTGAATTTGGGAATTTGATGTGGTTGTGATTTCTACCCTACTTTTAAAAAGGTAATACCGTAATATTTATTTTTGTAAATATATTTGCATTAGCTTTACTCATTTGTCGTGTTTGGCCATGTTTGTGGTTTAGTATTTTGTAGGTTGTCACCATGGATTGTGTTGAATTTTTGTTTTGCTTTGTAAAAGTTGCCACGATTCTAGAACCAATACTGATATCAGGCCCGATTTTCACTCTCGATTCCGATTTGAAGGTAAGAAACATTCATATAATTCTTTTGGACCTTTTGTTCAAGTTTAATTGGTGATCATTTTAACTCTGTATTGATTATTTTTTATAGGATCAATAAACTCTTTCTCCAAAGTGAACCCCTTTGTAGAGGAGTAATCTGATGACAAGGTAACACCTGAATGCTTCGTTCCTCTATTTTGCACTCCTTATTTTCGTTTTATTTTTTTATTTTCAAACCATATCTCTTTTCACATAAATCAAATTCAAAATTCAAATCATCTGTGTTTAATACTCATGGATGAAATTGCTATTAGGTTTCTCTCCATCACTAAGCTTCACACAACAAATCTGAACTTTTTTATACTCATTGATATTTCTAAGTAACTACTTGACAACCACTCACCATCATCCTTTGTAAATGCTTTGGTATATATTTTTTTAGGGTTTAAAAGGCGTTTCCATCTTAATCTTTTGTGTGAGGAAAGTGTTGTAGTCGTGTATTTTGTCTAATTTTTTTTTGTTATCTATAGAATCTTCAGTTATTTTCCTATGCTTTTAAAATTTAGTGTCTTTGCTCACTTAAGCAATGGGTGATTGTGAAAGAAGTGGACCTGAGTATCTAACTCAGGTTTGTTAGTGTGGTTTAGGGTTCATAAAAATATAATACTGAATTCAACCTCTGCCCTAATATCTCTTTTTTATTTAATATGAGTAAAGATAGGTTTTCTTCTGCAACTATCTTACACTCCTTTTCACTTCATATTAGAAAGTTTATTTTTCGTCTTTTCTGCAAGTTCATTTTCATTATATTCGCAAGTTTCAAAGTTTGAGTTTTTAGACTTCTAATCCTACATGGACCGCTGATTATGTTTGTTGTTGGTGGTTAGGATGGATTGTTTATGTTCGTATATATTGTAGATGAAGGAGGGGGTGAAAGGGAATGGTTGCAAGGTGGGTGGGTGAGTTGTGGAGTAAAGTAGAGCCTATATGTTAATAATAATATAATTATTTTAATACTAATAAAAGTTAATAAGATTGTTGGAAGTAATGGTAAAATGACTCAGGTACATTTTTGTTTTAACCAAAGAAATAAAATAATGCTTTAAATTTGTTTTTATAAAAAACAAAGAAATAAATAAAAAGTAGGACACTGAAACCAAATATAAGTTATGTTTTGCGACCATTACATTGGTCTTTATTCTTATTATGATTTTCTTATGTTGTTTGTAGTCGGAATCTGATATAACTAACATTGTTGTTTGCTCTGTTACAACTTTCTGATTGAATGAGTGGGAGTCCGTTTGGTAAACCTGTGACCACAAAGTCTAATGTTGGAACAAACATGAATCAAGCCTTATTGTTGTTTATAATTCTTAGTGGGCAGTTTAAATTAGTAAATCATACATCATTATAATTTTTTTAGATCCCCCCTCTCATGCTTTTGGACTCATGGTTTCACATGTCATGCTTTTTATAGGTTACAGAACATCATCAAAAGTGGCTCTGGTATGAGGGAAAACTATCAAAAATTTATGTGTTTTTTTTCCATTAATAGACATTATGTGATTCTAAAATTTGATTTTTTTTATCATGAATTTGTTTTATCAACATTTAACATGTCCTTTGATCTCCCAATCTCTTTTTGAAGATGGTTACAATTTGTCAAGGTTGTATTTAATAAATTTGTCGACAAATTTGTCTGATATAAAGATTTGGTGCCTGAATTAACTACCCAAAGGAGTTGCTACTGCCCACACAACCAAATGTTGTCACTGTCTCCAAAGAAGGGTTAGTATTTGACGATAATGCAATCCATGATAGCTTTAGTCTGTCACTAAACATACATGATGCACAGTCCGAGCTTCCTCTTAGACATGAGAAGATGCAAAGTGGGGCTACACTTTTGTTGTGGACAGATGTTAAAAATGAAACAAGGGCTAGCTTTGAAGAGTAAAAACAATAGTGTATCTTTTTCATGTATTCTTAAAAGGCATGGAATAAGGCAGGTGGTTAGAGAATATGTGTCATTTTAATTTTAAGTAATAGAATGCTTATTAAAATACAATTTTAGTTTTCGCCCACTTTAGCCAATACGAGTTTTTGATTTTACAAAAAAGCAATAACATAACTTGTATTTTTATCTATAAATTGTGATTTCTGCATTTTGAACTACTATATTATATAATAATTTGATGATAATAATTTAATAGCAATGCACTTTCATTTCAGTATGAATCATATCATTCAGACTTTCACTTTTGATAAATGCAAGAAAATAACTTTGTTTCAACTTATATCAAAAACAAAAGAAACATACCTTTATCTTTCATCCAAAGCAATAAAGCATTTTTATTTTAGACCAAAATGACAACATATTCTTTTTAAATCAAAATAGAAACTTAGTTTCTCTTATATCCAAAAAAATATCATACTTTTATTTTTATCAAAAACAACAATATACTTTTTAACAAAACAACAATATGCCTATTTTTCAACCAACAACACTAATATAATTTTATTTGTAACCCAAAATAACAATATATTTTATTTTTAATGCAACATATTTTTATTTATAATCAAAAACTGCTACTACTTTAAATGAAACCATTTTCCAAAAGACAATTACTCGCCCAAAACATACTAACAAACATCCGTCGAAAGGTAACTAATTTCCAAAAACAATGTACTCATAGATACTAAAGTACTAACTATACTTGGATGTTCATTCTCACTATTTATCCACCAGTTAAAGCTCAATAATTAAAATAAATATGGGTTTATTTCTAAAAATGACAGATTATGTTAGAAAAAAAAGAATATTGGTTTCTAATCGAAATTCTCAAACATCCTTTATAATTTTTTCTTAATTACATCTCGATACAAGAGTGTTCGAGATACTAGCAAACCACTATTCGTTGAAAAAACTATATGAGAAAATAAAATAATTACCAAAATAGTTCTATTAGCTGTTTTCCAAAAAGAATAGTATTCACCTAACCAATCTCACCCCTACCATAAACCCTAATTGTCGACAAAAATAAAAATTTACGAAAAGAAAAATGTTTTCCGTTTTCGAAATGAAACTAATCGTCACTATTAATTGGAAATAAACTATTAATTGTATGAAATCTATTTACATACTGCATTATCCAGATAATTTATTTCATACAACTAGGGTGTGTATGGGGCGGTATGGTTCGGTTATTTGTAAAAATCGAACCATACTCATCACAATTGGTTAATGTATTTTGAAAGCCATTGGGTAGCGGTTAATATCGGTTTTAGTCGGTTAATGGTTATGATTAACGGTTAATATCGGTTAACCAAAATGATCCAAAATTACATAAAAATAAAAATATTTTTCAATAAATTTTGAAAAACACAAAGTTTATAGGTATAAAAAGTCAATGATTGTGTATATATAATTGTATTAATAGTATATTATTATCATATCTAACTCAAAATAATTACCCTTTAAATTTTCAATTCTCAATATAATTACATATCATATATTTAATATTATATTAAATTAAAAACATTATTAATATTATCGGTTCGGTTCGGTTTATAATGGTTTGATTTTTGATGAAAACCATAACCGAACCATATGTATTCAGTTAATCAAAATTAGAAACCGAACCACAACTTTTAGTAATGGTTCGGTTATATCGGTTAATTTGGTTATGGTTCAGTTTTTCAGTTAATATTCTTTATTTCCAATGAATAGTTTCCGGCCGACGATTAGTTTCATTTCAACAACGGGAAACAGTTTTCTTTTCGAAAGTTGTTTATTTTTGTTTTCATTATCTATGAAAGTTGAATGCCCGATAATACTATTACGGAATCTTGACCTATCCTATGGATTGTGTAACGGTACCCGATCGATATATAAAAGTTTTTAACATAATGTCATTGATGTCGAAATAACTGATGGCCAACAAGCTGGAAAAAGAGTATTTTTGCCAAGGATTCATTTATGTCTGTTTGGAGATGACATGTTCCCATTCAAGTGGAAGATAAACTAATTTCCAATTTGATTATGTTTCACGATGACAATCAATAAAACTCAGGGACAAACAATTATGAATATAAGTATTTATTTTCCAGAATCGGTTTTCTTGCGTGATCAACTTTATGTGTCATTATCTAGATCATATGCCAATACAAAGGTATCATTGAATCTTGACAAGCAATTCAATGAAAGTGAATTCTATACATCAAATGTGGTGTATAAATAAGTGTTGTACAAGATGAATCTTCTTAATAAATGTTTAGAAGTAGAAAATTGTTTGCGCAAAAAAAATTAATCACCTCTAAAAACTAATTTATGAAAAACTATTGGCACCCGTCGCTTGGCGCGGGAAACGACTAGTGTATATATATATATATATATATATATATATATATATATATATATATATATATATATATGTATATATATATATATGTGTGTATATATATATATATATATATATATATATATATATATATATATATATATATATATATATATAGAATGGGCAAGGTTTATTTAGGATGGGCTAAAAGTGTATGGAAGTCCATGGATAGTCCATGGAGCTTTTAACCCATGGATCATATGTAAATGAAAGGTCATGGGTATTAGGGTTTACATGGATGTAACCCTAATCCTCCATAATATATAAAGGGGTCCTTGGCTAACAAAATTGGCACTTGTGTGTGTGAATGAAAAGGTGGCCGATTTTAGTGAGCTCCATATTCTCTCAAGTTCTTCCAAGTTGTTGATGGTGATTTGTGATTACACTTGAGGCTTCCACACTATTGGGGCTAAGATCTTAAGGCTAGATACTTCACGACTTCAATCTCCACTATAAGGTATGTTATCCTTACTAGATTATTGTGTTGTATATGTCAATTGTATGCTAGTCATAGGTTTAATACCTTGGAAACACTATTGCATGTATAATTAGTGAAAACATAGATCCAAGGTATTTAGGGTTGCATGAACACCTTAGGAGTGTTGGAATGCTCAAAACCCAACAGCTAAGTGTCAAGTGAAGCCTCGAGCACTAACGGATCCTATTAAGCATATAATGACACATATATGTATATAATTAGTGTATATAACAACTAATCATGATAGGGAACCACCTTAGGGACTATCGAACACTTGGGATGAAGTGTTACAATCATATGTGATTGACTAAAGGGAGTTTACGGCCAAAGGAAAGTGTGTTTACGGCCACACTTGAGTTTACGGCCATTAAAGATGTGTTTACGGCCCAAGGAAATTAGTTTACGGCCATGGGATATTGCATGGTCGAAAATGATTCACTTTGGGTCTTGTTTCCAGCTTAAAGGGTATTGGTCTTATGAGGATTCAAGAGCTTCTAGTAATTATCAAGATGATAGAAGAAATACTCACCCTTGGAAGGCTTTAGGGTGTTCACGGCCCAAGAACAAGTGTGTGTTCTTGGTGTTCTTGAAGATCTAACCCAAAAGAGGTGATTTCACGGATGAAATCAAGGGACTATACTAGATTATGAAATGTATCAACTAATAAACGGATGAATCACTTACAAATTTGTCGGGAAATCGAAGTGATCTTGATGATACTTGAGATAGAAATGAGAGTTCTTGAGTTGAAAGTGTAAGAAATGAAGAATAATGAAGGAATATCTATCTTAAGGAACGAGTTCACGGCCAACATAGAGATTACGGCCGTAATCTCTAGTTTACGGCCGTAAACTCCATGTGTTGGAGTTTTCCGGCTTGAATGCTGCACACTGAACTCTAGAAGATACTTCCTAACACCCAATCCTTGAATGTACTCGGCTTAGAACACTCAAAAAGACCCTAAACAATGCTAAAAGATAACATAAACAAGTCTGACTTTGATTGAATTGAATGACTGTACAAGATAGAAACAAGTCTGACTTTGACCCTAAACACTATCGGGATACGACTTTGCTTCGTTTGCTTGACCTCCCGGTCCATGATCTCTACTGGTTCTTCCACGAAGTTGAGGCTCTCGTTGATCTCGATCTCGTCGAGTGGGATTACAAGAGTCTCGTCGGACAGACACTTTTTCAATTTTGAGACGTGGAAAGTAGGGTGTACGTTACTGAGTTCGCGAGGTAGTTTGAGTTTGTAAGCTACAGGTCCGATTCTAGCGATAATCTCAAAAGGCCCTACGTATCTTGGATTCAACTTTCCATGCTTTCGGAAGCGTATCAAGCCCTTCCTGGGTGAGACCTTCAATAGAACACGGTCGCCCACCTGGAATTCTAAAGGTTTCATTCTCTTGTCTGCGTAGCTTTTCTGTCGGTCTCTAGAGGCTTTCAATCGTTCACGAATCTGAACGATATTCTCTGTTGTTTCCCGAATGATTTTTGGACCTGTGAGAGTGCTGTCAGGAACTCGTCCTTTAGCTAACTGAGTGTCACCTACCTCAGCCCAGCACAGAGGGGATCTGCACTTTCGTCCATAGAGGGCTTCAAATGGAGCAGCCTTTATGCTCGTGTGATAACTATTATTGTAAGAGAACTCGACAAGGGGTAAATGAGTATTCCATGCCTTCCCAAAGTCTTTCACACAGGCTCGCAACATATCTTCCAAAGTTTGAATAGTTCTCTCACTTTGTCTGTAGGTTTGTGGATGGTACGCTGTACTCATGTGCAGCCTAGTTCCTAGGGAACTTTGTACCGACTGCCAGAACCTTGAAGTGAATCTACTATCTCTATCCGAGATAATGGATATGGGAAAACCATGCAGTCGTAAGATGTGACATCCCTATTTTCACGGCCAGAAAAGACCGATATTTTTTATGCTTTATAAAAATCAAAGTACTTCTTTTAATAAAAATGTTGCGGAATTTGTTCCCAGTAAAACATGATAAATATGTTATCAAAGCATTTCTGAAGAAATTTATTTTTATTCATTTTAAAACATTTGGGATGTGATTGTCAATACAGAAACATCAGCATAAATAGAACTTACATTCATTTACACTAGTGATCTACATCTCTTTTAAATCTCTCAGTGTAAAGTAGCTTCATATCGACACCTGTGATACAAATAATCTTGAGTGGGTCAAGTTGGGAAACCTGGTGAGTACATAGGGTTTTCAACCCACAATAATATATTATTATGTTTAAACATCAAACAATCAACCCAGTTACCCATCCCCATTATCTTGTTTACTCTTAAGGATCTACCCTAAGAATCAGTTATTCCTCGTTCATTCATTCCTAAGGATTATCCTAAGGAATAGGCACGAAATCCATCATTGCTAATGACACATCTGTCAAGCACAACTGCTAATATTATCACTTAGGCGCATCTTCCAGAATTGTGACATTCTTTATAGGGCGCTTCTGCCGATATTGTCCTTTAAACGCTACTGTCACGGTTATAATGTCCTCTATTAGGCGCAGCTGCTGATACTATCCTTAGAGCGCATCTGCTAGGATGTTTAGAGTACCTCGTAGATCCAAAAATATCTACAGGTTATGGCGCATCTGCCGATGCTCATCTATAGGGTACTAGGTCCATTGTTGCCAATGTCCACCTATAGGGCATTATGTCCACACTACCAATGTTCCTCTATATCATCTTTCGTCCCTCATCATTCATCTACCCATGTTATGCCCAACATATTTGTAGATATAAAATACATATACAGTTTAAATCATTTAAAATATGTTTAAAATCTTTCACACAGCATAGACAACAAGTATACAGACAATACGCACACATAACACGCAATTTATATTAAATACTTCATATCTATGTGTAAAATGAAAGGGACTATGCACTCACTTGATAAGGTGGTGACTCGGTACTCGGACAACGCTTCCTTACTCTTAAAACAATTTTCCTTTGACAAAACCTAGTATCATTACCACTAGAGTTTAGTCTAATATTCACCAAGACTAATTGATAGTCTAGCTATTATTACTATTATATAAGCGTTAAACAATACTCTTCACCCACTATGTACAGACAGGGGCCAGACATGGAACACCGGAGGGCAGGATCATTTTGGCATATAACACTTCTAAATCCAGCAACCCAAGCGGCCCTCCAAACCAGATTCCCCGTACCGCGAGTGGTTAAAAAGATATTATAATGACACTTATATAACCCATAATAATAGTCCAAATAATTATGATAAGGTCCTAATAACATTACTATATTTAAATAAAAGCTATATTAAATATAGTATAGGCGTAGCTCACTTACAACGGGTTTTTATTAAAAATCGGGCTTCGCTGGAGCAGCGTTTCCGAGCCGAAAGCTTTTCTTCTTGGAGCCGTCGGGCGCTCCGTGGCTTCCTTCTCGTGCTAGGGAGGTTCCCTAGACTTGGGAGGGGTTTAGGGAGGCTAGAGAGAAGTTAGAGAGAGAAAGAGAGGTTATGGTGTGAAGAAAATATGAAGGATTCATCCTTTATTTATAGGGATTTTATCGTAGAGTTGTCTCTAAGCTTCGTCCGTATCTTCCGCGTACGAGCTCCGTTTTCTACGTTATTTATATGCACACGTTGGTATTTACGAGTACTACAAGTTTCATTTAGACCCCATCGGCTAATTCTCCTTCTATCTCAGATTGACAAAAACTGTATCGTATTTATCGCGCACGAAGAGTAGCGACTAAGCTTCGTCCATATCTTTCGCATACGAGTTCCGTTTCCGATGTTATTTATATCCATGCGTTGGTATTTACGATTAATACAACTTTCATTTAGACCCCGTTGGCTAATTCTCATTCTATCTCGGATTTACAAAACTGTATCGAATTCGCCGCGCTCGAAAAGTAGAGACTAAGCTTTGTCCATAACTTTCGCATACGAGCTTCGTTTTTGACGTTATTTATATCCACGCGTAGATAAAAATAAAATCTACAACTTTCATTTTTACTCCGTCGGCTAATTCTCGACGGATCTTAAATTTAACAGCAAGAGGAGATTATACCGTTAAATGTCCGCGTAAAATTCATAACTTCTACATACAGACTCTGTTTTCGTCTGTCTTATTACCTTTGAGTTCCTATTAATGAGATCTTCAACTCTCATTTAGGTCGCGTAGTCCAAAAAACCGCTCGAACTAAAATTCGAGTTTCGGGACATGCATTGCTATGCTAAATCTTAGAAAATTCATAACTTCCCTATACGAAGTCAGACTTGGGTGTTCTTTTTATGGATGTTCTCGGTTTAACATATTGTACGAATTTCGTTAAGATCACTATGGCTAAAATTCGCTCTATCGTAAATTCACTATTTACGCTTCCCGGTGCCGTGTCGGTTCCGTCGCGAAACTTCAACGGGTCATAACTTTTTCGTTATAACTCGGATTTCGACGTTCTTTATATGTACAGAAACCTTGAGACATATTCTAAAACTTGGTTAAGATTATTTATCCTAAATAATATTTTGTTGAAAAGTCGTTTTCGACCCTTATTATCTCTAGATTGACTAGCCCGGATCTACGAGCGTTACAATTATCTCCCCCTTAGGATGATTACGTCCCGGAATCATAAAAAAAACAGGGCTCACATGATGACTCCATATGTTATCTCTTCATCCTAAGTAATAACCGTAACTTTAATGTTTCTTCGAACGAGTATCTAACTCTAAGATTTCCTGACTACAGGCGGTGCCCGATCTTGGACCCGCTCCCTATCTCACGTTGGACTCCCAATTATGACCTTCAAGTCACAATCTCGATCCTTACTGGAGACTGCTTCTTCCTCTTAACAATCTTAGGATTACTACCATGGACCGATGTGTCATATTGTAATGACCTAACATCGTATGTTGCAACACTTAGACTCAGGTCTTTTAGAGTCAAATTTCCAGAACAGACTATACCTCCCTTCATGTTCTAATGTGATATAATCACATCTTAAAAGGTAGCATTCCTAGCTACAAGCAACTATCCCGATACCTCTACTGATCGCTCTGATTGTCTTTCACTTCATTCTTCTAGCTTAAGTCAGATGCTACATCGGACTTGGTTCTCTGAACCATGTAACATACTCGTCTTAGTCGGACTCAATTTCATATGACCACTAGGGTCGGAATAACAATCATCTTTTTAGTCATTACCGAAACGATGGTAACAACATACTTGAATAAAACGAAATCAATTACTAGCTTCTTGGTAACCTTGTGACTTTCACTGATCCAAGTGTGAGTCCTGTGCTTCCGGTAGTATATACATCTACTACCTTTCACACCTACTCATACTCGTCCCAAGTATTGTCTCGCAGTTTTCCAAGTCACCATACAGAAATCACATAACAGTTTAACACATCAGATAACCAAACGAAGGTTTTATTATTTCTTGAAACTATTACATAGGTGTTCAAGTTCACCCTATACTATGCCTCTAATAGGCTACATTATACGATACTATCCCTTGGTTACTTCATAACTCGATTTTTGGATATTAAGCCTTCACTCCTGAATCATTGCATTGTTATCTGCTTCGTCAAGGATCATTTGAAATGCTCTCGCCTTTGGCTTTTGCGGCACATTTGGCTTTGTAGCCCCTTCTCTCTTTGGGCAGTCTTGGTTGAAGTGCCCTTCCTCGTTACATCCGTAGCACACCCTTTTATTGAATGTACACTCATTGGCATAATGCCCATTCTTCCCACACTTGAAACAAGTCACCTCCTCACCGCATTTTCCAGAGTGTTTCTTTTTGCACTTCTCGCACCATCTTGCTTCACTTTCTCCTCCTCTAAACTTCCTTGTGCTGGACTTGCTCTTCTCATCGGGCCTTGCCGATCCTTCGAATTTCCTCTTTTCGCCAACCTCAATCTTGCTGGCGGCTCTTCCCTTGATCATCTCCTCAACAGACTTGGCAGCCCAGATAGCTGCCTCCAATGTAGGTGCCTGGCGTACTGGCACTGCATATTCCCATGGAAGTCCCTTGGCGTACTTGTCAATTTTCGTCAGCTCATCTGGGACAAGATGTAAGGCAAACTCCATCTTCTCTGTGAAGTTGTTGGTGTATTCATCAATCTACATGCTTCCTTTCTTCAAGGTTAGGAATTGGTTCTCTAGCTCGAGCAGGTTTTGGGCTGAGCAGTAATTGCGTTTGAACTGCACCAAAAATTATGCCCATGTTAGTTGAAGGGGCTCATTGGGGCTCAAAGTATTCCCCAGGGTGTTCCACCAACGCACAGCGCTTCCTCGGAACTAACACACTGCAAACGTGGTCTGTAGTTTGCCTCTACAACCACATGTCATGAAAGCTAACTCCATCTCCGAGATCCAATCCATGACCCTGATCGGATCTTCCTTTCTAGTGAAATTCGATGGCTTGCAAGTCAGAAAATCTTTGTACTTGCATCCATTCCTCTCGACTCCGTCATCTTGGTTGTTTTTTCGAACTATTGGTGGGTTGGCTTGACCAATGGTCCCACTGTAGTTCCCCTCCTCAGTCTGCCCTTCGTTCAACTCGGGCTGTTCGATCTGTATGGTTGCTTCCTCTCGATTCTGTTGGAGCAAACGTCTGGTTTCCTCCATTTGACGATCTAACATCGCCTGGATCATCGCTTGCACTCCGACCATCGTTATTGGCTCAGCAGCGGCTACCATAACCGGTATTTGCTCAATCATTGGGGGTTGGTTTATGTTCCCATTTGCATTCTCGGCTCCACTGCGGGTTCTTGCCATTTTGATCTATACACTGAATAAGGTGAATCTAGATCTTTATTTACGATAGTCGTTTAAACCGTCCTTATCACTCCGAAATGTTTACATGTTAGTTCTAATATCGTAGTCGTATGTTTAGAATCCTAAACACGTAAGGTTTCCAGATCTGGTCGGCAACAGACCATAGATGCGAACAAATAACAGCATATCAAGCACAAAGCACTTAGCACACAAAAGCATTTTAGGCATAATTCCAAAAATAAACTAGTGCTCACATCTCACAATCATCTCTTAGCATTCTAAGTTTAAGTCTAGAAATCCTACAAATTCCTAGTTCGCTTAAACTAATGCTCTGATACCAACTGTGACATCCCCATTTTCACGGCCAGAAAAGACCGATTTTCTTTATGCTTTATAAAAATCAGAGTACTTCTTTTAATAAAAATGTTGCGGAATTTGTTCCCAGTAAAACATGATAAATATGTTATCAAAGCATTTCCGAAGAAATGTATTTTTATTCATTTTAAAACATTTGGGATGTGATTGTCAATACAGAAACATAAGCATAAACAAAACTTACATTCATTTACACTAGTGATCTACATCTCTTTTAAATCTCTCAGTGTAAAGTAGCTTCATATCGACACCTGTGCTACAAATAATCTTGAGTGGGTCAGGTTGGGAAACCTGGTGCGTACATAGGGTTTTCAACCCACAGTAATATAATTATTATGTTTAAACATCAAACAATCAACCCAATTACCCATCCCCATTATCTTATTTACTCTTAAGGATCTACCCTAAGAATCAGCTATTCCTCGTTCATTCATTCCTAAGGATTATCCTAAGGAATAGGCACGAAATCCATCGTTGCTAATGACACATCTGTCAAGCACAACTGCTAATATTATCACTTAGGCGCATCTTCCAGAATTGTGACATTCTTTATAGGGCGCTTCTGTCGGTATTGTCCTTTAAACGCTACTGTCACGATTATAATGTCCTCTATTAGGCGCAGCTACCGATACTATGCTTAGAGCACATCTGCTAGGATGTTTAGAGTACCTCGTAGATCCAAAAACATCTACAGGTTATGGCGCATCTGCCGATGCTCATCTATAGGGTACTAGGTCCATTGTTGCCAATGTCCACCTATAGGGCACTATGTCCACACTACCAATGTTCCTCTATATCAGCTTTTGTCCCTCATCATTCATCTACCCATGTTATACCCAACATATTTGTAGATATAAAATACATATACAGTTTAAATCATTTAAAATATGCTTAAAATCTTTCACACAGCATAGACAACAAGTATACAGACAATACGCACACATAGCACGCAATTTATATTAAATACTTCATATCTATGTGTAAGATGAAAGGGACTATGCACTCACTTGATAAGGTGGTGACTCGGTACTCGGACAACGCTTCATTACTCTTAAAACAATTTTCCTTTGACAAAACCTAGTATCATTACCACTAGAGTTTAGTCTAATATTCACCGAGACTAATTGATAGTCTAGCTATTATTACTATTATATAAGCGTTAAACAATACTCTTCGCCTACTATGTACAGACAGGGGCCATACATGGAACACCGGAGGGCAGGATCATTTTGGCATATAACACTTCTGAATCCAGCAACCCAAGCTGCCCTCCAAACCAGATTCCCCGTACCGCGAGTGGTTAAAAAGATATTATAACGACACTTATATAACCCATAATAATAGTCCAAATAATTATGATAAGGTCCTAATAACATTACTATATTTAAATAAAAGCTATATTAAATATAGTATATGCGTAGCTCATTTACAACGGGTTTTTATTAAAAACCGGGCTTCGCTGGAGCAGCGTTTCCGAGCCGAAAGCTTTTCGTCTCGGAGCCGTCGGGCGCTCCGTGGCTTCCTTCTCATGCTAGGGAGGTTCCCTAGACTTGGGAGGGGTTTAGGGAGGCTAGAGAGAAAGAGAGGTTATGGTGTGAAGAAAATATGAAGGATTCATCCTTTATTTATAGGGATTTTATCGTAGAGTAGTCTCTAAGCTTTGTCCGTATCTTCCGCGTACGAGCTCCGTTTTCTACGTTATTTATATCCACACGTTGGTATTTACGAGTACTACAACTTTCATTTAGACCCCGTCGACTAATTCTCCTTTTATCTCAGATTTACAAAAACTGTATCGTATTTATCGCGCACGAAGAGTAGAAGCTTTGTCCATATCTTTCGCATACGAGTTCCGTTTCCGACGTTATTTATATCCATGCGTTGGTATTTACGATTACTACAACTTTCATTTAGACCCCGTTGGCTACTTCTCATTCTATCTCTGATTTACAAAACTGTATCGATTTCGCCGCCCTCGAAAAGTAGAGACTAAGCTTCGTCCATAACTTTCGCATACGAGCTTCGTTTTTGACGTTATTTATATCCACACGTAGGTAAAAATAAAATCTACGATTTTCATTTTTACTCTGTCGGCTAATTCTCGACCGATCTTAAATTTAACAGTAGGAGGAGATTATACCGTTAAATGTCCGCGTAAAATTCATAACTTCTACATACGGACTCCATTTTCGTCTGTCTTTTTACCGTTGAGTTCCTATTAATGAGTTATTCAACTCTCATTTAGGTTGCGTAGTCCAAAAACCGCTCGAACTAAAATTCAAGTTTCGGGCCATGCACTACTATGCCAAATCTTAGAAAATTCATAACTTCCTCATACGAAGTCAGATTTGGGCGTTGTTTTTATGGAAGTTCTCAGTTTAACATATTCTACGACTTTCGTTTAGATCACTAAGGCTAAAAGTCGCTCTATCGTAAATTCACTATTTACGCTTCCCGGTGTCGTGTCGGTTCTGTCGCGAAACTTTAACGGGTCATAACTTCTTCGTTATAACTCGGATTTCAGTGTTCTTTATATGTACGAAAACCTTGAGACATATTCTAAAATTTACTTATGATTATTTATCCTAAATAGTCTTTTGTCGAAAAGTCGTTTTCGACTCTTATTATCTCTAGATTGACTAGCCCGGATCTACGGGCGTTACATAAGGTCTCCCTAATGTATGTTCTAGTTAGTTTCTCCATCTTGTCAGTTTCTTTGATAGGTAGGAAGTGTGCGGACTTTGTTAACCAGTCTAAGATCACCCATATGGTATCGAGACCACCCGTTGTCTTGGGCAACTTGGTTATGAAATCCATCGTGATCCGCTCCCACTTCCATTCAGGTATCTCTAGTTGCTGAAATAAACCTGAGGGTTTCTGTTATTCGACCTTAACCTTGGCGCAAGTAAGACACTTACTCACGCAGGTAGCAATCTCTGCTTTTATGTTAGGCCACTAGTATAACTTTTTAAGATCCAGATACATCTTATCTGAACCTGGGTTGACGGAATATCGAGTGTTGTGCGCTTCAGTCATGACCAAGTCTCTGAAACCACCGTGTCTCGGTGTCCAGATCCAATCCATGAGGTATAAGGCTCCGCCACCCTTGACTTCCAAGTTTTTATCCATCCCTCTCACGGATTCACCCGCCACATTTTCAGGTTTCAAGGTTTCTAGTTGAGCCTCCTTAATTTGTGTGGACAAGTGTGAATGGATAGTCATAGTCACTGATTTAACTCTACGACCAGAGTATTCTTTTCGACTTAGGGCGTCAGCTACTACATTGGCTTTGCCGGGATGATAACGAATTTCTCATTCATAATCATTGAGTAGCTCGACCCACCGTAGATGTCTCATATTGAGCTCCTTCTGGTCGAATATGTGTTGAAGGCTCTTGTGGTCTATAAAGATAGTGCTCTTTGTGTTGGATTAATGTCTAAGTCCATAACTATATTTGGTATGTACTTGACCCGACCCGGCATGGTCCATTTGGGTTGCACTTCACCGACACAATTTATATGGATAGTCTTTTGAGAATAATATATTTATGATTTATATTAATATATTATAAGTTCTAATATATTAATATATAATCATATTATTTAATTAGTATTGATCAAGAATTAATTTATAATTAATTAAGTGATCAAAAGGAACTAATTAAATATGGACTCTTAGATATATATATATATATATATATATATATATATATATATATATATATATATATATATATATATATATATGTGTGTGTGTGTGTAGTGGGCCAAGTTCATTTAGGTTGGGCTAAGTCTTCATGGATAGTCCATGGAGCTTTAACCCATGGATCCTAGGAAATGAAAGATTATGGGTATTAGGGTTTAACCATAATCCTCCACACTATATAAAGGGTCTTATGGTTCATGAAATTATGCTAGTGGCTAGTGTGGATACACTAAAGAGGGCAATAACCGATTTCATAGTGTGAGCCAAGTATCCATATTCTCTAAAGGCTTTCCAAGGTGTTTTGGTGATTTGTGATTCCACTTGAGGCTTCCACACTATTGGGGCTAAGCTCTTAAAGCTTGAAGACATCAAGCTACATCAAAAGGTATGTCATCTAACTAGAACTTTGTAATATAGGTGCTTCATAATATGCTAGTTAGGATGAAACCTTGGAATATTTAATATTTGCATGTATAATAGAGAAAACATAGATCCAAGGTTTATAGGGTTGCATGTACACCATAGGAGTGTTAGAATGCTCAAAAACATGGAGTTTGTCAAATTATATGATAATTACTTGATTTTATGAAAAACTAACTATTTATAAAATTTGAGTCACTTTACTACAAGAGATGAATTAGGTCAATTTATTAAAAGATAGAATGATATGATTATTTTATTTTATTTGTTTTAAAAGTTTGATCTAAATGGTTTTAAGGAGTTACAAATTTTGTCATAAAATTTTGGAACTCAAAAGTTTTTTTGAAGTTATGATCTTAAGAGTTTTGAAACTTCCATAAGTTATGGATGTGAAATGTCTCATTTATTAACTCTTTAGGTTATGAATTCCAAGAGTCTTCAAAGGATAACTGTCAAAGTTTCAAGATTTGTATTAGTTTATATGATTATCTAATTTCTTGAAAATTGTTGATGTGAATTATCTTTACTTATGAGTTTAATCTAGATCATAGAAAAATTATTTGATTATTGTGTTAATTGGAATATTTGATCTTAATGGTTTTTATGAACTCCATAACTTGTCCTCAAGTTATGGAAAGTGAAGAGTTTTTCTTTTTAAAGTGTAATTAAGTCTCATAGGTTATGAAAATAGAAGAGTCACTATTTTTAATGTCTTCCATAACTTGTCCTCAAGTTATGGAACTTGAATTTTTTTTTCATTAAACCTTAATTAAACTCATAAGTTATGAAATGAAAAGTTTTGAATAGTTTCAAAACTGCCCTCAAGTTTTGGAATTTGTAAAGTTTTCACTTATGAATATTTTAATTCCAAGTTAAGCCCTTAGAATTTTAAAAGTTAAAATTCAACCTTTATACTTTATAATATTATAAGTTAATAATATTTATATATATGTATAAGAGTAAAGTCGTCTTACTATTAGTAGGTCTCATTCACGAAGCCGGTCTACAAGGGGGGTATAAGGTTACTGCCTATAAAATGGTAGTTTAATGGGTGTCCACTCTCACCCACCGCTTCCTTGACCGGTGGAGGGTCGTTAGCCGAACGGGTAGGACAAGGACTATAATTCTCCCTTCATTAAAAGTATTAATGATAAATACTAAGTAACTAAACTGTTATTAATACCCAATCTTAGTTACTTAGGAAAATGTGAATAAGGTGCTAATCCATGAAATTACACTTTGCACTTTGTTTAAGCTGTTAGTGGAGCGTGTGTGGTTAACCGGCACACTAACCTGGACTTAACAAGGTAGGCAAAGGGTAACTTAATGTTTATCATAGTATCGTTGGAGCGTGTGTGGTTAACCGGCACATCGATTGAGGGGTAAATATTAAGGGTACCAAGTATATTTGCATGGTTACTTCACACCTTGTTTTGTGATCCTCGGCATCCCAGTCACAAAACCTGAAGGGCACACTCGAGATTGAAACATGCCATTGAAAAGTTCAATGAATCTCAAAAGAATCTAGGAGTTGCAAAACCAATTAAAACCTAATAATACATTTCGTTTATCTTGGTGGAAATTGGTGAATCGTCATTCACCTACCTTCAAATATTTTATAGCTTGGATTACGGCATCCCTCTTCCAAGTTATAAAACAATTTGTTGGGTCCTAGCCTTAATATATCATATTGGGTGTTATATTAAGCACTTAAATCAACTTTACGTGAATTTCTCCCATTGTTGATGTCTGGTTTAGACAACAATGATCTTCCCAAACCAAGCTTTCCTAATAAATATGACTTCCCGAGTTTGGCTCATGGAAGTCATACTTCTCTTCCTCCACCTCCTCCAATTATTCTCCCTAACCCACAAGTTCAAGGTCACTCAAGCCCTAATGGCAAGCAAGGTCTATGTGTGATCACATCTTAGAGATGAAGTCACATATTGACAAGTCGGGAGAGTTGGGTGTCAAAGTCTTGAGAAAGTTGGATGTTCAATCACTTTCTAAGTCACATAGTGAGTTCCTTTGGGACTACTATGAAATATACTATGACATGAACCTTAATGATCATATCTATTTGCTTGATGCTGCTGAATCAGCAATGATTTGGAACGATAGTAAAGCAAATTTGATTAGAAGATCAACTTCCCAAAAACTTTATGGACAGTGACAATGGTGACACTGGAAATCCAGAAAAAGCATTCTCTTCCCAATGGAAAGGGATTGGCCATAGTCAACCCGGTTGACCAAATGGTAAAGAGAAAGGCTAAGTCTGAGATAGTCCCATTACCAAAGGGTCCATATGTTTATTTTGCCAAAGGAAGGGGCGTTGATTGCAAAGCTGCCAAATTTACCTAAGGATGTTAAAGTCAATAAGTTTGACTCTACATCAGGTAGAGCCCATTATCTAACTCTGTTAAGTTCTATTCTAAGATCCTCATTACATGATGTGACTGGGTCACATGTTGATGTTTTAAGAATCAAAGAATAGAGAGAAATCTTAAAGGAAGTATATGCTGATTTTGATCGCGAAGGTGGATTTCGATCGCATCAGAATTTTGAGCAGTTGCTTAAGAAGTTATGATATATTGCTAAGGAATAGATAACAACAATTTTCCATGTGGATTGTAAGGATAAGTTTTTCCGCAAAGTTTTAAAATAAAAGAAAATTGTTTAATTTTATTTATTTGAAGTATCCTTACAATGGCATTTGTGGAAAATTGTTGCTTATATGATTCCACTGACAGCAATATTGGAAAATGGATTTGATTCTTTCATTTGTGGTAGTGTCTAAATTTACCAAATCAGGAAAGTTCCTCATCGCCCAAGTTTCAATTGGACCGAAACTTGGAATCATGCAAGTTGAATAGTATGATGAATGAGAACTTTTAAGCATTGGAAAATCAAGACTAATTACTTGTTCACATGGATGTGTGAGTCAAGTGAAGGACTAAAGGGATCGAGTACACATTCTTGTGCACTGGTCATGTCCACCACAAAGCTCGTTAAGACTATTTGATTTACTAAAGTTTAGTAAATATGGTTATACTTACAAGTTTAAGTATAATTCTGAAACATTGGAAAAGTCTCAATGTATGGCAGAACGAATGGGAAGAATCAAATTAGGCAGAAAGATAAAAGTTTCTCAAATCTGAAAAGATGGGAGAGTACTTTAGTATCATGTTTGTGATCCTCTTAATGATTTAGAAATCATATCACAATTAGTCCTCTAAAGGTCATCTTAGTGCATTCTTATAACTAAGAAGAGGAGTCATGAATTGTTGAAATGGTTAGATCAGGAAGATGAGTCATACTTCGTTCCAAAACAATTCTTAGAGTCATACTCCAAGATTGTAACTTGAGTGACATATCTTAAAGAAAGGTTTAAAACACTTGTCAAATGTAAGAGTAAAAGTGTCCTACTCTTGTACATTTGAAATTGGTAAGTTGTGATGTTTTGGATAAAACAAAGACCAACTAAGGCCAATTGTGTGAAGTGTTTGTATTGATAAAGAATCTGCACTATCTCTTGAATATTTGGCAAGATAGTCTTATATGTCAAGAGGATAGTGGGAGTCTTAAAGATCCTAAAAAGAATTTCAAGAACTAATCAAGAATAAAACCTGAGTGCATACTTGGTGTATGGCAAATGATAGGAATTTGAAATTCTCACATTTTTCGAAAAGGATAGGAATTTGAAATCTAAACAGATTTCGATAAATGATAGGAATTTGAAATTCTCACATTTTTCGATAAGGATTTGGGAGTGTGAAATTAGAATCGTTGAAATTATGTTCAATTGGTTTATTTCACAAAGTAAGGATCATAGACAAACATAGAGTGCATACTTGGTGTATGGCAAAGCTATTGTTTAAGAAAAACATAGTGTACATGCTTGGAGCATGGGACAACTAGTGTTTTTAATTCAAGTATAAAGTTGATAAAACCGAAACAATGAATAATGAGTAATCAGTATGGTGATAAATAAAAGTGTTTATTTATATTCATAGGGTTTGATACCATATTTGATTCATTTATTCTTGTGTTTCAATTTGCATGTTTTGACTTCCAGAATAACTAAGTCGCTCTTCCTGAATGATTAAGTTATTCAAACCATCCACAGTCAGTCATATGTTGGAAGTAGATATGAATCAAGACTGTCATGGGTTGGTTTGTAGAGGTCCAAGTTGGTGGACAAAGTGGTGCTACAACACTCATGAGTGCTCATAAGTTCTGAGTATTGGATTCAACCCACGCTCATTTGAATCACTTCATGGATTTTATCACGAGTGATCATGAGACGATAATATCTTATATTCTTAAAACCTAGAGATATGAGTTGTTACTATGAGTTGGTTATACATTGATTGCACGAAAACGCATTGGTAACTCGATGTTATAAAACGTGCCTTTGTGTATGATTCAACAAGTAGTAGAACAAGCCATATGAGTCGAAGTTTATCCATTCCTTTTACCTTCGGGATAAAAGCAATATATGTGGGCCCCTCGATGATTTAGCGATGACACATGTGAGTGCTTGGCCAAGCTAGGACTGATTTGATTTGTTCAATCAGTCAGTCATCATAAATCGAAAATCGGGAAACAACAAATGGACAGAGAGAATGATTATAATCCATGTCTCAGTCCATATGATATCTAGAATGGAGGAATATATGATCCCTTATCTAATGGACAAGTCATTGACAAAGGCCAGAGTTCGTTGACAAGATCAGAGTTCGACAGCGGCTTTAAGAGCTACGATTGCCAGTTGGTTTTTGAAGTCATACTCAATAATAGTTTTAGACTTATCCAAGTGGGAGACTGTTGGATTAATGTCTAAGTCCATAACTGTATTTGGTATGTACTTGACCCGACCCGACATGGTCCATTTGGGTTGCACTTCACCGACACAATTTATATGGATAGTCTTTTGAGAATAGTATATTTATGATTTATATTAATATATTATAAGTTCTAATATATTAATATATAATCATATTATTTAATTAGTATTGATCAAGAATTAATTTATAATTAATTAAGTGATCAAAAGGAACTAATTAAATATGGACTCTTAGATATATATATGTGTAGTGGGCCAAGTTCATATAGGTTGGGCTAAGTCTTCATGGATAGTCCATATGGAGCTTTAACCCATGGATCCTAGGAAATGAAAGGTCATGGGTATTAGGGTTTAACCCTAATCCTCCACACTATATAAAGGGTCTTATGGTTCATGAAATTATGCTAGTGGCTAGTGTGGATACACTAAAGAGGGCAATAACCGATTTCATAGTGTGAGCCAAGTATCCATATTCTCTAAAGGCTTTCCAAGGTGTTTTGGTGATTTGTGATTCCACTTGAGGCTTCCACACTATTGGGGCTAAGCTCTTAAAGCTTGAAGACATCAAGCTACATCAAAAGGTATGTCATCTAACTAGAACTTTATAGTATAGGTGCTTCATAATATGCTAGTTAGGATGAAACCTTGGAATATTTAATATTTGCATGTATAATAGAGAAAACATAGATCCAAGGTTTATAGGGTTGCATGTACACCATAGGAGTGTTAGAATGCTCAAAACCTAACACATTGTACTATACAGGTAGTGTCTCCAGATCTTCATAGAAAATACCACTGCTCCTAACTCAAGATCATGTGTGGTGTAGTTGACTTTGTGTGTCTTTAGCTGTCTTGAGGCATTGGCGATGACCTTTCCTCGTTCCATCAGAACACAGCCAAGCCCTTGGATGGATTCATCGCAATAAACCACGAAATCTTCTATCCCTTCTGGGAGGGATAGTATCGGTGCGCTGCATAAGGATCGCTTTAGCGTTTGGAATGCTTTCTCTTGTTTCTCTTCCTAGTCGAAGGCCACGCCTTTCTCGGTTAATGTAGTAAGCGGTTTAGCGATCCTTGAGAAGTTCTGAATGAATCTGCGGTAATAGCCAGCGAGACCTAGAAATTGACGAATTTCTATAGGCGTCTTCAGTGCTGACCAGTTCTCAATGGCCTTGAGTTTGGAAGGGTCCACGTGAATTCCCTCTTCACAAACCACGTGACCCAAGAATTCGACTCTTCGAATCCAAAATTCGATCTTAAAGAACTTTGCGTAAAGCTTCTCTGATCGTAATGTTTCTAAGACCTGTCGTAGATGTTGACTATGCTCCTCCTTACTTCCAAAGTAGATAAGTATGTGATCGATGAACACAATGACGAACTGATCCAAGTAAGGACGGCACACCCTATTCATTAAGTCCATGAATACCGCGGGCACATTTGTCAATCTGAATGGCATCATTACAAACTCGTAGTGTCCATAACGAGTTCGGAAGGCTGTCTTGGGAACATCCTCCTCTAGCACTCGTAACTGGTGATACCCGGATCTCAGATCTATCTTTGAAAAGTAATTCGCCCCTTGCAGTTGTTCGAATAAGTCGTCTATGCGAGGCAGAGGGTAACGATTCTTGACGGTAAGTTTGTTCAGCTCTCTATTGTCACACCCCCAAACCAAGGATGGCGGAAACGTCCGGGGGTGGAGGACTTCATGTATAGTATCATAACAACAATTGTAATAGTAATTCAAGCAAACACAACCAACATATATATAATTTAAAAAGTTACATCATTGTATGAATTACATGTTTACGAATCAATTACAATATGTTGACAAAATATGAAATAGTAGACGCCTTAGCGTCCCATCCTCAAAAGCACTTGATTACCTGTTTAATGATTTCCTGAGAATACAAGTTGTTTGAAAAAGTGTCAACACAAAGGTTGGTGAGTTCATAAGCTTTTGTTTGGTATTATTAAAAGCCTTTCGTTTGTAAAAGTGGTATTTGTTTTAGAAAAAATCCAATATTTTCCTTAAAATGTATATGTAGTCTTAAATCCACAGACCGAAATGTACAAGTAACTTTTCTTACTTATAATAAATAATGTAAGTTTAAATCGACGTAAACTCATTTAATTTTAATGAAGTTCCCGTAAATTCCAATATTCATTAATACTTTGCGTGAGTTTATTATAACCTTTTCTTGTAAAAGTAGTGTTCGTTCCAGAAAATCCAATATTTTCCATAATGTGTAAATGTAGTCTTAAAACCCAAAGACCGAAATGTACAAGTAGTGTTCGTTCCTTATAGTAAAACAATGCAAGTTTAAATCGACATAAACTCGTTTGATTTTTGTGAAATCCCCGTAAATTCCAATATTCATTAATACTTTGCGTGAGTTTATTATAACCTTTTCTTGTAAAAGTAGTGTTCGTTCCAGAAAATCCAATATTTTCCTTAATGTGTAAATGTAGTCTTAAAACCCAAAGACCGAAATGTACAAGTAGTGTTCGTTCCTTATAGTAAAACAATACAAGTTTAAATCGACATAAACTCGTTTGATTTTTGTGAAATCCCCGTAAATTCTATGTTTGTTAATACCACATGTGAGTTATTATAACCATGCTATGACCTAGTTGGCCTGAAACGACGTTCTTCAGGCGTCGGAAATGTTATGACATTTGTCACCCCAGACCTATCGGTCTAACTGTTGCATGCAGTTTAGGTGTGGGTTTGTCAAACCCAATATAGATCTATACACAACTATCACGCTCTCCCTCAAGGAGACTCTGGTTACAATACAGGACTTAATGGTAATTTGAAGTAAATGTCTCACAAAGTCATTAACGAATTTACGTGTAGTGTAATGAAAACTTGGTACCGTATGGCCGTACCTTGCTTAATGAAAATATCCTTTGTATAAATGTACCCTTTTTAAATGTATGTGTTATGTAATGTTTCATAAAGTCATTAACGGAATTACGTGTTATGAAAACTTGGTACCGTATGGCCGTACCTTGCTAAATGAAAATATCCTTTGTATAAATGTACCCTTTTTAAATATATGTATTATGTAATGTATCATAAACTATACCTATTATAGTTTATCAACCAAGGGTAGTACGTTGTAATGTATGCAAACTATATTCAAAATAGTTTATTAAATGTTTGAATGTATCGGTTGTACTTTGATTATAATCACTTGTTATTCTTTATATTTTATATGTCCAAATCCATTTGTAAACTGATGTGTGTCTAAATATTAAGATAAAATGTCATATATTGCAATAACATATAATCACAAAAAGATATACACCTTGCTCAACATGTTACAAGGTGAAATGAAATTGACAGCAGCTTTTTGTTGAATACAGTTTCTGTTACTGTTCTTAGAAAATTTATAGAAAAATCATCAAAGCTCCAAATCCAAATCCGCAAATTCTGAGAGTTTGGAATATGAGTCTAGTTTGTTCGTAAATTTTATCATGATTTTTAGTGATCTCTAACAGAGGTGAAAATATTCATAATCACAGACTGGTCCGGGTTTGCCTCTGAAATGACAGGCAGTTTTGTAAAAATCACCATAAATTGTAGAAAAATCATATGGAGATGTGCAAGTAGCCATTTTAAATCTAAGAGTTTGAACTACTTGCACCTGGAACAGTTTTGAAAACTAAAATATTTAAGTTGACCAAAACAGTCCGTGATCGAAGTTCATCTTTTCTGATGTAATCTGATAGAAAAAGTTTAATTGTGTTCTTGATGATTTTACTTGTATTCCGCCCTTAAAACTTAAGGAAAACATGTAAATGTAGGGGTATGAACTCACCCTATGTGGTTTCAGTAGATGAAAGTAAGAGAGAGGAAGTGTTCAACCCAAGAACACTAAGAAGATGTCTTGATGATTCGAAAATCTAACACCGAATAAGATGGAATTTGTGTAAGATATCAATGATTTGAGTAGAATGGAGTGTAATAATTATATGAATGATGAAGATACTTACTAATTGAAGAAAGAAATCCCTGGAGAAAGCCTTGAAGTTCTTGAAGTTGAGAGAAAAGATGAGAGAATTTTGGAGAGTGTTCTTTGGTTGCTAAGTGTAGAATGAAAGAAGTTAATGAGAATGAGGAGAGATGACCAATTCTCCAGCTCTTAGAACGTGGGAAGAGCTGGAGATTGGGTGTAAAGGTCCACTAAGGTGACAAGGGGTAGTGGGAAAGAGTGGCTAATCATAGAGTGAGGTGGTGGTGGTTTGCTTTTGCCATAAATTAAGGAAAAGCAAATATTCCCTCAATAATTAGTTCAACCACTAATTCTTTTAATATATTTTTATAAAAACCCTGGAGATTTATATATTTTGGGGCCTTAGTTTATAAAATAAAGTTTTGGGTGAAAATCCCACGTTAAAATAATGAAAAACGGAGTTAAAACGAAGTCGTAGTCGAAAAACCGGTAAAAAGGGGCCGTCTGCGAGACCTCTCGCATGGGCTGTCTGAGAGGCTTCTCATGCGAGGCTTCTGTCCTGAGAGGCTTCTAATGAGAGGCTTCGGTCCTGAGAGGCTTCTCATGAGAGGCTTCGGTCCTGAGAGGCTTCGGTCCTGAGAGGCTTCTAATGAGAGGCTTCGGTCCTGAGAAGCTTCTAATGAGAGGCTTCGGTCCTGAGAGGCTTCTAATGAGAGGCTTCGGTCCTGAGAGGCTTCGGTCCTGAGAGGCTTCTCATGAGAGTTTTCGCTTCTAATAGGAGGGTTTTAGTTCCTTAAGGTTATTTTACCCGTTTTTACCCCGTTTCAAGTGGTTTTTGACCCGGTTAAGGGTCGAGATGACCCAAATGATTACAAAAAGTTAAAGTAACTTTTGAGAGAGATTCGGTAGAGATTTGGGAGAGATTTTAATAGAGAGAGATTGAGTGAAAGAGATTGAGAGAGGTTTCGTTTGTGATCTTTTTGAGTGTCCGGCTTCGCAACGCAAGGTCCATAAACCCCGTTAAACCGTGTTTTAGTGTCGTACACACTCCCGATGAGTGTGCAATAATGTTTTATCGTTTTGGTTCAATGTTTACTTAGGAAATTCAACACACGAACTTTCCAAATGATGTTTCTCTCATTAAGATATTGCATTGTACAGTAATTACATAGTGTAAACCCTAATATACAAGGGTTAATTGAGTCGATTGGTTTTGACTTGTTGACTTTGTTTGACTTTGACTTGACTCAATTTTGACGGTTGTCACATCATCCCCCCGTTAGAAGGAATTTCGTCCCGAAATTTGCATTTGACTGGGACATCAAGAGTTTGGGAAAAGATGTGGGTATTTTTGTTTCATTTGATCTTCGCGTTCCCAGGTGAACGCAGGCCCTCGTTTAGCGTTCCAATGGACCTTCACGATGGGAATACGAGTTTGTTTCGTTCGTTTGATTTCCCGATCCATGATTTTGACTGGTTCCTCCACGAAGTGGAGATTTTTGTTAACTTTGATTTCGTCGAGTGGTATTACGAGGGTCTCGTCGGATAGATTTTATCAATCATATTTTCGGGGTTAAAAAAAATAAAGTTTTATTAGTTACCTATAGCGACGACTTGTCGTCACCACAGGTTTAATCTATTACGATGACTTGTTGTCGCTATAGGTTTTTAACAAGAGCCAACGACATACCTATAGCGACACACAAGTCATAATTTGCATGTGTGAAGACTTGGAGTACTTTCTAACTGGTTCATGTGTGAAGACTTGGAGTACTTTCTAATGAAACTGTGCTACTGGGGAAATTGGAAACTGGTACGTAGCTTCAAAGTCAAGAATATGCAGTAGGCATGTGATGCATTAAATGCATGAGGCACACAAGTCATAATTTGCAGCAACATATCCGTATATGTGTGTGAATTGAAGAAGAAGGTTACGGCTCAAAGAATATATATATATATATATATATATATATATATATATATATATATATATATATATATATATATATATATATATATTCATTTTCTCTTCATTTGTTAGATACACAATAACCATAACATCATAGACTATATATATTCCATTTCATTTGTAATTTTCACTAGTTTATATTCCGCGAGTGTTACCGAAATCATTTATCAATTTTTTAGAAGTGCTTAACTTGTTTTGTTGCATTCCCAACAATTTGCTATTAATTACTTCTCCCACTTTACTTATATAAATCATCACATTCTTACCGCGACTTTTAACTTCTCCCTCACAAATGGATCCACCTGCAGATCATCAAAACCCCATAGATGACCTCGATTGGTTTCAGTACTTTGATCATCAAGATCTTTTCAGGTATATATAAACGTCACTTATTACACCATCTTACGCACATAAAAGTGATTTTGTCGACATTGATCAAAACATGGTTTGGATTTGTAGTGATTAAAAAGAGTCTTTCATCATGTTGGATTTGATTATCTTGAGTTTTTTTTTTTTTTTTTTTTTTTTTTTTTGCAGTGGAGACATGCTCAACCATCATGATTACGAGTTGTCGGAAAAATTGCCTGAAGTGCTCGATCAGAACGTTTCCACAATACTTAACAAAGATCAAAACATCATTTCTAGAAATGAGTTTCACGATCTTGATCCCCTTGAAGATATAAGCTTATGGGATTGTTGGGAGGATGGTAATTTACCATTGGTTAGTTTCAGTGAAGACTGTAAATCTGGTGGTGAGGCTACATGTAGTTCTAGTGCTGCCACCACTGTTCACAGTGGCCGGAAGGTGGCAAAGAGATTGAGACCATTGGAGTTTGAAGAGATAGAGAAGTACTTTGAGATGCCGATAATCATAGCAGCAAAGGAACTAGGGATAAGTTTAACAGTGTTGAAGAAAAGATGCAGAGAGCTAAACATAAACAGATGGCCTCATAGAAAACTTAAGAGCCTTCAATCCCTCATTGAAAATGCCAAGGTAAATTATGATAATAACCTTCTATACATTACTCATGCACTTGGTAACCAAAGTAGTTTTGGTATTTTCTAAAATTTTAATTGTTAGTTTCTTTATAACTAAACATAGGTCCTAGGCATATGCCACATCAAATCAATTGATTTACTACGATTTCCTGATTTATATTTATATAAACTTAACTCATTGTAAATTTTGTGAACTCACATGAAAAATATATTGCATCTACCTTTTAAAAAAAATTAGGAGTTGGGATTAAAGGAGGAGATAGAGACGTTAGAAGGGCACAAGAAGATGATGGAGAAATTGCCAGGTATGGAATTGACAGAAAGAAGAAAGAAGCTTAGGCAAGCTTGCTTCAAAGCTATTTATAAGAAGAGAGGACTTAACAATCCTTAGCCATTTTGTTATAATTAGTGGATTTTAATCTACATTGTATGTGTTTTTCTCTTGATAGTTTGATACCCTTTTTAGTTTCATTTTATGTATTTGTCTATTGATTTTTAATGCAGAAAATTTTGTATAATTTGGGTATTATAGTTTGTATTATGTATTTAGCCATATTCTAGATTGCCGACACGACTATGCCGATGACTCTATACCAGAGGTCTATATAAATAGACTTATGAATTTAGTAGGAATAACTTGATTATAATCTTGTGATTTGTTCCATGTCTGATCCATTCCTAAGATTCACTTGACATGCCCCCAGTTATGTGTAATTAAAATTTTATTAGACTGTTGATCCTAATGAGTCTACCCTAAGTCCACAACCAAACAAGGAACAGGTCCTAAGGCGGACTCACCATTTCTAGGTCAATCATTTCTTAATTACACATAACTTCGAGGTACACCTAAAGAATCTTAGAGTTACCAGTTGTAAATTGTTTGTAATACCAAGTAGTGAGATTCAATGAAATAAAATACATGCCTATTTCATTGATAAACCTTTTAGTAAATATCCTTACCATTTATATACACATGTATAATTTCGCACTTTAGTGAACTATTCTTGGTGTTTCTGTTAACGTCTTCGAGACGGAGTTATGGTAGTGGGTAGAAGTAGGTTTTGTACGGGCGTTAAAATTTACACATCATGTTGCTCGTGCGAGAATAGGGGTAGAAGAGATAATTAATAGACGCCTAATCCTATAATTACTTATAGGGGTGATCCTTATAAATTACGTCTATAATCACGTAGTGCATATCAGTTATACATAATTTTGAGATAGAATAGACTTTCGAATAAATGACTCTACTCTAAGTCCACAACCAAACAAGGAACAGGAAGTAGAGCAATAGTCATAGATTCTGAGTCTATAATATCTTTAATTATGTATAACCTTGGCGTATGCACTCAGTTATCATAGGCCTACTAATAGAGGTCTTTAGTTTTCGCATAAGCTGGTTATAGTATCACCAAATACTCCTATAGTATTTTTAGGTGTTTAGATTCGATTCTTAAAGTATTCCCTGTAGGGTGTAGTTAGGTTGTTAGATTTGTTGCCCATTATGACTATCCCCCAGTATATGCAAGTCACTCCTCGGACAGATATAGTTGATCAGGCTATATCCTTCCCAGACTTTATTTACATATACCAAGGCATACCCATAATGTACAACTCCTCTTCTTTTACTTTATGTTCTTCTAGTTATGACACTATGTGAGCATGTATGCATGTATTTATACTTTTAATAAGAAACCATTCATTTTCTAAAAGTATATTTATTTGAAAAATGCACAAATCAGAGACTATTAGTCCCAATTGTGTTTATAGTTTGTATATCTTATGTGGTTTGATATACTTAATTCACTATAAACTGTGCTCTGATACCAATCTGTCACACCCCCAAACCAAGGATGGCGGAAACGTCCGGGGGTGGAGGACTTCATGTATAGTATCATAACAAAAATTGTAATAGTAATTCAAGCAAACACAACCAACATATATATAATTTAAAAAGTTACATCATTGTATGAATTACATGTTTACGAATCAATTACAATATGTTGACAAAATATGAAATAGTAGACGCCTTAGCGTCCCATCCTCAAAAGCACTTGATTACCTGTTTAATGATTTCCTGAGAATACAAGTTGTTTGAAAAAGTGTCAACACAAAGGTTGGTGAGTTCATAAGCTTTTGTTTGGTATTATTAAAAGCCTTTCATTTGTAAAAGTGGTATTTGTTTTAGAAAAAATCCAATATTTTCCTTAAAATGTATATGTAGTCTTAAATCCACAGACCGAAATGTACAAGTAACTTTTCTTACTTATAATAAATAATGTAAGTTTAAATCGACGTAAACTCATTTAATTTTAATGAAGTTCCCGTAATTCCAATATTCATTAATACTTTGCGTGAGTTTATTATAACCTTTTCTTGTAAAAGTAGTGTTCGTTCCAGAAAATCCAATATTTTCCTTAATGTGTAAATGTAGTCTTAAAACCCAAAGACCGAAATGTACAAGTAGTGTTCGTTCCTCATAGTAAAACAATGCAAGTTTAAATCGACATAAACTCGTTTGATTTTTGTGAAATCCCCGTAAATTTCAATATTCATTAATACTTTGCGTGAGTTTATTATAACCTTTTCTTGTAAAAGTAGTGTTCGTTCCAGAAAATCCAATATTTTCCTTAATGTGTAAATGTAGTCTTAAAACCCAAAGACCGAAATGTACAAGTAGTGTTCGTTCCTTATAGTAAAACAATACAAGTTTAAATCGACATAAACTCGTTTGATTTTTGTGAAATCCCCGTAAATTCTATGTTTGTTAATACCACATGTGAGTTATTATAACCATGCTATGACCTAGTTGGCCTGAAACGACGTTCTTCAGGCGTCAGAAATGTTATGACATTTGTCACCCCAGACCTATCGGTCTAACTGTTGCATGCAGTTTAGGTGTGGGTTTGTCAAACCCAATATAGATCTATACACAACTATCATGCTCTCCCTCAAGGAGACTCTGGTTACAATACAGGACTTAATGGTAATTTGAAGTAAATGTCTCACAAAGTCATTAACGAATTTACGTGTAGTGTAATGAAAAGTTGGTACCGTATGGCCGTACCTTGCTTAATGAAAATATCCTTTGTATAAATGTACCCTTTTTAAATGTATGTGTTATGTAATGTTTCATAAAGTCATTAACGGAATTACGTGTTATGAAAACTTGGTACCGTATGGCCGTACCTTGCTAAATGAAAATATCCTTTGTATAAATGTACCATTTTTAAATGTATGTATTATGTAATGTATCATAAACTATACCTATTATAGTTTATCAACCAAGGGTAGTACGTTGTAATGTATGCAAACTATATTCAAAATAGTGTATTAAATGTTTGAATGTATCGGTTGTACTTTGATTATAATCACTTGTTATTCTTTATATTTTATATGTCCAAATCCATTTGTAAACTGATGTGTGTCTAAATATTAAGATAAAATGTCATATATTGCAATAACATATAATCACAAAAAGATATACACCTTGCTCAACATGTTACAAGGTGAAATGAAATTGACAGCAGCTTTTTGTTGAATACAGTTTCTGTTACTGTTCTTAGAAAATTTATAGAAAAATCATCAAAGCTCCAAATCCAAATCCGCAAATTCTGAGAGTTTGGAATATGAGTCTAGTTTGTTCGTAAATGTTATCATGATTTTTAGTGATCTCTAACAGAGGTGAAAATATTCTTAATCACAGACTGGTCCGGGTTTGCCTCTGAAATGACAGGCAGTTTTGTAAAAATCACCATAAATTGTAGAAAAATCATATGGAGATGTACAAGTAGCCATTTTAAAGCTAAGAGTTTGAAATACTTGCACCTGGAACAGTTTTGAAAACTAAAATATTTAAGTTGACCAAAACAGTCCGTGATCGAAGTTCATCTTTTCTGATGTAATCTGATAGAAAAAGTTTAATTGTGTTCTTGATGATTTTACTTGTATTCCGCCCTTAAAACTTAAGGAAAACATGTAAATGTAGGGGTATGAACTCACCCTATGTGGTTTCAGTAGATGAAAGTAAGAGAGAGGAAGTGTTCAACCCAAGAACACTAAGAAGATGTCTTGATGATTCGAGAATCTAACACCGAATAAGATGGAATTTGTGTAAGATATCAATGATTTGAGTAGAATGGAGTGTAATAATTATATGAATGATGAAGATACTTACTAATTGAAGAAAGAAATCCCTGGAGAAAGCCTTGAAGTTCTTGAAGTTGAGAGAAAAGATGAGAGAATTTTGGAGAGTGTTCTTTGGTTGCTAAGTGTAGAATGAAAGAAGTTAATGAGAATGAGGAGAGATGACCAATTCTCCAGCTCTTAGAACGTGGGAAGAGCTGGAGATTGGGTGTAAAGGTCCACTAAGGTGACAAGGGGTAGTGGGAAAGAGTGGCTAATCATAGAGTGAGGTGGTGGTGGTTTGCTTTTGCCATAAATTAAGGAAAAGCAAATATTCCCTCAATAATTAGTTCAACCACTAATTCTTTTAATATATTTTTATAAAAACCCTGGAGATTTATATATTTTGGGGCCTTAGTTTATAAAATAAAGTTTTGGGTGAAAATCCCACGTTAAAATAATGAAAAACGGAGTTAAAACGAAGTCGTAGTCGAAAAACCGGTAAAAAGGGGCCGTCTGCGAGACCTCTCGCATGGGCTGTCTGAGAGGCTTCTCATGCGAGGCTTCTGTCCTGAGAGGCTTCTAATGAGAGGCTTCGGTCCTGAGAGGCTTCTCATGAGAGGCTTCGGTCCTGAGAGGCTTCGGTCCTGAGAGGCTTCTAATGAGAGGCTTCGGTCCTGAGAAGCTTCTAATGAGAGGCTTCGGTCCTGAGAGGCTTCGGTCCTGAGAGGCTTCTAATGAGAGGCTTCGGTCCTGAGAGGCTTCTCATGAGAGTTTTCGCTTCTAATAGGAGGGTTTTAGTTCCTTAAGGTTATTTTACCCGTTTTTACCCCGTTTCAAGTGGTTTTTGACCCGGTTAAGGGTCGAGATGACCCAAATGATTACAAAAAGTTAAAGTAACTTTTGAGAGAGATTCGGTAGAGATTTGGGAGAGATTTTAATAGAGAGAGATTGAGTGAAAGAGATTGAGAGAGGTTTCGTTTGTGATCTTTTTGAGTGTCCGGCTTCGCAACGCAAGGTCCATAAACCCCGTTAAACCGTGTTTTAGTGTCGTACACACTCCCGATGAGTGTGCAATAATGTTTTATCGTTTTGGTTCAATGTTTACTTAGGAAATTCAACACACGAACTTTCCAAATGATGTTTCTCTCATTAAGATATTGCATTGTACAGTAATTACATAGTGTAAACCCTAATATACAAGGGTTAATTGAGTCGATTGGTTTTGACTTGTTGACTTTGTTTGACTTTGACTTGACTCAATTTTCAGCTGGTGCTAGAAAATAGGGCGATTTGGCTACTAGGGTAGCCCCTGGAGTTAAGTCGATTCTAAACTCGACTTGACGATGCGGAGGTAATCCTAGTAGTTCTTCTGGAAAGATGTCGGGAAAGTCGCGTACTTCTGGGATGTTCTTTATGTCTTTCGTCACTTGGCTCGTATCTACAACATGAGCAAGGAATGCATGACATTCCTTTCGTAAGTACTTCTGGGCATGTATACTAGAGATGATACGAAGGTTCGTGTTGGGTTTGTCGACGTAGATCACTAAGGTTTCGCTAGACGGTAGATTAAGGCGAACGACCTTCTCATAACACATGATGTCGGCACGATGAAGACTCAACCAATCCATACTTTTAATTGAGACCGACATGAGGTCGATTGGTAATGAATGGCTATCTAGAGTTAGAGTACATCCTATGTATAAATAGCTAGTGCTCTCTGTCTTTCCGTTAGCCATTTCTACAGTGAATGGTTCCTTTAGTGCACGTAATTGTTGTTTAAGTAAGTGAGCAAATTTCTGGTTCACGAAACTCCTCTCTGCTCCACTATCAAACGATATGCATGAATATGAGTTATCAAGGAGAAACGTACCAGTGACCACTGTAGGGTAGGCTAGTACTTCCTCGTGGCCTATAGCCAAAACTCTTCCCACTCCGCCGGCATTCCCTGCCTTCGGGCAGTTCCTTTTGTAGTGGCCTACCTCGCCACATCCGTAGCAAGCCTGGCCCACACCAACGACGGGGACTTGGTTGATTGGCCTTGCCGGAGATTTGCAGAAACGGGCAGTGTGCCCTTTCTTGTTGCAGTTGGCGCACTGCATTTCCCGACAGGGTCCAGTGTGGTGGAAGCTGCACTTGTTGCACTTTGGCAAACTCCCAGCATACTGCTTCATCAGCGCAGTAGCAGTATGTGTTATCGCAGCATGAAGAGCCACGACCTGCTACTTTTTGGCAGAGTTCTGCGCCGCATTTTTCTTCTTGTTATCCTAGAACTTCCGCTTGTTGTCAGCGACTTTGGATGGTTCTGAGATTGCTAGGGTTGTTGTTGTTGTCGGGGAACAGACTCCATGATCAATGAGCCATTGTGCCAATCGCTTGGCACTATCGAAAGTAGTGGGGTTTGAGGCTAAAACATTCCCCTGAAATGGAGGCACCAGCCCCCAGATATACCTCTCTAATTTCTTTCCCTCTGTAGGGACCATTCCCGGACATAGTGCCACCAGATCGCTGAATCTGGCAGTATAGGCCACTATGTCGGAGCCCTTCATGGTTAGGCTCCATAGTTCCTATTCAAGTTTCTGAACTTCGCCCCTCGGGCAGTACTCTTCGATCATGAGCTCCTTCAGAGCTTTCCCAGCCCATAGCATTTGCCACTATTAGATTTAGTGACTTGACATGGCTATTCCACCACGTCAGGGCTCGGTCCATGAAGGTGCAGGCAGCAAATTTAACTTTGCTCCCTTCCGGACAGGAACAGATCTCGAAGATTGATTCCGTTTTCTCGAACCATTACGAGAAGGTAATGATTCCGCCAGTCCCGTTAAATGTCTGGGGCCTGCAGTTGGTGAAATCCTTATACAAGCACTCTCTAGAGTGCACTGGAGCATCACCATGAGTGGAATGAATTGTCGTTCCACTTCCACTGGTACCACTAGCACTAAATTGGGCTAAGGCTGCCGAAACAGCCGCAACCACTGCATCATGGATTGCTGCCGGATTGTATTGCGGAGGAGGAGGTGGTTGAGTAGGAGGTATCGGTGGATTGCGTCTCGGTGTTCGGCGTGGAGGCATATTTCAACTAAAAGTTTAAAAAGATGAAGATGATAGTAAGAATCAATTGTGAGTACAATGAGAGTGATCCATGGACTAACTCTCCATAGCCCAAGAAAACAAATGAGAGTATGATTGAAATAGAGATCTAACAGTAGAATAATGAAAGCATTTGGATAAAGATTTCCCAAAGACTACGTGTATGTCAATAATATTGGCATTAATGATGTAACAAATTCGGGAAAAATGACCTAGTAGTAGGTCATACATCAAACCAAAACAAGAAAATTTTGAGAGTAGATAGACCTAACAACTGAAAGTTCAAGGTCTTCAGAATAAGCGGGAAATTAGAACTAGTGTCTATACATAGACCTAAATATATCCAAAAGACAAAGTAGAGTAGACTCTACTTGCAAAGAGAACCGCTCGGATGAGCCTTTGATTCTGCCTGATGACGTTCCATGTCCAACATACGCCTTTCGAACGATGCCTGGCGTGCTCGAAGTTTTCTGACTTCAGCTTGGGTTGTAGTAAGCTCTCTCTGAAGGGACGCATTGTGATCCAGAGTTCTTCCATGAGCAGCTTGCAGATGACGAATGCGGACTGTATTTACTCCCGCATCGGCATCAACTTCCATGATTCTGTTGATGGCTGCCCTACCTTGTTCATCGTTTCTAGCAACCCTACGAACCAGAATAGGCAGGACTCTGTCTGCTGAGCCTCCCTCGCTCAGATTGTAAAAGCTTCTGTCTCCGTTGTATGGTATGGGTTGACCCTGTTCTTGACTCCATATTCCCAAGTTCTCAGCCCACAGAGGCGTCAGGCCTTGAAAAGCCGAACGAGGGTTAGGACTCAGGATTGGAGCTACCAGGGGTAGATCATTAACTTCAGGCTCGGAGTCAGAATCCTCCGGAAAGTTCTCTGCAAAGTCATCATCTAATGGAATTGCATAATTCTCTTCAGGCTCAGCATCGAGCCATCCTCCATTGCCTTGGTTGGGAAAGTACGGGTCGCGTTGGGGATGAAATCCAGCCATGTTATCTATGTGAGAATAGGGGTAAAAGAAATAATTAATAGACATACTAATTAAGATAATTATAATATGATCCTTACCAGTTACTCCAACATTTGCGTAGTGCATACCAGCCATATGTACCCAATATAGGATAGACCTTTGAATAAGTGATCTTAACTCTAAGTCCACAACCAAACAAGGAACAGGAAGTAAAGCAAAGATCATAGATTCTAAGTCTATGACACCTTAGTCACATATAACCGCAGCGTATCCACTCAGCAACTATTGACATACTAATAAAGACCTTTTTAGTTTGCACATAAGTAATTATAGTAACACAAAATACTCCTATAGTATTTTAAGTTTATGTTCTGTTCTAATGTTTTCATTGTAGTAGTGTTGGTAAGGTTTTAGACTTGCTGCAACACCACAACCATTCCTTGGCACATGCTAATCACTTCTCGGAAAGATATAGTTGATCAGGCTATATCACTCCCAGATCTGATTATATGTCCCTAAGCCTGCTTGTGCTGTCCAACAACCGCAATACTTTTGTTTTGTCCTAGTGACACTGATTTTAGTATGAATGCAGGTATGTATACTTCGGTTAAATATTTTATTATTTAAAAGTATAAACTCTTGGTCAGAGTATTTTAATCCCGATGTGTTTATAGTTGTATATATTTTATGGGCTGATATACTCGATTCACTATTAACCTGGCTCTGATACCAATCTGTCGCACCCCCAAACCAGAACAGCGGAAACGTTCGGGGGCGGAGGACATCATGTACAGTATCATATCAACGCATAATAGTAAACAAGCAACAACATCATCCATGGCATTAATAATTTAATTTAATAAAAGTGTGTTCTGTGTATAGTTTGAAAGACACCAAAATATGAATCAAAATAAAAGACGAGTCTTGAATGTGCTCCGTTTTCTCAAAACCTGGTCCAGTGTACCTGTCTACTAGTGACCTGAGAATACAAGTTATTTTGAAAGAGTAGATCAGCATTTAATCTGGTGAGTTCATAAGTATTTAGTGTCAGATGTTGTATATGTTTGTAAATGTTTGTTTGTAAATATTTGTTTGTAAAAGTTTGTTTGTAAATGTTTGTACCTCCTAGAAAATCCTATATTGTCTACTTTAACTGAAATGTATCCTTCTACCAAGTCACGACTGTTCTGTATGTTTATTCTTTTGTAAAAGTGAGTGTTTTCCCAAAGACTGACTATCATTTACCAAAAATATAGTTTACATTACCGTTTATGTGAGAAGATCACAATTTGAATGTAATGGGAAAATAATAAAGATGTACTTGTAGTTATTTGTATATAGCAACTCACGTTGTACTAACTACCTTAAAACAGTTGTTTTAATTAAGGTAAAATGTGATATAGTTGTAACCATACTTGATTGACAAATAAAACATGATGTTCGAAGACATCGAAATGGTATGACATTCGTCACCCGTAGACCTGCAGGTCCCACTGTAGCTAGCAGCAAGGTGTAGGATGGTCAATCCCGTATAGATCTATACCGAAATAAACGCTCTCCCTCCAGGAGACTCTGATTACAAAACGTGACACAGTAGTATATTGCCCTGCCATGAAGTAGTGGCTCACATTAATGTTATAGTGTTCTTGTATTTGTATAGTGTGTTCTCTTTGTTCTAGTGTATTGTATGTTCTCTTTGTATAATGTAGTGTATGTTCTATTTGTTTCTCATTATAGTATGTACTTTCTGTTTCTCATCATAGTATGTTTTTTCTGTTTCTCATTATAGTAAGTTTGAACTGACTCACGTATGTTTCATTGTACTAGAAATAGTGAGTAGTGATCCTCTAAACTATACCTATTATAGTTTACTAGTAATGTTGTTTGAGTGACTGAGTATGTTTGTACACCTTTGCTACCCAAAGGTGTTGAACTGATGTAAGAACTTTTATATCTATACATATATACATAATATATAACTAAGATTCAAATGACCCTCGGACAAACAACCGGATACCCTAAGTCCAAAACCAAACAAGGAACAGGAAATAAAGTGAGTTATCAGTCCTAAGCCCTTTCAACCTTACTTATATAACTATATCTATATAGACATGATTTTGACAATATATAAGTTTAGAAGAGTTTGATAAAGAGTTTAGCATATAAAAGGGTTTTAAACATAAAATGGAATTTTAACCATTTGAATGGTTACAGATGACTTGATATCAGTTTATAAAGGTTTTCAAATCGTTTGTTTGATAAGACTGTTTTGAAGTATAAGAAATTCACTTGTTTGATCATTATTAATCACATGTGATTGATATAATAACTATAATGTTCTACATGTATTCTCCCCCATAAAAGCATTTAAAATCATTTAAAAGATAAGTTAAGGGGTATGAACTCACCTGTAGTGAGTGACTCGAATGTAAGATCGATTTAGGATGTTAAAAGATAAGTCAAGTGAAGCCTCGAGCATAAGCGGATCCTATTAAGCATATAATGACACATATATGTATATAATTAGTGTATATAACAACTAATCATGATATGGAACCACCTTAAGGACTAAGGAACACTTAGGATGAAGTGTTACAATCATATGTAATTGATTAAAGGGAGTTTACGGCCAAAGGAAAGTGTGTTCACGGCCACACTTGAGTTTACGGCCATTGAAGATGTGTTTACGGACCAAGGAGATTAGTTTACGGGCATGGGAGATTGCATGGTCGTAAACACTCCAAAATGATGCACTTTGGGTCTTGTTTCAAGCTTAAAGGGTATTGGTCTTATGAGGATACAAGAGCTTCTAGTAATTATCAAGATGATAGAAGAAATACTCACCCTTGGAAGGCTTTAGGGTGTTCCAGGCCCAAGAACAAGTGTGTGTTCTTGGTGTTCTTGAAGATCTAACCCAAAAGAGGTTATTTCATGGATGAAATCAAGGGACTTTACTAGATTATGAAAGGTATCAACTAATCAACAGAAGAATCACTTACAAATTTGTTGGGAAATCGAAGTGATCTTGATGATACTTGAGAGAGAAATGAGAGTTCTTGAGTTGAAAGTGTAAGTAGTGAAGAATAATGAAGGGATATCTATCCTAAGGAAGGAGTTCACGACCAACATAGAGATTACGGCCGTAATCTCTAGTTTACGACCGTAAACTCCATGTGTTGGAGTTTTCCGGCTTGAATGATGCACACTGAACTCTAGAAGATACTTCCTAACGCCCAATCCTTGAATGTACTAGTCTTAGAACACTAAAACACACCCTAAACAATGCTAAAAGATAGTATATACATGTCTGACTTTGATTGAATTGAATGACTGTACAAGATAGAAATTTCGGGTTGTCACACCGGTAGGGTTTGAGCCGGAAGCTGCATTGTTGGAAAACATCTGAAAAGAAGAAAGACAAGTTTAGATTAGATATAGAATCCTTAATAAGACACCCAAATGTAATATTAAGGCAAGGACCCCACACAAATATTTTATAACTTAGAAGAGGGATGTCGTAATCCAAGCTATAAAATATTTGAAGGTGGGTGAATGACGATTCACCAATTTCCACCACGAAAACGAAATGTATTACTAGGCTTTAATTGGTTTTGAAACTCCTAGATTCTTTTGAGATTCATTGAAATTTTCAATGGCATGTTTCATTCTCGATTGTGCCCTTCAAGTTTTGTGACTGGGATGTCGAGGATCACAAAACAAGGTGTGAATAATCATGCAAATTAACTTGGTACTCTTAATTTTATCACCTAATCCATGTGCCGGTTAACCACACACGCTCCACCGATCTATGATAAACCTTATGCTACCCTTTGCCAACCTTGTTAAATCCAAGTTAGTGTGCCGGTTAACCACACACGCTCCACTAACGACTTAAGCAAGGTGCAAAGTGTAATTTCATGGGTTAGCACCAAATTCACATTTTCCTAAAGTAACTAGGATTGGGAATTTATAAAACATTTAGTTACTTTATAATAATCATCATACTTTTAATGAGAGTTAATGTCATTGTCCTACCCATTCGGCTAACGACCCTCCATCAGTCAAGGAAGCGGTGGGTGAGAGTGGACACCTATTAAGCTGCCATTTTATAGACAACAACCTTATACCCCCTTATAGACCGGCTTCGTGAATGAGGCCTACTAACGGTAAAACGACTTGATTTTATATATATATATATATATATATATATATATATATATATATATATATATATATTAATTTATAATACTATAAAGTATAAGGGGTGAATTTTAACTTTTAAAATTCTAGGGGTTCGAACTAAAGTTTTCTAAAGTGACTTTACATGTTCCAAAACTTGAGGGCAAGTTTTGTAACTTTCAAAAATTTTCAACTTCATAACTTATGAGTTAATGGTTTATTAAAATGAAGACTCTTCATTTTATGTAACCTATGAGTTTTTTAATGGACTTTAAAAGAAAAGACTTTTGGTAATCCATAAATTTAGGACAAATTATGGACTCCATTAAAAACATTTAGATCAAGAATTAAACTAACAAACAATTTGCAAATAATTCCTATGATCTACCAAACTCGTAAGTGTATGAACATTCATATCAACAATTTCAAGAATCATATAAACACATATAAAACTTGAAATTTTGATAATAACCATTGAAAATGGATTAGCATAATCATTACATCACCAAAAACAGGTTTTACAAGTCCAAAACAATTTAGGGTAATGATTCTAGTCCATTTCCAGCAGCAAAACTCGAAAATCTGCACACAGGGCCTCCTACTCGTCGAGTGCAAGAACCTACTCGACGAGTAGGATGCATTTAAACTTGGACTCGTCGAGTCCCCCCATGGACTTGGCGAGTCCACTGCACAGTGAACAGAAAAATCGATTATTTTTCAAGCAGATTGCATCAAATATCAAGAAAACAAGCCTAGGCTCTGATACCACTGATGGGATTTGAGCATTCTAACACTCCTATGTGTACATGCAACCCTAGAAACCTTGGATCTATGTTTCACTAACATACATGCAAATTTGATTTTTCCAAGGTTATTATCCTAACTAGCATGGCATGGGGTACTTGTAATATAGAAGCTAGTAGAATAACATACCTTTCTTGTTACTTGAATTCCTTAAGAACTTTGTGAGCCTAGCACCCCAAATGTGATGCCTCAAATGTTTCACACAACACCAAAACTCTTGGAATAACTTAAGAGAAGCACACTATCATTCAAAATCGGCTAGCCCTCCTTGTTCTTATCTATGTGCCGATTTTGCTAGCATCTGGGGTCTTTATATAGTGTGTCACAAGTAGGGTTACACCATGTAAACCCTAATTGACATGGCTTTTCATTTCCTCCATGATCCATGGGTTTTAACCTCCATGGAGCATCCATGGAACACCCTATGGGTTTTAGCCCAATCCAATAAACCATGGATCATAAGCCCACTATATAAGAATGGATGATTTACACAATCAACCCCATATATTTACTTAGTCTCTTTTTTATCACAAAATTAATTCCAAATTAATTCTTGATCAATACTAATTAAATAATATGATTTCATATTAATATATTATAACTTATAATATATTAACAAATCATAAGTGTCCTTTTTCTCATTTTGTCTATCCAATTATCATGATGCCATGCAACCCAAATGGACCATGCCAAACCGGGTCAAGTACATACCATAAATAGTTATGGACTTAGACACCTTATCCAACAAATCACTGATAGAACATTATGAAAGTCAGGATAGAATGTGTTTAGAATAAAGACATATCTTGTTCAATATATCTCCTAACTCTTGACTACTATAGATGACTTATCGTCACTTCCTCTTAAATCTTTTTAGAAAAAGATGTCGCCACGTAGATCAAGAAGACGATCCAACAACACTCCACCAACCCCACCACCGCCACCACCTCCTCAGTATGATCCTATTGTTTTCCAAGCAGTAGTAACGGCTACAGTGGCAGCCGTCATGTCGCAAATCAATGTTAGTGGAACTAGTGGGGCGGGTAGTGGTGGAAACCCTTCTAATCACTGAGAAATCCATGGACACCCGAGGGAGTGTTCATACAAAGATTTCACGAACGCCAAAGCTAGATCTTTTGATGGCACTGGAGGTGTCATTTCCATCACGTGCTAGTTTGAGAAGACTGAATCAGTGTTCCAAATTTGTGCGTGCCTGGAAGCTAGCAAAGTGAAATTTACAACATTCACTTTCATGGAGAGAGCCATTTCTTGGTGGAATGGCTATGTCAAGTCATTAACTCTCCCGGTAGCCAATGCCATGATCTGGGAAGACTTAAAAGTTCTAATGCTGGTAGAATATTATCCCAGAGGCGAGATACAAAAGCTAGAGCAAGAGCTATAGAGTCTAACGATGAAGGACTCCGATATTGCTGCTTATACTGCCACATTCAGTGAGCTGGCTCTTCTATGTCTCGGGATGGTCACCCCGGAGAGTAAGAAAGTGGAAAGGTACATCTGGGGATTAACTTTCCCGACCCAAGGAAACGTTATAGCTGCCAATCCATTTACTTTCAACAGTGCCAAGCGTCTGGCACAGATACTAGTGGATCATGGAGTTCGTCAAGGCTCCATGACAGCCATTCCTGAGCAACCCAATGAAGGTGGCAGCAAAAAGAAGTTCTGGAACAAACGAAAGGTCCAATCTTCGCAAGAGTCCTCAAAGAAATAGCAAACAGTGGTAGTTCACGCTGCTACCATTCCTGTTGTTGTTCCTGTTGCTCCAACACCTCCCAACCGATATGCTGGTAACCTACCAAAGTGCAGCAAATGCAACTTCCACCACCACGGACCTTGCCGAGAATTGCAATGCACTAACTGCAACAGGAAGGGACATAGTGCCCATTTCTATAAGGCACTGACACAAACAAATGCCCAGGCCCCCAGAACTGGAGTAAGCCAGGCCAGCTATGGGTGTGGTGAAACAGGGCATTACAAGAGGGATTGCTCGAAAGTAAGGAATGTTGGCAGTATAGGATGAGTACTAACAATGGGACAGGAGGAGGCAGTAGCAGATCCCACGATAGTCATGGGTATTTTCGTTCTCGATAACTCTTATACATGCATACTCTTCGATAGTGGTGCGGAGAGGAGTTTCATTAGCCATAAATTTAAACACCTACTCAAACAAAAACCACAAACACTAAACGATACATTCACTGTCAAGATGGCAAATGGGAAAATAGAGAACACTAACGACATATTCATATGTTGTACCTCACTCTAAACGGCCATTCTTTTCAAATCGACCTTATGCCGGTCTCCATAAAAAGCTTTGACATCATCTTCGTCATGAATTGGTTAAGTCCTCACCGTTCGGATATCCTATGTTTCGAGAAAGCCATTCACCTTAATCTGCCAAGTGGCGAAACCCTCGTTATCTACGGCGACAAACCTAGTACAAACCTTCGCATCATCTCTTGCGTCAAAGCCAAAAAATACATGTGTAAGTAATACTACGCATTCATAGCACACGTAGTGAAGGAAAAATAGGAAGTAAAAGACATCGACAACATTCCTGAAGTCTGTAATTTTCCCGACATGTTCCCGAAGATCTTCTAGGAGTTACTCCTGAATGCCAAGTCGAGTTCTGAATCGACTTGATCCCTGGAGCTACCCCCGTAGCCAAATCCTTGTATCGCCTTGCACCAGCAGAGATGCAGGAACTATCCAGCCAACTAAACGAACTGCTCAGTAAAGGATTCATTAGACCGAGCTTCTCACCATAGGGAGCACCGATCATATTCGTGAAGAAGAAGGATGGATCGTTCCGCATGTGCATAGATTACCACGAACTAAACAAGCTTACCATTAAGAACATATACCCTCTACCGCGAATAGACGACCTCTTCCATCATCTCCAAGGAGCCAGTTACTTTTCAAACATCGACCTAGGATCGGGGTATCACGAATTATGAGTCCATGAGAATGATGTTCCCAAAACAGCATTCTGAACTCGTTATGGTCACTACAAGTTTGTAGTGATCCCCTTCGGTCTAAAAAATGCACCCGCAGTATTCATGGATTAAATTAATTGGGTATGACGGCCATTCCTAGACAAATTCGTGACAGTATTCATAGATGATATACTCATCTATTCACGAAGTAAGGAAGAACATAGCCAGCACATGAGACAAGTTCTAGAAACATTAAACGCTGAGAAGCTATATGCGAAGTTCTCAAAGGGCTAGTTCTGGATTAGGAATGTGAATTTCCTTGGTCATGTGGTCAGTGAGGAAGGGATTCATGTAGATCCCTCCAAAATCAAAGCTATCTAAAACTGTACGACCCCTAGAACGCAAATAGAGATTCGCCAATTTGTAGGCCTCGCTGGCTATTACAGAAAACTTTTAGTTGGGGAGAGAAACAAGACACTGCATTCCAAATGCTGAAGCAAGCCCTATGCAGCGCACCTATCTTGTCCCCTCCGGAAGAAACAGAAGACTTCATAGTATACTGCAATAAATCAAATCAGGTACTAGGCTGTGTACTAATGCAAAGAGGAAAGGTTATTGACTATGCCTCGAGACAGCTAAAGACACATGAGGCCAACTACACCACGCATGACCTTGAGTTGGGAGTTGTAGTGTTTTCTCCGAAGATCTGGAGGCACTGCCTTTACAGTACCAAGTGCACCATGTTCACTGACCACAAAATCCTTCATCACATCTTCGAGCATAAAGAACTTAACATGACACAGCGATGATGGGTAGAGCTACTCAATGATTACGAATGTGAAATTCGTTATCATCCCGGAAAAGCCAATGTAGTAGGAGATGCCCTTAGTCGAAAGGAGTACTCAGGTAGTAGAGTGAAAGCACTAACCATGACAATCCATTCTCATCTGTCCACACAGATCAAGGAGGCCCAGCTAGAAGCCTTGCATCCGGATAATGTGGTAGATGAAGCATTAAGAGGAATGGAGAAGAACTTAGAATTCAAGGGTGACTGAGTTCGTTACTTCATGAATCGGATCTGGACACCGAATTTTGGTGGCTACAGAGATGTTGTCATGAACGAAGCCCACAAAACTCGATAATCCGTTCATCCAGGTTCATATAAGATGTATCTGGATCTCAAGAAACTCTATTGGTAGCCGAACATGAAAGCCGAGATTGCTACGTATGTGGGCAAGTGCCTAACTTGCGAGAAAGTCAAGGTAGAATACCATAAGTCCTCAGGTTTACTACAACAACCAGAGATACCTGAGTGGAAGTGGGAGCGGATCACAATGGATTTCATAACCAAATTGCCCAAAACCATGGATGGTCATGACACCATTTGGGTAATCGTCGATAGATTAACCAAATCTGCTCACTTCCTACCAACAAAGGAAATAGACAAGATGGAGATATTGACCATAACTTACATTAGAGAGATAGTACGAATGCATGGTGTGCCAATATCTATTATCTCGGATAGAGACAGTAGATTCACCTCGCTGTTCTGGCAGTCACTACAGAAATCTCTAGGAAGTAGGATGGACATGAGCACAACTTACCATCCATAACCCGACGGGCAGAGTGAGAGAACTATTCAAACCTTAGAAGACATGCTGAGAGCCTGTGTGATCGAATTTGGTAAAGCATGGGATACCCATTTGCCACTTGTGGAGTTTTCGTACAGCAATAGCTATCACACTAGCATCAAGGTTGCCCCGTTTGAAGCCCTCTATGGTCGTAAGTGCAGATCCCCTCTATGTTGGGCTGAAGTGGGTGACACGCAACTAGCTAAAGGCCAAGCTCCTGATAGCACTCTCACTGGACCGGAGATCATTCGCGAAACCATAAAAAAGATCGTCCAAATCCGAGAACAACTGAAGGCCTCTAGACACAGTCAAAAGAGCTACGTAGAAAAGAGACGAAAACCATTGGAATTCCAGGTAGGTGACTGCGTTCTATTGAAGGTCTCACCTTGGAAAGGCATGATATGCTTCGTAAAGCGTGGAAAACTAAATGTATGGTACATCGGGTCGTTCGAGATTCTTGCTAGAATCGGCCCAGTAGCTTACAAACTACGTCTACCACAAGAACTTAATAACGTATGCCATGTCTTCCACGTGTCAAATCTAAAGAAGTGTCTATTCGACGAGACTCTTGTCATTCCGCTCGATAAAATCGAGATAAATGAGAGTCTAACCTTTGTGGAAGAACCAGTAGAAATCATGGATAGGGAGGTCAAACGAACGAAACAAAGTCGCATACCAATATTGAAGGTTCGCTAGAATGCCAAGCAGGGACTTGAATTCACTTGGGAGCGAGAAGACCAGATGAAACAAAAGTACAAGCATCTTTTCCCTAGTCCATGACTGCTCTCTATAGAAAGAATTTCGGGACGAAATTCAATCTAACGGGGGGATAATGTAACAACCCGTTATTTTCAAGTCAATAAAAGTCAACAAAAGTCAAACTTGCTCAAAAAAAGTCAAATTGTCAATTGGTTAAATTTATAAGGTTTAAATATATCTAATTATGTGTTTTGGTAAAAGGAATCAAATGCATTTAAAATCAAAAGCACATTTTTATTAAAACGGAGAACCTTCGCAGGACCCCACCTCCTCGGACCGAAATTAGATTTCGGTCAATACCGAAATCAGCTACAACTGCAAACCACTTCGGACCACAAACGGTTCTCGGTTAGATCTGAAATCTCCCTGCGAAGGTCCCACACTTACATCGAAATCTCTCTCTTTTGGGCTACTTTTCGACTGAAAAGCTATCAAGCCCATATGTAGGACCGAAAACACATTGTTTGAGGCCCAATATGGCCGAAAACCCCTTTTATATATAAGTGTTTTGCCGCAAACTCCATTCATTTCTCACTTTCCAATCTGTAAACACCCTCAATTTGCTCTCAAAACACATACAGAATCTTCATATCTTCAAGGGATTTTGCCCAGATCACCATCCAATCTTCAAATCTTCAACGGAAATCCCTCAAGAACATTCATCCCATCTTCAAATCTTCATAATATCCTTCAAATCTTCAAGTGTCACTCAAGAACACCAAGCCTATCTTCAAATATTGATATTTGAACCAAGAACACCAAGAACAACTCCAAATAATTACCAATAATTTTTTGAAGTATTTCTTACATAAATTAGTGTTGACTAACACTTTAAATAATTATCTCACTAATTTAAATATGATTATGTGTTTAAATATTATTAGGATACCGCTATTTTCACGTACGCTAGCACGAGGATCGTCTCTACCGTTTCGTTGTCCAAACACGAACATGTACTAGAGGTGAGTTCATACCCCTACGTTTTCACTATTTTTCAATGATTTTAGGGGGATATACAAGTAAAACACTAGGAATCTTGTGTTAACATTCAAACGATTTTCAAACCGCTTCAAACTATTTGTAATTGTTTCAAAACTGTTTTATTACTGCATTATATATATATATATATATATATATATATATATATATATATATATATATAAGGTTCAATAGACTTAGAATTGGCAATTCTGCCCTAAATCCTGTTCCTTCTTTGGTTGTGGGTTTAGGATAAAATTTCTTATTCAACTGTCTTTTCAATCTTAATTATATATGTTGTAAATATATAAGAATAAAAAAATATTTCTTCATATAGTTAACCCTTTTGTAATATGTCGAGCAAAAGGGTATTTTCACAAATCTTATATTACCGTTTATTAAACACTATTAAATTGCAAGGGGTTTCAGTTCATTACAGAACATACATATAAACTATAATAGGTATAGTTTGGAGTACACTACACTACTTTCTAAATTCAAGAATTGTTACAAGAACATACATAGAAACTATAATAGGTATAGTTTGGGAAACACTACGCTATTCTACTAAGTTCAAAACACTATACAGGAGTAACTATATATACTATAACATGTATAGTTTACGGAACATACACACTATTTCACTATTTCAAGGATACACTACTAAAATAATTATTTAAGTATAATTATTTTACATTTCAAGTACATTACTACCAGGTAATACATACATTTTCAAGTACATTACTACCAGGTAATACATACATTTTCAACTACAAGGGAACACTATAACACTATACGTAAACTAGTTAATACAGGATTGTGAGTCACTACTTCATTGTACCCATTAGAGTACATGTTAAAGTCCTATAAATTATAACCAGAGTCTCCTTGAGGAAGAGCGTGAATTTGTGTATAGATCTATACGGGACTGACAATCCCACACTTTAACAGTTAGCTACAGTTAGGCCGGAAGGCTTGGGGTGACAAATATCATAATATTCCGACGCTAGAAGAATGTCGTGGAGGCCAGTAGTCATTTTAGTATGGTTATAAGAAACTCACAATAGTATAAACTAAAACATTGTTTACGGGGTTAACACTACTTCAAGGGTTTTATTTTAATAATAGAACCACATTACATTATTATACAATACAGCTGGTGCATTCAAGATACATACGTACAAAGGGTTTTCATACAAATGTGATACAGTACACCATTTTTCCGATTACAGTACAACATACATTTTTGGTATACATTCTTTTATATAGTTTTATATGATAATAAGACTATAGTATAATATTTCAGAGTACCATAACTTACATATATTTATGTCTTAAGACCTAAGATTACATTACATTTACTACAGAAAATATTGGATTTTCTAGAGGAACACACTATCATTTTCAAGAAATCAAGACAGAATTCTAAAACAAAATGCTTATGAACTCACCAACTTAAATTTTGATACACTTTCAAAATCACTTGTATTCCTAGGGAACCAGTAAATATGTACACTTATAGGTTTTGAGAAGACGGAGCTTTATACCATCATGTCTTTTAGATTTTTGCCATACACTTTCGATGTCATACAAACTATGTTATGAACAGATGTAAAAACTATACTTATCAATGTAATGGTTGTGTTTACTTTGATTACTATTATACAATTGTTTTGATACTGTACATGACGTCCTACGCCCCCGAACGTTTCCGCCGTGCCGGTTTGGGGGTGTGACAAAATTCCTTAAATAGGCAAGCAGATATAACAAAAACTAGAAAAATAGGTCGCCTGAAATTCATGACTATTCCATCGTCTGAAATGCTTGTTTAGTGATTTCCTAAAAATAAATGTGGTTTTGAGGGTAACACAAGGTTAGTGAGAGTTACAACTTTCTGCTAGAGCAATAGTGATACTTTCGAAAAGTATTTTCTTTGTAAGAAAAACCGTCAAAATTCGAGTCAGTTCTCAATTAGAGCAATAGTGACACGAAACATGTTAGATATAGTAGCTAGAGGCTAATTCATAACCTACTAGAAACTTGGAAACAATTAGAAACGATGGATATTGTACTTAGATTTCACATTGATACTTGACTTCTATAAATACATTAACTGTAACAACTATCCAAATTCGGGTCATTCTTTGACTCGAGCATCTTTACATGAATCATGTAGACACATCACGCACTTGACCTAGTAGTATAAATTAGGTCCAAGTCTTATAGGAACTTAAGTCAAAGTTGAAAACTAAGACTAGTATACTTGATTCTTCAATTTCACTTGAATCTCGAAATCACTACATAAAAATGTCAATAACCATCAAAAACAAATATTGTAACGCCACCAGATCCGGGCTAGTCAATTTAGAGACGATGAGCATCAAAAATGAGTTTTTGATGGAGCTTTATTTAGAACGATTAATCTTAACCAAGATGTAATATATGTTACAAGGGTTCCGTACATATAAAGAACGCCAAAATCTGACTTCGTATGAGGAAGTTATGAATTTTCTAAGATTTGGCATAGCAGTGCATGGCCCGAAACTCGAATTTTAGTTCGAGCGGTTTTTGGCCTACGCGACCTAAATGAGAGTTAAAGATCTCATTAATAGGAACTCAACGGTAAAAAGACAGATGAAAACAGAGTCCGTATGTAGAAGTTATGAATTTTACACGGACATTTAACAGTATAATCTCCTCCTACTGTTAAATTTAAGATCGGTCGAGAATTAGCCGACGGAGTAAAAATGAAAGTTGTAGATTTTATTTTTACCTACGCGTGGATCTAAATAACGTCAAAAACGAAGCTTAGTACTCATATGTAGAAGTTATGGATGAAGCTTAGTCTCTACTTTTCGAGCGCGGCGAATTCGATACAGTTTTGTAAATCCGAGATAGAATGAGAATTAGCCAACGGGGTCTAAATGAGAGTTGTAGTACTCGTAAATACCAAAGTGTGGATATAAATAACTTAGAAAACGGAGCTCGTACGCGGAAGATATGGACGAAGCTTAGAGACTACTCTACGATAAAATCCCTATAAATAAAGGATATATCCTTCATATTTTCTTCACACCATAACCTCTCTTTCTCTCTCTAAATTCTCTCTAGCCTCCCTAAACCCCTCGCAAGTCTAGGGAACCTCCCTAGCAAGAGAAGGAAGCCACGGATCGCCCGACGGCTCCGAGAAGAAAAACTTTCGGTTCGGATACGCTGCTCCAGCGAAGCCCGGTTTTTAATAAAAACGAGCTGTAAGTGAGCTACGCCTATACTATATTTAAGATAGCTTTGATTTAAATATAGTAATGTGATTAGGACCTTATAATAATTATTTGGACTATTCTTATGGGTTATATAAGTGTCGTTATAATATCCTTTTAACCAATCGCGATACGGGGAATCTGGTTTGGAGGGCCGCTTGGGTTGCTGGATTCAGAAGTGCTATATGCCAAAATGATCCTGTCCTCTGGTGTTCCATGTCTGGCCCCTGTCTGTACATAGTGGGCGAAGAGTATTGTTTAACGCTTATATAATTTGTAATAATAGCTAGACTGTTAATTAGTCTCGGTGAATATTAGACTAAACTCTAGTGGTAATGATACTAGGTTTTGTCAAAGGAAAATTGTTTTAAGAGTAACGAAGAGCTATCCGAGTACCGAGTCACCACCTTATCAGGTAAGTGCATAGTTACTTTCATCTTACACATAGATATGAAGTATTTAATATAAATTACATGATATGTGTGCATATTGTCTGTATACTTACCGTCTATGTTGGGTGAAAGATTTTTATACATGTTTTAAATGATTTAAACTGTATATGTATTTTATATCTACAAAATGTGTTGGGTAAAATATGGGTAGATGAAATAGTTGTTGTGTGACAAAAACAAAATGATGAGATGTGATATTGACCATGAGATAAGGGTGAGAGGTAAACCATGAGAGAAGCCTTTTACCCATGTGTTGGCCCCGTCATTTAGCAGAGTATGGATGACAACCACGGACTATTCTGGACAGTCCAGTGGACACTAGCAGGCTCGCAACCTGTAGGTGTTTTGAACTGTGTATTCACCAGTTGTACTCTAAAAACCCATTGACATGTATTGCGAGTGGATTCTCGGAAACGATACTGTCGATAAACGAGATAAAAATCCATTGACATGTATTGCGAGTGGATTCTCGGAAACGATATTGTCGATAAACGAGATAACCCTGGCAACTATGGATTTAGTGCCTGATGAGCAAACCCTGGCAACTATGGATTTAGTGTCTGTTGAGTAAATCCTGGCAATGATGGATTTCGTGCCTATTCCTTAGGATAATCCTTAGGAAAGAATGAACGAGGAATAGCTAATTCTTAGGGTAAATCCTTAAGAGTAAAGAAGATAATGGGGATGGGTAATTGGGTTAATTGTTTGATGATTAAACATAATAATTATATTATTGTGGGTTGAAAACCCTATGTACTCACCAGGTTTCCCATCCTGACCCACTCCAGCTTATTTCTATCACAGGTGTCGATATGAAGCTACTTTACACTGAGAGATTTAAAAGAGATGTAGATCACTAGTGTAAATGAATGTAAGTACTGTTTATGCTTATGTTTCTGTATTGACGATGACATCCCAAATGTTTTGAAAATGAATAAAAATACATTTCTTCGGAAATACTTTGATAACGTATTTATCATGTTTTTCCGGGAACAAATTCCGCAACACATTTCTTCAAAAGGGTACTCTGATTTTTATAAAGAATAAACAAAATCGGTCTTTTCTGGCAGTGAAAATGGGGATGTCACAGTTGGTATCAGAGCATTAGTTTAAGCGAACTAGGAATAAGGATTTATTTCTAGACTTAAACTTAGAATGCTAAGCGATGATCGTGAGGAGTGTGTCTAATATATTTTAGGAAGTACGCCTGAATAGACATAAGCACTAGCTTAATTAGGGAAGATGCCTAAGATGCTTTTATGTGCTTAATAATTTGTGATGCTTTATGCTATCGTTTGATCGGATCTATGGTCTGTTGCCGACCGGATCTGGAAATTTTATGTGTTCAGATTTCTAAACGTTTAATTATGATATTAGAACTGGCATATAATTTTTAGAGGTAATAAGGAGGAATACGCGTCTAAACCTTCCTTTATCTTTATTCTCGTCTCAATACACCAAATGATTGCTTTGGTGTACAGAACATCACGGTGAAGACTTGTAGTGAATTGAGTAAATGGAGGAAATGAGAAGGCTTACGATACTGAATGGTACTTATCGGAAGATATCATAAGAGTGATATCTTGCCTTTAGAATGCATCTAATAAATAATACGTCTAGTATGGGAGAAGTAAACTTTTGATTTGCATAAAGAAATATTTTTGGTATAATCCATGAAGTTATCCCATCGTCTGACATTTCCATCACCAACCGAGTTGAAGCAGAATTGATGATTGAAGATACGCATGGAAGAAGTCCTAGTAGAGTCTAGGGAAAATTTTATGATTGTTTGGACACATTTGTATGTGTTAAAAATTGTTTTGTGACAGTAACTTGGAAAACTGCGAGACAATACTTGGGACGAGTATGAGTAGGTGTGAAAGGTAGTAGAGGCCTATACTACCGAAAGCACAGGACTCACGCTTGGATCAGGGAAATTCACAAGGTTACCAAGGAGCTAGTAATTGATTTCATTTTGTTCATGTATGTCATTACCATCGTTTCGGTAATGACTAAGAAGATTTTTGTTATTTCGACCCTAGTGGTCATATCATATCGAGTCCGACTAAGATGAGTACATTACGTGGTTCAGAGAACCAAGTTTGATGTAGCATCCGACTTAAGCCAGAAGATTAAAGTGAAAGATAATCAAAGCGATCAATAGAAGTATCGTGATCGTTGTTAAAGAAGCTAGTAGCTAGAAATGTTACATGTTAAAATGTGATTATATCACATTAGAACATGAAGGAAAGTATATTCCATTATGGAATTTGACTCTAAGAGACCTGAGTCTAAGCGTTGCAACATACGATGATAGGTCATTAGAATATGACACATTGTTCCATTGTAGTAATAAAAAAAACTTATCTTAAGTTCGTATCCAGTGAGGATCGATATTGTGACTTGAAGGTCATAATTTGGAGTCTAACATGAGATATGGAGCAAGTGCAAGATCGAGCACCGCCTACAGTCGAGAAGTCCAAGAATTAGATACTCATTCGAAGGAACATAGAAGTTACGATTATTACCTAGGATAAAGAGATAACGTACAGATCCATTATACAGCCATGTTTCGTTGATGATTCCGGGACGTAATCATCCTAAGGGGGTGATAATTGTAACGCCCGCAGATCCGGGCTAGTCAATTTAGAGACGATGAGCATCAAAAATGAGTTTTTCATGGAACTTTATTTAGAAGGATTAATCTTAACCAAGTTGTAGTATATGTTATAAGGGTTCCGTACATATAAAGAATGCCGAAATCTGACTTCGTATGAGGAAGTTATGAATTTTCTAAGATTTGGCATAGGAGTGCATGGCCCGAAACTCGAATTATAGTTCGAGCGGTTTTTGGCCTACGCGACCTAAATGAGAGTTGAAGATCTCATTAATAGGAACTCAACGGTAAAAATACAGACGAAAACAGAGTCCGTATGTAGAAGTTATGAATTTTACGCGGACATTTAACAGTATAATCTCCTCCTACTGTTAAATTTAAGATCGGTCGAGAATTAGCCGACGGAGTAAAAATGAAAGTTGTAGATTTTATTTTTACCTATGCGTGGATCTAAATAACGTCAACAACTAAGCTCGTATGCGAAAGTTATGGACGAAGCTTATTCTCTACTTTTCGAGCGCGGCGAATTCGATACTGTTTTGTAAATCCGAGATAGAATGAGAATTAGCCAACGGGGTCTAAATGAAAGTTGTAGTACTCGTAAATACCAACGTGTGGATATAAATAACTTATAAAACGGAGCTCGTACGCGGAAGATACAGACGAAGCTTAGAGACTACTCTACGATAAAATCCCTATAAATAAAGGATAAATCCTTCATATTTTCTTCACACCATAACCTCTCTTTCTCTCTCTAACTTCTCTCTAGCCTCCCTAAACCCCTCGCAAGTCTAGGGAACCTCCCTAGCATGAGAAGGTAGCCACGGATCGCCCGACGGCTCCGAGAAGAAAAGCTTTCGGTTCGGAAACGCTGCTGCAGCGAAGCCCGGTTTTAATAAAAACCCGCTGTAAGTGAGCTATGCCTATACTATATTTAATATAGCTTTTATATAAATATAGTAATGTGATTAGGACCTTATAATAATTATTTGGACTATTATTATGGGTTATATAAGTGTCGTTATAATATCTTTTTAACCACTCGCGGTACGGGGAATCTGGTTTGGAGGGCCGCTTGGGCTGCTGGATTCAGAAGTGCTATATGCCAAAATGATCCTGCCCTCCGGTGTTCCATGTCTGGCCCATGTCTGTACATAGTGGGTGAAGAGTATTGTTTAACGCTTATATAATAGTAATAATAGCTAGACTATTAATTAGTCTCAGTGAATATTAGACTAAACTCTAGTGGTAATGATAGTAGGTTTTGTCAAAGGAAAATTGTTTTAAGAGTAACGAAGAGCTATCCGAGTACCGAGTCACCACCTTATCAGGTAAGTGCATAGTTACTTTCATCTTATACATAGATATGAAGTATTTAATATAAATTACATGCTATGTGTGCATATTGTCTGTATACTTACCGTCTATGTTGGGTGAAAGATTTTTATACATGTTTTAAATGATTTAAACTGTATATGTATTTTATATCTACAAAATGTGTTGGGTAAAATATGGGTAGATGAAATAGTTGCTGTGTGACAAAAACAAAATGATGAGATGTGATATTGACCATGAGATAAGGGTGAGAGGTAAACCATGAGAGAAGCCTTTTACCCATGTGTTGGCCCCGTCATTTAGCAGAGTATGGATGACAACCACGGACTATTCTTGACAGTCCAGTGGACACTAGCAGGCTCGCAACCTGTAGGTGTTTTGAATTGTGTATTCACCAGTTGTACTCTAAAAACCCATTGACATGTATTGCGAGTGGATTCTCGGAAACGATACTGTCGATAAACGAGATAAAAACCCATTGACATGTATTGCGAGTGGATTCTCGGAAACGATACTGTCGATAAACGAGATAACCCTGGCAACTATGGATTTAGTGCCTGATGAGCAAACCCTGGCAACTATGGATTTAGTGTCTGTTGAGTAAATCCTGGCAATGATGGATTTCGTGCCTATTCCTTAGGATAATCCTTAGGAAAGAATGAACGAGGAATAGCTAATTCTTAGGTTAATCCTTAAGAGTAAAGAAGATAATGGGGATGGGTAATTGGGTTAATTGTTTGATGATTAAACATAATAATTATATTATTGTGGGTTGAAAACCCTATGTACTCACCAGGTTTCCCAACCTGACCCACTCCAGCTTATTTCTATCACAGGTGTCGATATGAAGCTACTTTACACTGAGAGATTTAAAAGAGATGTAGATCACTAGTGTAAATGAATGTAAGTTCTGTTTATGCTTATGTTTCTGTATTGACGATGACATCCCAAATTTTTTGAAAATGAATAAAAATACATTTCTTTGGAAATGCTTTGATAACGTATTTATCATGTTTTTCCGGGAACAAATTCCGCAACATATTTCTTCAAAAGGGTACTCTGATTTTTATAAAGCATAAAACAAAATCGGTCTTTTCTGGCTGTGAAAATGGGGATGTCACAAATATCAAGCATCTATGTAATTGGAAAAGATTTATAAGAATCTAATTTAATTTGAAGTCTCAAAAAGTCAAATTATTTTGATATCCAAAGATTTACAAAATCCTAAAACCCTGAAATCCCTAAAACCTCAAATTTATAAACTTTAACAACTAAAACTCTATAAAATCTGTTATGAACCTTATAATATCAATTTAAAATAATTAAATTCAGAAAAATATAATCAAGGAAAATAAAAATTAAGTCGTTAACATTTAGTCTTAATTTATAAGTCAAAAATCAAGGTTTTGTGAAAAAACTAGGCTAAGGTGCATATTTTATAAAAAAAATTGACATTTTTATAAAAGATTTAAATTTTATAAAAAAATGGAAGAGAGGAAACCCTCTGTCTTTCCCACAAATTTTGGATCTCTCTCTCCCTCTCTCTCTCTCTCTCTCTCCCTCTCTCTTTCTCCCCTCATTTCTCCTCTCAAAGTTAATAATTTTACACAAACTTGCACTCTTTACTTTTCTTTCACTCTTTCTCCCTCACACTCCACCACTCCATTTCTCTCTTCCAATCTCTCAAATCCACTAAATTTTCCTTAAAAATAAGTTTCAAGTCACTCAAAACTTTCAACATCAAGTGTTGTTCTTCAGGTAATCACGAAATATTTCATTCTCCCTTCCCTTTTCTTTCATAACTTTGTGAATTTTCTTGCATTTACTTCTTCTTCTACACCATTCTTTATGAACATTTATATGCATGTTCATGCATGTCGAATTTGATGATGATGGCGGTATGATTTCACACAAAAACAACATGCATGTTGCAAATGGTGAAGCCCCATGATCCAAACATATGTCAAACTCAAACTAACCCACTTTTATACCAGTTTTGGTAGAGAAATCATTATATGAACCAAAGATTTCTTTCAAAAATAAAATGATTTTTTAAACTTTTTAAACTCATGCATAGCCTTTAAACCAACATGCATGTGAAGATTTTCGATTTTATATGTTAGATGTTCAAAGTTTATTGTTTAAAAGCTTTCAAATATGTACATAAAGGGAATTATTCACAAGCAAATATCTAAAACTCATTTTCTACCCAAATCCAATTTTTCCCAGAATCCCAATAACAAAATAAGATGATCTGCATGTTTACAGATAAAATACTTTTTTAGGTCAATAAAGTCTGGGAAAATTTTGGCATGACCTACACATTGAGTAAATATATTTTATAAAGTTTCATTAGATTTTATGGCTATTTTCTATTTATTTAGATTTTTTTGTTGAGAACAAATAAATGATAAAATGTAGTTATGAATGTTGAAAGCAAGTTTGGATAATTTCCATACCTTATGGACATTATAAAACCTTCATACAAAAATTTACAGATTTTTCAATGACATGTTTTATTTTTCCTGGATTTGATAAAAGTTTAAGGGGTTAAATTGAAAAAAATAGCTACACTTATCAAAAAAGCATACAAATTTACCAAGAAATCTTCTATTACAAAAGGATTCCAAATGAAATGTTTATGATTTTTCTCTACTTTTTACTATTTCTTTTTCAATTCCTATCAATAAACACCCATAAATCCAAAAATCGGACTCCACTATTTGAAAATAACTTTAAATATATTTTCCATCTTATATGAATTTTATAACTATTGTAAATTTTTTTTTGAGAAACTATCTTTTTTGTTTCCTATTTATTCTATTTTTTCTTACATTAAATACACTTAAATCATAAAAATCGGACTCCGCTATTTCAAAATCACTTTTGACATTTTTGCCAGATCATATGAATTGTATATCAGTTGTAAAAAAAGATTTATAATTTCTCTTAACTGTTTGGCATTTTTCACGCTTTTTTGATGATTTCAAGGAATTAAATGGCGGGAAAATAGTTAAACTTGTCTAAAATTCGATAAAACTTACCACATGATTTTAACATAATGTGGAACCAAGAATAAAAGTTTGGTGAATCTTCCTTACTTTTTACCATATATTTCAATTTTTATGTCAATTAATGCACATAAATCATAAAGTCGAGTTCTACTATTCAAAAATAACATTTAATATTTTTTATCCTTTCTAGAAACTGTATAACAGTGTCACAAAAATTCTAAAAAATTGTCATGATCAGTTACTACTTTTCCAAGATTTTGTGATTATTCAAGGAATTAAAATGGTAGAACATAGTTAGAGAAATCAAAAATTCATGAAAACTTATCTTTAGGTCTTTGACTTCAGTTAAAACTTAAATACTAAGTTTGCGAAAATTTTGAACTAATTTGATTTAGTTTTTGAAAATTTAGTGTTTGGAACATCTTCTAAAATGTCAAATTTTAACATTTCAAAGATGAAAATTTTCCGCTTAAATTGTTATTTAAAAAATTAATTCATGAAATTCTGAATATTTTAGAAAAATATGGTAACTTATTCAAAACCAAACTTTCAACACATTATTGATACAATTCTATTGTATAAGATAAGTATACTAGTATTAAATTTTGATTAGAGACTCACTAGTGTTTAACATCGTTGTAGGACTTCAGCAATGGGTCGTGTGGAACTTAGTTCAATGCATCGTTAGCATCATCTCAAAGTTGTGTGTATTCACGACCCCTATTTTTGATTTTACGTTTTAGGGTGGAAAAGCATGTTCAAAATTTATTTATGTTTGTTGGATGTAATTTAACTTGCATCAATTTGGTTGCTAAATCTTCATGTATGTGTATGCGCTTGTGAAACATGAGGCCTTCTCGTCTAAGTCCCTTACACTTTATTTCAACCATCTTCACTCACCCGATTGTGGAGTGTATTTTACCATGTCCATCTATGGAATAATAAGCATAGATCTTAATAGGGCGTATGTCATAGGCTTGGTTGAGAACTCATTGTTTATTCATTATACATATACACACTCATTTACTCATTTTTGGAACGAACTACTATTTATGCAAACTTGTTTACTCATTTTAGCAACGAACTACTATTTATGCAAACTTCTTTAATTATTTTAGGAACGAACTTTCATTTATGGAAACTTTTATCAATAATCTTATTTTCATGATTTAAAACTATGTGATTCTTTAAGCTTGTGAACTCACCAACTATTTCAGTAGTTGACCGCTCATTTTACCTGCTTTTTTAGGAATCACCTATTAAAGATAACACGTAGGGACACATCACTTGTAGGAGCATTCACGTGTGTTTTTTTTTTTCAAATACATTGTCATTTATTTTAAAAGTTGTTCAAACTCATTGTAAATTGTAATGCTTTTTAATACTATGGTTGGTGTTGTCTTTTAACTTTTGCTATGAGACCCATTGTATCATCGTACCTCGTGTTTCCGCTTTAGCAGGAGGTGACAAAGAATGATATCAGAGCCGAAGGTTATAGAGAATATCGTTTTCCTTTGGAGAACACAAACTAAAGCAAAAAAAAATTGAAAACGACTTTCAAAATACTGAACATACCAATGGTATAACTAAGTCTGGTACACATTACTAGACTTTAATTAAGTATAGTCTAGCCAACAATGCTTAATTAAGGAAATTTAATATGAGAATGGGAACGGTTATAGTAGAATTACATTCAAAACAACTTTCAACTTAAACTTTTGAAAAAAAAAATTCCGTGTGCGTATAGGCATTGCATATTATAGGAATTCATTTAGGTACACTAAGAAACTAAGTACACTTTTATCACAATGTCTTTATTTAGAAATATTCTTATCCCTTATCAAATTCTACGCTAACCGGTTAGGTTATATCACTATCCGCTCTTGGAACAATCCACATAGTACTAAGAACGAGTATTCCTCAGTAGCTATTGACTCTAGATGTAAGGTTAGCAGCTAGAGAACCACTAGTGACAATCATAAGTTGACACTAATATGAATTTTACCTTAATACCTCTATATCGACTACGTACTAGAGTTACGACTATGAAAAGCATTTCGATAACGACACGGGTGACAATTGGAGCATCGTGTTAGGAGGTAGATGATTCGCCACAAGTAATCACTTATATACCATTGGCGAGCATCCCCGATATGGATTCAGGGGAGACATGAAAGCTCAGATCATTGCTACTGATACGTGAGGCTTCTCTTCTACACTATGATTTTAGTTATCGGTTGTTTCCATCTTGAGCTTAAAACCTAACCTAGGATATCTATTTGTCTCAAAACCTTGTATTTAGGTAGTCCTTACCCTACCATCTTTCCTTCACATATACTAAATAAATCACAAACCATTCCCCTCTTTTATGATAAACATTTCCATGTCTTAGTTCGAGGCCTCCAGATGCACTAGTGATCTTCTTGATTATACCATCACCTTACACTTTCCAAAATTACTAACATGTTTTCTGGACAACCTTCAACCTTGCCACACCACAAACCAGAACGACGGAAACATTCGGGGGCGGAGGACGTGATGTACATTATCACAACAATTTTATAATAGTAATCAAAGCAAACACAACCATTGTATTGATAATTTATAGTTTACATTATGTTCAAAACATTGATCATTTAACATCAAACTATAGCAAAAGATAAGACATGACGCTACTATGCTCCGTCTTCATGACATCTGTGAAGGTACCTGTCTACTAATTTCCTGAGAGTACAAGTGGTTTGAAAAAGTGTCAACATTTAAGTTGGTGAGTTCATAAGCATTTGGTATATAAAAGTATGTTCTTTGTTCCTTGAAAACATAAGTGTGTTTGCCCAGAAAATCCTATATTTTCTGATGTAAAAGTATTCCTTATACCATAAGATCAAAATGTATAAGTTTCTTATGTTTATAATATGTACTTTGAAGTTCTAATTCATGTAAATGGTCTGACCCATATTGCTGCCTCCTATGATCACTTAGAGTATACAAGTAATATATAGTAAACAAGGAACATGAATTAAGGCGGAAACACGCATTCTAATGCCTATATGATTTTAATTATATATAACCCTAACGTATACGCTAAGTCATCATAAAATAAGCAATAGTAGTCCTTTCTGAAATGTAAGTTGTGATATACCAGGAAAATAGTATACTGTAGTCGTACTAGTATGAAATAACTTTTTACGTATGTTTCTAGGAATCTATCCTTTATTGTACTGTGAAATTGTGTAATGTAGTTTTATTATTATTTAAAACTATTTGAAAGTATTTTGACCTGTAATCTAAATGTAAAGTTAATGTTCAAATGAAACTATCTGAAAATATATTACTCCTTAAATGTGACGTTGTTTTCTTCATGTGAGTTCGTGTAACCATACTGTAACCTAAGATGGCCTGATCGCGACATTCTTCAGGCGTCGGAATGTTAACGACATTTGTCACCCCACGCCTGCCGGCCTAACTGTAGCTAACAGTTAAGGTGCGGGATTGTCAGTCCCGTATAGATCTATACACAAATATCTCGATGTCCCTACAAGAGACTCTGGTTATAAGTCAGGACATTCACGGGAACTTACATACCTCTTATAGTTTATATGTTTGTTTCCGTATTATAACCTGGACTTTGTAAAATAGTACTTATGTTCCATAAACTATACCTTTTATAGTTTATATGTGTGTTCTTGTATTGTTATCTGACTTGGTAAAATAGTATGCAAGTTTCCCAAACTATACCTATTATAGTTTATATGTATGTTATGTATGTAATGAAAACCTTTGGTAATATAACGTTTTGTATTGATAGTATTGAAATATTTGAGAAAGATACCCTTTCACTCAACATGTTACAAAAGGGTTAAAGTTTTATTTAAATAAGTTTTATACTCATATATATATATATATATATATATATATATATATATATATACATATATATATATATATATATATATATATATATATATATATATATATATATATATTTATATTTTGTTAAAAATCAAAGTTAAAATAATTAAAGTAGTTTGAATCAGTTGAAATAGCTTGAAATAATTTGGAGTCGTTTGAAATCACTTTAATGTTATCACAAGATTTCCTTGTGTTTTACTTGTATTCCCCTCCCCCCCCCCCCTAAAAAGTTTGAAAAATAGTAAAAACGTAAGGGGTATGAACTCACCTCAAGTGTGTGTGCTTGTTTGGATGCGAAGTAATTGCAAACGATCCTCGAGTTAGAATACGTGAAAGTAGTTGTATCCTAATAATATTAATATACGATATCGTATTTAAATTAATAAGATAATAATTTAAATAAATTAAATTATAAATTAAGTGTTAGACAACACTTAACTATGTAAGAAATACTTACAAAAATTTTTAGGAATTAATTGAGGGGGTTTCTTGGCATTTTCGGTGTTAGCTTGGGTGTTTTCGGTGTGAGCTTGGGTGTTTTCGGTGTATGCTTGAAGATTTAAAGATTGTTCTTAGTGTTCTTCGTGAATTTATGAAGATTTGAAGGTGGGATGATGGTTTCGGTTTAAGATTTGAAGGTTTTCAAATGATACTTGAGAGCAAATAGGAGTGTTTACGGTTTGGAAAGTTGAGAAATGAATTGTTTTCACGTTGAACACGTATATATAGAAGAGGTTTTCGGCCGAAAAGTAGCCCAAAAGAGAGAGATTTCGTTGTAAGTGTGGGACCTTCGCAGGGAGATTTCGGTGCTGACTGAAATTTGTTTTCGGTCCGATGATGGTGGCCAATGCGAGGCTTTTTGGATGGAGTCTTCGGCTTGCATGGATTCATTTAGGATTTTTCGGTCTAAGTGCTTTTATTCCCAAATACTTACAACATTTATATAATAAAATAATTTGTAGATATTAAATTATATTTAAACCTTTTAAAATTAAGCAACCGACAAAATGGCTTTTATTTAACAAGTTTGACTTTTGTTGACTTTTATTGACTTGAAAATAACGGGTTGTTACTATTGGATTAGATGTCTAATCCCATAACTATTATTGGTATGTATTCGACCCGAGAGTAGCATGGTCCATTTGGGTTGCATAACACCAGGACAATTTGTTAGGATGGACTCTTGAGAGAAGGTTATATATGATTTGTTAATATATTATAAGTTATAATATATTAATATGAAATCATATGTTTTAATTAGTATTGATCAAGAATTAATTTGGAACTAATTTAGTGATCAAAAGAGACTAATTAAATAAATGGGGACTAATTATGGTAATTAGTTATATTTATATGTGTTGGGCTTATGATCCATGTTGGACCAAGTTTATGTATAGGTACATAAAGAGTTGGGCCACATGAACCATGGATCATAACACCCATGGGTATGGATTTGGGTTATACCCATGAACTTTAGAATTCCACATATAAATATGTTATTTCATAGCCAAAATCATCACCAATGTATTTTCTTAGAGGATATGGACGGTTTGGTGAGGCTAGGATTTTCTCTCAAGAGTCACCTTTGTCCAAAGTGAGTTGTGATTCCATTTGAGGTGCAACACTTGGGGCACTAAGTTCTTAAAGGCCAAAGTCTTTCTAGCAACACCAAATACTTCAAGACTTCAAGGCACATAAAAGGTATGTTACTCTAACTAGTATCTTGTATTGTTTATGTCAAATTGCATGCTAGTTATAGGTTTAATGCCTTGGAAACTCCTTTGCATGTATAACTACTGAAAACATAGATCCAAGGTATTTAGGGTTGTATGTGCACCATAGGATGTTGTAGTATACTAAAACCCATCAGTGGTATCAGAGCCTACGCTTGTTTTCAATTATACTTGCTGAAAAAGGTGAACAAATCAAGTTTTTTGCTGTCTAGACAGGGGACTCGACGAGTCCATGTACAAACTCATCCAACTCGCCGGGTTTGTTCTTGCAATCGGCGAGTTGGAGCCCCTGACAGCAGATTTTCGAGTTTTTTGGCTGGAATTTGTGACAAGCCGATATTTTTCAAGTCAATGTAACATTCAAAAAGTTAAATATAATGAACTATTTGGAATCAATGAAAATAGCGTCAAAAATGAAGTGTTCTAAAAACTTAATTGGGATGCATAAAGTGTTAGATATCGTGTCAAGGTTTCAAAAAATATAAAGAACACTCAAATCCGAGTTATAACGAAGAAGTTATGACCAATCGAAAATCCGCGACACAACCGGTAAAACACTGTTAAACGTAAAAAGTGAAACTTCAATAAAAATACTTTTTAGCCTTAGGTATCTAAACTAAAGTTGTAGATTATGTTAAACCATGAGCGTACATAAAAAGAACGTCCAAATCTGACTTCGTATGAGGAAGTTATGATTTTTCTAAGTTTCAGAACAGAAGTAGACAACTAAAAACTCGAAATAAAGATCGAGCGATTTTTAGCCGACGCAACCTAAACGAGAATTGAAGGTCTCTACAATAGTAGTACAATGGTAGTTGTAGAGTATATTCTCACCTACGCGTGGATATAAAGAACGTCAAAAACGGAGCTCGTATGCGAAAGTTACGCATTTTTGAATTTTTTGGCACACATTTCGAGGCTTATCCGAAGGAGTATGCCCAGCGTACTTCGGAGTACGCCCAGCGTACTGAATGGAGGGCCTCAGATCGGCCACGTCGCCCCTACACCCTCTACTGCAGTCCCATTCGAAGACCGGAGACCGAGACGTCGTCGCTGACGTACGCCCCGCGTACAAGGGTACGCCCAACGTACGAGGTACGCCCCGCGTACTTCGGTGTACGCCCAACGTACGAGGGCAGCTCCCCCTCCTATAAATAGCATGCGAGACTTTCGACTTTCTTGCTCATTTCACTCTTCTCTCTCACTTTTACTCTCCGGTTAGCATCCCGAAACGATCCCGACTTCCCGGTTTCATATCTCAGTTCCGACGAAGGTCCGAAGCTCCGAGATTCCCGAGAATACACCACTTTCCGGTCGAAGTGCCGCCCGAGAAAAATCTCGTTTCCTTCAAATCACCACACTTTCCAGGTGAGTTCATACCCCTACTTTTTCACGTATTTTCATGTTTTAGGGGGGGGGGGGAAATACAAGTGCAAAACGAGAAAAACTTATGTTTTACGATACACAGCGTTTTGTACGGATTCAAATACATTATCTACGTTCTTATAAATGTTAAATAAAATTGATCCCAACGTTGCACTTTACATGCAAGTTGGTAATACATCGAGTTTTATCACCAAATGGAACATACTTTCTAAAAACCATAATGGGTATAGTTTACGAGTTATTCATTATATCTTTACATAAACATTGTAAAAATGAAATACTTTCATCTACAAGAAATATAGACTTTTCTTTTCGTAAATCTATTAATACTAAGTGTTGTAAGACATTCAGCTTCAACGTACTCTCAAGTACGCATTTCAAGTCCTGTATTATAAACCATAATCTCTTGTAGGGAGAACGTGATACTTGTGTATAGATCTATACGGGATTGACAATCCCGCACCTAAACTGTTAGCTACAGTTAGACCGGCAGGTCTGGGGTGACAAACGTCATAACACCACAACGCCTGAAGAACGTTGTTACAGGCAGTCTGGGTCAATAGCATGGTTATAAAACTCACTCTGGAAAACACGTTCAGTTATTTTTACTAAAGGACATACAAATTTCAGTACAAAAACGCTTATGAACTCACCAACTTAATTGTTGACACTTTTTCAAAACTACTTGTATTTCTCAGGGAATCAGTAATACAGGTAACCATCAGCTTTTGGAGAAGGAACGCTAAGGCGTCTGTTATCAAAACATTTTAAATCATCATATTTGTAATATTCTTTTGAAACATGTATTACACACAACAATGTAACTTTTTATTATATTTATGATGGTTGTGCTTACTTTCTTTACAATATTCAACTTTTATGATACTACGTGAAGTCATCCACCCCTGAATGCTTCTGCCATTCTGGTTTGGGGGTGTTACAGATTATCAGAGCATTGTTTATAGTGAACTAAGTATATCGAACCACATAAGATATACAACTATAAATGCAAAGGGACTAAAACCATCTGATTTAAAAACGTTTTCACAAAACATACTTTTTAAAACACTAGTTTTATAAAAGTATAAATACATGCATGCATCGGTCTAGTATCATAGCCAAAAAATTAAAAAAAAAAAAATTAAGACAAGTTGTGACACTACGACTACGCCTCGGGATATGTAATCAGATCAAGGATGAATATAGCCTGATCAACTATATTTACCCGAGATATGATCAACATATGTTGGGGAATGGTCGTAGAAAGCAACAAGTCAAAAACTTACCGAATGAAATACTAGAACCAAACTTACAAATTTGAAATACTATAGGAGTATTTTGTAAAAACTAAAAGAACTGTTATAATCATACGAACCTCGGTATTTAATTAGAAATAGAAATCGTCAAATAAAATTTTCCTTATCGAAAATTTCCCTTCTTACTCCCGAGTTTTATATATATAATTCTCTTGCCTCTATTCTCGATCAGACGAAATGGCAGGTTTTCACATTCCCAGGGATCCCTACTACCCCAACCAGGGAAATGGAGGTTGGATTGAGGACGATCCAGAAGAGGATTCCGAAGAGGAAATTCCCGAGGAAGAACCAGAAGAGGAATCCGAAGAGGATCCTGAGGAAGACGCAGACGAAGGTTCAAAAGAGGAAGGAGATGGTGGGAGCACAGACTCGGAGCCTGAGGTCTACAACCCTCTCCGAGGAGCAGCAATTCCCCGACGGAACTTTCAGGGCCCGACGCCCCGCTAGGCTGTGGACCTGAAGCGATGGAGCAAGGAACAAGGACAACGACCACCATACGGCATGGAGCGAGGTTTTTATAACCTCAGTAACGGGGGCGCGGCTGACAGGGCACTCCCAGTCATGGTTCGTCGCATCGCCAACCAAGGCGAATGAGCAAGAGTGAATGCCAGCCAAATTTTGGACATTGGAGCCACCACTGCCGTCACTGCGGTACGCCTTCGTCGTCTGGACGAAGAACATAAGAGAACAATAGAGCACACCTTTTCCCTGCAGAAGGACATCACTACTACTAGAGCCGAAGTAAGGGAGTTCCGTATGAGCCAAGCCGCAATGGAGAGGCGCATCATCGAGGCTGAACGTCAAGTAGCCCGATTTCAGACTTACACATACCATGGTCCGCAGCGTGCCACCCGCTCGGAGTAGAGCGCGCACTTCTGGCGCTATGTATATACCTATCAAATAAGTGTTGGTGCTACTCTTTCCTTTAAGAATGTAAACCCGGCGGATTGTGAGAACACAGTTCGGGGGTCGGAATGTGGTCAAATTTTCCCATTTTCATTGATGTACCCTAGACCTATACTAATATCATATACTAATATCAATGAAATTGACACGCATTTATTATTTCCTTGAGTATTCCATTAAGTTCTTAAAAGAATCATACACTTATTTTTGAAAGTTTCCATTAACATGCAAAACCAGAAATGTTCAGAACCAAAACTTATAATACTAAAACCCTCCATAATCATTTCTAATGGCTTATCAAGAATTCGTCTCTTAACTTGTGGCAGAATCATGCCACCAAGGAGGAATCCCAGACACTTCAATACAAACGAAGCACCAACACCACCTCCACCACCCCCTCCATCGATGGATGTTGCTACCTTTCAGGCTGCTGTAACAGCTGCCGTAACCGCAACAATGGCACAAATGAGTAACAACAGATCAGGAGGAGGAATAAATAGCTCTACTAATGGCCAAAACCAAGGTTGTTCCTGGGAATGTACGTATAAGGAATTCACCAACGGCAAACCCATCCCCTTTAATGCAACTGGGGGAGTGATGGCCCCATCCCAATGGATAGAGAAAACGAAAGCCGTGTTTGAGATATGCTCATGCCCCGAGGAGAGCAAGGTAAAATTCGCCGCATGTACTTTTTCCGAACAAGCCCTAACGTGGTGGAATAGCCACGTCAAGTCACTAACTCTGGTGGTGGCAAACTCCATGGGTTGGGAGAACCTGAAACGGATGCTACTACGAGAGTACTGCCCAAGGGGTGAGATTCAGAAGCTCGAGCAGGAGCTTTGGGGCCTTACTATGGTTGGCTCGGACATCACAAGCTATACAAATAGATTCAGTGACTTGACAATACTTTGCCTAGGAATGATGATGCTGGAAAGCCAAAAGGTGGAAAGGTATATCTGGGGGCTATCGCCCCAGCTTCGAGGAAGTGTCCTAGCTTCCAAACCCACGACGTTCGACAGTGCCAAAAAACTGGCACAATCCCTCATTGATCATGGGGTCTACCAAGGTGTCACGACCGTCGTCCCATAACCAACCAAAGGAAGCAACAACAATAACAGCAATGCCAACAACAACAACAAGAAGAAGTTTTGGAACAAGAGGAAAGGTCAAACTTCGCAAGAACCTTCAAAGAAAGAAATAGTAGCGGTCCATGCCGCTACTGCCCCCATTGCTGTTTCCGCTACCCCTGCGCTGACAAAACAATATGTTGGGAACCTACCAAAGTGCAACAAATGCAATTACCATCACCACGGTAATTGCCGGGAGATGCACTGTAAAAACTGCGACGGGAAAGGGCACACTGCCCGTTTCTGTAAGGCACCGGCGCGACCAATCACCCAAGTTCCTAGTACTTGAGTGAGCCAGGCATGTTATGAGTATGGGGAAACTGGGCACTTCAAGAGGGATTGCCCTAAGGCAAAGAATGCTGGTGGTGTAGGAAGAGTGTTGGCAAAAGGGCAGAACGAGGCAATAGCCGATCCCACGGTGGTTACGGGTACGTTTCTCCTCAACAACATTTATGCATGCATACTCTTTGACTGTGGTGCGGAGAGAAGTTTCGTGAGTCATAAATTCAAACACTTACTTAATCAAAAACCCCAGGCACTCAATGAGACATTTACAGTAGAAATGGCAAACGGTAAAACATAAAGCACAAACGATTTGTATGTAGGCTGTACACTAGCTCTAAATGAACACTTTTTCCAAATCGACCTAATACCAATCACCATAAGGAGTTTTGATGTCATCATCGGTATGGACTGGTTAAGCCTTCACCATGCCGATATTCTATGTCACGAAATGGTTGTTCGACTAAATCTGCCAGGTGGCGAAACTCATGTCATTTATGGTGACAAACCTGGTACAAATTTACAAATCATCTCTTGCGTCAAAGCTCGAAAATACCTTCGCAAAGAATATCATGCCTTCCTAGCCCACATGGTAGACAAGAAACGAGAAGTGAAAGACATTAAAGACATTCCGGAAGTCTGCAATTTCCCCGACATTTTCCCAGAAGATCTTCCAGGAGTCCCACCAAAACGTCAAGTCGAGTTCAGGATCGAGTTGATTCCCGGAGCTACCCCAGTAGCAAAATCGTCGTACCGTCTAGCACCGGCTGAAATGCAGGAGTTATCCAGCCAGCTCAAAGAGCTTCTAAGCAAAGGATTCATCAGACCAAGCTTCTCACCTTGGGGAGCACCAGTTCTGTTCGTAAAGAAGAAGGATGGATCTTTTCGCATGTGCATCGATTGCCGAGAGCTGAACAAACTCACGATCAAGAACCGATATCCCTTACCGCGCATAGACGATCTATTCGACCAACTACAAGGAGCAAGCTACTTCTCAAAGATCGATTTAAGATCTGGGTATCACCAGCTGCGAGTCCTGGAAGGAGACATTCCCAAAACGGCATTCCGAACTCACTATGGTCACTACGAGTTTGTAGTGATGCCCTTTGGATTGACAAATGCACCGGCTGTGTTCATGGACTTGATGAACCGAGTATGTCGTCCTTTCCTGGACAAATTTGTGGTCGTGTTCATAGATGATATACTCATCTATTCAAGGAGCAAGGAGGAACATAGCCAACATCTCCGGCAAGTCTTGGAAACATTAAGGACATAGAAGCTATACGCAAAATTCTCAAAGTGCGAATTTTGGATTCGGAAAGTGGATTTCCTGGGCCACGTAGTCAGCAAGGAGGGGATACACGTGGACCCTTCCAAAATCAAGGCAATAGAGAACTGGACAACTCCAAGGATTCCAACGGAAATCCGACAATTCTTGGGCCTCGCCGGGTATTACCGAAGGTTCATACAAAACTTCTCGAAGATTGCTAAGCCACTTACCACCCTGACTCAGAAGGGTGTAACCTTCAGCTGGGAAGAAAAACAGGACGTTGCATTCCAAACACTAAAGCGAGCCCTATGCAGCGCACCTATTTTAACTTTGCCAGAAGGAACGGAAGACTTTGTGGTCTATTGTGATGCGTCAAACCAGGGACTTGGATGTGTCCTAATGCAACGAGGGAAGGTCATCGCATACGCCTCGAGGCAACTCAAGACGCACGAGGTCAACTATACCGCGCACCATCTCGAACTAGGAGCAGTCGTTTTCGCCCTAAAGATCTGGAGGCACTATCTCTACGGCATGAAATGTACGATCTTTACCGATCACAAAAGCTTTCAACACATCCTCAGTCAAAAGGAACTCAACATGAGACAAAGACGGTGGGTAGAACGACTAAACGATTACGAAAGCGAAATTCGTTATCATCCCGGGAAGCTAATGTAGTAGCTGATGCCCTCAGCCGAAAGGAATACTCGGGCCGCCGAGTGAAATCCTTAACAATGACGATCCATTCACACCTGTCCCCACAAATCAAGGAAGCTTAAATAGAAGCCTTGAAATCCGAAAATGTGGCGAATGAAGCCTTAAGAAGGATGGATAAGAACCTTGAAGTAAAGGATGACGGGGTTCGTTACTTCGCGAATCGAATCTGGACGCCGAAATTTGGCGGATTTAGAGATGTTGTCATGGATGAAGCCCATAAGACACGATACTCTATACATCCCGGTTCGGATAAGATGTATCTGGACCTCAAGAAACTATATTGGTGGCCAAACGTGAAAGCCGAAATTGCTACCTATGTAGCCAAATGTTTGAATAGCTATCACACTAGCATCAAGGTTGCCCCATTCGAAGCCCTCTACGGCCGTAAGTGCAGATCACCTCTGTGCTGGGCTGAAGTGGGTGACACACAACTAGCAAGAGGACAAGCAACCGACAGCACTCTCACTGGACTGGAAATCATAAGGGAAACTACAGACAAGATTCTTCAAATCCGGGAACGACTGAAGGCTTCAAGAGACAGATAAAAGAGTTATGCGGATAAAAGACGGAAACCCTTGGAATTCCAGGTTGGGGACCGGGTACTACTAAAAGTCTCACCCTGGAAGGGATTAATACGTTTCGGAAAGCGTGGGAAACTAAACCCAAGGTATATCGGACCATTCGAGATCCTTGACAGGATCGGCCCGGTGGCATACAAACTTCGATTACCGCAGGAACTCAATAACGTGCACCCTACCTTTCACGTATCAAACCTAAAGAAGTGCTTGTCCGATGAGACCCTCGTTATCCCTCTGGACGAAATTGAAATCAACGAGAATCTCCAATTTGTAGAAGAGCCAGTAGAGATCATGGATCGGGAAATTAAAAGAACTAAACAAAGTCGCATACCCATTGTGAAGGTCCGTTGGAATGCCAAGCGAGGACCTGAATACACCTGGGAACGCGAGGATCAGATGAAACAAAAGTACCCGCATCTTTTTCCTAGAACTCTATCTTAGATTAAATTTCGGGACGAAATTCCCTTTAACGGGGGGATGATGTGACAACCCGATATTTTTCAAGTCAATGTAACATTCAAAAAGTCAAATATAATGAACTATTTGGAATCAATGAAAATAGGGTCAAAAATGAAGTGTTCTAAAAACATAATTGGGATGCATTAAGTGTTAGATATTGTGTCAAGGTTTCCAAAAATATAAAGAACACTCAAATCCGAGTTATAACGAAGAAGTTATGACCAATCGAAAATCCGCGACACAACCTGTAAAACACTGTTAAAGGTAAAAAGTGAAACTTCAATAAAATACTTTTTAGCCTTAGGTATCTAAACGAAAAGTTATAGATTATGTTAAACCGTGAGCGTACATAAAAAGAACGTCCAAATCTAACTTCGTATGAGGAAGTTATGATTTTTCTAAGTTTCAGAACAGCAGTAGACAGCTAAAAACTCGAAATAAAGATCGAGCGATTTTTAGCCGACGCAACCTAAACGAGAATTGAAGGTCTCTACAATAGTAGTACAATGGTAAAAAGACAGGCAAAAACGGACATCAGATGAAGAAGTTATGGATTTTTAACGGAATTATCCTGTCCCGGCCTATTAAATAAAATATAATTAAACATAAATTCAAAACTAGCCGACGAAATCTAAATGAAAGTTGTAGAGTATATTATCACCTACGTGTGGATATAAAGAACATCAAAAACGGAGCTCGTATGTGAAAGTTACGGATTTTTGAAGTTTTTGGCACACATTTCGAGGCTTATCCGAAGGAGTACGCCCAACGTACTGAATGGAGGGCCTTAGATCGGCCACGTCGCCCCTACACCCTCTACTGCAGTCCCATCCGAAGACCGGGGACCGAGATGTCATCGATGACGTACGCCCCGCGTACGAGGGTACGCCCAGCGTACGAGGTACGCCCCGAGTACTTCGGTGTACGCCCGGCGTACGAGGGCAGCTCCCCCTCCTATAAATAGCATGCGAGACTTCCGACTTTTCTTGCTCATTTCACTCTTCTCTCTCACTTTTACTCTCCGGTTAGCATCCCGAAACGATCCCGACTTCCCGGTTTCATATCTTAGTTCCGACGAAGGTCCAAAGCTCCGAGATTCCCGAGAAATACACCACTTTCCGGTCGAAGTGCCGCCCGAGAAAAATCTCGTTTCCTTCAAATCACCACACTTTCCAGGTGAGTTCATACCCCTACTTTTTCACGTATTTTCATGTTTTAGGGGGGGGGGGGGCAAATACAAGTGCAAAACGAGAAAAACTTATGTTTTAGGATACACGTCGTTTTACTAATGGACATACAGATTTCAGTACAAAAACGCTTATGAACTCACCAACTTAATTGTTGACACTTTTTCAAAACTACTTGTATTTCTCAGGGAATCAGTAATACAGGTAACCATCAGCTTTTGGAGAAGGAACGCTAAAGCGTCTGTTATCAAAACATTTTAAATCATCATATTTGTAATATTCTTTTGAAACATGTATTAGACACAACAATGTAACTTTTTATTATATTTATGATGGTTGTGCTTACTTTCTTTACAATATTCAACTGTTATGATACTACGTGAAGTCATCCACCCCTGAATGCTTCCGCCATTCTGGTTTGGGGGTGTGACAGATTGGTATCAGAGTATTGTTTATAGTGAACTAAGTATATCGAACCATATAAGATATACAACTATAAATGCAAAGGGACTAAAACCCTCTGATTTAAAAATGTTTTCACAAAACATACTTTTTAAAACACTAGTTTTATAAAAGTATAAATACATGTATGCATCGGTCTAGTATCATAGCCAAAAAATTTTCAAAAAAAAGTAGTAAGACAAGTTGTGACACTACGACTAGGCCTCGGGATATGTAATCAGATCAAGGATGAATATAGCCTGATCAACTATATTTACCCGAGATATGATCAACATATGTTGGGGAATGGTCGTAGAAAGCAACAAGTCAAAAACTTACCGAATGAAATACTAGAACCAAACTTACAAATTTGAAATACTATAGGAGTATTTTGTAAAAACTAAAAGAACTGTTATAATCATACGAACCTCGGTATTTAATTAGAAATAGAAATCGTCAAATAAAATTTTCCTTATCGAAAATTTCCCTTCTTACTCCCGAGTTTTATATATAATTCTCTTGCCTCTATTCTCGATCAGACGAAATGGCAGGTTTTCACATTCCCGGGGATCCCTACTACCCCAACCAGGGAAATGGAGGTTGGATTGAGGACGACCCAGAAGAGGATTCTGAAGAGGATATTCCCGAGGAAGAACCAGAAGAAGAATCCGAAGAGGATCCTGAGGAAGACGCAGACGAAGGTTCAGAAGAGGAAGGAGATGGTGGGAGCACAGACTCGAAGCCTGAGGTCCACAACCCTCTCCGAGGAGCAGCAATTCCCCGACGGAACTTTCAGGGCCTGGCGCCCCGCTGGGCTGTGGACCTGAAGCGATGGAGCAAGGAACAAGGACAACGACCACCATACAGCATGGAGCGAGGTGTTTATAACCTCAGTAACGGGGGCGCGGCTGACAGGGCACTCCCAGTCATGGTTCGTCGCATCGCCAACCAAGGCGAACGAGCAAGAGTGAATGCCAGCCAAATTTTGGACATTGGAGCCACCACTGCCGTTACTGCGGTACGCCTTCGTCGTCTGGACGAAGAACATGAGCGAACAATAGAGCACACCTTTTCCCTGCAGAAGGACATCACTGCTACTAGATCCGAAGTAAGGGAGTTCCGTAGGAGCCAAGCCGCAATGGAGAGGCGCATCATCGAGGCTGAACGTCAAGTAGCCCGATCTCAGACTTCCACATACCATGGTCTACAGCGTGCCACCCGCTCGGAGTAGAGCGCGTACTTCTGGCGCTATGTATATACCTATCAAATAAGTGTTGGTGCTACTCTTTCCTTTAAGAATGTAACCCCGGTGGATTGTGAGAACACAGTTCGGGGGTCGGAATGCGGTCAAATTTTCCCATTTTCATTGATGTACCCTAGACCTATATAAGGTCAAATTTTCCTAATCGTGGTATCATATACTAATATCAATGAAATTGACACGCATTTATTATTTCCTTGAGTATTCCATTAAGTTCTTAAAAGAATTATACACTTATTTTTGAAAGTTTCCATTAACATGCAAAACCAGAAATGTTCATAACCAAAACTTATAATACTAAAACCCTCCATAATCATTTCTAATGGCTTATCAAGAATTCGTCTCTTAACTTGTGGCAGAATCATGCCACCAAGGAGGAATCCCAAACGCTTCAATACAAACGGAGCACCAACACCACCTCCACCACCCCCTCCATCGATGGATGCTGCTACCTTTCAGGCTGCTGTAACAGCTGCCGTAACCGCAGAAATGGCACAAATGAGTAACAACGGATCAGGAGGAGGAATAAATAACTCTACTAATGGCCAAAACCAAGGTCGTTCCGGGGAATGTACCTATAAGGACTTCTCCAACAGCAAACCCATCCCCTTTAATGGAACTGGGGGAGTGATGGCCCTATCCCAATGGATAGAGAAAACGGAAGCCGTGTTTGAGATATGCTCATGCCCCGAGGAGAGCAAGGTAAAATTTGCCGCCCGTACTTTCTCCAAACGAGCCCTAACGTGGTGGAATGGCCACGTCAAGTCACTAACTCTGGTGGTGGCAAAATTGGGAGAACCTGAAACGGATGCTACTGTGAGAGTACTGCCCAAGGGGCGAGATTCAGAAGCTCGAGCAGGAGCTTTGGGGCCTTACTATGGTTGGCTCGGACATCACAAGCTATACAAATAGATTCAGTGACTTGGCAATACTTTGCCCAGGAATGATGATGCTGGAAAGCCAAAAGGTGGAAAGGTATATCTGGGGGCTGTCGCCCCAGCTTCGAGGAAGTGTGCTAGCTTCCAAACCCACGACGTTCGACAGTGCCAAAGAACTGGCACAATCCCTCGTTGATCATGGGGTCTGCCAAGGTGTCACAACCGTCGTCCCAGAACCAACCAAAGGAAGCAACGACAATAACAGCAATGCCAACAACAACAACAAGAAGAAGTTTTGGAACAAGAGGAAAGGTCAAACTTCGCAAGAACCTTCAAAGAAACAAATAGTAGCGGTCCATGCCGCTACTGCCCCCACTGCTGTTCCCGCTACCCCTGCGCCGACAAAACAATATGTCGGGAACCTACCAAAGTGCAACAAATGCAATTACCATCACCATGGTAATTGCCGGGAGATGCACTCTAAAAACTGCGACAGGAAAGGGCACACTGCCCGTTTCTGTAAGGCACCGGCGCGACCAATCACCCAAGTTCCTGGTACTGGAGTGAGCCAGGCATGTTATGGGTGTGGGGAAACTGGGCACTTCAAGAGGGATTGCCCTAAGGCAAAGAATGCTGGCGGTGTAGGAAGAGTGTTGGAAAAAGGGAAGAACGAGGCAATAGCCGATCCCACGGTGGTTACAGGTACATTTCTCCTCAACAACATTTATGCATGCATACTCTTTGACTGTGGTGCGGAGAGAAGTTTCGTGAGTCATAAATTCAAACACCTACTTAATCAAAAACCCCAGGCACTCAATAAGACATTTACAGTAGAAATGGAAAACGGTAAAACAGAAAGCACAAACGATTTGTATGTAGGCTGCACACTAGCTCTAAATGAACACTTTTTCCAAATCGACCTAATGCCAATCACCATAAGGAGTTTTGATGTCATCATCGGTATGGACTGGTTAAGCCTTCACCATGCCGATATTCTATGTCACGAAAGGGTTGTTCGCCTAAATCTGCCAGGTGGCGAAACTCTTGTCATTTATGGTGACAAACCTGGTACAAATTTATAAATCATCTCTTGCGTCAAAGCTCGAAAATACCTTCGCAAAGAATATCATGCCTTCCTAGCCCACGTGGTAGACAAGAAACGAGAAGTGAAAGACATTAAAGACATTCCAGAAGTCTGCAATTTCCCCGACATTTTCCCAGAAGATCTTCCAGGAGTCCCACCAGAACGTCAAGTCGAGTTCAGGATCGAGTTGATTCCCGGAGCTACCCCAGTAGCAAAATCGCCGTACCGTCTAGCACCGACTGAAATGCAGGAGCTATCCAGCCAGCTGAAAGAGCTTCTAAGCAAAGGATTCATCAGACCGAGCTTCTCACCTTGGGGAGCACCAGTTCTGTTCGTAAAGAAGAAGGATGGATCTTTTCGCATGTGCATCGATTACCGAGAGTTGAACAAACTCACGATCAAGAACCGATATCCCTTACCGCGCATAGACGATCTATTCGACCAACTACAAGGAGCAAGCTACTTCTCAATGATCGATTTAAGATCTGGGTATCACCAGCTGCGAGTCCTGGAAGGAGACATTCCCAAAACGGCATTCCGAACTCGCTATGGTCACTACGAGTTTGTAGTGAAGCCCTTTGGATTGACAAATGCACCGGCCGTGTTCACGGACTTGATGAACCGAGTATGTCGTCCTTTCCTGGACAAATTTGTGATCGTGTTCACAGATGATATACTCATCTATTCATGGAGCAAGGAGGAACATAGCCAACATCTCCGACAAGTCTTGGAAACATTAAGGACAGAGAAGCTATACGCAAAATTCTCAAAGTGCGAATTTTGGATTCGGAAAGTGGATTTCCTGGGCCACGTAGTCAGCAAGGAGGGGATACACGTGGACCCTTCCAAAATCAAGGCAATAGAGAACTGGACAACTCCAAGGACTCCAACGGAAATCCGACAATTCGTGGGCCTCGCCGGGTATTACCGAAGGTTCATACAAAACTTCTCGAAGATTGCTAAGCCACTTACCACCTTGACTCAGAAGGGTGTAACCTTCAGCTGGGAAGAAAAACAGGACGTTGCATTCCAAACACTAAAGCGAGCCCTATGCAGCGCACCAATTTTAACTTTTCCAGAAGGAACGGAAGACTTTGTGGTCTATTGTGATACGTCAAACCAGGGACTTGGATGTGTCCTAATGCAACGATGGAAGGTCATCGCATACACCTCGAGGCAACTCACGACGCACGAGGTCAACTATACCACGCACGATCTCGAACTAGGAGCAATCATTTTCGCCCTAAAGATCTGCAGGCACTATCTCTACGGCACAAAATGTACGATCTTTACCGATCATAAAAGCCTTCAACACATCCTCAGTCAAAAGGAACTCAACATGAGACAAAGACGGTGGGTAGAACTACTAAACGATTACGAATGCGAAATTCGTTATCATCCCGGGAAAGCTAATGTAGTAGCTGATGCCCTCAGCCGAAAGGAATACTCGGGCCGTCGAGTGAAATCCTTAACAATGAAGATCCATTCACACCTGTCCGCACAAATCAAGGAAGCTCAAATAGAAGCCTTGAAATCCGAAAATGTGGCGAATGAAGCCTTAAGAGGGATGGATAAGAACCTTGAAGTAAAGGATGATGGGGTTCGTTACTTCGCGAATCGAATCTGGACGCCGAAATTTGGCGGATTTAGAGATGTTGTCATGGATGAAGCCCATAAGACACGATACTCCATACATCCCGGTTCAGATAAGATGTATCTGGACCTCAAGAAACTGTATTGGTGGCCAAACGTGAAAGCCGAAATTGCTACCTATGTAGGCAAATGTTTGACTTGCGCTAAAGTCAAGATAGAATACCAAAAGCCCTCGGGATTGTTGCAACAACCGGAAATACCCGAGTGGAAGTGGGAGCGGATAACCATGGATTTCATAACCAAGTTACCCAAGACGGCAAGCGGACTCGACACCATTTGGGTGATCGTCGACAGGTTAAGCAAATCCGCGCACTTCCTACCAATAAAAGAAACGGATAAACTGGAGAAGCTAACCAAAACATACATCAGAGAGATTGTACGACTGCATGGTGTACCAATATCCATTATCTCAGACCGAGATAGTAGATTCACCTCGAGGTTCTGGCAGTCACTACAAAAATCTCTAGGAACGAGGTTAGACATGAGTACCGCTTATCACCCACAGACCGACGGCCAGAGTGAGAGAACCATTCAAACCTTAGAAGATATGCTAAGAGCTTGTGTGATCGATTTTGGTAAGGCTTGGGACACCCATTTACCATTGGTCGAGTTCTCGTACAACAATAGCTATCACACTAGCATCAAGGTTGCCCCATTCGAAGCCCTCTACGGCCGTAAGTGCAGCTCACCTTTGTGTTGGGCTGAAGTGGGTGACACACAACTAGCAAGAGGACAAGCAACCGATAACACTCTCACTGGACTGGAAATCATAAGGGAAACTATGGAGAAGATTGTTCAAATCCGGGAACGATTGAAGGCTTCAAGAGACAGACAAAAGAGTTATGCGGATAAAAGACGGAAACCCTTGGAATTCCAGGTTGGGGACCGGGTACTACTAAAAGTCTCACCCTGGAAGGGATTAATACGTTTCGGAAAGCGTGAGAAACTAAACCCAAGGTATATCGGACCATTCGAGATCCTTGCCAGGATCGGCCCGGTGGCATACAAACTTCGATTACCGGAGGAACTCAATAACGTGCACCCTACCTTTCATGTATCGAACCTAAAGAAGTGCTTGTCCGATGAGACCCTCGTTATCCCTTTAGATGAAATTGAAATCAACGAGAATCTCCAATTTGTAGAAGAGCCAGTAGAGATCATGGGTCGGGAAATTAAAAGAACTAAACAAAGCCGCATACCCATTGTGAAAGTCCGTTGGAATGCCAAGCGAGGACCTGAATACACCTGGGAACGCGAGGATCAGATGAAACAAAAGTACCCGCATCTTTTTCATAGAACTCTATCTTAGATTAAATTTCGGGATGAAATTCCCTTTAACGGGGGGATGATGTCACAACCCGATATTTTTCAAGTCAATGTAACATTCAAAAAGTCAAATATAATGAACTATTTGGAGTCAATGAAAATAGGGTCAAAAATGAAGTGTTCTAAAAACATAATTGGGATGCATAAAGTGTTAGATATCGTGTCAAGGTTTCCAAAAATATAAAGAACACTCAAATCCGAGTTATAACGAAGAAGTTATGACCAATCGAAAATCCGCGACACAACCTATAAAACACTGTTAAAGGTAAAAAGTGAAACTTCAATAAAATACTTTTTAGCCTTAGTTATGTAAACGAAAGTTGTAGATTATGTTAAACCGTGAGCGTACATAAAAAGAACGTCCAAATCTGACTTCGTATGAGGAAGTTATGATTTTTCTAAATTTCAGAACAGCAGTAGACAACTAAAAACTCGAAATAAAGATCGAGCGATTTTTAGCCGACGCAACCTAAACGAGAATTGAAGGTCTCTACAATAGTAGTACAATGGTAAAAAGACAGGCAAAAACGGACATCGGATGAAAAAGTTATCGATTTTTAACGGAATTATCTTGTCCCGGCCTATTAAATAAAATATAATTAAAAATAAATTCAAAACTAGCCGACAAAGTCTAAATGAAAGTTGTAGAGTATATTCTCACCTACGCGTGGATATAAAGAACGTCAAAAACGGAGCTCATATGCGAAAGTTACAGGTTTTTTAAGTTTTTGGCACACATTTCGAGGCTTATCCGAAGGAGTACGCCCAGCGTACTGAATGGAGGGCCTCGGATCGGCCATGTCACCCCTACACCCTCTACTGAAGTCCCATCCGAAGACCGGAGACCGAGACGTACGAGGGTACGCCCAGCGTACGAGGTACGCCCCGCGTACTTGGGTGTACGCCCGGCGTACGAGGGCAACTCCCCCTCCTATAAATAGCATGCGAGACTTCTGACTTTTCTTGCTCATTTCACTCTTCTCTCTCACTATTACTCTCCGGTTAGCATCCCGAAACGATCCCGACTTCCTGGTTTCATCTCTCAGTTCCGACGAAGGTCCGAAGCTCCGAGATTCCTGAGAAATACACCATTTTCCGGTCGAAGTGTCGCCCGAGAAAAATCTCGTTTCCTTCAAATCACCACACTTTCCAGGTGAGTTCATAGCCCTACTTTTTCACGTATTTTCATGTTTTATGGGGGGGGGGGGGAAATACAAGTGCAAAACGAGAAAAACTTATGTTTTAGGATACACATCGTTTTATATGGATTCAAATACATTATCTATGTTCTTATAAATGTTAAATAACATTGATACCAACGTTGCACTTTACATGCAAGTTGGTAATACATCGAGTTTTATCACCAAATGGAACACACTTTCTAAAAACCATAATGGGTATAGTTTACGAGTTATTCATTACATCTTTACATAAACATTGTAAAAATGAAATACTTTCATCTACAAGAAATATAGACTTTTCTTTTCGTAAATCTATTAATACTAAGTGTTGTGAGACATTCAGCTTCAACGTACTCTCAAGTACGCATTTCAAGTCCTGTATTATAAACCATAATCTCTTGTAGGGAGAGCGTGATACGTGTGTATAAATCTATACGGGATTGACAATCCCGCACCTAAACTGTTAGCTACAGTTAGACCGGCAGGTCTGGGGTGGCAAACGTCATAACACTGCAACGCCTGAAGAACTTTGTTACAGGTAGTCTGGGTCAATAGCGTGGTTATAAAACTCACACGGAGTATTAAAATAAGTTTGATTTACGAGAATCTTGAATGCATTCAGTAAATACATTATTTGAGTATAAATACACTTTCACCATTTGAGCACGAAAGATACTATTGCATTCCAGCTTTTGGAACTTTTTCAAACTATATGTAGAAAATATTGGATTTTCTTGAAAATACGTTCAGTTATTTTTACTAAAGGACATACAGATTTCAGTACAAAAACGCTTATGAACTCACCAACTTAATTGTTGACACTTTTTCAAAACTACTTGTATTTCTCAAGGAATCAGTAATACAGGTAAGCATCAGCTTTTGGAGAAGGAACGCTAAGGCGTCTGTTATCAAAACATTTTAAATCATCATATTTGTAATATTCTTTTGAAACATGTATTACACGCAACAATGTAACTTTTTATTATATTTATGATGGTTGTGCTTACTTTCTTTACAATATTCAACTGTTATGATACTACGTGAAGTCATCCACCCCCGAATGTTTCCGCCATTCTGGTTTGGGGGTGTGACAGAATTGGACTAGGAACATTACTCTAAGCTGTTTTTGAACTTATAAACCTGTTTTTGATGTGGTAATGTTCATGCTAATCCAACTTCTAAGATAATTTTCATAATTTCAAGATTTGTATTAGTTTATATGTTCATGCTAATTTCTTGAAGATTGATTATTTAAATTATCTTGTTCTTATGAGTTAGTTTAGATTAACAGAAAAGTTATGTGATAATTTGTTTTCGATCCAAATTGATCTAAAAGTTGTTCATAAAATGTGTTTTTGTAACTTGTCCTCAAGTTATATGAAAAGTCTCATTTATGATTTTTAAAACACATAAGATTTTCATAAGTTATGAAAATGAAGAGTCTCATTTTTTTTAATGTTTTAAAATCTTCCATAACTTGTACTCAAGTTATGGAGATTGAAGAGTTTTTCCATTAAAACTACTTTAAACTCATAAGTTATGGAAACGAAATGTTTTTGAATTGTTCAAAACTTTCCCTCAAGTTTTGGAATTTGTAAAGTTCTCCCCCCCCCCCATGAATACTTTAATTCCAAGTTAAACCCTTAGAATTTTAAAAGTTAAAATTCAACCCTTATACTATTATAATATTATAGGTTTAATATATACATATACATATATATATATATATATATATATATATATATATATATATATATATATATATATATATATATGTATGTATGTATATATATATAAGAGTATGTTAGTCTTACCGTTAGTAGGCCTCATTCACGAAGCCGGTCTATAAGGGGGGGTATAAGGTTACTGTCTATAAAATGGCAGTTTAATGGGTGTCCACTCTCACCCGCCACTTTCTTGACTGGTGGAGGGTCGTTAGCCGAACGAGTTTGACAGGACATTAGTTCTCCTTTCATTAAAAGTATAATGATAAATTTAAAGTAACTAAACCTTATTAAATTCCCAATCTTCGTTACTTTAGGAAAATGTGAATTTGGTGCTAACCCATGAAATTACACTTTGTACCTTATCAAGTCGTTAGTGGAGCGTGTGTGGTTAACCGACACACTAACATGGACTAGTAAGAGTGGCAAAGGGTAACTTAATGTTTATCATAGATCGGTGGAGCGCGTGTGGTTAACTGACACATCGATTAGGTGATAAATTTAAGGGTACCAAGTTAATTTGCATGGTTATTCACACCTTGTTTGTGATCCTCGGCATCCCAGTCACAAACTTGAGAGAGCACAATCGAGATTTAAACATTCCATTAAATAGTTCAATGAATCTCAAAGGATCTAGGAGTTTCAATCCAATTAAAACCCATTACCCTATTAGGTTTTTCATGGTGGAAATTGGTGAATCGTCATTCGCTTACCTTCAAATATTTTATAGCTTGGATTACGGCATCCCTCTTCCAAGTTATAAGATATTGTGTTGGGTCCTATCCTTAATATCTCATATTGGGTGTTATATTAAGGACTTAAATCAACTAAACTTGAATATCTCCCATTATAGATGTCTGGTTCAGACAACTATGATCTTCCCAAATCTCTTGGAACAAGCTTTCCTAATGAAGATGATGTCCCGTGGTTGGGTCATGGAAATCATACTTCTCTTCTTCTACCTCCTCCAATAATTCTCCCTAACCCACAAGTTCAAGGTCACTCAAGCCCTATTGGCAAGCAAAGCCTATGTGTGCTCACATCATGGAGATGAAGTCACATATTGACAAGCCGGGAGAGTTGGGTGTCAAGGTCTTGAGGAAGTTGGTTGTTGACTAGGTTCTTCAATCACTTTCTAAGTCACATAGTGAGTTCCTTTAGGACTACTATATGACAGACCATGACATGACCCTTAAGGATCTTACCTATTTGCTTAATGTTGCTGAATCAGCAATGATTTGGAGCACTGGTAAAGCAAATTTGATTGGAATATTGACTTCCCAAACTTCCATGGACATTGACAATGGTAACATTGGAAATCCAGACAAACTTTCTCTTCCCGATGGAAAGGGATCGGCCATAGTCAACTTGGTTGACCAAATGGTAAAGAGAAAGGCTAAGTCTGAGATAGTCCCGTGTACCATTTCCAAAGAGTCCATATGTTACTATTGCTAATGGAAGGGACATTGGTTGCGAAGCTACCCTATTTACCTGAAAGATCATAAGGATGGTAAAGTCAGAAAGTTTGAATCTACTTCGGGTAAAGTCCACTATCTAACTCTATTAAGTTCCTATTTTGAGATTCTTATTACATGATGTGACTAGGTTGCATTTTGATGTTTTAAGAATCAAAGAAAAGAGAGGAAGCTTAAAGGAAGAATATGTTGATTCTGATTGCGAAGATGGATTTTGATCGCATGGTTTGGTGATCAGAATTTTGAGTTGTTGCTTAAGAGTTGTGATAGATTGCTTAGGAATAAATAACAACATTGTTTTCATATGTATTTGCATCGTAAGGATAAGTTTTTCCACAAGCTTTAAAATAAACGAAAAAAGGTTTAATTTTATTTATTTTAAATACCCTTACAATGGCATTTGTGAAAAATTGTTGTTTATATGATTCCATTGATAGCAATATTGGAAAATGGATTTGATTCTTTCGTTTGTGGTAGTGTCATAATTTACAAAATAAGGAAAGATTCTCATCACCCAAGTTTCAGTTGGATAGAAACATGGAATCATGCAACTTGTATGATGAATGAGAATTTTCATCTTTGGGAAATTAAGACTAATTCCTTGATCACATGTATATGTGAGTCAAGTGAAGGATTAGGAGACCGGGTACACTTGCGTGTGCGCTGGTCAGGTCCACCACAGAGAACAATGACTATTCGTCATGATTTACTGAATTTTAGTAAATATGGTTGTGCTTACAAATTAAGTGGAATTCTGAAACATTGGAAAAGTTTTAATGTAAGGCAGAACGAATAAGAAGAATCAAATTTGGCAGAAAGATAAAAGTTTCTCCAATCTGAAAAGATGGGAGAGTACTTGAGTATCTTGTTTTATGATTATCTTAGTGATTATGAAACTATATCACAATTGATTCTCTAAGGACATATTAGTGCATTTGTTTGGCTAATAAGATGAATCGTCGATTGTTGAAATGGTTCATGCTTCATTCCAAAACAAGTCTTAGAGTCATATTCCAAGATTGTAACTTGAGTGACATAATCCTTAGAAGGTTTATAACACTTGTCAAATGTAAAGTAAAATGTTCTCTTACTCTTGTACATTTGAAATTGGTAAGTTGTGATCTTTTGGATAAAACAAGGACCAACTAAGACCAATTGTGTGAAGTGTTTATCTTGATAAGTGTGCGCACTAACTCTTGAATATTTGTTTGTCGAGGAATGGTTCTTGACAAGAGAATCTTATATGTCAAGAGGTCAGTGGGAGTCTTAAAGGTCTTGAAAAGTTTCAAGAACTAATCAAGAATAAAACTGTTGTTTATCACTAGCACACGACTTGAGGTTTGTAGCATATCGTGTTGACATATTCTTGTTTCTGTGCCCATTCCAGTTAAAGGTGTCTATGCATGTGGGTTCTATGAGTTCTCAATTGATTGCATAATTACCTAGAAGCAATGGTAGGACCTTGTGCTGCCAGGTGGCAAGAAGTTAATATTGAACAAGTTCAGTCCATATGAGTTTGGATTTGTCACTAACATCCTCTTGTGGTTATGACAAATTTACATGGATAGGAACGCATACACCATAGAAATCTAAGCGTCATAAGGTTTCTCCTCGATTCATGAAAATGATGGTAAGGAAACGCTTTCACTAGGTAGATTTTAAGTAGATAGTAATTGTGATATTTGAATTCTAAAATTCGTTAGTGGAGCGTGTGTGGTTAACCGGCACACTAACATGGACTTGTGAGAAATGACAAAGGTCTAAACAATTGAGACTATGATTACAGCATCCCTTTTCATAGTTCTAAAAATTGTTTAGACACACATGTGAGCTATCTAAGGAAAGGTGTATGATTTTGATAAAGTCTTATCAAAGCATCTCGTATCAGAAATCTGAACTTTGGTAAGAAAGTCAATAAAGTATTGATTTCTAGAATTATGCCAATATTGTGTTAAAATTTAATATTGATAAGTTACAAACATTTTCTGAAATGGTGAAATTTTATAACTCATGTGATTAAGATAATTTTGGATACTATTTTCCAGATTTTTGGATACAATAGAATTATGCCAATACTATTTTCCAAAATATTATCAAACAGTTTCCAAAAATTCTGAAACTTTGCTTTTTCATTCTAAACACAGTAGAGGTCTTCCAGGAATTTTCCCTTGAATTTTTGATGTGATTAACTATTTTTCTAAATTTTTATGCCTTCATAAAAATATAAATTCGTGAAAAATAGCATCCAGATGATAAAAATTCCCAAACTTTTAATAATACTGCCATTAGACATACTTAAGCTGGAAAAAAAATATAAAAATAGATTTCTAAACTGTTTAACCCAATTTTATGATTTTTGTACATTTATTCTAATAAAAATTCAAATAAATAGAAAATAGTTTCCAAAAATTTCCCAAACTTTTTGTATTACTGGTATTAAACATTCTTAAGCTAGGAAAAATATAAAAATGGATTTCTAAACTGTTTAACCAAATTTTATGATTTTTCTGCTTTTGTAACACTGTTATTATACATATAGAAGTTGTGAAAAATATAAAAGATATTTTTCATGTAGTCTTGCTATTTTTCCTTGTTTTATCCTGTTAAATAATCATTAATTGGAGAATAATTATTAAAAAGTTAAACTAAATTACCAAAATTTTTGTAAACTTCATTTACAGTGTAGATAATCTGGGAAAAATACCAAAGGTGTTTTTTTTCTACTGGAATCCGATTTTGTGGATTTAAGTGTATTTAATCTTAGAAAGTAGAAGAAAAATAGCATACTGAATAGAAAAATCATCCAAATTTTTATATAGAGTTCTAATATTTTATAAGGTCTTCTGGTAATTTTTCATGAATTTTGGATGAGTAGAACTATTTTTCCTGTTTATAGTCCATTATAAATACAAAAATCGGGGAAAAATAGGAATGCATTATGAAAAATTATGAAAATACTTTTCTAAGTCTTACACATGGGGTAAGAGCTGTGGAAATGATTAGATACCTTTTTCACATTCTCTAAAGTGGTTTTATGATTTATTGGGGCTAAACAAAAAGCAAATTAAAAACCACAATAAACAGTAACAAAAATCGATGAAACTTAATGAGAGGTCATTTTTTACTATAGGGGCCATCCACGAATTTATCTAGGATTTATAGACCTCAGAAAGTATTTCATACGATTTATTTCCCTATTTTATTGCAATATTTATAATAATTCGAGAAAAATGAATTATTCTCTGAAAATTTATAAATCATCTTAATTTATTAGTGGGATTCTTGCAAAAATCAGCTTTTATCATAAAAGAGTTTTAGGTATTTATTTGAGAATAAATCCTTTATGAACATATTTGAAAACTTTTAACAACAAACTTTAATCATCTAGCATCTAAGCTTGAAGATGATCACATGCACATTGGTTTGAAGACCATTCATGAGTTTTAAATGTTTAAAATTCATTTTTGAAAGAAAACTTTGGATGCATGTGGTGTTTTTCCACCAAAATATGTAGAAAAGTGCATTTCCTTGATTTTGACTTAGGTTTAGGTCATGGGACTTCACCGTCTACAACATGCATGTTGTTTTTGGATGAAATCCTACCATCATCATCATCAAAACCGTGAGTAGGTGCAAGTGTTCATGATTTTACAATAGAATGGAGTAGAAGATGGAGAAAATCCATGAAAACAAGTAAAACTTGAAGGAATGGTGAAGTAAAAATCGATTTTACCTTCAAGAACACCTCAATATGATTAAGATTTAGAGTTCAAGGTGTGTTCTCTGACCCATTTTCTGGAGAATTTCATGGTTGATGGAGAGAGGAAGAGAGAATAGAAAGAAAATGAAGTGAGGGAGTGTGAGAGAGAAACTGAAGTATGGAGAAATTGAGTGTGGAGGGGAATTGATTGAGTGTGTTGGGAAGAGGAGATAAAGGAGTGAGAGAGGAATCCGAGTTTTGAATGGAGAAAGGGTCTCCCTCTTTTAAATTTTATAAAATATAACTTTATTTTATAAAAATATCAAGTTTTTGATAAAATATGCACCTTATCCTAATTTTCATTCACAAAACATTGATTTTTGGCTTAGAAAATAAGGTTAAATACTAATGACTTAAATTTTATTTCTCCTTGGTTATATTTTACTAATTTGAGTTATTTTAAATTGATATTATAAAGTCCATACCAAATTTTATGGATTTTTAGGTGTTAGAGTTTATAAATTTAAGTTTTTTTTAGGGTTTTTAGGGTCTTGAGATTTAATAAATATTTAGATATCAAAATAAATTGAATTATTTGAGATTTCAATTTTTGTTAGAGTTTCATAACTCTTTTCTAGTTAAAAATAATGTTTGTAATTTATTTTTATCGATTTATTGGCATTCTATGTAGTGGTTTCGAGATTCAAGCGAAATTGAGGAATCGAGTATAATAGTCCTAGTCTTCAACTTTGACTTAAGTTTCTATGAGACTTTCACCTAATTTATACTTTTAAGTCAAGTGCATAATGTGTGTATATGATTCATGAAAAGGTGTTCGAGTCAAAGAGTGACCCACAGATGGATAGTCTCTGCAGTTAACTAGTTGTAGAATTCACATACCAATGTGAAATCTAAGTACAATATCCTTCGATCCTACTCGTTTCCAAGTTTCTAGTACGTTATAACTTAGCTTCTAGTTACTAAGTCTAGTATGTGTCGTGCCTATATGTGAAACTAAGTTTAGTCAAATCTAGAACCGACTCAAATTTTGACGGTTGTCACACCAAGTCTTTGTGACTTTTGTGCATAGTCATCACAAGAGGATCAATGCATATAAGTTTAGAATCTAACAGATTTCGGTAAATGGCAGGAATTTGGAATTCTTACATTTACGATAAGGATTTGGGATTGTGAAATGAGAATCATTGGAATCATGTTTAATTGATCTATTTTACAAAGTAAGGATCATAGACAAACATAGTGTGCATACTTGGAGTATGGCATAACTATTGTTTGGACAAACATAGTGTGCATGCTTGGAGCATGGCATGACTATTGTTGTGATTCAAGTATAAAGTTGATTATTCGAAACATTATACAATGAATAATGAGTAATCAATATGGTGTTTAAATAAAAGGTGTTTTATGAATAATGAGTAATCAATATGGTGTTTAAATAAAAGGTGTTTTATTTACTCTCAAAAGTGGTTGGGGCCATATACGATTAGTATTATTCTTGTGTTTCACTTCGCATGTTTTGACTTCCCGAATAACTAGGTTATTCAAACCGTCCACAGTCGATCATACTTTGGAAGTAGGTATTGAGGCAAGACTTTCATGAATGGGTCTATACTTTGTCTAGGTGGCTTAGACATAGCTGTACTGTTCATGAGTGCTCCTGGAATGAGATTCGAGTATTGGATTAAACCCACGCTCATTTGACTCACTTCATGGATTTTATCACGAGACAATAATATCTTATATTCTTCAAACCAAGAGATATGAGTTGCAGTCTACAAGTCAGTTACACATTGATTATGTGAAAATGCAGCAGTAACTTGGTGTTATAAAACATTTTTGTGTGTGATTTGATAAGTATATAGAGAAAGCATATGAGTTGAAGTTTATCCATTCCTTTTACCCTTAGAGGGATAAAAGCGATATATGTGGGCCCCTCGATGATTTGGTGATGACAAACGTAAGTGCTCGACCGGGCCTGAACTGATTTGATTTGTTCAATTAGTCGGTCGTCATAAATCGGAAATCGGGAAACAAAAAATGGACAGAGAGAATGATTATAATCCATGTCTCAGTCCATATGATATCTAGAATGGAGGAATATATGATCCCTTATCTTATGGACACGTCATTGACTAGGTCAGAGTTCGACAACGGCTTTTAAGAGCTACGATTGCTAGTAGGGGTCTTGGAGTCATATTTGAAATAATAGTTTTAAACTTATCCAAGTGGGAGACTGTTGGATTAGATGTCTAAGCCCATAACTATTATTGGTATGTTTTCTACCCGAGAGTAGCATGGTCCATTTGGGTTGCATAACACCAGGACAATTTGTTAGGACGGACTCTTGAGAGAAGGTTATATATGATTTGTTAATATATTATAAGTTATAATATATTAATATGAAATCATATGTTTTAATTAGTATTGATCAAGAATTAATTTGGAATTAATTTAGTGATCAAAAGAGACTAAGTAAATCTATGGGGACTAATTATGGTAATTAGTTATATTTATATGTGTTGGGCTTATGATCCATGTTGGACCAAGTTTATGTATGGATACATAAAGAGTTGGGCCACATGAACCATGGATCATAACACCATGGGTATGGATTTGGGTTATACCCATGACCTTTAGAATTCCACATATAAAGATGTTATTTCATACCCAAAATCACCACCAATGTATTTTCTTGGATGATATGGACGGTTTGGTGAGGCTAGGATTTTCTCTCAAGAGTCACCTTTGTCCTAGGTGAGTTGTGATTCCATTTGAGGTACAACACTTGGGGCACTAAGTTCTTAAAGGCGAAAGTCTTTCTAGCAACACCAAATACTTCAAGACTTTAAGCCACAAAAAGGTATGTTACTCTAACTAGTATCTTGTATTGTTTATGTCAAATTGCATGCTAGTTATAGGTTTAATGCCTTGGAAACTCCTTTGCATGAATAATTTGTGAAAACATAGATCCAAGGTCTTTAGGGTTGTATGTGCACCATATGATGTTGTAGTATACTAAAACCCATCAGTTACATTATACTCCCATTAGAGGGAATTTCGTCCCAAAAATTCGTTCTAGAGTGGTTATTCTTTGAACTAGGGAAAGAGGTGTGCACTACTGTTCCTATTGATCTTCTCATCCCTAAGTGAAATCAGATCCCCAGTTGGCGTTCCAGCAGACCTTTATGATTAGTATGTGACTTTGTCTTGATTAATCTGACTGCTTGTATATGGATGGTAAACTGTACTTAATACGAAGGACAGTGTGGATTTAGTTTACTTGTCTACGTTCACTCGAATGGTAATATGTTCACTCGTAATCTTGAGCAGCTTTGTCTTGAAGTTCTTGGTAGGACTCATACTTGGTTCATCTATCATCACCTCGTGTATACAAGTCGTATATAATTAAGATTGAAAAGACGTCCGGATGGATGACTCTGCCCCAAGTCCACAACCATATAATGAACAGGAGGTAGGGTGGAATCACACATCCTAGGTCCGTAGAATCTTAATTATATACCACCCTCGTGTATACACCTTGTAGTGATAGGCTAGCTGCATGGGTCCTTTATCTATATTCTTGAACTTGACTTGTTGTACGAGTGGTCTTCCTGGGAGGTCTACTGGGAATACTTCAGAAAGGTTACGGACTTTCGGAATATCCTCGATGTTTTTTGTTCCAATCATTCTTGTCTACGAAGTGGGTTAGGAAGGCTTGGTACCCCTCGCATGGGTACTTCTAAGTTTTAAAGCGAGAGACGATACAGAGCTTTGTGTCGGGTTTGTCGTTATAGATTGAAAAGATTTCGTTAGTCGGTCGGTTAAGGCGAAGGGTCTTTTTGCAACACATGAAATTGATATGGTGAGGACCAACTCAATCCATGTCAAATGACGACGTCGGAACTTCTTATAGTAATGTGTGTTAAGTTTATTTGGAAAGAGTGATCGTTTAGAGCGATAGTGCATTCAATGTATGTTTTTTTTGTGGTTTAAGTCTTACCGTTAGGTATTTTTATTGTGAATGTTTTGTTGTGTGATTGTGGTTTTTGTCTGAGTATGTTTGTAATTTGGTGACTCATGAAAACTTCTCTTTGTATCGTTATTGTAAGGTATGCATGCTTAAAAGTTATGTAGGTAGAAACGTATCAGAAATCCTAGTAGGGTACCTCGTTACTTCCTCACGTCCTACGATTCAAAATCCTTGCGCTTCTCTATTATTCCTTCATGTTGGACAATGTCTCTTAAAATGCCCCTCTTCACCGCATTTATGGCATACTTGACTTGTTCCGGCATTAGCAGCCTGAGTAGAGTGTTGGGCCAGAGTCCTACAGAAACGGGCGGTGTGCCCCTTCTTGTTGCACCTATTGCAATGCAACTCCCGGCAGACTCCATAGTGATGGAAGTCGTACTTGTTGCATTTTGGGAGGCTTCCAACATATGGTTTCTCGGTGTTGAGGTAGTAGGGTCAGTGGGGGTATGGGCTGCCACAACTTTTTGCCTTTTGGTAGGTCCTTGAGTCGAACGATCCTTTTTATTCCAGAACTTTCGTTTCTTGTTCTTAGGTTTGTGGTTTGGGGTATCCTTGTAGGTAGACCCTAGTTGGTTTTCTTGGTTTTCACTACGGTTGGAGTTGTCTACACCGTTTCCATTTTCGTGGGTGTTGCTAGCATTGAGATGTGCCATGACAGCTGTCACTACAGTTGTTACGACGGCTTGGAATGTAGCGGAGTCTATCTGAAGAATCGGTGTTGCGCCGGTGTGCTGGTTGTTTCCATGTGAAGACATGATTATGTTGCATGGCGTAAAATGAGTTCTTAAGTAACTATGGTTGTTGCTAGTTGTATTATATTTATTTATATATACACATATAAATTTCACGTTTTGTTGTACAATTCTCAATGTTTCGACCAACATTCCTATGATGTATTTATGGTAGTGAGTGGGAGTGGGTATTGTACCAATGTTAGGTTTAAAAAAATAGAATATATGTGTCAAAATCTTTAGTTGATTTGGTTTCATGGGTTTTGGAAGGGCATACCTCTCTTGATTTTACTATTACTAGTTGTGACGAAAAGTGTGTAAGTTTAACACATAGTGTGAGTAGTGTAGCCACTAACTCACGAGGTTATATTAGTTTATTTGTTATTAGAAATGACACGCAGGGTGCTCCACTATCTCACATATCTAGTGAGTGGCCCCTTTTTATTTCTCTGATTTGCTATGACTACACTAGGTTTAGTTGCAAAGATTAGTTGTCTCATGGCTATCTCTTCCCATAAAGAGTGTAGATGGTCCTTATTGTTTTCTCTTATATATTTGTAGGTATGGTATCCATATGGTGTTCATTGCTCTCAGTGGGTATGTTGGGTTTATATCGTCATGTTTCGGGCTTTGCTACTGATCTCCATTTCTTCATGATGGAGACTCTGAACCTAAATGTTCAAGCGGCCTCTCATGGAATAATCAAAGGTAATGCTTGATTTGTAGGTGCTAGGGTGGGTCCGAATAAGTGATCCTACTCTAAGACCACAACCAAATATGAACAGGAAGTAGAGCAAGATCACAAATTCTATGTCTATACAATCTTATTTATATATAACCTTAGCGTATACACTCAGCAATTATAGATCTACCGGTAAGGGTCTTTTAATTTTCACATAAGTTATTTATAGTGTCTTAAAATACTCCTATAGTATTTTAACTTTATTTTTGATTCTAGAGTTTCTTGGTATACGAAGTTGATAAGTTTTTAGACTTGTTGTTATGTACAGTATCATAAAATACTCCTATAGTATTTTAAACTTTATGTTTGTTTCTAGTATTCGTTTGCATGTAGGGTTGGTAAGTTTTAGACTTGTTACAACACCACGACCATTCCTAGGCATATGCTAATCACCTCTCAGAGAAATATAGTTGATCAGGCTATATTCTTCCCAGACCAGATTATATATCTCTAGGCCTGCTCGTGTTGTTCAACTTTCTAAATACTTTTGTTTTGTTCTTATTATGACGCTGTTCTAGTATGTATGTATGTATACTTTATAATGGTCTGAGTGTTTTTAGTCTCATTATATTTATAGTTATATATCTTATATAGGTTGATATACTTAGTTCACTATAAACAATGCTCTGATACCAATCTGTCACACCCCCAAACCAGAACGGCAGAAACTATTGGGGGCGGAGGACGTCATGTACAGCATCACAACAATTGTACAATAGTAATCAAAACAAACACAACCATTATATTGATATTTTATAGTTACATTTTGTTCAAAACATTGATCGTTTAACATCAAACTTGTAACACCAATCAAAAATAGGTCAATAACAAATCACATGTGATTATATCAATCAAGTAAATATGATTTTTGTTAAACAAATAATGTAGTAAAATAACTATGTATTTCATGGTAATTATAATACAAGTATGGTCTTTCATACATACTTTATGACACAACTCAAAGTATACGATTCCAAAAATATAGAGAACGTCTAAATCTGACTTCGCATGAAGAAGTTATGATAAACTCGAACGCTATAAATCTCTATAATAAGTGGAATTTAAAATATACTTAGAATCAGCTATTGGAATCTAAATTAAAGGTTTAGTACTCGGAATTACCTACGCGTGGATATAAAGAACGTCAAAAACGGAGTTCGTATGCAAAAGTTATGACCTTTTCAAGTTACAGCTGTCTGCGAACACGACACGTGTCAGAAACCCTAATATGACTGGACTCACTACATGAGCATAAAAACTCACAACGTGAGGAGTCAAAACGCCACATTTCGAAGCTAGAAGTCTACGGAATGCTAACCCAAAAGCTCACGACGTGAGCAAGGTTTTCTCACGACGTAAGACGCTGCAGGACACTAATCGAGCCTAGAAAAGACATGGGAAGACTCCGGGATGACTCTTGCGATATCTCACGATGTGAGCCTATCATTCTCACGTCGTGAGGGCCAAAAATCATCCTATAAATAGCAAGTTCGTCCATAAGCTTTCCTTACACCATTTCTCTTCTTTCTCTCTCGTTTGATGAGGCCATTTCGCATCCCGAGCCCGACAATCGCGAACCACTGACCGTTTTCAGTTAGATTCTGTCAAAGCACGATATTAAAGTGAGTTTCTTGGCCCCACTTTCTAATGTTTTCGGGGGAAAACTCATGCTAAATATTGTATTTAAGTTAATATTATGTCTATATGATACTATATTTGTATCAACATAGATAGTTATATTAACCGGGATATAGTTGTTTTGAATATGATATTTTGAAAACATACAACTATCGTAAACTTGTTAGCATAATATTATACTAATGTAGACCCTGAGTTATACTTGGGAGTTCTATATATATGTTATGTGCGATATAGTTCTGGAGTTATACTCGGAAGTTCTATATACTAATTACTAAGTATGTTACTATTGTTGGTTTTATGTCAAGATAAAAACTGTATTGTTATTAATATAACCTGTATTGTTAAGTATGTTGCTATTGTTGGTTTTATGTCAAGATAAAACCTGGTTTTTCATCAATTTATAGCTATTGTACTGTCTAAAGTATTATGAACTTAGGAGTAATGTTTAAAAGCATAGTCTAGTAACTTAGGGTTTTAGACATGAATATGCTTTGTTGTTAGAGTTATAGGAAGTCGACAAAGACTACATGAGCTACCTCATTCATCAACTAAGATTGGGAATCTTAGTGGAAATCCTCTGACATGTAACCGTTAATCCTGTGTGAGCGAGGAAGTTGTGTATGGATCTATGTGGGTTAACGCCCCATCTGTGGTTGTTGGCTACAACCCAATCGGTTTTACGGTGGACTATAGATCTATGCGGGTTGACGACCCCACCCGTGGTTGCTAACTATAACCCAACGGTTTGCGGGTGACGAACTGTCCTATTGATTGTTATGGACCCGGCGTCGATAAAGCGTACGGGGGAAGTATTTACCTTGGTGGAATCCCTTATGGCACCAATGACAGTTTATTCTGGCACCAATGGAGGAACCATTGGTGGGATATCTTTTAATCAGAGGTTTGTATGTCTAGCAGCAGTTACAGACTCATGGTAGCACAACTTTAGAAGCATTATACTTTGTCGATATACAAGTATGAATGTAAAGTATAAGTTTCCCAAAGACTTATACTCTAAGTATAAGGAACGTCTAGGTATACTACTTGCTCATTAATTAGACAATTGTACCTAGCACACTTACTCGTATAGAATTGAAATAGATTTATACGTAGTGGTTTTACTCATATAGAATTGAAATTGATTTATACGTAGTGGTTTTACTCGTATAGAATTGAAATAGATTTATATGTAGCGGTTTTACTCGTATACAATTGTAATAGATTTACACGTAGCGGTTTTACTCGTATAGAATTGAAATAAGATTTATATGTAGCAACCTTAGTTTGTATGGGATTACAATCATTTATTCATAATATGTGAAACTTATAGGTATATCACTTATTTAATAAGTAAACCATTATACTAATATATATACTAAATGCTGGAGAGTCAAAATGATACTTTCAAAACTATACTTTTGAAGTTGAGAAAAAGTGTTATTTTATATAGAGTCAAAACATGTGAACTCACCAACTTTATGTTGACGTATTTTAAAATGCATGTGTTTTCAGGAAGTTGATAACTATGATACAAGAAATGATGTTACAGTGCCCGGGGTTTCCGCCGACGGCCGGGGTGTGACAAAACTATAGCAAAATATAAGACGTGACGCTACTATGCTCCGTCTTCGTGACATCTGTGAGGGTACCTATCTACTAATTTCCTGAGAAAACAAGTTGTTTTAAAAAGTGTCAACATTTAAGTTGGTGAGTACATAAGCATTTGGTATATAAAAGTATGTTCTTTGTTCCTTGAAAACGTAAGGGTGTTTGCCCAGAAAATCCTATATTTTCTGATGTAAAAGTAGTCTTAATACCATAAGATCAAAATGTATAAGTTTCTTATGTTTATTATCTGTACTTCGAAGTTCTAATTCATGTAAATGGTGTGACCCATACTGCTGTCTCCTATGATCACTTAGATTATACAAGTTATATATAGTCAAGATCTGACGGACAGTCAAATGAGTGACTCTGCCCTAAATCCACAACCAAACAAGGAACAAGAATTAAGGCGGAAACACGCATTCTAATGCCTATAGGATTTTAATTATTTATAACCCTAACGTATATGCTAAGTCATCATAAAATAAGAAATAGTAGTCCTTTCTGAAATGTAAGTTGTACTATACCAGGAAAATAATATACTGCAGTTGTACTAGTATGAAATACCTTTATACGTATGTTTCTAGAAATGTATCCCTTATTGTATTGTGAAATCGTGTAATGTAGTTTTCTTATTATATAAAACTATTTGAAAGTATGTTTGAAGTGTAATCCAAATGTAAAGTTAATGTTCAAATAAAACTATCTGAAAATATATTACTCCGTAAATGTGTCGTTGTTTTCTTCATGTGAGTTCGTATAACCATACTGTGTAACCTAAGATGGCCTGATCGCGACGTTCTTCAGGCGTCGGAATGTTAACGACATTTGTCACCCTAGGCGTGCCGCCCTAACTGTAGCTAACATTTAAGGTGCGGGATTGTCAGTCCCGTATAGATCTATACACAAATACCTCACACTCTCTACAAGAGACTCTGGTTATAAGTCAGGACTTTCGCGGGCACTTAAATAATTACTTGAAGGCATCTCATAAATTTTGATAGTTCAACGAGTTTACGAGTAATGAACTGAAAACCATTTTAGTAAATGAATTGTAATACCTTTTAGTAAAGGAAAAATGTAACTTTGTACTGAATAAACTGTATGTGTGTTTCATAAACTATACCTATTATAATTTATATGTTTGTTTCCGTATTATAACCTGGACTTTGTAAAATAGCACTTATGTTCCATAAACTATACCTATTATCGTTTATATGTGTGTTCTTGTATTGTTATCTGACTTGGTAAAATAGTATGCAAGTTTCCCAAACTATACCTATTATAATTTATATGTATGTGTTGTATGTAATGCAAATCCTTGGTAATATAACGTTTTGTATTGATAGTAATGAAATATTTGAGAAAGATACCCTTTTGCTCAACATGTTACAAAAGGGTTAAAGTTTTATTTAAATAAGTTTTATACTCACATATATATATATATATATATATATATATATATATATATATATATATATATATATATATATATATATATATATATATATTGTGAAAAATCAAATTTGAAATAATTAAAGTAGTTTGAAATAGTTTGAATCAGTTGAAATAGCTTGAAATAGTTTGGAGTCGTTTGAAATCAATTTAATGTTATCACAAGATTTCCTTGTGTTTTACTTGTATTCCCCCATAAAAACATTGAAAAATAGTTAGAACGTATGAGTATGAACTCACCTCAAGTGCGTGTGCTTGTTTAGATGTGAAGTAATTACGAATGGTCCTCGAGTTAGAATACGTGAAAGTTGTCGTAACTAATAATATTTATACACAATATCGTATTTAAATTGATAATATTTTAATTTAAATAAATTAAATTATAAATTAAGTGTTTGACAACACTTAACTATGTAATAAATACTTGCAAAAAGTGTTAGGAATTAATTGAGGGGGTTTCTTGTCGTTTTCGATATTAGCTTGGGTGTTTTCGGTGTGAGCTTGGGTGTTTTCGATGTATGCTTGAAGATTTGAAGATTGTTCTTCGTGTTCTTTGTGTTCTCGGTGAATATATGAAGATTTGAAGGTGGGATGATGATTTTGGTTGAAGATTTGAAGATTTCGAATGATACTTGAGAGCAAATGGGAGTGTTTACGATTTGGAAAGTTGAGAAATGAATTGTGTTCACGGTTGAACACTTATATATAGAAAATGTTTTTGGCCGAAAAGTAGCTCAAAAAGAGAGATTTCTATGTAAGCGTGGGACCTTCGCAGAGAGATTTCGATGTTGACCAAAATCTGTTTTCGGCCTGAAGAGGGTGGCCCATGCAAGGGTTTTAGGATGGAGTTTTCGGTTCAGATGGATTCATTTAGGGTTTTTCGGTCTAAGTGCTTTTATTCCCAAATACTTAAAACATTTACATAATAAGATAATTTCTAGATATTAAATTATATTTAAACCTTATGAATTTAACCAATTGACAAAATGGCTTTTATTTAGCAAGTTTGACTTTTGTTGATTTTTATTGACTTGAAAATAACGGGTTGTTACAAACCTTAAATTTTCATGCCCGAGCAAACGTCGTACTACTTCATTGCACGAATATTTCCTATAATTTTGGATCCTCCTTTGACCCTTATCATTTGATACATTTGTTTGAGTCCTTATTGGCATTACTGACATTCCTATCGTTATCAAGGATTATATCTTCTTACGCCACACGCCAAATCTATAACTTTACCTTTGATCCTTATAAAAGGTGCGGAACTGCGTCTATACCATAAAACATTTACAAACAATTTTTTATGTTCTCCATTTTAGGGAAAATTCATCGGTGCTTGCCATGTACTCGCCTTAGTATTTAGGTACGACAAGCTACACTAATCCACTTATTCCTTACTTTTTTAATGTCACAACTAGCAAATTAGGGCTAGGATTTCTATCTTTGTACAAGATAATTTCTTTGTGTAACCTTGTAATCCTACTTTTGGTATAAGCCAAATTTCAATGCTATACAAGTTTATACATCCAAAATTGTGTTTCAAGTCGAAACTTCCTCGTGTATGCCCAATGTCTAGCCCAATAAGCTATGATCATTAAAGTTTGGGCCTTAGCCCAATATGGGCCGGAAATTTGTATTTAACATTGTTTTGGGCCGTAAGACTCTTATTGGGCCTTATTGGGCCTTGAACATCTTTCTTAGACCATAGTGCGCCAAATACCTCCATTAGGTATTATTTGGACCGAAAACCCTCTAATGGGCTTTGTAAGGCCGAAAATCACTATTGGACCCCTATTGGACCGAAAACTCTTTCACTTAAATTTTTATGGCCGAACACCCATACATGGGCCCTAATGGATAAAAAATCTTTATTGGGCTCTCTCACCTAAACTGAAAACTTTCATTGGGCCAAATCCATTACATTTGGGCCTAGTTTTGGACCGAATCCATTCTTGGGCCTGAGCCAAGCCCAAAAACTCGAAAACACTAATGGGCCTAGGGGTTCTCGATTGCCCTTCAAAACCAAAATCCATTTCTTTTCCCTCCTTTGGGCCGATCGGATTTCACAAAAAAAAAAACAAAACAAAACAAAACAAAAAGAGAGAAAATCTCCTAACATGCCACCTCAATTTTACCTTGCATGTAACCATGCAATTGCCCCTCATATAACTAAGAACTTCGCATCACATATGCTAGAAGTCAAACCCTACTACCTGTCACACCCCAAAACCGAGAACGGTGGAAACATTCAGGGGTGGAGGACGTCATGTACAGTATCATCACAAAGCATAATAGTAAAGACAAGCAACAACATCCATTGCATTAATATAATAATTTTAAAACAAGCGTGTTCTGTACAGTTTGTAAAACACCAAAAGTATAATCAAAATAAAAGATGAGTCTTATATGTGCTCCATCTTCTCAAAAGCTGCATCTGTACCTGTCTAATGATGACCTGAGAATACAAGTTATTTTGAAAGAGTTTATCAGCATAAAGTTGGTGAGTTCATAAGTATTTAGTGTCATTGCTTGTATAAAATGTTTACAACAATGTAGTATGATAGTTGATATCAATGTCTGAAAATAGTATGCTCCCTAGAAAATCATATATTTTCCAGTAAAAGTAGTCTTCTACCAAGACCCGGTTGGTTGCATGTTTGATCCTTTGAAAATGTAAAAGTTTTCCCAGTGAAACTATCAGTATGAAAATATAGTTTTAGACTTTATTCATATAGAGTACTTGGGAAAATAATGCTTTACCCCAGCAGTGTCACTGCCGGCTTAATGTAATGAAAATGCAGATTCCAGGTAGTATTAAAAGTACAATATACCTCGGGGAATCCGTTTTGCCTCTAATTCTTAAAGTGTTAATTAAAGGTCTGAATGTGAACTCGTATGTAACCATGCTGATTGACGATCGAATAACTGATGACCCTCCGAGTCATATGTAGAAATGTGACATTCTGTCACCCCTTGGCCTTTCGCCAGGGACTGTAGCTAGCAGTCGGGATGTGGAAATGTCTGTCTTGTATAGATCTATATACACAATGCCCGCTCTCCCTCCAGGAGACTCTGGTTACACGGTGATACCACTGTGAGGTGTCGTATCGAGAAGTAGTACGTCACATTCTAATTATAGTATATTTTCTTGTATATTGTATATTGTATTTCCTGGTATAATGTATAGAGTTTTCTCTTGGATAGCATATAGTATTCTCTTTGTATAGTATTTATCATGTATTGACTCATAATTGTACTGACTCTGGTAGATGTCATTGTAATAGGAGTAATGAGTAATATTCCTTAACTATACCTATTATAGTTAAATAGTAATGTTGGTTGCATGCCTTTGTTACACAAAGGTACTGAACTGAAGTGAAGACTTTTATATCCAACACAAATATATATGATATATAACTAAGAATTCAATGACAGTCGGACAAATAACAGAATACCCTAAGTCCACAACCAAACAAGGAACATGAAATAAGGTGAGCTATCAGTCCTAAGTCCTTCAAGTCTTACTTATATAAATATATTAGTATACATGTGGTTTTGAAGATAAAACAAGTTTAAAAGAGTTTGAAAACAGTTTTAGCATTTAAAGAATTTGATAAATGGTTTGAAACACTTGAAAACCCAAAGTTTGATGGAAATCTGAAAGTAGCAATAAATCATGTAGTATGTTCTAGTTATTAATCACATGTGATTGATACAATAACTATAACAGTTCAACTTGTATTTCCCCCCCCCCCCCCCATAAAAGCATTTAAAATCATTTAAAAGGTTGATTCAGGGGTATGAACTCACCTACAGTGAGTGGAGTGGATGGAAGTGTCGGGTAGGATGCTAGGTGTCAAGTGAGGACTTGAACACACACACGGATCCTATGTAACATGTAGTGATACATAAATGTATCTAATTAGTTTTTTAATCACTAATTAATCAAGTAAAGACACTCTAATGTATGAAAACACTTTGTTTCAAGTGCTAGGAGTGCTAAGGGTTGCATCTAAGGAGAGTATGGCCTCACATTGGAGTTTACTCCTCAAATGGTGGCCCTTATGTGTGTTTACGGTTTCTGGACCATTTTCCCCATGAGTTTACAGCCGTAAACTCATGGAAATGGTGCATTTGTGTGTTTCAAGGTCCTATATCTCACAAAGAAAGGTTCTAAGTTCGAAACAAAGGCTTAGGAAGTGGTTAGGGCACAAAAGGACTCCTCATTGGAGTTTACGGTCCTTGGACCATCCTTGAGAGTTTACGGTCGTAAACACTTGGGTTTACGGTCGTAAACCCATGAGTTTATGGCCGTAAACTCATGTATGCCTCAATCTTTTCGTGTTTTGGTGTTTCTTGCTCATGCATGCAAGTTTCTAGCCCTTCATCCAAGCATTTGAATGTGTTAAGGGCATCAAAACACCCTTTGGGGGTGTTTACGGTTTTGGGAGATCCCCAAACCATAAACACATATGTTCTTGGGGTTTTGGATGATTTTCCATGGATTAACAAGTATACTAAGCAAATAACTAGCTAGAAGGAGTATACTTACTTATATGAAGCTTGTAAGGGTGTTTAGGACCCAAAAACACTAGTGTGTGTTCTTCGTGTTCTTGGTGTTTTGAAGAACACTTGAAGATCTAAGTAAAAACCAAGAATCCATGGATGAAATGATATATAAACACTAGATTAAGTGTTTTATGAAAGAATCTAGGAAGGAAACACTTACATTTTGGCGGATTTGAAGAAATGAAATTATGATACTTGAGAGAACAAGCTTGGTGTTCTTGAGGTGGGAAGTGGAGAATGAGGAAAAAGTGTGTAAACTCATGCTAGATGCATGAGTTTTCGGGAAAATGGTGTTTACGACACAAACACCTCTTGTTTGGCCGTAAACACCATTAGAGGGAATTTCGTCCCGAAATTAGAGTTCAGATAACTAAGTTATTACAAAATAACTAAGTACAAAGATGAGGATATTTAAGTCTCATTTGATCCTCGCGCTCCCATGTGAATTCCGGTCCTCGCTTGGCGTTCCAGCGAACCTTCACCATTGGGATGCGGCTTTGTTTCGTTCGTTTGACCTCGCGGTCCATAATCTCTACAGGTTCCTCCACGAAGTTGAGGCTCTCGTCGATCTCGATCTCGTCGAGTGGGATTACAAGAGTCTCGTCGGATAGGCACTTTTTCAAGTTTGAGACGTGGAAGGTAGGATGTACATTACTGAGTTTGCAGGGTAGGTTGAGTTTGTAAGCTACTGGGCCGATCCTAGCGAGGATCTCGAAAGGCCCTATGTATCTTGGATTCAGCTTTCCACGCTTTCCGAAGCGTATCAAGCCTTTCCAGGGTGATACTTTCAAAAGGACTCGGTCTCCCACCTGGAATTCCAAAGATTTCCTTCGTTTGTCTGCGTAGCTTTTCTGTCGGTCTCTAGAGGCTTTCAATCGTTCACGAATCTGAACGATCTTCTCTGTCGTTTCCCGAATGATTTCCGGACCCGTGAGAGTGCTGTCAGGAACTCGTCATTTAGCTAACTGAGTGTCACCCACCTCAGCCCAGCACAGAGGGGACCTGCACTTTCGGCCATAGAGGGCTTCGAATGGAGCAGATTTGATGCTCGTGTGATAACTGTTGTTGTATGAGAATTCGACAAGTGGTAAGTGGGTATCATACGCCTTACCAAAGTCGATCACACAGGCTCGCAGCATATCTTCCAAAGTTTGGATAGTCCTCTCACTTTGTCCGTCGGTCTGTGGATGGTAGGCTGTACTCATGTCCAACCTCGTTCCTAAGGAGCTTTGTAATGACTGCCAGAACTCGAAGTGAATCTACTATCTCTATCTGAGATAATAGATAGAGGAACAGCATGCAGCCATACGATCTCCCTAATGTATGTTCTCGTGAGCTTCTCCATCTTTTCGGTTTCTTTGATGGGTAGGAAGTGTGCGGACTTGGTCAATCTGTCGACGATGACCCATATGGTATCAAGTCCACCCGCTGTCCTGGGTAACTTGGTTATGAAGTCCATAGTGATCCGCTCCCACTTCCACTCGGGTATCTTCGGTTGTTGGAGTAGACCTGACGGTTTCTGGTATTCAACCTTGACCTTCGCGCAAGTAAGACATTTACTTACGAAGGTAGCAATCTCTGCTTTCATGTTAGGCCACCAGTATGACTTCTTGAGATCCAGATACATCTTATCTGAACCTGGGTGGACGGAATATCGAGTATTGTACGCTTCCTTCATGACCAAGTCTCTGAAGCCACCATGCTTCGGTGTCCAGATCCGGTCCATGAGATATAAGGCTCCGTCACCCTTGGTTTCCAGGTTCTTATCCATTCCTCGCAGGGATTCTCCCGCTACATTTTCAGGCTTCAAAGCATCAAGCTGAGCCTCCTTAATTTGTGCGGATAGATGCGAATGGATAGTCATTGTTAGTGACTTGACTCTTCGACCAGAATATTCTTTCCGACTTAGGGCGTCTGCTACTACGTTGGCTTTACCCGGATGATAATGAATTTCGCATTCGTAGTCATTGAGTAGCTCGACCCTGTTGGGTTATGAGCATTCTAACACTCCTAAGTGTACATGCAACCCTAAATACCTTGGATCTATGTTTTCTCTATTATACATACAATTATGAACATCCAAGGTATTATCCTAATCTAGCATACAAAATAATAAATATAACAAGATAGAATACGTACCTCTTTGATGTAGAATGTCTTCATGAAGCTTGAGTGCCTAGTGCCCCAAGTGTGACACCTCAAATGGTTCACACAACACCAAATACACTTGGAATAACTTGATAGAAACTTGAACACTCCTTGAAATCGTCTAGCCCTCACACTCACACATTAGTGCACGATTTCTTGAGCCATGGGATTCTTTTATATGGTGGCTATTAGGGTTACACCATGTAACTCATAACTTTACCCATTCCTTATGCTCCATGGATTTTAACCTCCATGGAGTATCCATGGGTCACCCCATGGACTTAGTCCAACATAAGGAATCTTGGATCACAAGCCCACATATATAAGAATGAATGATTTACACAATCAACCCATATATTTAATTAGTCTCCTTTTGATCACTTAATTAATTCCAAATTAATTCTTGATCAATACTAATTAAATAACCTTATTAATATATTAGAACTTATAATATATTAACCAACCTGAAGTGTTATTTCTCTCATTATAGTCTATCCAAATGCATGATGCCATGCAACCCAAATGGACCATGCCGGGTCGGGTCAAGTCTTACCAATTATAGTTATGGACTTAGACATTAATCCAACAGTCTCCCACTTGGATAAGTCTAAAACTATTATTGCGTATGACTTCAGGAACCGATCAGCAATCGTAGCTCTCAAAAGCTTCTGTCGAACTCTGACCTTGTCGATGAACTCTGACCTTTGTCAATGACTTGTCCATTAGATAAGGGATCATATATTCCTCCATTCTAGATATCATATGGACTGAGACATGGATTATCAATCATTCTCTCTGTCCATTTGTTGTTTCCCGATTTCCGATTCATGATGACTGACTGATTGAACAAATCAAATCAGTCCTGGCTTGGCCAAGCACTCACACGTATCATCTTTAAATCATCGAGGGGACCACAAATATCGCTTTTATCCCGAAGGTAAAAGGAATGGATAAACTTCGACTCATATGGCTTGTTCTACTACTTGTTGAATCATACACAAAGGCACGTTTTATAACATCGAGTTACCAATGCGTTTTCGTGCAATCAATGTATAACCAACTCATAGTAACAACTCATATCTCTAGGTTTGAAGAATATAAGCTATTATCGTCTCATGATCACTCGTGATAAAATCCATGAAGTGATTCAAATGAGCGTGGGTTGAATCCAATACTCAGAACTTATGAGCACTCATGAGTGTTGTAGCACCACTTTGTCCACCAACTTGGACCTCTACAAACCAACCCATGACAGTCTTGATTCATATCTACTTCCAACATATGACCGACTGTGGATGGTTTGAATAACTTAATCATTCAGGAAGAGCGACTTAGTTATTCTGGAAGTCAAAACATGCAAAGTGAAACACAAGAATAAATGAATCAAATATGGTATCAAACCCTATGAATATAAATAAACACTTTTATTTATCACCATACTGATTACTCATTATTCATTGTTTTGGTTTTATCAACTTTATACTTGAATTTAAAACAATAGTTGTCCCATGCTCCAAGCATGTACACTATGTTTTCTAAACACTAGTCATGCCATACACCAAGTATACATACTATGTTTGTCTATGATCTTTACTTTGTAAAATAGATCAATTGAACATCACTCCAATGATCCTCTTTTCACAGTCCCAAATCCTTACTGCAAATGCAAGAATTCCAAATTCATGCCATTTACTGAAATCTGTTAGATTCTAAACTTATATGCATTGATCCTCTTAATGATTATGCACAAGGTCAGAAAGACTTGACAACAATCATTACAGAGCATTCCAAAGGAGATCAGCTCCTTGGAAACATCATTCTTTCATTAAGTTTCCTAATCTTACACAGATTGAATAAACTTTGAAACATTTCCATATTCCATTTTGACTATCACTTCTGAACAAGAGTTGACTCCTTACAGATTATGTCAATATGGTCCTTCCAGAATTAACATTATACTTCCAACTGTCCTTGAGGAACCAATCTTTGGTAAACCTTAGATTGTCCTCGACAATTGCTTAATCATTTTAGTCATATCCAATTCTAGACCTTTTCCCTTCATAATGCCCCAGGCATTTGGAAAATTTTGGAAAGGATGAATATAGCACATGTAATCGATCCTATATCCGAAGCATATGGGACACGATTCATGATGTCTCACATAAAGACTAAACCAGTCTTTTGCTATAATATTTCCATTTCAATTTGCCAAGTTCTCAAAATTCAGATTATGAAAAGGGATGCCGTAATCATAATCGAATTTTAGAACGCAAATAATGGACCCATATATAGAATTTCCTTATGTTGAGCCATTCCAACATGAAATTCATATATATATATCCTTGATTAAATATGATTAAAATCTCAATCTAAGCTTTTTAGAATTGAAATGAAGTATAATTTCCTCTCCCTTAATTATAGCAAAACAACTTTTTCAGCCCCTGCAACCTCACGAATTGAAACTTTTGTTTTCTATAATTAACATTGCTAACTTGCAACCTTTGTCATAATTATCATGCTCCCACTAACATGATGATTATTAGCATAACACTTATGCTCCCACTAGCTTTGACATGTACTCAGAAATCAGCTGACTTTCTTACCAAAGTTCAGATTTCTGATACTAGATTGTTTTGATAAAACTTTATCAAAATCATAAACCTCTCTTAGATAGCTCACATGTGTGTCTAAACAATTTTAGAACTATGAAAAGGGATGCCGTAATCATAGTCTCAATTGTTTAGACCTTTGCCACTTCTCACAAGTCCATGTTAGTGTGCCGGTAAACCACACACGCTCCACTAACGACTTTGAGAATGCAAATATCACAATTGCTATCTAGCTAAAATCTACTTAGTGAAAGTGTTTCCTCACTATCATTTTCATGAATCGGAGAGAAACCTTATGACACTTAGATTTAATAGTGTATGTGTTCTTATCCATGTGAATTTGTCAAAACCATAATCACAAGACAGGGTTAGTGACAAATCCAAACTCATATTGATTAAACTTGTGCAATCTTAAATTCTTGCCATTTGGCAGCTCAGGTGCCTACCATTGCTTCCAAGTAGTTGTGCAACCAATTGAGAACTCTCAGAACTCCTATGCAAAGCCAACTTGAATAGGCACAAAAATTTCAACACGATAGGTTATAAACCTCAAGTCGTATGCTAGTGAAGGACTTTAGGTTTTATTCTTGATTAAGTCTTGAAACTTTCAAGAGCTTTAAGACTCCCACTGTCCTCTTGACATATAAGACTCCCTTGTCAAATATTCAAGAGATAGTGTGGATTCTTTATCAAGACTAACACTTTACACAATTGGCCTAAGTTGGTCTCTGTTTTATCCAAAACATCACAACTTACCAATTTCAAATGTACAAGAGTAGATAACCTTTTACTCTTACATTTGACTAGTGTTAACTAACCCTCTTTAAGATATGTCACTCAAGTTACAATCTTGGAGTATGACTCTAAGAATTGTTTTGGAACGAAGTATGACTCATCTTTTTGATTTAACCATTTCAACAATTCATGACTCCTCTTCTTGACTTTAGAGGACCAATTGTGATATGGTATCTTAATCATTAAGATGATCATAAACATGATACTAAAGTACTCTCCCATCTTTTCAGATTTGAGAAACTTTTATCTTTCTGCCATACTTTGATTCTTCTTATTCGTTCTGTCTCACATTGAAACTTCTCCAATGCTACAGACTTATACTTAAACTTATAAGTATAACCATATTTACTGAACTTAAGTAAATCATGACGAATAGTCTTCTTGATCTTTTGTGGTGGACTTGACCAGTGCACAAGAATGTGTACTCGATCCCTTAGTCCTTTCCTTATTCACATAAGGAATTAGTCTTAATTTTCCAAGCTGAAAGTTCTCATTCATCATACTATACAACTTGCATGATTCCAAGTTTCGGTCCAATTGAACCTTGGGTGATGAGAATCTTTCCTTATTTGGTAATATTAGACACTACCATAACCGAAAGAATCAAATCCATTTTTCCAATATTGCTATCAATGGAATCTTATAAGCAACAAGTTTTCACAAATGCCATTGTAAGGATACTTAAAATAAATAAAATCAAAACCTTTTTCTTTTATTTTAAAACTTTGCGGAAAAACTTATCCTTACAATCCATATGAAAACCTTGTTGTTATCTATTCCTAAGCAATATAAATAACATAATTCTTAAGTAATAGCCCAAAATTCTGATCACCGAACCATGCGATTGAAATCCATCTTCGCGATCAGAATCAGCATGTACTTAATAGAGTTAGACAATGGACTTTACCTGAAGTAGAGCCAAACTTATTGACTTTAACATCCTTAGGTAAATTTGGCAGCTTCGTAACCAATGCCCCTTCCTTTGGCAATAGTTACCTATGGATCCTTGATAATGGGACTATCTCAGACTTCGCCTCTCTCTTTACCATTGGGTCAACAGAGTTGACTATGGCCGATCCCTTTCCATTGGGAAGAGAGAGCTTTACTGGATATCCAATGGCATCATTGTCAATGTCCATAGCGTTTTAGGAAGTTGATCTTAGCAAATAGATAAGATCATTAAGGGTCTTGTCTTAGTCTGTTTCATAGGATTCCCAAAAGAACTCACTATGTGACTTAGAAAGTAGTTGAGCCACCAACTTTCTCAAGACTTTGACACCCAACTCTCCCGGCTTGTCAATATGTGACTACATCTCCAAGATGTGATCACACCTAGACCTTGCCTTGCCAATAGGGCTTGAGTGACCTTAAACTTTTTAGGAACTTGTGGGTTAGGGAGAATAATTGGAGGAGGTGAAAGAAGTATGATATCCATGGGACATCATCTTCATTTAGGAAAGCTTGTTTCAAGAGATTTGGGAAGATCATAAATGTCTAGACCATACATCTTTTTGGGAGATATTCAAGATAGTTGATTTAAAGTCCTTAATATGACACCCAATATGAAATATTAAGGCTAGGACCCAACAAACTATTTTATAACTTAAAAGAGGGATGCCGTAATCCAAGCTATAAAATATTTGAAGGTAGGTGAATGACGATTCACCAATTTCCACCATGAAAAACGAAATAATTTATTAGGTTTTAATTGGATTTGAAAGTCCTAGATCTTTGAGATTCATTGAACTGTTCAAAGGCATGTTTCAATCTCGAGTGTGCCCTTCAGGTTTTGTGACTGGGATGTCGACGATCACAAAACAAGGTGTGAATAACCATGCAAATATACTTGGTACCCTTAATATTTACCCATTAATCAGTGTGCCGGTTAACCACACACGCTCCACCGATACTATGATAAATATTAAGTTACCCTTTGCCTACCTTGTTAAGTCGAGGTTAGTGTGCCGGTTAACCACACACGCTCCACTAACGACTTAAGCAAAGTGCAAAGTGTAATTTCATGGGTTAGCACCAAATTCACATTTTCCTAAGTAGCTAAGATTGGGTATTAATAAGAGTTTAGTTACTTAGTATTTATCATTAATACTTTTAATGAAAGGAGAATTATAGTCCTTGTCCTACCCGTTCGGCTAACGACCCTCCACCAGTCAAGGAAGCGGTGGGTGAGAGTGGACACCCATTAAACTGCCATTTTATAGGCAGTAACCTTATGCCCCCCTTATAGACCGGCTTCGTGAATGAGGCCTACTAACGGTAGGACTGACTTTACTCTTATACATATATATAAATATTATTAACTTATAACACTATAAAGTATAAGGGTTGAATTTTAACTTTTAAAATTTTAAGGGCTAACTTGGAATTAAAGTATTCATAAGTGAAAATTTTTCAAATTCCAAAACTTGAGGGCAAGTTTTGAAACTATTCAAAACTAATTAATTCCATAACTTATGAGTTTAAAGTAGTTTTAATTAAAAAAAAAACTCTTCAAGTTCCATAACTTAAGGACAAGTTATGGAAGACTTTAAACTAATTAATAAAAAAAATAACTTTTTTTTATTGTAACTTATGGAACTAATTAAGGTTACACTTTTTTTTTAAAATTTAATGAAGAGACTCTTCATTTTGTAACCTTTGCAAAATTTTATGAGTTTTATGATTCTTAAATGTGACTTTTCATATAACTTGAGGACAAGTTACAAAAACACACTTTGGAATCAACTCTTAGATTAAAATGGATTGAAAACAACTATTTCACACAACTTTTTTCTATTAATCTAAGAACCTCATAAGAACAAGATAATTCAAATCATCAATCTTCAAGAAATTAGCATGAACATACAAACAATACAAATCTTGAAATTATGACAATTATCTTATAAAATTAGATTAGCATGAACATTACCACATCAAAAACAAGTTTATAAGTCCAAAAACATCTTAGGGTAATGTTCCTAGTCCAATTCCAGCCAAAACAATCGAATATATGCATCCAACTCGATTTTTCAGCTACTTTTGCAAGTATAACAAGAAAACAAACCTGGCTCTGATACCACTGTTGGGTTATGAGCATTCTAACACTCCTAAGTGTACATGCAACCCTAAATACCTTGGATCTATGTTTTCTCTATTATACATACAATTATGAACATCCAAGGTATTATCCTAATCTAGCATACAAAATAATAAATATAACAAGATAGAATACATACCTCTTTGATGTAGAATGTCTTCATGAAGCTTGAGTGCCTAGTGCCCCAAGTGTGACACCTCAAATGGTTCACACAACACCAAATACACTTGGAATAACTTGATAAAAACTTGAACACTCCTTGAAATCGTCTAGCCCTCACACTCACACATTAGTGCACGATTTCTTGAGCCATGGGATTCTTTTATATGGTGGCTATTAGGGTTACACCATGTAACTCATAACTTTACCCATTCCTTATGCTCCATGGATTTTAACCTCCATGGAGTATCCATGGGTCACCCCATGGACTTAGTCCAACATAAGGAATCTTGGATCACAAGCCCACATATATAAGAATGAATGATTTACACAATCAACCCATATATTTAATTAGTCTCCTTTTGATCACTTAATTAATTCCAAATTAATTCTTGATCAATACTAATTAAATAACCTTATTAATATATTAGAACTTATAATATATTAACCAACCTTAAGTGTTATTTCTCTCATTATAGTCTATCCAAATGCATGATGCCATGCAACCCAAATGGACCATGCCGGGTCGGGTCAAGTCTTACCAATTATAGTTATGGACTTAGACATTAATCCAACAGACCCACCATTGTTGTCTCATGTTCAGCCCTTTCTGGTTGAAGATGTGTTGGAGGCTTTTGTGGTCGGTATAGATGGTGCTCTTCGTACCATACAGATAGTGTCTCTAGATTTTTAGGGCGAACACAACCGCTCCTAATTCGAGGTCGTGCGTGGTATAGTTGACCTCGTGTGTCTTCAGCTGTCTTGAGGCGTAGGCGATGACCTTACCTCGTTGCATCAGAACACAGCCGAGCCCTTGGTTGGATGCATCGCAGTATACCACGAAGTCTTCTATCCCTTCGGGGAGGGACAATATCGGTGCGGTGCATAAGGCTCGCTTCAGAGTTTGGAATGCCTTCTCTTGTTTCTCTTCCCAGTCAAAGGCCACGCCTTTCTGGGTCAATGTAGTCAGGGGTTTCGCGATTCGAGAGAAGTTTTGAATGAACCTGCAGTAGTAGCCAGCAAGGCCTAGAAATTGACGAATTTCTGTAGGCGTCTTTGGTGCTGACCAGTTCTCAATGGCTTTAATTTTGGAAGGGTCCACGTGGATTCCTTCTTCGCTCATCACATGCCCTAAGAATTCGACTCTTCGGATCCAAAATTCGCACTTAGAGAACTTCGCGTATAGCTTCTCCGATCGTAAGGTTTCCAGGACTTGTCGTAGATGATTGTTATGCTCTTCCTTACTTCGAGAGTAGATAAGTATGTCATCAATGAAGACGATGACGAACTGATCCAAGTAAGGACGGCATACCCTATTCATCAAGTCCATGAATACTGCGGGCGCATTGGTCAGTCCGAACGGCATTACTACGAACTCGTAGTGTCCGTAACGAGTTCGGAAGGCTGTCTTCGGAACATCATCCTCAAGCACTCGCAACTGGTGAGACCCGGACCTCAGATCAATCTTGGAAAAGTAACTCGCCCCTTGCAGTTGGTCAAATAAATCGTCTATGCGAGGAAGAGGATAACGATTTTTGATCGTAAGTTTGTTGAGTTCCCTGTAATCGATGCACATGCAAAACGATCCTTCTTTCTTATTTACGAACAAGACTGGTGCTCCCCAGGGTGAGAAGCTCGGTCTTATAAAGCCCTTGCTGAGCAGTTCGTTAAGTTGACCGGACAGTTCTTGCATCTCAGCAGGCGCTAGACGATAGGGCGATTTGGCTACGGGGGTGGCCCCTGGGATTAAGTCGATTCGGAACTCGACTTGACGTTGGGGAGGTAATCCCGGTAGCTCTTCTGGAAAGACGTCGGGGAAGTCTTTCAGGTCTTTTGTTTTCTGGCTCGTGTGGACGATGTGTTGAAGGAACGCGCGATATTCCTTACGCAAATATTTCTGGGCTTGAATACTTGAGATGATACGAAGGCTCGTACTGGGTTTGTCTCTGTAGATCAACAAGGTTTCGTTATTTGGTAGGTTCAGACGGATTGCTTTGTCGAAACACAGAATATCGGTACGATGGACACTCAACCAGTCTATGCCCACAATGACATCGAAGCTCTTGATTGCTACTGGTATGAGGTCGATTGGAAACGAATGGTTATCTAGTGTGAGGGTACAACCTATGTAGATTTCATTAGAACTTTCTGTCTTTCCGTTAGCCATTTCTACGACGAAGGTTTCTTTTAGTGGTTGCGGTGATTATTTAAGTAAGTGTTTAAAGTTTTGGTTTACGAAACTCCTTTCTGCCCCACTATCAAATAGGATACAAGTATAAGAGTTATCGAGAAGGAACGTACCTGTGACTACTGTGGGATCTGCTACTGCTTCATTGTGGCCAATAGCAAGTAGTCTGCCTGCTCCTCCCGCATTCCCAGTCGTTGGACAGTTTCTTTTGAAGTGTCCTACCTCGCCACAGCCGTAGCAAGCATGGCTTACTCCCGAACTGGGGACCTGGGAAATGGGTTTGGGTGGTGTTTGGCAAAACCGGGCGGTATGGCCCTTCCGGTCACAGTTAGTGCAGTGCATTTCCCGGCAGGGGCCGTTGTGATGGAAAGAGCACTTGGTGCACTTGGGTAGACTCCCTGCATATGTTTTGGCTGGTACAGGGGCAGCAGGAGTAGTGGCAGTATGGACAGCCACCGTTTGTTGGTTCTTTGAAGAGGATTGGGCTGTTTTACCCTTCTTTCGGTCCCACCGCTTCCTTTTGTTGTCGGATGTCTTGGTCGGTGCAGTTGCAACCGTTGTGGTTGCTGATGGAGTGTAAGGAACTTCATGATCAATCAACCTTTGGGCCAATTCCTTGGCACTGTCAAAGGTCGTAGGGTGTGACGCTAGGACGTTCTCTCGATACGGGGGCACTAAACCCCATATGTATCTTTCAATTTTCTTGCCTTCGGTGGGGACCATGTTTGGACACAGAGTCACCAGGTCGCAGAACCTGGCTGTATACGCCAATATGTAGGTCCCTTCCATTTTGAGGTTCCAGAGTTCCTCCTCGAGTTTCTGAACTTCGCCCCTAGGGCAGTACTCCCTTGTCAGAAGGTCCTTCAGTGTGTCCCAGCCTATGGCGTTGGCTGTTACTAAAGATAGTGATTTGACATGGCCGTTCCACCACGTCAAGGCCCTTTCGGTGAAAGTGCAAGCTGCGAACTTTATCTTGCTCTCTTCGGGGCACGAGCACATCTCGAAGATGGCTTCAGTTCTTTTGATCCATTGGGATAGTGCAATGATCCCTCCGGTCCCACTGAAGAATGTTGGTTTGCAGCTCATGAAATCCTTATAGGTACAGCCCTGTGTACATGGCTGGATTTCAGCATGTCTAGAGTTGGTGCCCATTCCGGCTCCACTTGCATCGCCAGAATTTATTTGGGCCATAGCTGCGGTCACAGCTGCGGTTACAGCTGCCTGAAACATCACCGCATCAAACTGTTGCGGAGGAGGTGGTGGTGGTGTTTGACTTGCAGGCGTGTTTCTGGTCGGACGCCTGCGAGGAGGCATCTTTTACTGAAAATTTATAAAGATGAGGACAACAGTAAGTATCGACTGTAAGTATGAGGAGAGTGTTTTATGAACTAAATCGCCATAGTCCAATTGTTAGATAGAAGCATATCAATAGAGTAGGAAAAACACAAGAGTAGGAACTTCTCACTAGATTAGATAACTGCCAAGATTACTGGTATTTTTGATGTAAAATGTGTTCGGGAAAAATGACCTAACAGTAGGTCTTACATCAAACCATAAGGGAAAATGTTGGTAGCTTAGAAGTCTAGTTAGAGTACTTTCAAAGTTAGGAAAGTTTACAGACAAGTGCTTTATAGAGCATAGAAAAGATAGGCTATTCCTTAATCAAAAGAGAAAGATGAGTTAACATCTTCTACCGGCGACGGGTATCCCTCGGACGAACCCTTAGGTCAGCCAGTTGACGTACAACTTCCTGAAGATGTCATTCATGCGCTCTCTGAAACATCACCGCATCAAATTGCGGTTACAGCTGCGGTTACAGCTGCCTGAAACATCACCGCATCAAACTGTTGCGGAGGAGGTGGTGGTGGTATTTGACTTGCAGGCGTGTTTCTGGTCGGACGCCTGCGAGGAGGCATCTTTTACTGAAAATTTATAAAGATGAGGACAACAGTAAGTATTGACTGTAAGTATGAGGAGAGTGTTTTATGGACTAAATCGCCATAGTCCAATTGTTAGATAGAAGCATATCAATAGAGTAGGAAAAACACAAGAGTAGGAACTTCTCACTAGATTAGATAACTGCCAAGATTACTGGTATTTATGATGTAAAATGTGTTCGGGAAAAATGACCTAACAGTAGGTCTTACATCAAACCATAAGGGAAAATGTTGGTAGCTTAGAAGTCTAGTTAGAGTACTTTCAAAGTTAGGAAAGTTTACAGACAAGTGCTTTATAGAGCATAGAAAAGATAGGCTATTCCTTAATCAAAAGAGAAAGATGAGTTAACATCTTCTACCGGCGACGGGTATCCCTCGGACGAACCCTTAGGTCAGCCAGTTGACGTACAACTTCCTGAAGATGTCATTCATGCGCTCTCTGACGCACTCGAAGTTCCATGACTTCGGCTCGGGATGCAGCCAGTTGCTGCTGTAGAGCCTCATTGGTCCTCCTAGTCCTATCCATAGCTTCTTCGAGTTGGCGGATACGGACAATGTTAAGGTTAGAGTTGGCGTCAATTTCCACAACTCTGTCGATGGTTGTGTGGCTTTGTTCGATGTTCCTAGCAATCCTACGGACCATGATGGGCAAGACTCGGTCAGCAGAACCTCCCTCGCTTATGTTGTAAAAGCTTCGATTTCCGTTGAAAGGTAAGGGCTGACCTTGTTCATCACTCCATCGATTCAAGGTTGTTGCCCACATGGGAGTGGGACCTTGGAATGCCGGACGGGGGTTGGGGTTTGGAGCTAATGGGGGTAGGTTGTTGACTTCTGGTTCAAAGTCGGAGCTATCCGAAAAGCCTTCGGCACGGTGATCATCCAAAGGGATTGGGTGATCATGTTCCGGCTCGTCATCAAGCCATCCTCCAATGCCTTGGTTAAGATAGTACGGATCATAAGGGAGATGAAAGCCAGCCATGCTATCTACGCGAGAACGGGGAAAGAATAGTTAATAGACGTACTAATCTAAGATACTTATAAAATGATCGTTATTAGTTGATTCAATACTTGCATAGTGCATACCAATTACATGCAACCGAAACAGGATAGACCTTCGAATAAGTGACCCTAACTCTAAATCCACAACCAAACAAGGAACAGGAAGTAAAGCAAAGATCACAGATTCTAAGTCTATAGCGCCTTAGTCACATGTAACCTTGGCGTACCCACTTAGCAACTATTGTCCTACCAGTAACGACCTTTTTAGTTCTCACATATGAATTCATAGTAATGCAGAATACTCCTATAGTATTCTTGTTCTAATTTTCTTGTAGTAGTGTGGGTAAGTTTTTAGACTTGTTGCAACACCACAACCATTCTTAGGCACATACTAGTCACTCCTCGGGAAATGTAGTTGATCAGGCTACATCCCCCCAGATTTGACTATATGTCTCTAAGCCTAATCGTGCTGTCCAACAATCTTAATACTTTTGTTCTGTTCTAGTATGATACTGACCTTGGTATAAATAGATGTATATATATACTTAGTTAAATATTTTATTATTTAAAAGTATATATATTCTTGGTCAGAGTGTTTTAATCCCGCTGTGTTTATAGTTCGTATATCTTTTATGGGTTGATATACTTGATTCACTATAAACAGTGCTCTGATGCCAATCTGTCACACCCCAAAACCGAGAACGGCGGAAACGTTCTGGGGTGGAGGACGTCATGTACAGTATCATCACAAAGCATAATAGTAAAGACAAGCAACAACATCCATTCCATTAATATAATAATTTTAATACAAGCGTGTTCTGTACAGTTTGTAAGACACCAAAAGGATAATCAAAATAAAAGATGAGTCTTATATGTGCTCCATCTTCTCAAAAGCTGCATCTGTACCTGTCTACTGATGACCTGAGAATACAAGTTATTTTGAAAGAGTTTATCAGCATAAAGCTGGTGAGTTCATTAGTATTTAGTGTCATTGCTTGTATAAAATGTTTACAACAATGTAGTATGATAGTTGATATCAATGTCTGAAAATAGTATGCTCCCTAGAAAATCCTATATTTTCCAGTAAAAGTAGTCTTCTACCAAGACCCGGTTGGTTGCATGTTTGATCCTTTGAAAATGTAAAAGTTTTCCCAGTGAAACTATCAGTATGAAAATATAGTTTTAGACTTTATTCATATAGAGTACTTGGGAAAATAATGCTTTACCCCAGCAGTGTCACTGCCGGCTTAATGTAATGAAAATGCAGATTCCAGGTAGTATTAAATGTACAATACACCTCGGGGAATCCGTTTTGCCTTTAATTCTTAAAGTGTTAATTAAAGGTCTGAATGTGAACTCGTATGTAACCATGCTGATTGACGATCGAATAACTGATGACCCTCCGAGTCATATGTAGAAATGTGACATTCTGTCACCCCTTGGCCTTTCGCCTGGGACTGTAGCTAGCAGTCGGGATGTGGGAGTGTCTGTCCCGTATAGATCTATACACACATTGCCCGTTCTCCCTCCAGGAGACTCTGGTTACACGGTGATACCACTATGAGGTGTCGTATCGAGAAGTAGTATGTTACATTCTAATTATAGTATATTTTCTTGTATATTGTATAATGTATTTCCTAGTATAATGTATAGAGTGTTCTCATGGATAGCATATAGTATTCTCTTTGTATAGTATTTACCATGTATTGACTCATAACTGTACTGACTCTGGTAGATGTCATTGTAATAGGAGTAATGAGTAATATTCCTTAACTATACCTATTAAAGTTAAATAGTAATGTTGGTTGCATGCCTTTGTTACACAAAGGTACTGAACTGAAGTGAAGACTTTTATATCCAACACAAATATATATGATATATAACTAAGAATTCAATGACAGTCGGACAAATAACAGAATACCCTAAGTCCACAACCAAACAAGGAACAGGAAATAAGGTGAGCTATCAGTCCTAAGTCCTTCAAGTCTTACTTATATAAATATATTAGTATAGATATGGTTTTGAAGATAAAACAAGTTTAAAAGAGTTTGAAAACAGTTTTAGCATTTAAAGAATTTGATAAAAGGTTTGAAACACTTGAAAACCCAAAGTTTGATGGAAATTTGAAAGTAGCAATAAATCATGTAGTCTGTTCTAGTTATTAATCACATGTGATTGATACAATAACTATAACAGTTCAACTTGTATTCCCCCCCCCCCCATAAAAGCATTTAAAATCATTTAAAAGGTTGATTCAGGGGTATGAACTCACCTGCAGTGAGTGGAGTGGATGGAAGTGTCGGGTAGGATGCTAGGTGTCAAGTGAGGACTTGAACACACACACACGGATCCTATGTAACATGTAGTGATACATAAATGTATCTAATTAGTTATTTAATCACTAATTAATCAAGTAAAGACACTCTAATGTATGAAAACACTTTGTTTCAAATGTTAGGAGTGCTAAGGGTTGCATCTAAGGAGAGTATGGCCTCACATTGGAGTTTACTCCTCAAATGGTGGCCCTTATGTGTGTTTACGGTTTCTGGACCATTTCCCCCATGATTTTACGGCCGTAAACTCATGGAAATGGTGCATTTGTGTGTTTCAAGGTCCTATATCTCACAAAGAAAGGTTCTAAGTTCGAAACAAAGGCTTAGGAAGTGGTTAGGGCACAAAAGGACTCCTCATTGGAGTTTACGATCCTTGGACCATCCTTGAGAGTTTACGGTCGTAAACACTTGGGTTTACGGTCGTAAACCCATGAGTTTACGGCCGTAAACTCATGTATGCTTCAATATTTTCGTGTTTTGGTGTTTCTAGCTCATGCATGCAAGTTTCTAGCCCTTCATCCAAGCATTTGAAGGTGTTAGGGGCATCAAAACACCCTTTGGGGGTGTTTACGGTTTTGGGAGATCCCCAAACCGTAAACACATATGTTCTTGGGGTTTTGGATGATTTTCCATGGATTAACAAGTATACTAAGCAAACAACTAGCTAGAAGGAGTATACTTACTTATATGAAGCTTGTAAGGGTGTTTAGGACCCAAAAACACTAGTGTGTGTTCTTCGTGTTCTTGGTGTTTTGAAGAACACTTGAAGATCTAAGTAAAAACCAAGAATCCATGGATGAAATGATATATAAACACTAGATTAAGTGTTTTATGAAAGAATCTAGGAAGGAAACACTTACATTTTGGTGGATTTGAAGAAATGAAATTATGATACTTGAGAGAAAAAGCTTGGTGTTCTTGAGGTGGGAAGTGGAGAATGAGGAAAAAGTGTGTAAACTCATGCTAGATGCATGAGTTTTCGGGAAAATGGTGTTTACGACACAAACACCTCTTGTTTGGCCGTAAACACCTAGCTAAGGTGTTGGTTGTTTTCTTTGCTACACCTCACTAATAACGTCACTTCCTTTTATTTAATCGTTTGACGAAATATAAAATAAAACACCCAAACGGACTTAAATCCGGCCAAAAATATACTGAAATGTTTTTGAATATTATATGAAGTGTTTAACGGAAGAGATTATACAAATGAAATTTTCGGGTTGTCACACTATCCTTCCCTCTCTCTCTCTCCCCTTTGGATCGGCCGACTTCACCCCCTCCATCTTCTCTCCATTTTCACTTTCAAGCCTACTCTCTTATCTCATTCCCTCTCAAACTCAAGAAAACTCTCCCACTTTTCTTCTCTAAAATTCATGAGGTGTGTGGTGGTTTTAAAGAAGACCTCTTCAAGCTTACAAGCTTGATAAGTTTTTGTTAAAATCTATAGTTTTATTCCAAAGTTACACTAAAAAAAAATCCTTCCTCACACCACTTCATTTTCGTGATTCTATAGTTTTATTCCAAAGTTACACTAAAAAAATGCTCTTAGAACACCAAAACCTTACAAATCTCCTCAAGGAAGCAAGCTAGGCCTGAAAACCCTCCTTCCTCTTCCTCTTCAAAACCGAAAAAGCCCCAAGGTGAGCTTCATACCCCTTGTTTTTGAGATTTTCTTTCTTTAGGGGAGGATACAAGTCTAGTCTTATGTAAAATCTTTGTATATATGCTTGCATGTGTTTGTTTTACTTGTTATGTGTGTGAAATGTTGTGATATCATTCTAAAGGTCCACAAACTCGAGATTCATTCAAGTCTTAAGTTGTTGGAAACAAGTTACCTTGTGTAACTTCTTATGTTTGGTTGATATGTTAAAAATGTTTTAGAATTCACCATGAGACTAAAGAAAACATAAAAATGGACGCTATTTGACAATAAAATGAAAAATGGGTTTGCTCATTTTCGGTAAAGAGGGACAATTTTTGGCAATAAAAGTAAAAGTTGGGATATTCTTGATTTTATGGTAAAATGGGCTGAAAATGGACTTTTTATTAAACATGGGAAATTTTTGAACATTTTAGTAAAAATGGGCCGAAAATGGACTTTTTAGTAAACATGGGCCATTTATAAACATTTTAGTAAAAATGGGCCTCTTATTGCAATTTGGGTAAAATTGGGCCTTATGCGACAAATTTTGTTTTAATTGGGCCTTTATTGACAATTTTAGTAAAAATTGGGCATTTATTGACAATTTTGGTGAAAAGGGGCTTATATGACAATTTTAGTAAAATTCGGCCTTTGATGGCAATTTCGCTAACAATGGGCTATTTTTTACAACAATGGTAAAATGGTGCTATTTTGACACTTATGGTAAAAATGACTATATTTTTATCACATATGATTTGTAGTCGAAAATATACACTCGCAACATTATTTATAACGTTAAATAATGAAATTCAATATTTACGTAAAATTCGTTAAGACTCTTGTGAGACACTCCTTCACTCATACCTACCTAGTGTACATAGTAAGTTTTGTAGTTATAACCAGAGTCTCCTGGAGGGAGAGCGGGATATTTTGTATAGATCTATACGGGGCTGACACAGCCACACCTGAGCTGCTCGCTACAGCTAGACAGGCCAGTCTAGGGTGATAATTATCTTTAGAAACTGACGCCTGAAGAACGTCAAGATAGGCGCTCTCGTCATATTAGTATGGTTGTAACGACTCACATAGAGAATAAAAATATTATATTAAAATTTACGCAATTACATACACTCTACTCATGTTACGAAGTACAAAACTATGCGCCAACTATTTTGCCTCTAATGTCACCACTCAGGTCTTAGGGTTTAAGGCCACAACTTTTCGTATAACAGAAAATATAGGATTTTCTGGGAATCACTGACTAGACATTTTCAAACAAGATAAACAAAGAATACACATGCACTTATACATGATTTGAAACGATACCTACAAACTATTTTTACATGAAAATATTGGATTTTCTGTAGGTTTACAAACTATTACAAAGTTTTCTTACAAAGATGCTTATGAACTCACCAACATTCTATGTTGACGCTTTTCAAATTTGAAACGAGACCTACAAACTACTTTTACATGAAAATATTGGATTTTCTGTAGGTTTACAAACTATTACAAAGTTTTCTTACAAAGATGCTTATGAACTCACCATCATTCTATGTTGACGCTTTTCAAAACGACTTGTATTCTCAGGAACTCAATAAGCAGGTGGGCAGCTAAGGAAATTTTGGATATTTGTTGTATTTTTGAATTATCATACATTATGTTATTTTGGATGTAATTCGTAAACAATCACTATGATGTAAACAATGCGTGTTGATATCTTTGATGTATGATGATGATGGTTTCTATGTTTCATTTATATTCAATTGTTATGATATTTCAAGATGAAGTCACCGCCCCCGGACGTTTCCGCTGTCTCGGTTCGGGGGTGTGACATTTAATTTCCATCAAAAACATATTTCATATCCCCTATTTTATTTATCATCAATACAATACTTTATAACCACTTAATATAGTTTACTAAACCTTTCCTAACCATGTATTCCATATTTCTTGCTAAAAACAACCAACTTTACTTTTGCTAACTTACTTTAACTTAGTACTTTTTAAAAAAAACTGAACTCAACCTATGTTGATTTTTACTTTGTCCTTTCAAATCTATTTCAATAGTTAGATGTGCTTTCTAAGGGCACATAAGCCACTTTAAACATTGTTACCATTTTGTCACATTTTCAAAAACTTAAAACCTTTTCTTTTATAAAGGTGTTTAGACTCTATGTGATAAAACCCATATATATGACATCGATGTTCATGTTATGTGTAAAAGCTTCATTGGGCCTTTCACACAACTTTTATTTTGACTCTTTTTTACCGTTTTCTCGAATAGGCATTTTACTTTGCTTAATCATGTTTCCTTGAAATCGAACATGATATCCTTACAACTATCTACTCCAAACATGTTTAGAAGACATCCCTATTGCTTACATTTAAAAACATACCTCATTTGTTTATTTCGTTTCAATCTAGTTATATAATCTATAAACATTTCTATAAATTTAAAGCATTACAAAACTTGGTGTTCACTTTTAAATTTCAAATAATACTCTCTCGACACTGCATAATTATTATTCTAAATATATTGAGCCTTTACTTTATCCGTTTTGACCTTTGTTAGAAGAAACCTTTATGATATCTCATCTTCCTGTGTCATTTTGAAATGTAATTGATTATTCCTTATATCTCTTTCAACCAAATAGCTTTTATTTTAAACTCAGCATTGCTTGTAACGCCATGATTTAGTCACAAAAATATCAAACCCAAATATTTTCTTTATCATGTTCATAAGAATTCCAAATTATTGTTTCAGGTTAAGACATTTATAAAATGTCATTTTTAGATAACTGTTAATATCAAACTAACACCAAACTAGATTGATTCTTTAGTATTTTTAATTCATTACATTTTGTACATTATATATTTCAGTTAATTTCCACATAGACCAAAGATATCGCAACTAATTTCTTCGTAAACCATTGTTAGACTCTAGTCTAAAAAGTCAAAACTGACAGTTTTTCAATTATCAGTTTTAGTGTTCCTTCTTTTTCACAAATAGAATTTAACTTAATAGATAACTCATGAATTTTTATCAAACCTTAGAAAACACTTTAAAACTTCCACATGTCTATTTATCATGAACATACATCAAGCATTTTAAGTTCCAAATATATCTCAACCTAGTTTTAAATCCACCTACAGATATTGTCCTTCAAATTTTTAACAATAGCAATCATTGCCGCTGCTACCTTCCTTTTCTTTCCACCGCACTTGATTTCTTGCTCTCTATCTGGTTTGAGATCTCTCACACCCATAATAATAACACAATACATGGTCTAATTTTATCTATTTTACTTCCCTTGGTACCATATTCGTATGCATACAGACTAGAAGTCTACCGTTTTGTTATGAGCGATTAATACATGTATATTCATGAGGCAAAATTTTGACTTAATCAACCTTGATATATTCAACTACACCTCTTCACACACACACATATATATATATATATATATATATATATATATATATATATATATACTTTGTTTTATTTCTGAAATCAACAATAAATTAGTAATCCTTATTTTTCATTCATGTTTCTTCTGTTCATTATGAACTTAAAAAGTTTTAAATGTTATGATTATCTATCCTTCAGATGATTGCTTTTGTAGAATTAGGAATGCAACCATTCTCAATGATCAACACTTTTACACCTTTCTTAAAGTAGTATTCTACTTTGCAATTTCCAACGAGTTCCTAAGTCCTAAACTTGTTCTCATAAATATTCTAACTCATTGTAGATTCGTTTTTGACTTGAGTTAAACAACTAGATAATTTTTCAAAATATTATAATCTAAATATTTCTATATAAGTTTCCTTAATGGCGACTTTACCCTTTAAATATAATAAATTTCGTTTTTATTTTACTACTTCGTTTGGTCATCACAGATGTATCTTCACTCCCTTTGAATTACTAAACATTTTGATAATAGTGAAGTTACTTACCATTTCTAAACACTTCTAATACTACCTAGATAATGTGGTTTAAAATATCATGAACTTTTACCGCCTTCATAGGAACAATGACTCTCTAACTATATTCTTCAAATATGGTTCTATTATAGTAAGAGTACCCATAGTAGAAATTATAGCTTTGGAAATCCTCAATCGTTTCGTGATTTATTTTCTAGACGACACTTATATAGTCTTCACATTAGAAATGCACCAAAACTTCATTGCCTACCCTTAGTACGTATCCTTAGGGACTTACCCTCCATTGCTTCCCCTTTATTTGTGCTACCTCCTCTCATTTATGAAAATATCTTTGACAGACCTAGTAGCCAATCCGGAAATTAACAATTTGTTCTTAATCATTCTTTACTAGAAGGCAAATTTACACTTAGTACTGCATTAGGACATGAATTAAGGATCAACACTAACTTAGCACTCAATGAAATTGGTGCTTCTACAAAAGTTATAACACTCTCTTGAAGTCAGATAATCTCTAATTAGATAATCTTTTTCAACCAGGTCACCATGGTTGGATCATGATTTCCATGATCCTAATTTCCCACAATCTAGAGTATAGAACTCGAATTGGGGACAACACTAACCTGGTTATAGCTAAAGGATTTGACTTTCCTTTGAGGAATTAATCCAATACGATAAAAAGGTTTTTGAACTCACCGCCTCTCCACCTATATACTTGTATCTGACTAAGTTCTAATTAAATACGACACCAAATGAATTTTAGGGCGAAATTATTTCAATTGGGGGAGACTGTGACAACTGTCAAAATTTGAGTCAGTTCTAGATTTGAATAAACTAAGTTGCACGTAGAGGTACGATACATGTTAGACATAGTAGCTAGTGGTTAAGTCATAACCTACTAGAAACTTGGAAACAATTAGAAATGAGGGATAGTGTACTTAAATTTCACATTGATACGTGACTTCTATAACTACTTTAACTGTAACAACTTTCCAAATTCGGATCATTCCTTAACTCGAGCATCTTTGCTTGAATCATGTAGACACATCAGGCACTTGACCTAGTAGTAGAAATTAGGTCCGAGCCTCGTAGGAACTTAAGTTAGATTTGAAAACTAGGACTAGTATACTTGATTCTTCAACTTCACTTTAATCTCAGAATCACTACATAGAAATGTCAATAACAGAAAAAAAAAAACAAATCTCAGACATTTTTGTAACTGGAAAAGAGATATGAGACTCTAAGGTAATTTGAAGTGTCAAAAAGTCAAATTATTTTGATATCCAATGATTTAAAAAATCTTAAAACCCTAAAAGCCCTAAAAACTCAAATTTAATCTTTAACACCTAAAACTCCATAAAATTTGTTATGAACCTTTTAATATCAATTTAAAATAATTAAATTCAGGAAAATATAATAAAGGAAAATAAAACTTAATTCATTAACATTTACCTTTAATTTATAAGTCAAAAATCAAGGTTTTATGAAAAACTAGGTTAAGGTGTATATTTTATAAAATTTCCGGATCTCTCTCTCTCTCTCTCTCTCTCTCTCTCTCTCTCTCTCCTCCACAGTTAATCATTTTACACAAATTTACACTCCTTACTTTTCTTTCACTATTTCTTTCTCATACTCCAACACTCCATTTCTTTCTTCCCATCTCTCAAATCCACGAAATTTTCCAGAAAAATAAGGCTCAAGGCACTCAAAACTTTCATCATCAAGTGTTGTTTTCGAGGTAATCACAAAATTTCTCATTCTCCCTTACCTTTTCTCTCATAACTTGTGATTTTTCATGCATTTTCTTCTTCTGCACCATTCTTTGTGAACATTCATATACATATTCGTGCATATCAAATTTTATGATAATGGTGGTAGGATTTCACCCAAAAACAACATGCATGTTGCAAATGGTGAAGTCTCATGACCCAAACCTATGTCAACTTCAAAATAACCCACTTTTATACTAGTTTTGGTGGAGAAATCATAATATGAACAAAAGATTACTTTTAAGAACAATGATTTTTAAACTTTTCAAACTCATGCATGGACTTTAAACCAACATGCATGTGAAGATTTTCGATTTTAGATGTTATATGTTCAAAGTTTGTTTCTAAAAAGCTTTCAAATTTGTTCATAAAGGGATTTATTCACAAACAAATATCTAAAACTCCTCTTTTTTCCAAATACTATTTTTCCTAGAATCCCAAGAACAAAATAAAGATGATTTGGGAATTTTCAGTAAATAGTTCATTTTTCTTGAATTATTGTAATTTTTCCAAAAAAATAGAGCAATAATTCACATAAAATACGTTTTAAAGTCAATAAATTCTAGTAAAATTCTGGGATGATCTATAAATCTTTTAAAGACAGTTTATGAAGTTCCATTAATTTGTATGGCTATTTTGTATTTATTTCTATTTTGTTTTTGTTAAGAATAAATAAATGGTAAAATATAGTTATGAATGATGAAAACAATTTTGGATAATTTTTGTACCTTTTGGACATTATAATCATAAAAAAATTTAGGATTTTTCCATGACAATTTCTTATTTTTCCTAGATTTAAAGGGATAAATTGATTAAAATAGCCACACTTATCAAAAATCAAACAAATTTATTAGTACATCTTCTATTATAGTAGGAAGCCAAATAAAAAGTTTAGTGATTTTTCTTTATTTTTCCTATTTCGTTTTCTAAAGGTCATCAGTCAGTTCCTTGTCAGCACCAAAAAGTGTCGGAGCGCGATCGATGTACACCTTATCCCTCGGGTAACTGAGCACCACGAGATCTCCGTTCACCCATAAGAACTTCTCCTGTAAGTTCTTCTTAGATTTCTTATCGTGGATAAGAGTAGGGACTCCCCGCCGACGAGAAAGGGTTCGAGTCCCCGATTGAGTAGAGGAATTGAATAAGTGCTTGAAAGCCGAAACATTCGGCAGGTGACCTAGGGCACGACAGAGGAGTTCAAAACCCATTATCTTGTTTATAGCGATGGGGGTTAACTCTCTCACTGAATACCCGTATTCCCAGATGATCAGTTTGAAGAAATATGTTGTAGGAAAGTGCAGACCTGCCTCGAACAAGGCGATTGGGATGCCGACTTTGCCCTCAGGAGGACTGTAAAGCGATGCATCGGGTAGGGGGATTTGCACTTCGTTTTTCGGGAAAGGCCCGAATCGGAACTCAAACGATTCCCATTCTTCAGTGGTAAGATCTCTCCCCAAAGCGTGAGTGGCAGCCATGAAAAAATATGAGGAAAGGGTTGAAAGGGTTTTTCTTAAGAAAAAGAAGTCAAAGAGAGAAAAGTAGAAGGTAAGGAGGAAACGCCAGGAGGAACAGAGGTTTAGATGCCACAAAAGGGGCAACGAACCGTCTTCATGATGAAACCGCCGAACAACAGCGATTTCGCCCAGTAAACTGCATAAGCTGTCAATAGCAGCCTGCAACGTGTCTGTGAGTAGCCCAGAATAACTCTACTACGTCACGAATGTAGAGGTCTACTGGTCTAAGGGACTTGTTAACGTTACCATGAACGACCACGTTAAATGTAACGGAAATCATAAACGAGACGTTCTCTCATCAGGATCTTGGCCAAGGCCCGATCTTGGCGAAGGCAGTCTAGCACCAGGGTGGCAGTTCGTTTCCCTCTACGAGGGACGAATATCCCCCGCAATCTTCTCACTCACTCACGACCAATCAGGACGTGACAGAAAGCTTAGGTGACACCCAGAACTGACGTCACCAGGCAGTTAGTTAACGTGGGCATGATCTTCCCATTCAGAGGAAGCCACGTCTCATGCTCATCGGACGAGGTCCCCACGATCCGTTAGAAGCAGGTATAAAAGGATCTCTTCCGCCTCAAGGAAGGGATCCATCTTCTCTCTCACGAATATTACCCTAAAGAGGAAATTTTTGAAATTTGCTAGGATTCTTGAAACCCTAGATTCCTTAGCCTTTTTCGAAATTTAGGGAGCCCTTTTAGGGTTTATCTAGTTTCCTTAATTGTTATTTTAAAAGCATTAAAATTGAATAATTAAAACCAGATAAACCCAAGCACGAAAATTATAGGGTTTTGGATTAGGATTAAATTTGAATTATTTTATTAATTGATTAATAATAAATAATTATTTAATCCACAAATGATTTAATAATTTAATTAATTATTTAATTAAAAGATAAAGATAAATCATAACTGGTTAATATTAATTAATTAAAAAGATTAATTCAAATAAATAATATTTGAACCTCATATTGTAAAAGTTTTAAAATATACCTTATATATATTATTAAAAGTTAACTACTATATATATAAGAAAATTCAGTCAAATCACTAATACGCCTCATTCATAAAACCATTCTATAAATAGGGTATAAGGAAGCGGTCTATAAAGTCATCGTTGAATGGGTGTCCGCTCTCACCCACTGCTCTCCTATGTGGTGGAAGGTCATTACCTGAACGAATTTGATAGAACATAATCTCATTAATAAGTGTAATGATATAAAAGTACTATAACCTTCTTTAAAAATCTCATTCTAGTTACTTTAGGTAAAATGTAAAATAGTATGCTAATCCATGAAATGCACATCTTGAAACAATAATAGGGTCTTTAAAGATTAATGATGGACATCTTGAAAATTATCATTGTTAACGGAGGGTGTGCGGTTAACCGGCACATTAATTGGAGATGATAAATGACATCGAAGGTGCCAAACATGTTTGCATGGTTATTCACATCTTTTTTGTGATCCTCGATATCCCAATCACAAATAGATAACATAATCTAAGATTAAACATGTCATCGATAAGATTCAATGAATCTCAAAAGATTTAGGAGTTTTATAGTTTGAAATTTGTGAGTTGATCTTACCTACCTTCATAAATGTGATTTAAGATTACGTCATCCTTCTTCTAAGTTGTGAATTGTTATATTGGATCCTAGCCTTAAGTATTGATTATAGGTTAAAATATTAAGCAGTTGTATCAACTAACTAAAACTACTTCCTTCATATAGATTTTGGGATTCAAGAACTTTGCTTTTGCTTCACACCTCCTTCATGCTATATCACCACACATTCCTGATGAGCAACCATGACTTCTATCCATCTTTATGAGACTTGAAAGACATGATACTATTAAGCTTTAATAAATGGCAAGTACAAAGAAGGAACTTCAGTGTGTTCTTATGTCGACAAAGTGAAGACATATATTGACAAATTAGTCAATATAAGTGGAGTGTTTCTAGTGGAACTTGCAATAAATATGATTCTAATTTCACTTGCAAAATGTTACAAGAGCTTTGTAGCAAAAATCCACCTAATCAATCATGGATTCACACTCATGCGACTTTCCACAATGTTGAGGGCTAAAGAAGCTAAAATTGTCGAAATGGAAACCATAGCTCGTTCCAAAGCCATTGATTGTGACAACCGAGAGGTTTCTGTCACTGATCGCCATTAGGAAAGAGTAGGAAAATAGACGCAATAGCTTAGTATTGTAATATTTTATTTTTGAGATAATAAGAATCAAATGTGTTGTCACGTTTATTTGATAAAAACGTCCATTACGCTCAAAAATTAGCGTCCGAAAAATTGCAACGTTTTCTAAGCTGGTAAACATACTTGGATAGTGCTCATTAACGTGATCTCAAGGATATAAAATTCGTAAAAATCCGACTCCAAAGGAAAGAGTTATGGATTTTATAAAAATATAAATCAACCACATACTTAAAATTGATTACGTTAAAACAATACTTATAGATTGTTTGAGTTTTGACTAAAAGTGCAAAAAGGTGTTTCGTAGTACTCCTCTAAAAATATACTTTAGGAAAAAGTTTTCCGAAAATGGAGTCCGTAGAGATATATGATTTTTATAAAATCATTTATTTTTAACCCCGTTAGGCACAAAAATGAAAGTCACAACTAGCCAAAACACCCTAAAGGAGAGTTGTAGTACCCATTGAGATCATCACATAGATATAGAGAGGGCTTAGATCATCACAAAAATCTTTCGTGCATGCCAGGTGTGCGTCACCGCACGTCGTGCACCTGACACTGGATTCGAGTAGATTTAAAGAGACATGGCCGAGTGGGGGAGTGGCACATGGCAGCTTCCGGATGGGGCCACGATTGTCACGCGCGGTGCACAGAGATATTTGCCCGACGCACACCTCCAAAACACGACTATAAATAGAGGGTTGTGTCATTCCAATTTCACACACCCTCAAACTTCTCTCTCTCTCTCTCTAAGTCTCGATGTACATGCCATCTGGAGCGATCCCCGGAGTCCCAAGCCTGATTCAACCTTACATCAAAGGTTTCGCATGACTAGGGTGAGTACACAACCCCTATTTACTTCTTTAAATGTTTTACGGGGGGAATACATTCTTATCAAATGGTTTTTTAAAATATATTTATTGTTATAAATATCAAATAATTTTATAAAGTTTAAAGCCTTATGATAATATAACTATAGATATTATGTTTAGTTATAAGCTATGATATTATGCCTAAGAGATATGATGCCCGATAGTCTAGGAAGAGATAATACCTAGATGTTATAATGAACAAATTGTTGGATTAATGTCTAAGTCCATAGCTATTTTGGTATGTACTTGACCCGATTATGAGCATGGTCCTTTTGGGTTGCCTTCACCATAGCAATATGTAGGATGAATTAAGGACAGAAAGGTTTAATTATGATTTATTAATATATTATGAGAATAATATATTAAAGGAGAAATCATATAGTTTAATTAATATTAGTCAAGAATTAATTTTGTGGCTAAAAGAGATTAATTAAATTAAGGGGACTAATATTGTAATTATAAGATAGTTACAAAGTTAGGCTTTGGATTCATTAGATGGCAATGGACGAATTCTATATGGAGGTCCATAAAGAAATCGTCCAAGGGCCTTCTGGAATGGTCCATTGGATTGCTTAAGGCATAAGCAGTCAGATTAGGGTTTCCTAGTTGTAAACCCTAATAGCCTACATGTATATAAAGGACCCTTAAGCCCCAAAAACGTGGTGAACTATTCCTTTAGGGTTTCCAGCCGTTTTTGGTGCCTCCTCTCTCCTCCCTCTTCATCCAAGTTGCTTAGTGGTGTTTGTGACTCCATTAGAGGTGCAACACTTGAGGCACTAAGCTTTCTGAAGCCAAGGATTGATTGTTATTGCTATATAACAATCAAGGGTAAGATCTAAACCCTAATTTTAGTTATAGTTTATTAGATCTAGGGTTTATGGCTTTGGATTATCAATTGCATGTTCATTAGACAAACTAGATCCAAAGCTATTAGGGTTTGCATGTACACCATAGGATTGATGTATTGCTCGAAACCCATCAGTTGTATTGGAGCCTAGGGCTGTTTGTTAGTGAATTTGATGCTTGTTTGATCGATTTTTGCATGAAAAACGAAATTTTTTGCCTTCTGAATCTCCAACACGGCGAGTCAGTGGATGAACTCGGCGAGTCAGGCCGACTGGGCGAGTCCAGTCCCTGACTCGGCGAGTCCATGGATCTGGCAGCGTTTTTTTGGCGATTTTGCTGCTGTTTTGGCTTGGGATACTTACCATAAATGTTTTTAATTCATAAAATCCGATTTTTATTGATATTGGGTGATTATCCTTACCAAAATAGAAGATAATTGTCAAAATTTAGATAATCTTTTGTTTTATTAGATAAAGATTGATTATTTGTAATTTAGATTTGAATTATCTTGTGAAAAAGTTTCAGTTTTCCCCTTTAGGTTTTATAGTTAAAATTTGAACTTAAAAGTTTTGTTTTTGAAATTTGAATAGTTAAACCCTAATGTTTTGAAAAGTTTCAAACTTGCCCTCAAGTTTTGGAATTTAAATTTTTGATTAAAAGTTTAATTTTGAAATATTTAAATTCTAAACTCTAATGTTTTGAAATGTTTCAAAACTTGCCCTCAAGTTTTGGAATTTAAAAGTTAATTAAAAGTTTAATTTTGAAATGTTAAATTCTAAAACCCTCGTATTTTTGAAAAAGTTCAAATTACACCCTTATGGTTTTATTAATTAATTAAAGTGTATAATTAAAAGAGATTTAATAATTCCATAAAGTTTTGGTTTACATTTGATTAAATTAAAAGTATAATTTATTAGATTGAACCACCTAGTATTTTAAAAGTGTAAAATACACCCTATAATATATATATAAAATTAAAAGTCTAATATTATATATGTATGAGTAAACAGTCAGTCTTACCGTTAGTAGGCCTCATTCACGAAGCTGGTCTTGTTTAAGGAAATTGCCTATAAAATGGCGATTGAATGGGTATCCACTCTTACCCACCGTACTCTTGACTAGTGGAGGGTCGTTAGCCGAACGGGTAGGATAGGACGAAACCTTCCATTAAAAGTATAATGAAGTACAAAGTAACTACATACAAATTCCCAAATTCTAGTTACTTTAGGCAAAATGTGAAATTGTATGCTAATCCATGGAATTACACTTCGTACCCTTGTCAAACGTTAGTGGAGCGTGTGTGGTTAACCGGCACACTAATTTGGGATTGACATTGGTGGCGAAGGGTGGCTCGATGTTTATCATAGATCAATGGAGCGTGTGTGGCTAACCGGCACATTGATTAGGTGATAGTAGCAATTGGGTGGACCACGTGATTCATATGGTTATTCACACCTTATTTGTGATCCTCGGCATCCCAGTCACAAATAGAAGGGCATAATCGAGATTAAACATGCCATTGAAAAGTTCAATGAGTCTAAAAAAATCTAGGAGTTTCAATTCATTTAAAACTTAAACTTCATTTTTGGTTTTCATGGTGGAAATTGGTAAATCGTCATTTACCTACCTTCAAATATTCTGCAACTAGATTACGGCATCCCTCTTCTAGGTTGTAGAGTATTGTGTTGGATCCTAGCATTGATGTTTCATTTGGGTGTTACATCAAGGATTCTTATCAACTAACTTGAATTTTCTCCCGTTTTGTAGATGTCTAAATCTTACAATGGTCTTCCCAAGTCACTTGGAACAAGCTTTCCAAATGAAGATGACGTTCCACGATACGATCAAGGAAATGAGAGTCATGCTTCACTTCCTTCACCTCCTCCAATTAATCTCCCTAACCCACAAGTTCAAAGGCTTGAAAAGTTCAAGCCCACTCAAGCCCTTTTGGCAACTAAACACGAAGATGGGAAACCTGTGTGTGCACACATCTTAGAGATGAAGTCACACATTGATAGGTTAAGGATGATGGGTGTCGATATCTCAGAAATGTTGGCTGTTGACTGGGTTCTTCAGTCACTTCCTGAATCATATAGTGAGTTCGTTAGAGAGTACTATATGATGGACCATGACGTGACCCTCATTGATTTGACCTATTTGCTTATAGCTGCTGAATCAGAAATGATTTGGCGTGCTGATCGAGCAAATTTGTCTGGCAAATCAAACTCCCAAACTTCAATGGACATTGAAAATGGTGACATTGGAAATCCAGAAAAGGTAAATTCTGAGATAGTTCCTTGTGCCATTCCAAAAGAGTCCATATGATTCTATTGCCAAGAGAAGGGGCATTGGAGACGAAGCTGCCCTGTTTACCTGAGAGATCTAAGTGATGGGAGAGTCAAGACGTATGGCTCTACTTCAGGTAAAATCCATTAACTAACTCTATGAGTTCCTATTTTTGGTTCTTAATACATGATGTGATAAGATTACATTTTGATGTTTTGCAGGATCGAAGAAAAGAAAGGAAACTTAAGGAAGAAGCGTGCTGAATCTGATCACGAAGAGATGGATTTCGATCGCAAGGATTCAAAGATCGGATTTTTAAGCTGCTACTTTAGAGTTAGGGTAGATTTCTAAGAAATATGTAATAACATACTTTTTCAGTTTAATTGCATTGTAAGGACAAAGTTTTTCCGCAATAAAATAAAATTTGTTTTTGTCTTATTTATTTATCCTTGCAATGGCATGTATGAAAAATTGATGTTTGAATGTTTCTTCTAGTAGCAATAATGGATTTGATTCTTAATTGTGTTATTTGTGGAAATGTCGAGAATTTACCAAATAGGGAGAGTTTCTCATCACCCAAGTTTCAATTGGACAGAAACTTGGAATCATGCAACCTGCATTGTGTGATGAATGAGAAACTTCATATTTGAAAATTAGACTAATTCCTTGACAAAGTATCAAGTGAAGGACTAAGAGATCGAGTAATAAAGATATTCATCATGATTTACTAAAGTTTAGGAAATATGGTTATACTTATAAGATTGAGTATAATTTTGATTTGATTGAAAGAGTTTCAATCAATAGCAGAACGAATAAGAAGAATCAAAGTATAAGTATAATGAAGTCCAAAGTAACTAAATGCTTTTACAAGTTCCCAAATCATAGTTACTTTAGGCAAAATGTGAAATTGTATGCTAATCCATGGAATTACACTTCGTACCCTTGTCAAACGTTAGTGGAGCGTGTGTGGTTAACCGACACACTAATTTGGGATTGACATTGGTGGCGAAGGGTGGCTCGATGTTTATGATAGATCAATGGAGCGTGTGTGGTTAACCGGCACATTGATTAGGTGATAGTATCATTGAGTGCATCACGTAGATTCGTATGGTTATTCACACCTTTTTTGTGATCATCGGCATCTCAGTCACAAATAAAAGGGCATAATCGAGATTAAACATGCCATTGAAAAGTTCAATGAATCTCAAAAGATCTAGGAGTTTCAATTCATTTAAAACTTAAACTTCTTTTTCGTTTTGCATGGTGGAAATTGGTAAATCGTCATTTACCTACCTTCAAATATTCTGCAACTAGATTACGGCATCCCTCTTCTAGGTTGTAGAGTATTGTGTTGGATCCTAGCCTTGATGTTTCATTTGGGTGTTACATCAAGGATTCTTATCAACTAACTTGAATTTTCTCCCGTTTTATAGATGTCTAAATCTTACAATGGTCTTCCCAAATCCTTTGGAACGAGCTTTCCAAATGAAGATGACGTTCCACGATACGATCAAGGAAGTGAGTGTCATGCTTCACTTCCTCCACCTCCTCCAATTATTCTCCCTAACCCACAAGTTCAAAGGCTTGAAAAGTTCAAGCTCACTCAAGCCCTTTTGGCAAGTAAACACGAAGATGGGAAACCTGTGTGTGCACACATAGATGAAGTCACACATTGATAGGTTAAGGATGATGGGTGTCGATATCTCAGAAATGTTGGCTGTTGACTAGGTTCTTCAGTCACTTCCTGAATCATATAGTGAGTTCGTTAGAGAGTACTATATGATGGACCATGACGTGACCCTCATTGATTTGACCTATTTGCTTATAGCTGCTGAATCAGAAATGATTTGGCGTGCTAATCAAGCAAATTTGTCTGGTGAATCAAACTCCCAAGCTTCAATGGACATTGAAAATGGTGACATTGGAAATCCAGAAAAGGTAAATTCTAAGATAGTTCCTTGTGTCATTCCAAAAGAGTCCATTTGCTTCTACTACCAAGAGAAGGGGCATTCGAGACGAAGCTGCCCTATTTACCTGAGAGATCTAAGAGATGGGAGAGTCAAGACGTATCGCTCTACTTCAGGTAAAATCCATTAAATAACTCTATAAGTTCCTATTCTTTGATTCTTAATATGTGATGTGATAAGATTACATTTTGAAGTATTGCAGGATCAAAGAAAAGAGAGGAAGCTTAAGGAAGGAGCGTGTTGAATCTGATCATGAAGAAATGGATTTCGATCGCATGGATTCGAAGATCAGATTTTTGAGCTGCTACTCTAGAGTTAGGATAGATTGATAAGAAATATGTAATAGCATAGTTTTTCAGTTGAATTGCATTGCAAGGACAGATTTTCCCGCAATAAAATAAAATTTGATTTTATCTTATTTATTTATCCTTGCAATGGTGTGTATGAAAAATTGATGTTTAATTGTTTCTATTATTAGCAATAATGGATTTGATTCTTAATTATGTTATTTGTGGAAATGTCAAGAATTTGCCAAATAAAGGAAGATTCTCATCGCCCAAGTTTCAATTGGATAGAAATTTGGAATCATGCAACTTGGTTGCGTGATGAATGAGAAACTTCATATTTGGAAATTAGACTATTTTGACAAAGTGTCAAGAGAAGGACTAGGAGATCGAGTACACTAGGTTGTACGTTGATCAAGTCCACCACAAGAGTGATAAAGATATTTGTCATGATTTACTAAAGTTTAGTAAATATGGTTATACTTATAAGATTAAGTATAATTCCGAGTTGATTAAAAGAGTTTCAATCAATAGCAGAACGAATAAGAAGAATCAAGTAGGCAGAAAGATAAAAGTTTCTCTATTCTAAGAAGAAGGGAGAGTACCTTTTATTGTGTTTTATGATAGGTCTTAATGATTAAGAACCATGTCTCAATTGATCCTCTAAGTGAGTCTTAGTGCAATTGCATGTCTAAGAAGAGGAATCGAGAATTGTAGAAATGGTTAAATCAAGAAGTCAATCATACTTCGTCCCAATATCAATTAAGAGTCATACTTCAAGATTGTGACTTGAGTGACAAGTCTTAAGTAGGTTTATAACACTCGTCAAAAGTGGAATTTGGAAAAGTTTTCTTATTCTTGCACATTTGAAATTGGTAAGTTATGATGTCTTGGATAAGACAAAGACCAACCAGGACCAATTGTGTGAAGTGTTAAACTTGACAAAAGACTACACTAACTCTTGAATATTTGTTTGTCAAGAAATGTTTCTTGACAAGAGAATCTTATATGTCAAGGAGTCAGTGGGAGTCTTAATGGTCTTGAAAAGTTTCAAGAACAAATCAAGAATAAACCTAGTTGATCATCACTAGCGCACGACTTGAGGTTTATAACCTATCGTGTTGACATTATCTTGTTTCTATGCCATTCCAGTTAAGCTAAATATGTATATGAGTTCTTATTTGAATGCATAAAGACAAAGCACCTTGTTCAATGGAAAGTACATTGATATGTAAGGGTGAGTTGCTTGGAAGACATGGTGGGCATTCGTGTTACCATCAGGCAAGAAATCAAGTTTGAACGAGTTCAGTCGATATGGTGTTGGATTTGTCGCAAACTTTCGTTTTGACAAATTCACATGGATAGGAATACATATACCATAAAATCTAAGTGACATAAGGTTTCCCTCCTTCATGAAAATGATTGTGAGGAAATGCTTTCACCAAGAGAGATTTTAAGAAGATAGAAATTGTGAAAATTGTATTATCAAATTCGATTATGATTACGGCATCCCTCTTCATAGTTCGGATTGTGAGATTTGGCAATTAGTCTGAACATCTGGGACTTAGTAACATAAATTTTGAATTGTTTAAAAACACATGTGAGCTAACTAAGGAAAGGTGTATGAGTTTAAGAAGCTTGGATAAAGGATTATAAAAGTATTAGGTATTAGAAATATGAACTTGAGAAATTCAATAAACATTGTTTTCTAGAAGTTCAATTGTTTTCTGAATACATGTCAAAGCTAGTGGGAGCATAAGTGTTATGCTGGTAAGAAAATAATCATCATGTTAGTGGGAGCATGATTATTATGGTAAGTATTGCAAGTTAGCAATATTAATTATAGAAAACAAAGATTCACCTTGCAAAGTTGCAAGGGTTGAAAAGTTGTTTTGCTATAATTAAGGGAGAGAATATTATACTTCGTTTCGGAATTCTAGAACTTAGATCAAGAAATGTTAATAAATTTACTGAAGGATACATAGTGCATTCTCAAAATTCGATTATGATTACGACATCCCTCTTCATAGTTCGAATTGTGGTAACAGAGCAAATAAAATATTATGGCAGAAGGATGATAAAGTATCATGTCTTTATGAGAGACATTATGTATCGTGTCCAATACGCTTCAGGTATAGGATCGATTGCATATGCTATATTATTTGACCATTCTAAATTTTTCCAAATGCCTAGGGAATTAAGAGGGAAAAAGGAACTAGAATCGGTTTTGACTAAAATAATTAAACAACTATCAAAGGACGATCTGAGGTTCACTGAGGATTTGTCGCTTGTGAGTAGTTGGAAGTATAGTATTAGATGGACTATATTGACATTATTATGAATAGGTAAGATTCTTTTAAGAATGAGTTGTCATATAGGAAATATGGAAATGTTTCCATAAATGGGAGTTGGAAATTAAGAATCTATGTAGATTAGAAACTTTTATGTAAAAGGATGTTCAAATGAATGTACTTTGAGTGAGAGATATCACATCTATAGAATTATTTTGTAACAATTTCTGAAAAAGAACTTAGTAATTTCATTAGCCAAGTCCTGGTGACTTTTGTGCTATTACTTTATGAAAGGATCGTTGCATAAAATGTTAGAATCTAACATATTCTAATAGTGGCAAGAACCTTGTATTCTTACACTAATGATAAGGATTAGGGATTGTGAAATGAGTTTCATTGGAAAAGTTTTTCAATTGATCTATTTCACAAAGTATGGACCATAGGAAACCAAAGTGTGCATGCTTGGAGCATGGGACAATTGTGGTTATAATTCAAGTAATAAGTTGATTTTCTGAAACAGTAAGTAATGAATAATGAGTAATCAATATTGTGTTTAAATAAAAGTGTTTTTTTATTTACGCTCAAAAGTTTTGGGGCCATATAGGATTAATATTATTATTGCGTTTCACTTTACATGTTTTGACTTCCAGAATAACTGGGTTATTCGAACATCCACAGTCGGTCATACGTTGGAAGTAGGTATGAAGGAAGACTGTCATGAATTTGTCTGTAGATTGTCTAAAGTGTTTAGACATAACACAAGTTTGCTGCAGAGTTCATGAGTTCTTTAATAAGATTAAAGTATTGGATTAAACCCACGCTCACTTGAATCACTTCATGGATTTATCACGGGTGATTAGTGAGACGATAACATTGTATATTCTTGAAACCAAGACGTGTGAGTTGTTATTTGCTGGTCGGTTGCACATTGATGATAAGTAAACACACCAGTAACTTGGTGTTATAAAACTTACTGTTGTGTGTGATTCGATTAGTATGTGCAAGCAAGAATTTCAGTCGAAGTTTGTCCATTCCTTTTACCCAAAGTGGGATAAAAGCGATATCTGTGGGCCCCTCGATGATTTAGTGATGACACCCTAAGCGCTTGGCCAAGCCGGGACTAAGTTGATGTGTTCAATTGTAGTCTGTTGTCAGTCGTCATAAATCAGATGTCGGGAAACAATACATAGACAGAGAGAATGATTTAAATCCATATCTCGCGTCTATACGATATCTTGAGAATGGAGGAATATATGATCCCTTATCTAAAAGACACGCATATCTGATAAGATCAGAGTTGACAGCGGCTTTTGAAAGCTACGATTGCTGATCAGGTTCTGAAGTTATGCGAAATAGTTATTAGACTTATCCAAGTGGGAGACTGTTGGATTAGTGTCTAAGTCCATAACTATTTTGGTATGTACTTGACCCGATTATGAGCATGGTCCTTTTGGGTTGCCTTCACCATAGCAATATGTAGGATGAATTAAGGAGAGAAAGGTTTAATTATGATTTATTAATATATTATAAGAATAATATATTATAAGAATAATATATTAAAGGAGAAATCATATTGTTTAATTAATGTTAGTCAAGAATTAATTAAGAATTAATTTTGTGGCTAAAAGAGATTAATTAAATTAAGGGGACTGATATTGTAATTATAAGATAGTTACAAAGTTAGGCTTTGGATTCATTAGATGGCAATGGACGAATTCTATATGGAGGTCCATAAAGAAATTGTCCAAGGGCCTTCTGGAATGGTCCATTGGATTGCTTAAGGCCTAAGCAGTCAGATTAGGGTTTCCTAGTTGTAAACCCTAATAGCCTACATGTATATAAAGGACCCTTAAGCCCCAAAAACGTGGTGAACTATTCCTTTAGGGTTTCCAGCCATTTTTGGTGCCTCCTCTCTCCTCCCTCTTCATCCAAGTTGCTTAGTGGTGTTTGTGACTCCATTAAAGGTGCAACACTTGAGGCACTAAGCTTTCCGAAGCCAAGGATTGATTGTTATTGCTATATAACAATCAAAGGTAAGATCTAAACCCTAATTTCAGTTATAGTTTATTAGATCTAGGGTTTATGGCTTTGGATTATCAATTGCATGTTCATTAGACAAACTAGATCCAAAGCTATTAGGGTTTGCATGTACACCATATGATTGATGTATTGCTCGAAACCCATCACAAATCTCTAGGATAACATTGTAGCTAGAAGTTATGTTGGTTAAATATAAGGATATGCATTGTACTTGGTTGTTACTCTGCCCAAATATCCTGTTTTCAAATAACGATAATTAGGGTATATATATATATATATATATATATATATATATATATATATATATATTACTCAAACAGCGTCAATTATGGGGGCTCATGGTAATACATTAGATCACCTTAGAGTGTGACTACCATTAGGGACGACTTAGGATGGTAGATAAAATACGTTAGGATCGTTAGATATCCTACAAAGATAGTAAATTAGGATCAATAAATACATCCTAATAAGATACAAAAATAAGATCATCAGATATCCTGGAAGATAATAAGACATGGTCGTTAGATATCCTAAAAGATAGTAAGCCATGGTTGATAAAATACTTTAGGAAAGTTTTTTCTGAAAGAAAAAACATGTGCACTCACCAACATTATGTTGACGTTTTTCAAGAATACATGTATTGTCAGGGAGATGACTGTAGAGGACACTTATGTCAAAGAAAAGCATAGTCATGTTAAGGAGGAAGAGGATAGTTGTTTCAAGATGGAGGAAGATTGCAAGGAAGCTCTTGGAGTTTAGTATCGTTTGTTTATCGTATTTAATCTTGTTTAAGAAGCATGCTTGTCTTTTTAAAACAATGTAATCCCAAAATAATTTATAATCAATAAAAGAAATGTTTGCGGTATTCTTTTATGTTATGTTCTTTATATATATGTATGTCTCGGCCCAATATCCCCTCGTTCGCACTGCCCAACGTTTCCGCCGCCGGTCGGGGGTGTAAGAGATTCTAATTAGAGCTACATGTTATAGCGAACTAGTAATTCCTTAGGAACTACGACTATAACCTAGGGCATAAAACCATGCATTAGTTAAACCTAATAAAAGTATTATTATTAATTAATGTATGGATAGACTACTTACGAGAGAGGTGCCTAGGCTAGAAAAATTTGTGGTTTGGGTTGCTGGATTTCAGAGCAGTTATTTGCCAAAATGGTCCTGCCCTCCGACTTTTCCTACCTGGCCGATCCTTGTAGTCTTGAGGTACACAAATATAGAATTAATAAAATACCCTAATCAAACACTAATCAGATAAAGAATTATATCAACTCTTATAAATACACTAGTATATCATAAAATCTATCCATTCAAATCACAAATTAAGATTTTAGGTCAAAAATGAATCCTAGGGTTAGTCTAGTACTACGAACATACCACAACTAGACCAAGAATGTGGAAGTAAGTTTTATTATGGTTCGACCGACGCACGCATAAACCTGTATGATGTAGTTGAAAATCTAAACACTTGAGGATTTATGGATCAATAGTTTAGTACGCCTAGTTAGGAGATTGGGATGAGACCTACAGCTAGAGGATCATTGAATAAGTAGCATAGATCGACTTTTCGAAGATTAGAGCCTTAGATCAAGACCTAGTGCAAGAGGATGGTACACCACGAGGATATCCGAAATAGATACATGCATACGACATACCACCCGTATAGAAAGTTACCTAAAATACGATACTATCTACTCTCTCTCTCTCTCTATATATATATATATATATATATATATATATATATATATATATATATATATATACACTACAATAGGAAAGTATATGTATTATATATTATCTCATAAACATCTACATGTTTGATGTCTTATGCATGAATCAGAGACGATATGGAGGACATATGAAACTGAGTGTCACATCCTTATCCGGAGGAAGATCAGTTGGTGCCCCGAATGCCCGAGATTGAGGATGGTTACCATCCAAAGATGCCCCTACTGCCTACTCCAGTATCAGCTGACGAGGAGCCATTCGAAGATGAGGAAGAACCCAATTAGGAGGAGCAGCCTGGCAATGAGATCGGTAGAGTACCTATAGACAGTTCACCCTACCCAGATTCGTCTTCCTACCAGGATTGTAAGGAGACTCAGGAGGAGGACCCAACTGAGTCAGAGTCATCCTTAAAGACTTTTTCCCTACTTTCTCCATCCCCTCTCGGTATTCATACCCCAGGACGCAGAATTATTACTACCCCCAAAAAATCTACTCCTATCCCATCCCGTAAGAGGGTAGCCTCACCACCATCATCTTCGAATCCATCGAAGAAACCCTGCCCCCACAGATGGACACCCTAGGTAGACGAATGGATCCAGGAGGATAATATTGGTTTTAATGAGGTTGGATAGTCATCCCAAGCGCCGAAACGCAATTCCATCCTAGAGTATCCCATCGATCGAGCGATCTCAGTGTTAGCCCTGTGTGTTGCAGGACACGGCGATCACATACATCGGGTGGAGGAGGATCATGACTTGTTGAGAAGAGAGGTCAGGTTGTTAGCTGATAGAGTTAAGGGATTAGAGAAGGAGAGAGATTACGATGAGATGAGGTTCCTTCATGCTTATGATCATCTGGAGGACACTCATTCTCTCGTACAATATAAGCAGATTGTGATTGAGAGTCTCGAGCAACGGGTGAGAGAGAAGAAGTTAATTTTTTTAGCGACCACTATGGAGGTCATGATTGGTTCCTCCAGCATCAGTTAGGTTAGATAATGGTCTTGATATTAGTCTATTTTGGGTTAGGATAGATAGTTCTAGCCCAGGGGAGCTAGAAACTATGATTTTTTGGGTTTGAGGGAAAGAATAATAGTGTAGCTAATAATAGGAAACCACTACATCTGTTGTTTAAAATAGATACTATTCCTACTCAAACCACATTGTTGTACACTCTTTTGTTCTTAAAAATCCAATGTAAAAAGTTTGTGAAAAGTTAATAAAAACTATGTGATCTTACTGTTTATTATTTTGCTTGTTTGTTTTATTGATATTGTAAACTCTTCTAACTAAAATATCAAAGTAAAACTCGAAATAACAACTAAAACATGCCTTAAATTTAGAATCATGTCTCGCACTAGAAGGAACATAGGTCAACCTGAAACCAATCCTGAGCCTATGAGCTCAGCCGCGATCAAGGCACTAGTGGCCCAACACATACCTGCCGTCATAGCAAGTTTAGAAACCAATAGCAATTTAGGATCAGGAGGTAACGGAGGCGAGATCTCGCAAGGAGATAATCGAGATCCAAATAGTGTTTGTTCATATAAGGATTTTATAAACTATACGCCAAAACCCTTCTATGGAAACGAAGGCGTAGTTGGGCTAACTAGGTGGATGGAAAAGATGGAGTTTGTTTTCGAGCTAAGCTTCTGTTCGGAGGACTGTAAGTCAAGTTCGCCACCTGCACCCTGGTAGACGCAGATTTAAGCTAGAAGAACAGTTACACCAAGACCATGTGCGTTAACGTAGAAAATGCCATGTCTTGGAATGAGTTGAAACAATTCATGATTGGAGAGTACTTACTGTTCACGTGTAGAGATGTAGAAACTGGAGGGGGAGCTGTGGAATCTCACGATGCAAGAAGCTAATGTTGCCGCGTATACATGCTGTTTCAACGACCTTCCAACCATATGTCCCAGGATGGTTACCCCAGAAGAGGAGAAGATAGAGAGGTATATTTGGGGTTTACCTCAGCCTATCCAAGGCTTAGTCATTGCCTCAAAGCCAACTACCTTCGACAGCTCCAATAGATTAGCCTTTACTCTGACCCATTAATAGGTTCATCACGGAACGCGGTTCAGAAGGATGACCCTCTGAAGGTGGAGGGTAGAAATAGGAATATTAGCAAAGAATCCAAGAGGAAGGCTAGGCAACCAACAGAGAAGAAGCGGGAAGTTATTCAAGCATTTGTGGTTTCAACACCCTCGACATGGATTACCTTTGGAAGTAGCCCTAGATGCAATGAGTATGGGTTTGATCACAATGGATCATGTTGGGTTTGTACCAACTACGACAAGAAAGGTCATCTTGCCAATAGATGCAAAAATCCGCCCAATCGAGGAACCGAACCGTAGATAGCCTAGCATACTATGAGTGTAAGGTATTTGGACGATGGTGACGGTTACGTTACTAATCAATGGTGACGGTTACGTTACTAACCAATAAGTTATATGAAAATATACTTTTTGATACTGGAATCGATAGAAGCTATATTACTCCCGAATTTAGGAAATCGTTAGATTACCCCTCTAGTAAACTTAGGGAAGCCTATAGGGTAGAAATGGCTAACGGCCAAGTCGGTAGTGTTAAATAAATACTTAGGAAATGTGCCTTAACGTTAGATAACCATACTTTTCTCATCGAGCTTATGCCAATGGTCATTGGAAGTTTCGATGTCATCATCGGTATGGACTGATTATCCTCTAACCATATCGAAGTGCTATGCTTCGAGAAAGCCATACATCTAGCCCTACCAAATAAAGAACCCCTAATCGTCTACGACGACAAAACTAGTAGAGACCTTATGATCATATCCTGCATGAAGGCTAGAGAATACTTATAGAAAAAGTATTTCACCTTCTTAGCTCATATTGTCGATAGGAAAGAAAATAAGAAGAGAAAGATTGAGGAATTACCTCACGTGTGCGATTTCCTTGATGTATTCCCTGAAGATCTACCAGTTCTAGCACCAGCGCGAAAAGTAGAGGTCTGAATCGATTTAGTTCCAGGAGCTCCCCCGTAGAAAAGTCACCTTGTACATTGGCACCCTCGGAGATGCAAGAGCTCTCCAGCCAACTACAAGAGATTTTTGACAAGGGTTCATTAGACCAAGCTTTTCGCCTTCGGGAGTACCTATTCTATTTGTCAAGAAGAAGGACGGATCTTTTCGAATGTGCATAGACTATAGAGAGATAAATAAGTTGACCATTAAGAATAGATATCCACTACCCCGAATAGACTATCTCTTCTATCAATTACAAGGATCCAGTTACTTCTCTAAGATATACTTGAGATCAGGATATCATCAACTTCGAGTCATGGAAAAGGACATTCCAAGGACGGTTTTTAGGACGCACTATGGTCAATATGAGTTCTTGGTCATGCCTTTTGTATTAACCAATGCCCCACCAGTCTTTATGGATCTTATGAACCAAGTATGCAAGCCCTAAATGGATAAATTCGTGATTGTATTCATCGACGATATTCTTATATACTCACAAACCAAGGAAGAGCATGGGCAACACCTTCGAGTGATCCTAGAGCTTTTTAGGAAAGAAAAATTGTATGCAAAATTCAATAAGTGTGAATTTTGGATAAGAGAAGTACATTTTCTTGGGCATGTAGCAAGAAAAAGAGGAATTCATGTCAACCCTTCCAATATAGAAGCGGTAAAGAATTCGGAAGCGTCCAAAATGCCAACAGAGGTGCGTCAATTTTTAGGACTGGCTGGCTATTACTGGAGATTTATAAAAAACTTCTCTCGTATAACCAAAACCCTCACAACATTAAACCAAAAGAAGTAAAATTTGTTTGGGGAGACCAGTAGGAAACAACTTTCCAAAAGCTGAAGGAAATGATGTGTAGTGCACCGATACTATCCCTTCCATAAGGCACTAATGACTTCGTAGTATATTGTGATGCTTCACATCAGGGGTTGGGATGTGTGTTGATGCAAAGGGAGAAGGTCATAGCCTACGCCTCAAGAGAACTTAAGGTGCATGAGAACAACAACACCACCCATGACCTAGAGTTGGGAGCAATAGTTTTTTCCCTGAAGATTTGGCGTAATTACCTTTATTGGACGAATTATGTAGTATACACGGATAACAAGAGTCTACAATACATCTTTGATTAGAAAGAGTTTAACATGAGACTAAAGATAGTTAGAGTTGCTAAACGACTATGATTGTGAGATTCATTACCACCCTGGAAAGGCTAACGTTGTAACTGACACTTTGAGCCGCAAAGAGCAAGTTAAACCCCGTAGAGTCAAAGCACTTATGATGGCTATCTAGTCAAATATAATCTCGCGGATTAGGAGTGCTCAACTTGAGTCTTTAACGGAAGGAAATGTTATAGCAGAAGGCCTCAGAGGGATGGAAAGAAAACTCAGAATTAAGGATGATGGAACGAGATATTTCATGAACCGAGTATGGGTTCTGAAATATATAGATGTCACGGAACTAGTTCTAAATGTGGTCCATGCGACTAGATATTCCATTCATCCTGGAGAAAACAAGATGTACCAGGACTTAAAGTGTCACACCCCCGGCCGACGACGAAAATGCTGAGCTTGTGCGACGTCATAATGGTTAACACTTATTGTTTACATTGAACAATACAAAATTATAACACAAATGTTATTTTTATATTAAAATATATTACATATCGTACTAAGTTTTTAGAATGCAAGAAACCAAAAATTACAAGTAGTGCTTAATCAGATAAGTATAATAGAGATAAAGAGTGCTTCGACGATCCCATGAATGTTTCCCAAAAGATTGAAACAGCCGACGTTTATTTTCCTGAGAATACATGTGATTTATAAATGTCAACATAAAGTTGGTGAGTTCACAGGTTTGTATATTTGTATCAACGTACTTTTCATTCCAAAAAAAATTATAGATATTTTTATTGTATAAAAGCATTTCAAACATATATTTATATGTGTACTTTATTTCTAAAAGTACTTGTTTTATTGTATATAAGTATTTTCAAACTTATATTTGTATGTGTACTTATTTACAAAAGTAGTTATTTTCTCGTATATAAGTATTCTCAAACTTATATTTTTATTTGCTTTTAGGCATGATTATTAATGTTACATGAGTTCACATAATCAAGCTACTGACGAGTTGTTGCCGCTCACGACGCTTCATTGGAAATCGTAGTGTTTAGACATTTATCACCCGTGACTTGACCGTCGAATGTTGTAGCTAGCAACCGCAGGTGGGGGTGTCAGCTCGTATAGATCTATACATAACTCTCTCGCTCACTTAAGATTTAACAATTACAAAATATATGTCATATTAATGTGTATTCAAAGTGATAACGTCTTTTTTTAATAATATTTACCAAATTAAATATTATATACAAATACAATAATTAATTAATCTCATTGTATAAATAAATATATTTGGTTAGATATTTGCTAAGTCATATAGGTACCATTTCGCTCGGCCGCCACGTATATATCGTAGTTTAACGTCCAATTCATCTATCACTTATCTTAACGTGCATGCATTGTTTTATTTGTACTGATTATTAGTCTATGATTATGGATTATGAAGCTTTACTCCATGAATAAGAATATGAAGGATATTATTATTATTGCTACAATTTGTTTACATACATATACACACATTTTATTTAATCATATAAGCTATTATATATTTCATTTTCTTTATTTTGAATTAAGTATCACTTATATTATATATATATTTTTTTCCATTATTATAAATTGTAATTTTATAAAAATATGTTAACAAATTTGGAATCATTATAATATTTGAAAAAGAAAATATTACCAAATATAGAATGAATATCATATTTTTATTAATTTTTTATTACATATTAAGCCCATTACATCTAGTGTTCGTCACGTTCATAGTTGACAATTGTTGGCTTAATTTGACGGTTGTCACATTCTCCCTCCGTTAAGAGAATTTCGTCTCGAAATTTAGCTACTGGTCGTTGTTGAATAGTTGGGCTACTTACTCTTCATTTGATACTCGCATTCTCATGTAAACTCTGGTCCTCATCTAGAGTTCCTTCGAAATTTTACTATGGGGATGCGACTTTATTTGAGCTTCTTGATTTCTCCTTCCATGATCTTGACAGGTTCTTCTACGAAATTAAGTTTGCCGTTGATTTGGATTTAGTCAAGTGGAATTGCAAGAGCATCATCAGATAAGCACTTCTTGAGGTTTGATACATGGAAAACATCGTGTACATTGTTGAGTTCATGAGGTAACTTGAGTTGGTAGGCTACATGACCAACTCTTGCAAGAATCTCAAAAAGTCCTATGTATCTTGGATTAAGCTTGCCTTGTTTTCCGAACCATATGATGCCCTTCCAAGGAGAGACTTTCAGCATAACTCGATCTCCGACTTGAAATTCTAGAGGTTTACATCTCTTGTCGGCATAACTTTTTTGACAATATCGTGCAGCCTTAATTCTGTCACGTATATGGACGGTTTTCTCGTTCGTTTCATGTATGATTTCCAGACCAGATAGTAGTGTGTCACCTGCATGTTTCTTTGCTAGTTGGGTATCACCCTACTTCTGCCCAACATATTGGTGATCGACACTTGCGTCCGTATAGGGCTTCAAATGGTGCAGCTTTAGTGTTGGTATGATAACTGTTATGGTATGAAAACTTAATCAGAGGAAGATGGGTATCCCCTGTGCTTCCAAAGTCTATCATACACACTCGGAGCATGTCTTCCAATGTTTGAATGGTCCTTTCACTTTGTCCATCTGTTTGAGGATGGTAAGTTGTGCTCATGTCAAGGCGTGTTCCCAAGGATTTCTATAATGATTGCCAAAATCATGAGGTGAATCTACTATCTCTATCAAAGATGATAGAAATTGGCACCCCGTGGAATTTGACAATTTCGTTGAGATAAGTTCGGGTCAACTTTTCCATCCTATCAGTTTCTTTGATTGGCAGGAAGTGGGCGGACTTAGTCAACCGATCAACTACTACCCAAATAGTGTCGTAACCACTAGGTGTCTTGGGTAGTTTTGTTACGAAGACCATTGTAATTTGTTCCCACTTCCACTCGGGCATTTATGGTCGTTGTAATAACCCTGAGGGATTTTGGTACTCTGCTTTGACTTTAGCACAAGTCAAGCATTCGCTCACGTAAGTGGCAATCTCTGCTTTCATTTTTGGCCACCAATATTGCTTCTTCAAGTCTAGGTACATCTTGTCGCAACCTGGATGAATGGACTACCTTGACTTGTGAGCCTCGTCCATGACTAAGCTTCTGATGTCACCAAATTTTGGCGTCCAAATTTGGTCCATGAAACATCGTGTTCCGCCATCCCTAAGCTTGAATTGTTTATTCATCCCTCGCAGGCATTCGTTAGTAATATTTTCTTCTTTTAAAGCCCCTAGTTGAGCCTCTTAGATCTGAGCGGCCAGGTTCAACTGGATTGTAATTGTTAGTGTCGTGACCCTGTGAGGCTTTATTTGTTCCTTCCTACTAAAGGCATCTGCTACAATGCTTTCCTTTCCAGAATGATAACGAATTTCACATTTGTAGTATTTCAACAACTCAATCCATCTTCGTTGTCTCATGTTGAGTTCTTTCTAATAGAAAATGTGTTGAAGACTCTTGTGATCTGTGTAAATGGTACACTTTGCACCATAGAGATAGTGTCGCCAAATCTTCAAGGAAAAAAAATACAGCTCCCAGTTCTAAATCGTGGGTAGTATAGTTGTTCTCATGTACCTTGAGTTGACGAGAAGCGTATGCAATAACTTTGTCTCTTTGCATAAATACACAACCCAACCCTTGGTATGATACGTCATAGTATACGACAAAATCATCTGTCCCATCTGGGAGGTATAGGATTGGTGCACTACACAACATTTTCTTCAATGTCTGGAACGCGAATTCTTGTTTGTCTCCCCAATCAAACTTTTTGTCTTTCTGTGTTAATGTTGTGAGTGGCTTGGCTGTTTTGGAGAAGTTTTCTATGAATCTATGACAGTAACCTGCAAGTCCTAGGAATTAGCGAACCTTTGTTGGCATCTTAGGTGCTTCCTAATTCTCGATTGCCTCTATCTGTGTAGGGTCGACATGAATTCCGTTGTTGCTGACCACATGCCCTAGAAAGTTTACTTCTCTAATCCAAAATAAACATTTAGAGAATTTGGTGTATATCTTTTCCTTTCGTAGCAGTTCCAGGAGTAGTTGTAGGTGTTGTTCGTGTTGTTCCTTTGTTTGTGGGTATATCAATATATCATCGATGAATAGTATCACGAATTTGTCCAAGTAGGGTATACAGGCACGGTTCATGAGATCCAGGAAAACTGTTGGGGCATTGGTCAATCCAAATGGCATAACCAAGAATTCATAGTGGCCGTAGTGAAGTTTGAATGCAGTCTTCAGAATGTCTTCATCTAGGATTTGAAGTTGATGATATTCTGACCTTAAGTCAATCTCCGAGAAATAATTGGACCCTTGCAGTTGATCAAATATATCATCGATTCTTGGGAGCGGATATCGATTATTGGTGGTGAGCTTATTTAGCTCCCGATAGTCGATGCACATCCGGAAGGATCCATCCTTCTTCTTTTTGGATTAATGTCTAAGTCCATAACTATATTTGGTATGTACTTGACCCGACCCGGCATGGTCGATTTGGGTTGCACTTCACCGGCACACTTTATATGGATAGTCTTTTGAGAATAGTATATTTATGATTTATATTAATATATTATAAGTTCTAATATATTAATATGGAATCATATTATTTAATTAGTATTGGTCAAGAATTAATTTAGAATTAATTAAGTGATCAAAAAGAACTAATTAAATATGGACTCTTATATATATGGAATGGGCCAAGTTCATTTAGGTTGGGCTAAGCTTTCATGGATGGTCCATGGAGCTTTTAACCCATGGATCCTATGTAAATGAAAGGTCATGGGTATTAGGGTTTACATGGATGTAACCCTAATCCTCCATAATATATAAAGGGGTCCTTGGCTCACAAAATTGGCACAAGTGTGTGAAAATAAGAGTGGGCCGATTTTAGTGTGCATACATATTCTCTCAAGTTCTTCCAAGGTGTTTTGGTGATTTGTGATTCCATTTGAGGCTTCCACACTATTGGGGCTAAGCTCTTAAAGCTTGAAGACATCAAGCTACATCAAAAGGTATGTCATCTAACTAGAACTTTGTAGTATAGGTGCTTCATAATATGCTAGTTAGGATGAAACCTTGGAATAGTTAATATGTGCATGTATAATAGAGAATACATAGATCCAAGGTTTATAGGGTTGCATGTACACCATAGGAGTGTTAGAATGCTCAAAACCCAACAGTGGTATCAGAGCCATGGGTTGTTTTCTGTTATATTGATGCAAATGTTTTATTTTCAAAGTTGGAAAAAAAGGAAAAAAACATGACGTTTGTCAAATTTTAAGATAATTACTTGTTTTTGTGAAAAACTAATTATTTGTAAAATTCGAATCATTTGCTATATGAGTTGAATTAGGTCAAATTTAGTAAAAGATAAAATGATATGATTATTTTATTAGTTTTAAAAGTTTGATCTAAAGAGTTTTTTGAAACCTCCATAAGTTATGGATATGAAAAGGTTTTTAAGAAAATTGATTCAAAGTTTTTTATGGAATTACAAAACTTAGTCTTAATGTTTTAAAGAATTCCATAACTTATTCTTAAGATATGGAACATGAAAAGTTTCATCATAAAACAAGTATTTAACTCCATAAGTTATCGAATCCAAAAGTTTTCAAGAGTTACAAAACTTGCCCTCAAGTTTTGGAATTTGGAAAAAGTTTTTTATGATAAAAAAAGAATTGAATTCTAAAACTCTTGGGTTCATAACTTAAACAATTAATTAAATGGTTTTAATTTTGAATTTAATAATTGGAATTATGATGCTTTTATTGAATAATTCAATTAACTCTTATGGACTTTATTAATAGATAATTAAAGTGTTTAATTAAAAGAGAATTAATAATTCCATAATGACATGGTTTAAATTTAATTAAATTAAGAGTATAGTTTAATTAATAGATTAAACCACCAAGTATTTTAAATGTCTAAAATACACCCTTATACTATTATAATATTAAAAGTTTAATATATTATATGTATAAGAGCAAGTCGTCTTACCATTAGTAGGCCTCATTCACGAAGCCGGTCTATAAGGGGGGTATAAGGTTATTGCCTATAAAATGGCAGTTTAATGGGTGTCCACTCTCACCCACCGCTTCCTTGACTGGTGGAGGGTCGTTAGCCGAACAGGTAGGACAAGGACTATAATTCTCCCTTCATTAAAAGTATTAATGATAAATACTAAGTAACTAAACCTTTTATAAATTCCCAATCTTAGTTACTTAGGAAAATGTGAATAAGGTGCTAATCCATGAAATTACACTTTACACTTTGTTTAAGCTGTTAGTGGAGCGTGTGTGGTTAACCGGCACACTAACCTGGACTTAACAAGGTAGGCAAAGGGTAACTTAATGTTTATCATAGTATCGTTGGAGCGTGTGTGGTTAACCAGCACATCGATTGAGGGGTAAATATTAAGGGTACTAAGTATATTTGCATGGTTACTTCACACCTTGTTTTGTGATCCTCGGCATCCCAGTCACAAAACCTGAAGGGCACACTCGAGATTGAAACATGCCATTGAAAAGTTCAATGAATCTCAAAAGAATCTAGTAGTTTCAAAACCAATTAAAACCTAATAATACATTTCGTTTATCTTGGTGGAAATTGGTGAATCGTCATTCACCTACCTTCAAATATTTTATAGCTTGGATTACGGCATCCCTCTTCCAAGTTATAAAATAGTTTGTTGGGTCCTAGCCTTAATATATCATATTGGGTGTTATATTAAGGACTTAAATCAACTTTACGTGAAGTTCTCCCATTGTTGATGTCTGGTTTAGACAACAATGATCTTCCCAAACCAAGCTTTCCTAATGAATATGACTTCCAGAGTTTGGCTCATGGAAGTCATACTTCTCTTCCTCCACCTCCTCCAATTATTCTCCCTAACCCACAAGTTCAAGGTCACTCAAGCCCTAATGGCAAGCAAGGTCTATGTGTGATCACATCTTAGAGATGAAGTCACATATTGACAAGCCGGAAGAGTTGGATGTTCAATCACTTTCTAAGTCACATAGTGAGTTCCTTTGGGACTACTATGAAACAGACTATGACATGAACCTTAATGATCATATCTATTTGCTTGGTGCTGCTGAATCAGCAATGATTTGGAACGATAGTAAAGCAAATTTGATTAGAAGATCAACTTCCCAAAAACTTTATGGACAGTGACAATGGTGACACTGGAAATCCAGAAAAAGCATTCTCTTCCCAATGGAAAGGGATTGGCCATAGTCAACCCGGTTGACCAAATGGTAAAGAGAAAGGCTAAGTCTAAGATAGTCTCATTACCAAAGGGTCCATATGTTTATTTTGCCGAAGGAAGGGACGTTGATTGCAAAGCTGCCAAATTTACCTAAGGATGTTAAAGTCAATAAGTTTGACTCTACATCAGGTAGAGCCCATTATCTAACTCTGTTAAGTTCTATTCTGAGATCCTCATTACATGATGTCACTGGGTCACATGTTGATGTTTTAAGAATCAAAGAATAGAGAGAAATCTTAAAGGAAGTATATGCTGATTCTGATCGCGAAGGTGGATTTCGATCGCATCAGAATTTTGAGCAGTTGCTTAAGAAGTTATGATATATTGCTAAGGAATAGATAACAACAATTTTCCATGTGGATTGTAAGGATAAGTTTTTCCGCAAAGTTTTAAAATAAAAGAAAATTGTTTAATTTTGTTTATTTGAAGTATCCTTACAATGGCATTTGTGGAAAATTGTTGCTTATATGATTCCACTGACAACAATATTGGAAAATGGATTTGATTCTTTCATTTGTGGTAGTGTCTAAATTTACCAAATCAGGAAAGTTCCTCATCGCCCAAGTTTCAATTGGACCGAAACTTGGAATCATCCAACTTGAATAGTATGATGAATGAGAACTTTCAAGCATTGGAAAATCAAGACTAATTGCTTGTTCACATGGATGTGAGTCAAGTGAAGGACTAAAGGGATCGAGTACACATTCTTGTGCACTGGTCATGTCCACCACAAAGCTCGTTAAGACTATTTGATTTACTAAAGTTTAGTAAATATGGTTATACTTACAAGTTTAAGTATAATTCTGAAACATTGGAAAAGTCTCAATGTATGGCAGAACGAATGGGAATAATCAAATTAGGCAGAAAGATAAAAGTTTCTCAAATCTGAAAAGATGGGAGAGTACTTTAGTATTATGTTTGTGATCATCTTAATGATTTAGAAATCATATCACAATTAGTCCTCTAAAGGTCATCTTAGTGCATTCTTATGACTAAGAAGAGGAGTCATGAATTGTTGAAATGGTTAGATCAGGAAGATGAGTCATACTTCGTTCCAAAACAATTCTTAGAGTCATAGTCCAAGATTGTAACTTGAGTGACATATCTTAAAGAAAGGTTTAAAACACTTGTCAAATGTAAGAGTAAAAGTGTCCTACTCTTGTACATTTGAAATTGGTAAGTTGTGATGTTTTGGATAAAACAAAGACCAACTAAGGCCAATTATGTGAAGTGTTTGTCTTGATAAAGAATCCGCACTATCTCTTGAATATTTGGCAAGATAGTCTTATATGTCAAGAGGATAGTGGGAGTCTTAAAGATCCTAAAAAGAATTTCAAGAACTAATCAAGAATAAAACCTGAGGTTCTTCACTAGCACACGACTTGAGGTTTATAACCTATCGTGTTGACATATTCTGTGCCCATTCCAATTAAAGTTGGCTTTGCATAGGAGTTCTGAAAGTTCTGAATTGGTTGCATAACAACTTGGAAGCAATGGCAGGCCCTGTACTGCAAGGTGGCAAGAAGTTAAGATTGCATAAGTTCAGTCCATATGAGTTTGGATTTGTCATTATCCTTGTCTTGTGACTATGATTTTGACGATTCACATGGATAAGAACACATACACCATAAAATCTAAGGGTCATAAGGTTTCTCTCCGATTCATGAAAATGAGGGTGAGGAAACACTTCCACCAAGTAGATTTGAAGCAGATGGCAAAAGGTCTAAACAATTGAGACTATGATTACGGCATCCCTTTTCATAGTTCTGAAATTGTTTAGACACAAATGCATGCTATCTAAGGAAAGGTGTATGATTTTGATAAAGTTTTATTAAAGCATCTCGTATCAGAAATCTGAACTTTGGGAAGAAAGTCAATAAAGTATTGATTTCTAGAAATGCAACTGATTTCTGAGTACATGTCAAAGCTAATGGGAGCATAAGTGTTATGCTAATAATCATCATGTTATTGAGAGCATGATAATTATTGTTAGTGTTGCAAGTTAGCAATGTTAATTATAGAAAACAAAAGTTTCAATTCGTGAGGCTGCAGGGATTGAAAAAGTTGTTTTGCTATAATTAAGGGAGAGGATATACTTCATTTCAGTTCTAAAGGCTTAGATTGAGACCTTAATCATCTTTAGTCAAGAATATATATATGAATTTCATGTTGCATTGGTTCAACTTAAGGAAATTCTATATATTGCGTTCTCAAAATTCGATTATGATTACGGCATCCCTCTTCATAGTCAAATTTTAAAAACATGGCAAATAAAAATATTGTAGCAAAAGACTGGTCTAGAATCATGTCTTTATGTGAGACATCATGAATCATCTACCATTTGCTTTGGGTACAGGATCGATTGCATGTGCTATAATATTTGTCATATCTAAATTTTTCCAAATGCCCAGAGGCATTAAGAAGGGAAAAGGTCTAGAATTGGATATGACTAAAATGATTAAGCACTTGTTGAGGACAATCTGAGGTTTACGAAAGATTGGTTGCTCAGGAACAGTTGGAAGTATAGTTCTAATTTTGGAAGGACCATATTGACATATTCTGAAAAAAGGCATCTCTTATTCAGAAGTGATAGTCAAAATGAGAATATGGAGTTGTCTCCATAGGTGGAAGTTATCTGTGTAAGATTAGAAAACTTAATGCAAGAAGCATGTCCAAAGCAATGTACTTTGAATATGAGACTTAGTTTCCATGAAGTTGATCTCCATTGGAATACCTTATAATGACTGTTGACAAGTCTTTGTGACTTTGTACATATTCATTACAGGAGGGTCAGTGCATATAAGTTTAAAATCGAAACAGATTTCGATAAATGATAGGAATTTGAAATTCTCACATTTTTCGATAAGGATTTGGGAGTGTGAAATTAGAATCATTGAAATTATGTTCAATTGGTTTATTTCACAAAGTAAGGATCATAGACAAACATAGAGTGCATACTTGGTGTATGGCAAAGCTATTGTTTAAGAAAAACATAGTGTACATGCTTGGAGCATGGGACAACTAGTGTTTTTAATTCAAGTATAAAGTTGATAAAACCGAAAAAATGAATAATGAGTAATCAGTATGGTGATAAATAAAAGTGTTTATTTATATTCATAGGGTTTGATACCATATTTGATTCATTTATTCTTGTGTTTCACTTTGCATGTTTTGACTTCCAGAATAACTAAGTCACTCTTCATGAATGATTAAGTTATTCAAACCATCCACAGTCGGTAATATGTTGGAAGTAGATATGAATGAAGACTGTCATGGGTTGGTTTGTAGAGGTCCAAGTTGGTGGACAAAGTGGTGCTACAACACTCATGAGTGCTCATAAGTTCTGAGTATTGGATTCAACCCGCGCTCATTTGAATCACTTCATGAATTTTATCACGAGTGATCATGAGACGATAATATCTTATATTCTTCAAACCTAGAGATATGAGTTGTTACTATGAGTTGGTTATACATTGATTTCACGAAAACGCATTTGGTAACTCGATGTTATAAAACGTGCCTTTGTGTATGATTCAACAAGTAGTAGAACAAGCCATATGAGTCGAAGTTTATCCATTCCTTTTACCTTCGGGATAAAAGCGATATCTGTGGGCCCCTCGATGATTTAGCGATGACACATGTGAGTGCTTGGCCAAGCCAGGACTGATTTGATTTGTTCAATCAGTCAGTCATCATAAATCGAAAATCGGGAAACAACAAATAGACAGAGAGAATGATTATAATCCATGTCTCAGTCCATATGATATCTATATTGGAGGAATATATGATCCCTTATCTAATGGACAACTCATTGACAAGGTCAGAGTTCGACAGCGGGTTTAAGAGCTACGATTGCCAGTTAGGTTTTGAAGTCATACTCAATAATAGTTTTAGACTTATCCAAGTGGGAGACTGTTGGATTAATGTCTAAGTCCATAACTATATTTGGTATGTACTTGACCCGACCCGGCATGGTCCATTTGGGTTGCACTTCACCGGCATAATTTATATGGATAGTCTTTTGAGAATGTATATTTATGATTTATATTAATATATTATAAGTTCTAATATATTAATATGGAATCATATTATTTAATTAGTATTGATCAAGAATTAATTTAGAATTAATTAAGTGATCAAAAAGAACTAATTAAATATGGACTCTTATATATATATGGAATGGGCCAAGTTCATTTAGGTTGGGCTAAGCTTTCATGGATGGTCCATGGAGCTTTTAACCCATGGATCCTATGTAAATGAAAGGTCATGGGTATTAGGGTTTACATGGATGTAACCCTAATCCTCCATAATATATAAAGGGGTCCTTGGCTCACAAAATTGGCACAAGTGTGTGAAAATAAGAGTGGGCCGATTTTAGTGTGCATACATATTCTCTCAAGTTCTTCCAAGGTGTTTTGGTGATTTGTGATTCCATTTGAGGCTTCCACACTATTGGGGCTAAGCTCTTAAAGCTTGAAGCCATCAAGCTACATCAAAAGGTATGTCATCTAACTAGATATTTGTAGTATAGGTGCTTCATAATATGCTAGTTAGGATGAAACCTTGGAATAGTTAATATTTGCATGTATAATAGAGAAAACATAGATCCAAGGTTTATAGGGTTGCATGTACACCATAGGAGTGTTAGAATGCTCAAAACCCAACACTTCTTGACGAACAAAATGTGATCCTCACAGTGAGAAGTTTGGTTTGATTAAACCCCTTTCATGAAGTTCTTGTAGTTGGCTAGAGAGTTCTTGCATTTCAGATGGTGCCAGCCTATAAGGATATTTTTTCCACTAGTGTTGCTCCTAGGACCAAGTCGATTCGAAATTCGACTTGTCGAACTGGTGGCAATTCGGGTAGATCTTCAGGGAATACATCAGGATAATTACACACCTAAGGTATATATTTGATCTCTTTCCCTTTGCTCTTTTTATCCATAATGTGGGCTAAGAAAGTGTAGTACTTCTTGTGAAGGTGCTTACGTGCTTTCATACATGAGATGATTCTGAGGTTTTGACCGGACTTATCCCTGTAAATAATTTGGGATTCTCCATTTGGTAAAGGGATTCGTACGACTTTTTCATAACTCAAAATTTCAGCACGATGAGGGGATAACCAATCCATGCCAATTATTACCTCGAAGCTTCCGATCATCATTGGCATAAGGTTGACAAGAAATGCGTGATTGCTTAGTGTTAATGTGCAATTTTCTAGTATTTCTTGGGTACTACCGGTTTCACCATTAGCCATTTCTACCACATAAGTTTCATTTAGTTTACTGGATTTATGATTCAGTACTTGTCTAAACTTAGGGGTAATAAAGCTTCTTTAAGCAACCGATTCAAATTGTACAGTTGCATATAAGTTGTTAACAAAGAACATACCGGTCACCACTGATGGGTCCTGGATGACGTCCCTTGCTCCAATCACGAATGCCCTACCTATATAATTCCCTCGTTGATTCTTCAGCTTCAGGAAGTCTTTTTTGAAGTGCCCAACCTCTCCACATTCAAAACAGGCTCGGGTTGCAGCAGTGAAAGTTCCTGTGTTTGCTGCAGGTACTGTTACCGGTATCGGGATTCTGCAATACTGGGCAGTATGGCCCTTTTTCTTACATTTGTCACAAAACGCACAGTTACCAATATGATTATAATTGCACTTATCACATTTTGGGATTTCCAACATATTGTTTTTGATGGGTGGGTGTTGTTGTTGTTGTGGTTGCATACGCTTTCACTGTCTCCTGCTTCTTCTCAGAAGGTTGCCTCAGATTTCCCTTGTACCCTCTACCAAACTTACACTTATTGTTTTCTGACTTTGGAAGGCCAGCCTTCTGGACCAGAGTGTTGGGTTTTGAGCATTCTAACACTCCTAAGTGTACATGCAACCCTAAATACCTTGGATCTATGTTTTCTCTATTATACATGCAAATATGAATATCCAAGGTATTATACTAACTAGCATACAAAACCTTTGATTCATATGAAATATAACAAGTTAGAATACATACCTCTTTGATGTAGAATGACTTCATGAAGCTTGAGTGCTTAGTGCTCCAAGTGTGACTCCTCAAATGGTTCACACAACACCAAATACACTTGGAATAACTTGAGAGAACATACACAGTTCATGAAAATCGGCTAGCCCTTATTATCACTCTCTTGTGTCCGATTTTGTCAACAATAAGATGCTTATATAGTTAGTGACAATTAGGGTAAACCTAATTGTCATGGCTTTCCATTTCCTTGGATCCATGGGTTCAAACATGATGGGTTTAGAGCAATACATCAATCCTATGGTGTACATGCAAACCCTAATAGCTTTGGATCTAGTTTGTCTAATAAACATGCAATTGATAATCCAAAGCCATAAACCCTAGATCTAATAAACTATAATTAGGGTTTAGATCTTACCTTTGATTGTTATATAGCAATAACAATCAATTCCTTGCTTTGATTGGCTTCAAAAAGCTTAGTGCCTCAAGTGTTGCACCTCTAATGGAGTCACAAACACCACTAAGCAATTGGATGAAGGAGAGAAGAAGAGAGGCTGCCCAAAATCGTCCATAAACCCTAAGGGAATCATTTTCCACGTTTTTGGGGCTTAGGGGCTCCTTAAATAGGTAGACTATTAGGGTTATCTAACAAGGAAACCCTAATTTGACTGCTTAAGCCCTAAGCAGCCCATGGACCCCTTCTGGAACATGCCTTGGACGATTTCTAATGGGCTTCCCCATAGAATTCGTCCAACCTATTATTCCAAGGTGTCCATAGCCCAATTGCAATTATCCTATAATTACAATTCTAGTCCCCCAAGTTTAATTAATCTCTTTTAGTCACAAAATTAATTCTTAATTAATTCTTGACTAACATTAATTAAACAATATGATTTCTCCTTTAATATATTATTCTTATAATATATTAATAAATCATAATTAAACCTTTCTCTCCTTAATTCATCCTACATATTGCTATGGTGAAGGCAACCCAAAAGGACCATGCTCATAATCGGGTCAAGTACATACCAAAATAGTTATGGACTTAGACACTAATCCAACATTCTCCCACTTGGATAAGTCTAATAACTATTTCGCATAACTTCAAAACCTGATCAGCAATCGTAGCTTTCAAAAGCCGCTGTCAACTCGGATCTTATCATATATGCGTGTCCTTTAGATAAGGGATCATATATTCCTCCATTCTCAAGATATCGTATAGACGCGAGATATGGATTTAAATCATTCTCTCTGTCTATGTATTGTTTCCCGACATCTGATTTACGATGACTGACAACAGACTACAATTGAACACATCAACTTAGTCCCGGCTTGGCCAAGCGCTTAGGGTGTCATCACTAAATCATCGAGGGGCCCACAGATATCGCTTTTATCCCACTTTGGGTAAAAGGAATGGATAAACCTCGACTCAAATGCTTGCTTGCACCTACTAATTGAATCACACACAACAGTAAGTTTTATAACACCAAGTTACTGGTGCGTTTACTTATCATCAATGTGCAACCGACCAGCAAATAACAACTCACATGTCTTGGTTTCAAGAATATACAATGTTATCGTCTCACTAATCACCCGTGATAAATCCATGAAGTGATTCAAGTGAGCGTGGGTTTAATCCAATACTTTAATCTTATTAAAGAACTCATGCACTCTGTAGCAAACTTGTGCTATGTCTAAACACTTTAGACAATCTACAGACAAATTCATGACAGTCTTCCTTCATACCTACTTCCAACGTATGACCGACTGTGGAGGTTCGAATAACCCAGTTATTCTGGAAGTCAAAACATGTAAGGTGAAACGCAATAATAATATTAATCCTATATGGCCCCAAAACTTTTGAGCGTAAATAAAAAAACACTTTTATTTAAACACCATATTGATTACTCATTATTCATTGCTTACTGTTTCAGAAATCAACTTAGTACTTGAATTATAACCACAATTGTCCCATGCTCCAAGCATGCACACTTTGGTTTCCTATGGTCCATACTTTGTGAAATAGATCAATTGAAAAACTTTTCCAATGAAACTCATTTCACAATCCCTAATCCTTATCATTAGTGTAAGAATACAAGGTTCTTGCCACTATTAGAATATGTTAGATTCTAACATTTTATGCAACGATCCTTTCATAAAGTAATAGCACAAAAGTCACCAGGACTTGGCTAATGAAATTACTAAGTTCTTTTTCAGAAATTGTTACAAAACAATTCTATAGATGTGATATCTCTCACTCAAAGTACATTCCTTTGAACATCCTTTTGCATAAAAATTTCTAATCTACATAGATTCTTAATTTCCAACTCCCATTTATGGAAACATTTCCATATTTTCTATATGACAACTCATTCTTAAAAGAATCTTACCTATTCATAATAATGTCAATATAGTCCATCCAATACTATACTTCCAACTACTCACAAGCGACAAATCCTCAGTGAACCTCAGATCGTCCTTTGATAGTTGTTTAATTATTTAAGTCAAAACCGATTCTAGTTCCTTTTTCCCTCTTAATGCCCTAGGCATTTGGAAAAATTTAGAATGGTAAAATATTATAGCATATGCAATCGATCCTATACCTGAAGCGTATTGGACACGATACATAATGTCTCTCATAAAGACATGATACTTTATCATCCTTCTGCCATAATATTTTATTTGCTCTGTTGCCATAATTCGAACTATGAAGAGGGCTGTCGTAATCATAATCGAATTTTGAGAATGCACTATGCATCCTTGACTAAATTTATTAACATTTCTCGATCAAAGCTCTAGAATTCGGAAACGAAGTATAATATTCTCTCCCTTAATTATAGCAAAACAACTTTTCAACCCTTGCAACTTTGCAAGGTGAATCTTTGTTTTCTATAATTAATATTGCTAACTTGCAATACTTACCATAATAATCATGCTCCCACTAACATGATGATTATTTTCTTACCAGCATAACACTTATGCTCCCACTAGCTTTGACATGTATTCAGAAAACAATTGAACTTCTAGAAAACAATGTTTATTGAATTTCTCATGTTCATATTTCTAATACCTAATACTTTGATAATCCTTTATCCAAGCTTCTTAAACTCATACACCTTTCCTTAGTTAGCTCACATGTGTGTTTAAACAATTTAGAATTTATGTTACTAAGTCCCAGATGTTCAGACTAATTGCCAAATCTCACAATCCAAACTATGAAGAGGGATGTCGTAATCATAATAGAATTTGAGAATACAATTTTCACAATTTCTATCTTCTTAAAATCTCTCTTGGTGAAAGCATTTCCTCACAATCATTTTCATGAAGGAGGGAAACCTTATGTCACTTAGATTTTATGGTATATGTGTTCCTATCCATGTGAATTTGTCAAAACGAAAGTTTGTGACAAATCCAAAACCATATCGACTAAACTCGTTCAAACTTGATTTCTTGCCTGATGGTAACACGAATGCCCACCATGTCTTCCAAGCAACTCACCCTTACATATCAATGTACTTTCCATTGAACAAGGTGCTTTGTCTTTATGCATTCAAATGAGAACTCATATACATATTTAGCTTAACTGGAATGGCACAGAAACAAGATAATGTCAACACGATAGGTTATAAACCTCAAGTCGTGCGCTAGTGATGATCAACTAGGTTTATTCTTGATTTGTTCTTGAAACTTTTCAAGACCATTAAGACTCCCACTGACTCCTTGACATATAAGATTCTCTTGTCAAGAAACATTTCTTAACAAACAAATATTCAAGAGTTAGTGTAGTCTTTTGTCAAGTTTAACACTTCACACAATTGGTCCTGGTTGGACTTTGTCTTATCCAAGACATCACAACTTACCAATTTCAAATGTGCAAGAATAAGAAAACTTTTTCAAATTCCACATTTGACGAGTGTTATAAACCTACTTAAGACTTGTCACTCAAGTCACAATCTTGAAGTATGACTCTTAATTGATATTGGGATGAAGTATGATTGACTTCTTGATTTAACCATTTCTACAATTCTTGATTCCTCTTCTTAGACATGCAATTGCACTAAGACTCACTTAGAGGATCAATTGAGACATGGTTCTTAATCATTAAGACCTATCATAAAACACAATAAAAGGTACTCTCCCTTCTTCTTAGAATAGAGAAACTTTTATCTTTCTGCCTACTTGATTCTTCTTATTCGTTCTGCTATTGATTGAAACTCTTTTAATCAACTCAGAATTATACTTAATCTTATAAGTATAACCATATTTACTAAACTTTAGTAAATCATGACAAATATCTTTATCACTCTTGTGGTGGACTTGATCAACGTACAACCTAGTGTACTCGATCTCCTAGTCCTTCTCTTGACACTTTGTCAAAATAGTCTAATTTCCAAATATGAAGTTTCTCATTCATCACGCAACCAAGTTGCATGATTCCAAATTTCTGTCCAATTGAAACTTTGGCGATGAGAATCTTCCTTTATTTGGCAAATTCTTGACATTTCCACAAATAACATAATTAAGAATCAAATCCATTATTGCTAATAATAGAAACAATTAAACATCAATTTTTCATACACACCATTGCAAGGATAAATAAATAAGATAAAATCAAATTTTATTTTATTGTAGGAAAATCTGTCCTTGCAATGCAATTCTACTGAAAAACTATGCTATTATATATTTCTTATCAATCTATCCTAACTCTAGAGTAGCAGCTCAAAAATCTGATCTTCGAATCCATGCGATCGAAATCCATTTCTTCATGATCAGATTCAGCACGCTCCTTCCTTAAGCTTCCTCTCTTTTCTTTGATCCTGCAATACTTCAAAATGTAATCTTATCACATCACATATTAAGAATCAAAGAATAGGAACTTATAGAGTTATTTAATGGATTTTACCTGAAGTAGAGCCATACGTCTTGACTCTCGCATCTCTTAGATCTCTCAGGCAAATAGGGCAGCTTCGTCTCCAATGCCCCTTCTCTTGGCAGTAGAAGCAAATGAACTCTTTTGGAATGACACAAGGAACTATCTCAGAATTTACCTTTTCTGGATTTCCAATGTCACCATTTTCAATGTCCATTGAAGCTTGGGAGTTTGATTCACCAGACAAATTTGCTTGAATAGCACGCCAAATCATTTCTGATTCAGCAGCTATAAGCAAATAGGTCAGATCAATGAGGGTCACGTCATGGTCCATCATATAGTACTCTCTAACGAACTCACTATATGATTCAGGAAGTGACTGAAGTGTTGGATATAGTGTCTAAGTCCATAACTTTATTTGGTACGTACTTGACCCGACCCGGCATGGTCCATTTGGGTTGCATGGCATTGCAATACTTGGATAGACTAAATGAGAGAGTAAGGCACTTATGATTATTAATATATTATAAGTTCTAATATATTAATAATAGTATTATTTAATTAGTATTGATCAAGTATTAATCTAGTATTAATTTGGTGATCAAAGTGAGACTAATTAAATATATAGGGTTGATTATGATAATCATCAATTCTTTTATGGTGGATTAATGATCCATGGTTTATGGGTTTGGTTATAACCATATGGAGCTCCATGGATAGTCCATGGGAGTTACAAACCCATGGGTCATGAGAAATCAAGAGTCATGACAATTAAGGGCATTCATGTGTAAACCCTAATTGTGACAACACTATAAAAGGAACCCTATGGCTAGCAAAATTATGACCTAGTGTTACTAGAGAGGGCATAACCGATTTTGAGTGCTAGAAGTATTCTCTCAAGTTATTCCAAGTCTTGTGGTGTTGTGTGAAGCATTTGAGGCACAACATTTGGGGTGCTAGGCTCACAAAGTCTTGAAGGAATCCAAGCAACAACAAGGTATGTATTTCTACTAGTTTTATGTTCTATGTAATCCCCATACCATGCTAGTTAGGAAATAACCTTGAAAAAGAAATTTGTATGTATATAGAGAAAACATAGATTCAAGGTTATTAGGGTTGCATGTACACTTAGGAAGTGTTAGAATGCTCAAAACCCATCAGTGGTATCAGAGCCTAGGATTGTTTTCTGTATACTTGATGCAAAACTGCTTAAAAATCGAAAAATTCTGCACTCTGACGACTGGACTCGCCGAGTCCATGGGGAGGACTCGCCGAGTCCATGAACAAATTCATCCTACTCGACGAGTAGAATAATGCACTCGGCGAGTAGGAGCGTGCTGGGCAGTTTTTTCGAGTTTTGTTGCTGGAAATGGATTAAGATCATTATCCCAATCTGTTTTGGACTTGTAAAATCTGTTTTTCAAAATGATAATGATTATGTTAACCCATTTTACATGACTTTTATCAATTTTCAAGTATTGTATATGTTTATATGATTTTCTTGAAATTGTTTGATATGAATATTTGTTCTTATGAGTTTTTAGAAGATCATAGGAATTTTGTGTAACTTACATGCTTGTTTAATTCATGATCTTAATGTTAATGATGGTGTCCATAACTTGTCCTCAAGTTATGGATAACCAAAAGTCACTTCTTGTAATTATGATTAAAGAACTAAAGAGGTTTCATAAAATGAAGAGTCTTCATTTTATGAACCATTAAAACTCATAAGTTACAAATTGAAGAGACTTGGAATAGTTTCAATTCTTGCCCTCAAGTTTTGGAATTTGAAAAGCCTTACACTTTAATTCCAAATTGAACTCTTAGAATTTTTTAAAGGTAAAATTCAAGCTTTATGGACTTCATTAAATTAATTAAAGTGTTTAATTAAAAGAGTTAATAATTCCATAAAGACATGGTTTAAGTTTAATTAAATTAAGTATAGTTTAATTAATAGATTAAACCACCAAGTATTTTAAATGTTTAAAATACACCCTTATACTATTATTATAATTTTAATTATATAGATATGTATAAGAATATGTCATTCTTACCGTTAGTAGGCCTCATTCACGAAGCCGGTCTATAAGGGGGGTATAAGGTTGTTGCCTATAAAATGGTGACTTAATGGGTGTCCACTCTCACCCACCGCTTCCTTGATCGGTGGAGGGTCGTTAGCCAAACGGGTAGGATACGACTTTAAATACTCGTTAAAAGTATAATGAATTATAAAGTAACTATACATTATAAATTCCCAATCTTAGTTACTTTAGGAAAATGTGAAATTGGTGCTAGCCCATAAAATTACACTTTGTACCTTACCAAGTCGTTAGTGGAGCGTGTGTGGTTAACCGGCACACTAACATGGACTAGTAAGAGTGGCAAAGGGTAACTTGACTTTATTATAGATCGGTGGAGCGTGTGTGGTTAACCGGCACATCGATTAGGTAATATTGTTGAGGGTACCAAGTCAATTTGTATGGTTATTCACACCTTGTTTGTGATCCTCGGCATCCCAGTCACAAACTTGAGAGGGCACAATCGAGATTCAAACATGCCATTGAAAGTTCAATGTATCTCAAAAGATCTAGGAGTTTCAAATCCAATTAAAAACTTAATTATATTTCGTTTTTATGGTAGGAAATTGGTAAATCGTCATTTACCTACCTTCAACTATTTTATAATTTGGATTACGGCATCCCTCTTCCAGTTATAAATAGGTTGTTGGGTCCTAGCCTTAATATTTCATATTGGGTGTTATATTAAGGACTTTAAATCAACTAACTTGAATTTCTCCCATTATAGATGTCTAGTTTAGACAGCTATGGTCTTCCCAAATCTTTAGGAACAAGCTTCCTAATGAAGATGATATCCCAAATGGCAACCAAGGTGAAAGATCAATCCCTTTGTTGTGCATTAGTGGGACTGGAAATCATACTTCACTTCCTCCACCTCCTCCAATAAATCTCCTTATCCCACAAGTTTCAAGACATGATAAGTTCTAAGTCACTCAATCCCTATTGGCAAACAAAGTCTATATGTGCTTAGGTCTTGGAGATTAAGTCACATATTGACAAGCCGGGAGAGTAGGGTGTCGAAGTCTCAAGGTAGCTGGCTGTTGACTTGGTCACTCCCTGATAACAGATCACGACATGACCCTTAATGATCTTACCTATTTGCTTGATGATGCTGAATCAGCAATGATTTGGAGAATTGGTAAAGCAAAATTTGATTGGAAGATCAACTTCCCAAACTTCCATGGACATTGACAATGGTAACATTGGAAGTCCATAAAAACTTTCTCTTCCCAATCGAAAGGGATTGGCCATAGTCAACTCGGTTGACCAAATGGTAAAGAGAAAGGCTAAGTCTGTGATAGTCCCGTGTACCGTTTCCAAAGAGTCCATATGTTTCTGTTGCCAAAGGAAGGGCATTGGTTGCGAAGCTGCCAAATTTACCTAAAAGTCCATAAGGATAGTAAAGTCAAATGTTTGACTCTACTTCAGGTAAAGTCCATTGTCTAACTCTATTAAGTTTCTATTCTGAGATTCTTATTGCATGATGTGACTGGGTCACATGTTGATGTTTTAAGAATCAAAGAAAAGTGAAGAAACTTAAAGGAAGTATATGCTGATTCTGATCGCGAAGAGGGATTTTGATCGCATGGTTCGGTGATCAGAATTTTGAGCTATTACTTAAGAGTTGAGACATATTGCTTAGGAATAGATAACAACAAGGTTTTCATTTGGGTTGTAAGGATAAGTTTTCCGCAAAGTTTTAAAATAAAGAAAAGTTTTGATTTTATTTATTTTAAGTATCCTTACAATGGCATTTGTGAAAAATTGTTGATTATATGTTTCCATTAATAGCAATATTTGAAAATGGATTTGATTTTTTCATTTGTGGTAGTATCATAATTTACCAAATAAGGAAAGATTCTCATCACCCAAGTTTCAGTTAGATAGAAACTTGGAATCATGCAACTTGTATTGTATGATGAATGAGAAGTTTTCGTCTTTGGGAAATTAAGACTAATTCCTTGTTCACATGTACATGTGAGTCAAGTGAAGGACTAAAAGATTGGGTACACTTGGTTGTGTGCTGGTCAGGTCCACCACAAAGATAGATAAGATTATTCATTATGATTTACTAAAGTTTAGTAAATATGGTTATGCTTACGAGTTTAAGTGTAATTCTGAAACATTGGAAAAGTTTCAATGTATGGCAGAATGAATAAGAAGAATCAAATAAGGCAGAAAGATAAAAGTTTCTCTAATCTGAAGAGATGGGAGAGTACTTGTGTATTTTGTTTTATGATTATCTTAGTGATTATGGAACCATATCACAATTAATCCTCTAAGGACACCTTAGTGTGTTTGTTGCCTAAGGAGAGGAATCGTGATTTGTTGAAATGGTTAAATCAAAAGATAATTCATACTTCGTTCCAAAAAACAAATCCTGGAGTAATACTCAAAGATTGTAACTTGAGTGACATAGTCTTTAGAAAGTTCATAACACTTGTAAAATGTAGAGTAAGATGTTTCCTATTCTTGTACATTTGAGATTGGTAAGTTGTGATGTTTTGGATAAAACAAAGACCAGCTAAAACCAATAGTGAGAAGTGTTGAACTTGATAAGAATCCGCACTAGCTCTTGAATATTTGTATTGTCAAGAAATGGTTCTTAACAAAGAGAAGTCTTATATGTCAAGAGGACAGTGGGAGTCTAAAAGATTCTGAAATAGTTTCAAGAACTAATCAAGAGTTTTGTTAATCACTAGCCCACGACTTGAGGTTTGTAACCTATCGTGTTGACATATTCTTGTTCTGTGTCTATTCCAGTTAAAAGTTGATTATGCTTGTGAATTCTATGAGTTCTCAATTGTTTGCATAACAACCCGGAAGCAGTGGTGGGCATTGTGCTACCAGGTGGCAAGAAATTAAGATTGCACAAGTTTAGTCCATATGAATTTGGAAGTGTCACTAACCTAGTCCTGTGATTATGGTTATGACAACTTCACATGGATAGGAACACATACACCATAAAATCTAAGTGTCATAAGGTTTCTCTTCGATTCATGAAAATGATGGTGAGGAAACGCTTCCACTAAGAAGATTTTAAGTAGATAGCGGTTGTGATATTTGCATTCTCATATAGTTAGTGGAGCGTGCGTGGTTAACCGGCACACTAACTAGTGGGAATTGCAAAAGGTCTAGACAAACATGTGAGCTATCTAAGGAAAGGTGTATGTTTTTTGATAAAGTCTTATCAAAGCAATCTAGTATCAGAAATATGAACTTTGGTAAGAAAGTCAATAAAGTATTGATTTCTAGAAGTCCAGTAGATTTCTGAGTACATGTGAAAGCTAGTGGGAACATAAAGTGTTATGCTGGTAATCATTATGCTAGTGGGAGCATGACGATTATGTTAAATATTGCAGGTTAGCAATGTTAATTATAGAAAACAAAAGTTTCAATTCGCCTTGAAAAAGTTGTTTTGCTATAATTAAGGGAGAGGATTTTATACTTCACTCCAATTCTACAAGCTTAGATTGAGAATTTAATCTACTTTAGTCAAGAATATATATGAATGTTATGTTGGAATGGTTTAACATAAGGAAATTCTATATATGTTGCGTTCTCAAAATTTGATTATGATTACGGCATCCCTCTTCATAGTTCGAATTATGAAAACATGGCAAATAAAATTTTTTATAGCATAAAGCATGTCCCATATGCTTTGGGTATAGGTTTGATTACATGTGCTATAATATTCATCCATTCTAAATTTTCCAAATGCCTAGGGCATTATGATGGAAAAAGGAATAGAACTGGAAATGACTAAAATGATTAAGCAAAGTTGTCGAGGACAATCTGAGGTTTACCAAAGATTGGTTGCTCATGGACAATTAGAAGTATAGAGTAAGGACCATATTGACATATTTTGAAAAGAGGCAACTCTTGTTCAGAAGTGATGGTCAAAATGGTAATATGGAATTGTCTCCATAGGTGGAAGTTATTCTTTGAATCTGTGTAAGATTAAAGAACTTAATGCTAAGAAGGATGTTCAAAGGAATGTACTTTGAATTTGAGACTTCATTTCCATAGGAATTGTTTTCCATTGGAATACTTTGTAATTTCTGTTGCCAAGTCTTTGTGACTTCTGTGCACAGTCATTACAAGGGGATCATTGCATATAAGTTTAGAATCTAACAGATTACAGTAGATGGCAAGAGTTTGGTATTCTTTCATTTACAACGAGGATTGGAATTGTGAAATTAGCATCATTGGAATATTGTCAATTGATCTATTTCACAAAGAGAGGACCATATGTAAACATAGTATGCATACTTGGAGTATGGCATAATTGTTGTTTGGAAAAACATAGTGTACATGCTTGGAGCATGGGACAACTAATGTTTTAATTCAAGCATAAAGTTGATTAATCGAAACATAAATAATGAGTAATCAATATGGTGCTTAAATAAAAGGTGTTTTTATTTACACTCAAAGTGTTGGGGCCATATAAGATTAGTATTATTCATATGTTTCACTTTGCATGTTTTGACTTCCAGAATAATTATGTTATGGTATATATCATATTATTCAAACCATCCACAGTCAGTCATATGTTGGAAGTAGATATGAATCAAGACTGTCATGAATTTGGCTTGTATGATTTGTCTAAAGTGATTTAGACAATGCAATGGTTGCTACAACATTCATGAGTACTCATAAGGGCTGAGTATTGGATTCAACCCACGCTCACTTGCATCACTTCATGGAATTTATCTCGAGTGATCGTGAGACGGTAATATCATATAAATCTTCAAACCTAGAGATATGAGTTGTTGACTATGAGTTGGTTATTCATTGATTGTACGAAAACGCATTGGTAACTCGATGTTATAAAATGTGCCTTTGTGAATAATTCAACAAGTAGTTAGTACAAGCATATCAGTCGAAGTTTATCTGTTCCTTCTAGAAATAGAAGCGATATCTGGGCCCCTCGATGATTTGGTTTTCACTTATGTACCGGGCCCGGTCAGAACCTAATTGATGTGTTCAATTTAGTTCTATGTCAAAACAAATCAGAGATCGAGAAACAAATGCTGGACAATAAGTAAGACCATGTTCCATGTGTTTGTCCGGCTGATATCATGAGAACAGAGATTGTATGATCACTTATCTTAAATGGCGTATCATCATCATCTTAGTTCCGAGAGACTTTGAAAGAGCTACGATTGCTAGTCGGATTTTGAAGTCATATTTGCGAATATAGTTATTAGACTTATCCAAGTGGGAGACTGTTGGATATAGTGTCTAAGTCCATAACTTTATTTGGTATGTACTTGACCCGACCCGGCATGATCCATTTGGGTTGCATGGCATTGCAATACTTGGATAGACTAAATGAGAGAGTAAGGCACTTATGATTATTAATATATTATAAGTTCTACTATATTAATAATAGTATTATTTAATTAGTATTGATCAAGTATTAATCTAGTATTAATTTGGTGATCAAAGTGAGACTAATTAAATATATAGGGTTGATTATGATAATCATCAATTCTTTTATGGTGGATTAATGATCCATGGTTTATGGGTTTGGTTATAACCATATGGAGCTCCATGGATAGTCCATGGGAGTTACAAACCCATGGGTCATGAGAAATCAAGAGTCATGACAATTAAGGGCATTCATGTGTAAACCCTAATTGTGACAACACTATAAAAGGAACCCTATGGCTAGCAAAATTATGACCTAGTGTTACTAGAGAGGGCATAACCGATTTTGAGTGCTAGAAGTATTCTCTCAAGTTATTCCAAGTCTTGTGGTGTTGTGTGAAGCATTTGAGGCACAACATTTGGGGTGCTAGGCTCACAAAGTCTTGAAGGAATCCAAGCAACAACAAGGTATGTATTTCTACTAGTTTTATGTTCTATGTAATCCCCATACCATGCTAGTTAGGAAATAACCTTGAAAAAGAAATTTGCATGTATATAGAGAAAACATAGATTCAAGGTTATTAGGGTTGCATGTACACTTAGGAAGTGTTAGAATGCTCAAAACCCATCATGAAGAACCCAGTCAACAGCCAACATTTCTGAGATATCGACACCCATCATCCTTAACCTATCAATGTGTGACTTCATCTCTAAGATGTGTGCACACACAGGTTTCCCATCTTCGTGTTTACTTGCCAAAAGGGCTTGAGTGAGCTTGAACTTTTCAAGCCTTTGAACTTGTGGGTTAGGGAGAATAATTAGAGGAGGTGGAGGAAGTGAAGCATGACTCTCACTTCCTTGATCGTATCGTGGAACGTCATCTTCATTTGGAAGGCTTGTTCCAAAGGATTTGGGAAGACCATTGTAAGATTTAGACATCTACAAAACGGGAGAAAATTCAAGTTAATTGATAAGAATCCTTGATGTAACACCCAAATGAAACATCAAGTCTAAGATCCAACACAATACTCTACAACCTAGAAGAGGGATGCCGTAATCTAGTTCCAGAATATTTGAAGGTAGGTAAATGACGATTCACGAATTTCCACCATGCAAAACGAAAAAGAAGTTTAAGTTTTAAATGAATTGAAACTCCAAGATCTTTTGAGATTCATTGAACTTTTCAATGGCATGTTTAATCTCGATTATGCCCTTCTATTTGTGACTGGGATGCCGAGGATCACAAATAAGGTGTGAATAACCATACGAATCTACGTGATGCACTCAATGATACTATCACCTAATCAATGTGCCGGTTAACCACACACGCTCCATTGATCTATGATAAACATCGAGCCACCCTTCGCCACCAATGTCAATCCCAAATTAGTGTGCCGGTTAACCACACACGCTCCACTAACGTTTGACAAGGGTACGAAGTGTAATTCCATGGATTAGCATACAATTTCACATTTTGCCTAAAGTAACTATGATTTGGGAATTTGTAAAAGCATTTAGTTACTTTGCACTTCATTATGCTTATACTTTGATTCTTCTTATTCGTTCTGCTATTGATTGAAACTCTTTCAATCAAATCAAAATTATACTCAATCTTATAAGTATAACCATATTTCCTAAACTTTAGTAAATCATGATGAATATCTTTATTACTCTTGTGGTGGATTTTGATCGACGCACAACCTAGTGTACTCGATCTCTTAGTCCTTCACTTGATACTTTGTCAAGGAATTAGTCTAATTTTCAAATATGAAGTTTCTCATTCATCACACGATGCAGGTTGCATGATTCCAAGTTTGTGTCCAATTGAAACTTGGGTGATGAGAAACTCTCCCTATTTGGTAAATTCTCGACATTTCCACAAATAACACAATTAAGAATCAAATCCATTATTGCTAATCGAAGAAACATTCAAACATCAATTTTTCATACATGCCATTGCAAGGATAAATAAATAAGACAAAAACAAATTTTATTTTATTGCGGAAAAACTTTGTCCTTACAATGCAATTCAAATGAAAAACTATGCTATTACATATTTCTTAGAAATCTACCCTAACTCTAAAGTAGCAGCTCAAAAATCCGATCTTTGAATCCTTGCGATCGAAATCCATCTCTTCGTGATCAGATTCAGCACGCTTCTTCCTTAAGTTTCCTCTCTTTTCTTCGATCCTGAAAAACATCAAAATATAATCTTATCACATCATGTATTAAGAACCAAAAATAGGAACTCATAGAGTTAGTTAATGGATTTTACCTGAAGTAGAGCCATACGTCTTGACTCTCCCATCTCTTAGATCTCTTAGGTAAACAGGGCAGCTTCGTCTCCAATGCCCCTTCTCTTGGTAATAGAAGCATATGGACTCTTTTGGAATGGCACAAGGAACTATCTCAGAATTTACTTTTTCTGGATTTCCAATGTCACCATTTTCAATGTCCATTGAAGTTTGGGAGTTTGATTTGCCAGACAAATTTGCTCGATCAGCACGCAAATCATTTCTGATTCAGCAGCTATAAGCAAATAGGTCAAATCAATGAGGGTCACGTCATGGTCCATCATATAGTACTCTCTAACGAACTCACTATATGATTCAGGAAGTGACTGAAGAACCCAGTCAACAGCCAACATTTCTGAGATATCGACACCCATCATCCTTAACCTATCAATGTGTGACTTCATCTCTAAGATGTGTGCACACACAGGTTTCCCATCTTCGTGTTTAGTTGCCAAAAGGGCTTGAGTGGGCTTGAACTTTTCAAGCCTTTGAACTTGTGGGTTAGGGAGATTAATTGGAGGAGGTGAAGGAAGTGAAGCATGACTCTCATTTCCTTGATCGTATCGTGGAACGTCATCTTCATTTGGAAAGCTTGTTCCAAGTGACTTGGGAAGACCATTGTAAGATTTAGACATCTACAAAACGGGAGAAAATTCAAGTTAGTTGATAAGAATCCTTGATGTAACACCCAAATGAAACATCAAGGCTAGGATCCAACACAATACTCTACAACCTAGAAGAGGGATGTCGTAATCTAGTTGCAGAATATTTGAAGGTAGGTAAATGACGATTTACCAATTTCCAGCATGAAAACAAAAAATGAAGTTTAAGTTTTAAATGAATTGAAACTCCTAGATTTTTTGAGACTCATTGAACTTTTCAATGGCATGTTTAATCTTGATTATGCCCTTCTATTTGTGACTGGGATGCCGATGATCACAAATAAGGTGTGAATAACCATATGAATCACTTGATGCACCCATTTGCTACTATCACCTAATCAATGTGCCGGTTAGCCACACACGATCCATTGATCTATGATAAACATCGAGCCACCCTTCGCCACCAATGTCAATCCCAAATTAGTGTGCCGGTTAACCACACACGCTCCACTAACGTTTGACAAGGGTACGAAGTGTAATTCCATGGATTAGCATACAATTTCACATTTTGCCTAAAGTAACTAGAATTTGGGAATTTGTATGTAGTTACTTTGTACTTCATTATACTTTTAATGGAAGGTTTCGTCCTATCCTACCCGTTCGGCTAACGACCCTCCACTAGTCAAGAGTGCGCTGGGTAAGAGTGGATACCCATTCAATCGCCATTTTATAGGCAATTTCCTTAAACACCCCTTATAGACCAGCTTCGTGAATGAGGCCTACTAACGGTAAGACTGACTGTTTACTCATACATATATAATATTAGACTTTTAATGTTACATATAGTATAAGGGTGTATTTTATACTTTTAAAATACTAGGTGGTCTAATTTAATAAATTATACTTTTAATTTAGTTAAATGTAAACCAAAACTTTATGGAATTATTAACTCTCTTTTAATTATACACTTTAATTAATCAATAAAACCATAAGGGTGTAATTTGAACTTTTTCAAAAGACGAGGGTTTTTAGAATTTAACATTTCAAAATTAATCTTTTAATCAACTTTTGAATTCCAAAACTTGAGGGCAAGTTTTGAACTTTTCAAAACATTAGGGTTTAGAATTTAAATATTTCAAAAATTAACTTTTTATCAAATTTTAAATTCCAAAACTTGAGGACAAGTTTTGAAACCTTTCAAAACAATAGGGTTGAACTATTCAAATTTCAAAAACAAAACTTTTAAGTTCAAATTTAAATTATAAAACCTAAAGGGGAAAATTAAAACTTTTTCAAACTTACTAGGTCAAATATTTACTAATAATAATCCTATATTATCCATATTTAACCAAATCCATCAATTTTGACAAGGATAATCATTCCAAACATAAAAAATCGATTTTAGGCAATAAAAATGAGTTTTGGCAATTATCCTCAACAAAATCTGGTCAAAAAATCGAAAATCCCGTAAATAGCACCCTGGACTCGCCGAGTCCACTAATGGACTCACCGAGTTCAGCCTACTCGTTGAGTCCACTGATGGACTCGCCGAGTCGGGGCTACTCGCCGAGTCCACTGATGAACTCACCGAGTCCACTGATGAACTCACCGAGTCGGCGGCGCAGACAGCAAATTTTTTTCGATTTTCTAATCTTTGGCAGTCTAATTTTGCATCTATTCAATAGAAAAACAACCTAGGCTCTGATACCACTGATGGGTTTAGAGCAATACATTAATCCTATGGTGTACATGCAAACCATAATAGCTTTGGATCTAGTTTGTCTAATAAACATGCAATTGATAATCCAAAGTCATAAACCCTAGATCTAATAAACTATAACTGAAATTAGGGTTTAGATCTTACCTTTGATTGTTATATAACAATAACAATCAATTCCTTGCTTTGATTGGCTTCAGAAAGCTTAGTGCCTCAACTGTTGCACCTCTAATGGAGTCACAAACACCACTAAGCAATTGGATGAAGGAGAGAAGAAGAGAGGCTGCACAAAATCGTCCAGAAACCCTAAGGGAATCATTTTCCATGTTTTTGTGGCTTAGGGGCTCCTTAAATAGGTAGACTATTAGGGTTATCTAACAAGGAAACCCTAATTTGACTACTTAAGCCCTAAGCAGCCCATGGACCCCTTCTGGAACATGCCTTGGACGATTTCTAATGGGCTTCCCCATAGAATTCGTCCAACATATTATTCCAAGGTGATCCATAGCCCAATTGCAATTATCCTATAATTACAATTCTAGTCCCCCAAATTTAATTAATCTCTTCTAGTCACAAAATTAATTCATAATTAATTCTTGACTAATATTAATTAAACAATATGATTTCTGTGACAACCCGAAATTTCTATTCTGTACAACCATTCAATTCAATAGGAGTCAAAACTGTTTATGCTAATTTTCAAGCTTTTTGGAATAAGTTTGAGTATTTTAAGATTAGTACTTCAGGAGATATCAGGAGAGAGGATGCCTTAGCGTTTATTGTGCAACAATATTATTCCAAAACTCCAACAGTTTGGAGTTTACGGCCTAAACAAAGGTGTTTACGGCCGTAAACCCTAAAAGGGGGTATAAATATGACACTTAGTCATATTTTACCATTTTTCACATTTTCAAGATCCAAATCTCAATTCTCTCTCAAGTATCATCCAACATTTCTTCAAGATCTTCAACTTGTAAGTGTTTCTTACCCTAATAAGTTGATATATACCTTAATCTAGTGATCTAACATGATTCCATCCGTCAAATCATTCCAAAAGTGTAGATCTTCAAGTTTCACCAAGAACACCAAGAACACACACTAGTGTTCTTGGACTTTTAGCACCTTTTCAAACTTCTACCTAGTAAGTACTTCTATCCTAGAGTATTATAGAGCTTGTTACACTTCTAAACATCAAAAAAACACCCAAGAAACCAAGGATCAAAGGTGTTTACGGTCCAAGATGTTCTTGGACCGTAAACCCCAAAAAGGTTGCCAAAGTGTGCCCTAGTCCCTTCTAAGCCTTGGAAACTAGCCTAGATCCCTTCCTTGATGTGCTTAGTACTTGAAAACATCAAATGACCATAAACCATTTGGGTTTACGGCCGTAAACCCAAAGGGAAATGGTCCATGGACCGTAAACTCCTAAAAGGAGTGAAATGGTGCCCTAATCTCTTCCTAAGGCTTAAACATGAAGTAGGAATGCTTCTTGTGATCTTTAAGTCTTCAAAACACAAGATGGTCAAAGAAACATGAGTTTACGGCTGTAAACTCATGGGTTTACGACCATAACCTCAATCAGTTATGGTCACAAAACTGTAAACTCCAATAAAGGGTTCCCTTGAACCCTAAACTCAATAGCAATGTCCTACAACACTTAGATGCAATCCTTAGGACTTATAGCACTTAAATAAGGTGTTTTACATGTCCTAGGATGTCTTAACTTTGTTAATTAGTTGTTTAAAGACTAATTGGATACATATATGTGATATTATATGTTAACTAGGATCATCGTGTGTGTACAAGTCTTCACTTGACTCCTAGCATCCTATATATATCGTTCATCCAAACCACTCACTACAGGTGAGTTCATACCCCTTAATTAACCTTTTAAATGTTTTTAAATGCTTTTATGGGGGGGATACAAGTTGAACTATTATAGTTATTATATCAATCACATGTGATTAATAACTACCAAACAAGTGGATTTCTTACTTTTCAAACTGTGTTATCAAACTGTTTTACTTCAAACTATTTTACAAACTCTTTTACATATCAAATACTTTTATTAAACTCTTTTAACTTATATTCTATGTATCTATATGGATATAATTATATAAGTAGGATTGAAAAGACTTAGGACTGATAGCTCACCTTACTTCCTCTTCCTTGTTTGGTTGTGGACTTAGGGTATTCGGGTTATTTGTCCGAATGTCGTTTGAATCCTAGTTATATATCATGTATATGTGTATAGATATAAAAGGTTACTTCTTTCATTCAGTTCAATGCCTTTGGGTAGCAAAGTTATACAAACATGTTCATATACACAAACAACATTACTAGTAAACTATAATAGGTATAGTTTAGGAAGATACTATTACTAGAACAATGAAACATACAATGAGTTAGTTCATTCATGAGTAATGCATAGTGATGAGAAACAAACATAATACATAGTGATGAGAAACAAACATAATACATAGTGATGAGAAACAAACATAATACATAGTGATGAGAAACAAACATAATACACAGTGATGAGAAACAAAACATACAGGCTAGACAGAGGAAGAACACACAATACAGCTAGCACATACATATACATATACATATACATTACTTACAGTTATGTGAGCCACTTAACGGGGGCATGGCACTACCTATCATGACCCGTTTTGTATCCGGAATCTCCTTAAATGGGGAGCGTATGAGTTTGTGTATAGATCTATATTGGATTGACTATCCTACACCTTGCTGCTTGCTACAGTGGGACTTGCAAGTCTACGGGTTCCAAACGTCATTTCTTACAACGTCTTACATCGTCATTTTTCTATAGAGTCGGTAGCAGGATACAGGCCGATCACATGGTACTTTAAATAACAATTGGTTTAAAGTAATTAGTACAGCAGTAGTTACTTAATACAACACTACAGTACTATTTCATTTTCCCTTTACATTTACTTTGTGATATTCACACAATAAACAATAATGTAAAAACTATATTTTTGGTTAATGATAGTCAGATTTGGGAAAATACACACTCTTACAAGAGACACACACACAGATACTAGATGCCTCGGTAGAAGGCTACTTTTAGTAGGAAACATAGGGTTTTCTAGGAGAGTTCAAACAATTACAAACTTTTACAAAACTTATACATTACAGACTTACAAACAGTTTCATACAAATACAGACACTAATATACTTATGAACTCACCAGCTTTAAAGGTGATAAACTCTTTCAAAATAACTTGTATTCTTAGGTCACCAGTAGACAGGTACCGGTGCCAGGTTTTGAGAAGATGGAGCTCGTTCAAGACTCATCTTTTATTTTTGATGTATATTTTTGGTGTCTATATAGCTTGACAGAACACACTTGTATGAAATTATATTATTAATGCAACGAATGATGTTGTTACTTGTTTACTACTTTGCATTGTTGTGATACTGAACATGACGTCCTCCACCCCCGAACGTTTCCGCCGTTCCGGTTTTGGGGTGTGACAAATTGGTATCATAGCATTGTTTATAGTGAATCGAGTGTATCAACCCATAAAAGATATACGAACTATAAACATAGCGGGATTAAAATACTCTGATAGAGAGTTTATACTTTTAAATAATAAAATATTTAACTAAGTATACATACCTGCATTCATACTAAAATCAGTGTCACTAGGACAGAACAAAAGTATTACGATTGTTGGACAGCACAAGTAGACTTAGAGACATAGGGTCAACCCTGGGAAGATGTAGCCTGATCAACTACATTATCTGAGGAGTGATTAGCATGTGCCTAAGTATGGTTGTGAGGTTGCAACAAGTCTAAAAACTTACCAACACTACTACAACGAGAATAGTAGAACAGAACATAAACTTAAAATACTATAGGAGTATTTTGTGTTGCTATTAATTACCTATCTGAGAACTAAAGGTCTTTATTAGTATGTCAATAGTTGCGGGGTGGATACATTAAGGTTATAGGTAACTAGGATGGACTTAGAATCTGTGATCTTTGCTCTACTTCCTGTTCCTTGTTTGGTTGTGGGCTTAAAGTTAGGGTCACTTATTCGAATGTCTATCCTGTCTAGGTTACATAAGACTGGTATGCACTACGCAAATGTTGGAGTAACTGATAAAGATCATCTTATAATTATCTAATTATGTGACAACCGTCAAATTTCGGTCAATTCAAAGTCAACAAGTCAAACCGGTCAACTCCAATAACCCTTGTATGCTAGGGTTTACGTTATGTAATCACTATACAATTCGCTATTTTAATGAGAAATCCTCATTTGGAAAGTTCATGTGTTTGATTTTCCTTAGCCTTAACAGTGCTAAACAACGAACCAAAGCGATAAAACACTATTGCACAATCATCGGGATTGTGTACGACACTAAAACACGGTTTAATGGGGTTTACGAACCTTGGTTGTGAAGCCGGACACTCAAATTAATCACAAACGAAACCTCTCTAAATCGTTTTCACTCTATCTCTTTCTAATTGAAATCTCTCCCAAATCTCTCCCAAATCTCTCTCAAAAGTTACTTTAACTTTTTGTAATCATTTGGGTCATCTCGACCCTTAACCGGGTCAAAAATCGCTTGAAACGGGATAAAAACGAGTAAAATAGCTTTAAGGATCCGAAACCAAAGCTTCTGGTCCGAAGCTGTGTCCGATGTTCGAGGTCCGAAGGACCAGTGTCCGAAGCGAAGCAGTGTCCGAAGTCCCGTGTCCGAAGCGAGGTCCGTCCGAAGTCGTGTCCGTCCGAAGCGAGGTCCGTCCGAAGTCTCGCAGGGTCCGAAGTCCAGGCCCTTTTTACCGGTTTTTCGACTACGACTTCGTTTTAACTCCGTTTTTCATTATTTTAACGTGGGATTTTCACCCAAAACTTTATTTTATAAACTAAGGCCCCAAAATATATAAATCTCCAGGGTTTTTATAAAATATATTAAAAGAATTGGTGATTGATCTAATTATTGAGGGAATATTTGCTTTTCCTTAATTTATGGCAAAAGCAACCCACTACCACCTCACTCTATGACCAGCCACTCTTTCCCACTACCCCTTGTCTCCTTAGTGGACCTTTACAGCCAATCTCCAGCTCTTCCCACGTTCTAAGAGCTGGAGGATTGATCCTCTCTCCTCATTCTCCATAAAACTCTTTCATTCTACACTTAGCAACCAAGAACACTCTCCAAAATTCTCTCATCTTTTCTCTCAACTTCAAGAACTTCAAGGCTTTCTCCAGGGATTTCTTGCTTCAATTAGTAAGTATCTTCATCATTCACATAATTATTAAACTCCATTCTACTCAAAACATTGATATCTTACACAAGTTCCATCTTATTCGGTGTTAGATTTTTGAATCATCAAGACATCTTCTTAGTGTTCTTGAGTTGAACACTTCCTTTCTCTCACTTTCATCTACTGAAACCACATAAGGTGAGTTCATACCCATACATTTACATGTTTTTCTTAAGTTTTAAGGGGAGAATACAAGTAAAATCATCAAGAACACAATTAAACTTTTTCTAACAGATTACATCAGAAAAGATGGACGTTAACCACGGACTGTTTTGGTCAACTTAAATATTTTAGTTTTCAAAACTGTTTCAGGTGCAAGTAGTTCAAACTCTTAGCTTTAAAATGGCTACTTGCACATCTCCAAATGATTTTTCTACAATTAATGGTGATTTTTACAAAACTGCCTGTCATTTCAGAGGCAAACCCGGACCAGTCTGTGATTATGAACATTTTCACCTCTGTTAGAGATCACTAAAAATCATGATAAAATTTACGAACAAACTAGACTCATATTCCAAACTCTCAAAATTTGCGGATTTGGATTTAGAGCTTTGATGATTTTTCTATAAATTTCTAAGAACAGTAACAGAAACTGTTTTTCAACGAAAAGTTGCTGTTAATTTCATTTCACCTTGTAACATGTTGAGCAAGGTGTATATCTTTATGTGATTATATGTTATTGCAATATATGACATTTTATCTTAATATTTAGACACACATCAGTTTACAAATGGATTTGGTCATATAAAATATAAAGAATAACAAGTGATTATAATCAAAGTACAATCGATACATTCAAACATTTAATAAACTATCTTGAATATAGTTTGCATACATTACCACGTACTACCCTTGGTTGATAAACTATAATAGGTATAGTTTATGATACATTACATAACAAATACATTTAAAAAGGGTACATTTATACAAAGGATATTTTCATTAAGCAAGGTACGGCCATACGGTACCAAGTTTTCATAACACGTAATTCCGTTAATGACTTTGTGAGACATTTACTTCAAATTACCATTAAGTCCTGTATTGTAACCAGAGTCTCCTTGAGGGAGAGCGTGATACTTGTGTATAGATCTATATTGGGTTTGACAAACCCACACCTAAACTGCATGCAACAGTTAGACCGATAGGTCTGGGGTGACAAATGTCATAACATTTCCGACGCCTGAAGAACGTCGTTTTAGGCAACCTTGGTCATAGTATGGTTATAATAAACTCACATAAAGTATTAACAAACATTGGAATTTACGGGGACTTCATTAAAATTTAACGAGTTTATGTCAATTTAAATTTTGCATTGTTTTACTATAAATATGACAAATTACTTGTACCTTTCGGTCTTTGGGTTTTAAGACTACATTTACACATTAAGGAAAATATTGGATTTTTCTAACACAAATACTACTTTTACAAACGAAAAGCTTATGAACTCACCAACCTTTGTGTTGACATTTTATTTAAACAACTTGTATTCTCAGGAAATCATTAAACATGTAATCAAGTGCTTTTGAGGATGGGACGCTAAGGCGTCTACTATTTCATATTTTATCAATATATTGTAATTGATTCGTAAACATGTAATTCATACAATGATGTAATTTTTTTCAATTATATATATGTTGGTTGTGTTTGCTTGAATTACTATTAAAATTGCTGTTATGATACTATACATGAAGTCCTCCACCCCCGGACGTTTCCGCCATCCTTGGTTTGGGGGTGTGACAGATTGGTATCAGAGCGCAGTTTATAGTGAATTAAGTATATCAAACCACACAAGATATACAAACTATAAACACAATTGGGACTAATAGTCTCTGATTTGTGCATTTTTCAAATAAATATACCTTTAGAAAATAAATGATTCTTTTTATTAAAAAGTATAAATACATGCATACATGCTCACATAGTGTCATAACTAGAAGAACATAAAATAAAAGAAGAGGAGTTGTACATTATGGGTATGCCTTGGTATATGTAAATCAAGTCTGGGAAGGATATAGCCTGATCAACTATATCTGTCCGGGAATTGACTTGCATATACCGGGGGATGGTCAGGATGGACAACAAATCTAACAAACTCGTCTTACCGCTAGTACGCCTCATTCACGAAGCCGGTCTATAAGGGGGGTATAAGGTTGTTGCCTGTAAAATGGCAATTTAATGGGTGTCCACTCTCACCCACCGCTTCCTTGATCGGTGGAGGGTCGTTAGCCGAACGGGTAAGACAAGGACTTATAAATTCTCATTAAAAGTATGATGAATATTATAAAGTAACTAAATGCTTTAAGAACTCGAAACTAAACATTTACAAATACTATAGGAGTATTTTGTGTTACTATAATAAAAATATTTTATACTTTCATTTTACCTCATAACCCAATGTATTGGGTCAATAAAAAGTATAAAATCGTATGTATCGTAAACATACCGGAAAACAACGTAATAATATACTTTATGTATAAAAGATTTCTCTCCCTATAAATACACTTTTACTAAAAGTACATTGGTTTACGACTTATGACAGAACCATGCCGCCAAGAAGAAGACCAAGACCTTCTAGCAACACAGCAACACCTCCTCCGCCGCCGCCTCCACAGTTTGATCCCGCGATGTTCCAGGCTGCAGTAACAGCAGCCGTAGCAGCCGCAATGTCACATATAGGGACCAACGGAGCTGGTGGTTCGGGATCGGGAGCTACACACTCTATCCACGGAGACAGTACGTGGCGTGCAAAAGAGTGTTCATACAAGGACTTCACAAATGGTAAACCCGACAACTTCAATGGAAGCGGGGGAGTCATCACGTTGATGCAATGGTTTGAAAAGACCGAAGTAGTCTTTCAGGTGTGCTCCTGCCCCGAAGCGAGCAAAGTTAAGTTCGCAACCTTAACCTTCACCGGCCGGGCCCTTACTTGGTGGAACTGCCGGGTTAAGTCACTTACTCTCGAAGTGGCTAGCTCCATAACCTGGGCAGAACTAAAAACGTTGATGATGAAGGAGTACTGCCCGAGAGGTGAAATTCAAAAGCTGGAACAAGAACTCTGGAACCTCAGGATGACGGGCTCTGACCTTGAAACCTACACCACCCGATTCAATGAATTGGCTCTCCTCTGCCCAACCGTGGTTACCCCGGAGGAGAAAAAGGTGGAGCGATACCTTTGGGGACTGTCTCTCCACGTGCAAAGTAGTGTCCTGGCTTCAAGGCCAACTACTTTTGACAGTGCCAGGGAGCTGGCACAACAACTTGTTGACCACCGAGCCGGTCATAATACTACAACCACCACCACTGATAAATCAAAAGGGGGAAACAACAAAAGGAAGTTCTGGAACGAAAAGAAGAGCCAACCAGCACAGGACCCCGCTAAGAAGCAACAAATTGTTGCTGTCCATGCTGCCACTAATGCTGCCACTACTACTACCACTCCAGCACCACCGAAGCCATATGCGGGAAAACTACCTAAGTGCAACAAGTGCAACTTTCACCACAATGGTGCTTGTAGGGAGATGCACTGTAACAACTGCGACAGGAAGGGGCACACTGCTCGTTTCTGTAAAGCGCCGGCTCAACCAATCAACCAAGTCGCCAGTACGGGGGCAACCCGGACCTGCTACAACTGTGGAGACGCAGGTCACTTCAAAAGAGACTGCCCCAAAGCACAAGCCCCTAATGCTGGTGGAGTAGGAAGAGTCCTGGCAATAGGACATGGGGAAGCAGTCGAGGATCCCACGGTGGTTACCGGTACGTTTCTCCTCAATAACTCTTATGCATGCGTACTATTCGATAGTGGAGCGGAGAGGAGTTTCGTGAGCCACCAATATAAACATTTACTTGAACAAAATCCCCAATCACTAAACGATACTTATGTAGTAGAAATGGCAAATGGTAAAGTAGAACGCACTAGCGATATATACTCAGAATGTACTCTCACTCTAGACAACCATACATTTAAAATTGACCTGATGCCAGTCACCATAAAAAGTTTCGACGTAATCATCGGGATGGATTGGTTAGTTCCTCACCGTGCCGACATTCTATGTTACGAAAGGGCCGTTCGCCTCAATCTACCAAATGACGAAACCCTTCTTATCTATGGTGACAAACCTAGTGCGAATTTACAAATCATCTCATGCATCAAAGCCCAAAAGTATCTCCGGAAGGAGTACCACGCCTTCTTAGCCCATGTAGTAGACAAGAAGCAAGACGTGAAAGACATCAAGGACATCCCCGAAGTGTGTAACTTCCCGGATGTGTTCCCAGAGGATCTTCCTGGTGTACCACTCGCACGACAAGTCGATTTCAGAATTGACTTAATACCCGGAGCTACCCCCGTAGCCAGAGCTCCATACCGCCTCGCACCATCAGAAATGCAGGAGTTGTCCAGTCAGTTGACCGAGCTTTTGAACAAAGGGTTCATTAGACCAAGCTTCTCACCTTGGGGAGCACCAGTCCTTTTTGTAAAGAAGAAGGACGGATCCTTTCGCATGTGCATCGACTATCGGGAACTAAACAAGCTCACCATCAAAAACCGATATCCTCTGCCCCGAATCGACGACCTTTTCGACCAACTCCAAGGAGCAAATTTCTTCTCAAAGATCGACCTAAGGTCAGGCTACCATCAGCTACGAGTTCAAGAAGAAGATATTCCCAAAACTGCATTCAGAACTCGCTATGGGCACTACGAGTTTGTGGTGATGTCCTTCGGTTTAACAAACGCACCTGCGGTATTCATGGACCTAATGAATAGAGTGTGTCGACCCTACCTAGACAAGTTTGTAATCGTATTCATCGACGATATCTTGATCTACTCGCGAAGCGAAGAAGAGCATTGCCTACATCTACGCCAAGTGCTAGAGACGCTAAGAGCGGAGAAGCTTTATGCTAAGTTCTCTAAGTGTGAATTCTGGATTAGAGAAGTGGATTTCCTTGGACATGTGGTAAGTGAGAAAGGCATACATGTGGACCCCTCCAAGATCAAGGCAATCGAGAATTGGTCAGCACCCAAGACGCCAACCGAAATTCGACAATTCCTTGGGCTTGCTGGCTACTACCGAAGATTTATACAAAACTTCTCCAAGATTGCAAAACCACTCACCACCTTGACGCAGAAAGGTGTGATATTCAAGTGGGAAAATAAACAAGAAACTGCTTTCCAAACGTTAAAACAAGCCCTATGCAGCGCACCGATCTTGTCTCTCCCAAAGGGAACCGAGGACTTCATAGTGTACTGTGATGCTTCGAATCAAGGCCTCGGATGTCTGCTCATGCAGAGAGGGAAGGTTATCGCGTATGTATCAAGACAGCTTAAGACGCACGAGGTTAATTATACTACGCACGACCTGGAATTAGGAGCAGTGGTATTCGCTTTGAAGATCTGGAGACACTACCTCTACGGCACGAAATGCACTATCTTCACTGATCACAAAAGTCTTCAGCATATCCTCAATCAGAAAGAGCTCAACATGCGACAGAGGAGATGGGTGGAGTTGCTGAATGACTACGAGTGCGAAATTCGTTATCATCCGGGCAAGGCCAATGTAGTGGCCGATGCTCTAAGCAGGAAGGAGTACTCGGGCCGCCGAGTAAAATCCTTAACAATGACAATCCATTCCCACCTGACCATACAAATCAAGGAAGCTCAACTGGAAGCTTTGAAACCAGAAAAGGTGGCAGGAGAGACATTAAGGGGAATGGATAAAAACTTAGAAGTCAAGGATGATGGAGCACGTTATATCATGAACCGGATTTGGACACCGAAGTTCGGTGGACTCCGAGATGTCGTCATGAATGAAGCACACAAGACTCGATACTCCATCCATCCCGGGTGGGGTAAGATGTATCTGGACCTCAAGAAATTATACTGGTGGCCGAACATGAAAGCTGAGATTGCTACCTATGTGAGCAAGTGCCTGACTTGCGCTAAGGTCAAAACAGAATACCAGAAACCATCCGGGCTATTACAACAGCCGGATATACCTGAGTGGAAGTGGGAACGAATAACCATGGACTTCATAACCAAGCTGCCTAAGGCATCAGGCGGGCTTGACACAATATGGGTAATTGTAGACAGATTGACCAAATCAGCACACTTCCTACCAATAAAAGAAACCGACAAGATGGAGAAGCTGACTAGAACGTACATCAGAGAGATTGTACGACTCCATGGTGTGCCGATATCCATTATCTCTGATAGAGATAGTAGATTTACCTCACGGTTTTGGCAGTCTCTACAAAAATCATTGGGAACTAGGCTTGACATGAGTACGGCCTACCACCCACAAACCGACGGACAGAGCGAGCGAACCATTCAAACGTTGGAAGACATGTTAAGAGCTTGTGTGATAGACTTCGGTAAAGTTTGGAATACCCATCTACCGCTTATCGAATTCTCCTACAATAACAGCTATCATACTAGCATCAAAGTCGCTCCATTCGAAGCTCTTTACGGTCGTAAATGCAGATCACCCCTGTGTTGGGCTGAGGTGGGGGATTCACAGCTAGCTAGAGGGCAAGCCTCTAATAGCACTCTCACCGGTCCAGAAATCATCCGCGAAACCACCGAAAAGATCGTACAAATCCGAGCACGACTTAAAGCCTCAAGAGACCGACAGAAAAGCTACGCAGACAAGCGGAGGAAACCCTTGGAATTCCAGGTGGGAGACCGAGTCCTTTTGAAAGTCTCACCCTGGAAAGGCTTGATACGCTTCGGAAAGCGTGGGAAGCTGAATCCAAGATACATAGGGCCTTTTGAGATTCTCGCTAGAATCGGCCCCGTAGCTTACAAACTCAATCTACCCCGCGAACTTAGTAATGTGCATCCTACCTTCCACATCTCGAACTTGAAAAAGTGCCTATCCGATGAGACTCTCATTATTCGACTCGAGGAAATCGAGATCAATGAGAGCCTCAACTTCGTGGAAGAACCTGTGGAGATCATGGACCGGGAAATCAAACGAACGAAACAAAGTCGTATTCCCATCGTGAAGGTACGTTGGAACGCTAAACGAGGACCCGAATTCACCTGGGAACGCGAGGATCAGATGAAACAAAAGTATCCACATCTCTTTCCAAACTCTTGAAATCCCAGTCAAAATGAAAATTTCGGGACAAAATTCCTTCTAACGGGGGGATGATGTGACAACCGTCAAATTTCGGTCAATTCAAAGTCAACAAGTCAAACCGGTCAACTCCAATAACCCTTGTATGCTAGGGTTTACGTTATGTAATCACTATACAATTCGCTATTTTAATGAGAAATCCTCATTTGGAAAGTTCATGTGTTTGATTTTCCTTAGCCTTAACAGTGCTAAACAACGAACCAAAGCGATAAAACACTATTGCACAATCATCGGGATTGTGTACGACACTAAAACACGGTTTAATGGGGTTTACGAACCTTGCGTTGTGAAGCCGGACACTCAAATTAATCACAAACGAAACCTCTCTAAATCGTTTTCACTCTATCTCTTTCTAATTGAAATCTCTCCCAAATCTCTCCCAAATCTCTCTCAAAAGTTACTTTAACTTTTTGTAATCATTTGGGTCATCTCGACCCTTAACCGGGTCAAAAATCGCTTGAAACGGGATAAAAACGAGTAAAATAGCTTTAAGGATCCGAAACCAAAGCTTCTGGTCCGAAGCTGTGTCCGATGTTCGAGGTCCGAAGGACCAGTGTCCGAAGCGAAGCAGTGTCCGAAGTCCCGTGTCCGAAGCGAGGTCCGTCCGAAGTCGTGTCCGTCCGAAGCGAGGTCCGTCCGAAGTCTCGCAGGGTCCGAAGTCCAGGCCCTTTTTACCGGTTTTTCGACTACGACTTCGTTTTAACTCCGTTTTTCATTATTTTAACGTGGGATTTTCACCCAAAACTTTATTTTATAAACTAAGGCCCCAAAATATATAAATCTCCAGGGTTTTTATAAAATATATTAAAAGAATTGGTGATTGATCTAATTATTGAGGGAATATTTGCTTTTCCTTAATTTATGGCAAAAGCAACCCACTACCACCTCACTCTATGACCAGCCACTCTTTCCCACTACCCCTTGTCTCCTTAGTGGACCTTTACAGCCAATCTCCAGCTCTTCCCACGTTCTAAGAGCTGGAGGATTGATCCTCTCTCCTCATTCTCCATAAAACTCTTTCATTCTACACTTAGCAACCAAGAACACTCTCCAAAATTCTCTCATCTTTTCTCTCAACTTCAAGAACTTCAAGGCTTTCTCCAGGGATTTCTTGCTTCAATTAGTAAGTATCTTCATCATTCACATAATTATTAAACTCCATTCTACTCAAAACATTGATATCTTACACAAGTTCCATCTTATTCGGTGTTAGATTTTCGAATCATCAAGACATCTTCTTAGTGTTCTTGAGTTGAACACTTCCTTTCTCTCACTTTCATCTACTGAAACCACATAAGGTGAGTTCATACCCATACATTTACATGTTTTTCTTAAGTTTTAAGGGGAGAATACAAGTAAAATCATCAAGAACACAATTAAACTTTTTCTAACAGATTACATCAGAAAAGATGGACGTTAACCACGGACTGTTTTGGTCAACTTAAATATTTTAGTTTTCAAAACTGTTTCAGGTGCAAGTAGTTCAAACTCTTAGCTTTAAAATGGCTACTTGCACATCTCCAAATGATTTTTCTACAATTAATGGTGATTTTTACAAAACTGCCTGTCATTTCAGAGGCAAACCCGGACCAGTCTGTGATTATGAACATTTTCACCTCTGTTAGAGATCACTAAATATCATGATAAAATTTACGAACAAACTAGACTCATATTCCAAACTCTCAAAATTTGCGGATTTGGATTTAGAGCTTTGATGATTTTTCTATAAATTTCTAAGAACAGTAACAGAAACTGTTTTTCAACGAAAAGTTGCTGTTAATTTCATTTCACCTTGTAACATGTTGAGCAAGGTGTATATCTTTATGTGATTATATGTTATTGCAATATATGACATTTTATCTTAATATTTAGACACACATCAGTTTACAAATGGATTTGGTCATATAAAATATAAAGAATAACAAGTGATTATAATCAAAGTACAATCGATACATTCAAACATTTAATAAACTATCTTGAATATAGTTTGCATACATTACCACGTACTACCCTTGGTTGATAAACTATAATAGGTATAGTTTATGATACATTACATAACAAATACATTTAAAAAGGGTACATTTATACAAAGGATATTTTCATTAAGCAAGGTACGGCCATACGGTACCAAGTTTTCATAACACGTAATTCCGTTAATGACTTTGTGAGACATTTACTTCAAATTACCATTAAGTCCTGTATTGTAACCAGAGTCTCCTTGAGAGAGAGCGTGATACTTGTGTATAGATCTATATTGGGTTTGACAAACCCACACATAAACTGCATGCAACAGTTAGACCGATAGGTCTGGGGTGACAAATGTCATAACATTTCCGACGCCTGAAGAACGTCGTTTTAGGCAACCTTGGTCATAGTATGGTTATAATAAACTCACATAAAGTATTAACAAACATTGGAATTTACGGGGACTTCATTAAAATTTAACGAGTTTATGTCAATTTAAATTTTGCATTGTTTTACTATAAATATGACAAATTACTTGTACCTTTCGGTCTTTGGGTTTTAAGACTACATTTACACATTAAGGAAAATATTGGATTTTTCTAACACAAATACTACTTTTACAAACGAAAAGCTTATGAACTCACCAACCTTTGTGTTGACATTTTATTTAAACAACTTGTATTCTCAGGAAATCATTAAACAGGTAATCAAGTGCTTTTGAGGATGGGACGCTAAGGCGTCTACTATTTCATATTTTATCAATATATTGTAATTGATTCGTAAACATGTAATTCATACAATGATGTAATTTTTTTCAATTATATATATGTTGGTTGTGTTTGCTTGAATTACTATTACAATTGCTGTTATGATACTATACATGAAGTCCTCCACCCCCGGACGTTTCCGCCATCCTTGGTTTGGGGGTGTGACAAATTAGTTCGTCCATTTAGTTATTTCTTTATCCCTTTTCTCGCGTAGATTTCATGGCTGGATTCCATATCCCCGGAGACCCGTACTATCCCAACCACGGCAATGCATGTAGCTGGGAGAAGAGCCAGAAGATGATCACCCAATCCCTTTGGATGATCACGAAGCTGAAGGCTTTTCTGATGATTCTGACTCAGAGCCTGAAGTCAACAACCTACCCCCAGCTGCTCAAGACCCAAACCTGAACCCTCGTCCAGCATTTCAAGGACCCGCACCTCTGTGGGCCACAAACTTGAACAGATGGAGTCAGGAACAGGGTCAACCCATACCCTACAATGGAGACAGAAGCTTCTACAACCTCACCGAGGGAGGTTTAGCTGACAGGGTCCTACCCATAATGGTCGGTAGGAATGCTCGGAACACTGAGCAAGGTCGAGCAGCTATCGACCGAGTCGTGGAGATTGACGCCAACTCTGGCGTTAACACAGTCCGCATTCGCCAACTAGAGTCTGCTCATGAAAGGACTCAGGTCCACAATGCAGTTCTACAGAGGGAACTTGCTGAAACCCAAGCTGAAGTCAGGGAACTTCGAGCTCAGCAGGCAAGGTCTGAAAGGCGTATGAGGGACATAGAACGTCTACTGTCGGATTCAAGAACTCACTCTAGTAGTTATCGTCGCCGTTAGAATCTCATCGACTTCTCTTTTGGATGTAACCTAGTTAGTGTAAAAACTCTAGTCTAATTTCCTATCTTTGTAAATCTTAGACCCGTTAGGTCTTGATTAGGTAGTAGTATGTCAAAATTTTCCATCTTGGTTGATGTAAGACCTACTTCTAGGACATTTTTCCCGAACTCATTACATCTGTAATTCCAGTATTATTGACAGATATCTAATCTTATGGAAATCAATATCCAATTGCTATCATCTGTTAGTACTAGATCTTCATTCAATCATATTATTCAATCGTGCTATTCAATTGTGCTGTTGGGCTATGGAGAGTTAGTCCATGAGTCATTTTCATCAATTTCCCTTTTAAATTCTTATCAATATCTTCGTGTTTGTAAACTTATAGTTGAAAGATGCCTCCACGTCGATCGACAAGACGCCATCCTCCTGCACCAACACCACCTGCTCCTCAATTCGATACGGCAGCTCTAAATGCTACTGTAGCTGCAGCTGTGGCTACAGCCATGGCACAATATCATTCGTCGGGTTCCACTGGAGGAGGAACTCCGGTTCAATCTACTCATGGTGAAGCTCCTGTGCGCTTGAGAGAGTGCTCCTACAAGGACTTCACAAACTGCAAACCATTGTCCTTCAAAGGGACTGGCGGAGTCATTGCCCTTTCGCAATGGTTCGAGAAAACCGAATCAGTTTTCGAAATCTGCTCCTATCTAGAAGGGAGCAAGGTCAAGTTTGCTGCTTGCACCTTCGAGGCAAAAGCCCTAATATGGTGGAATAGCCATGTCAAGTCACTATCCCTTATAGTGGCAAATGCTATGGGTTGGGAAGCTCTGAGAGAGCTAATGGTTGAGGAGTACTGCCCGAGGGGCGAAATCCAAAAGCTAGAGGAAGAACTGTGGAGCCTAACCATGAAGGGCTCCAACATAGTCTCCTACACCGCCAGGTTCTGTGAACTGGTGGCCCTCTGTCCCAACATGGTTCATATAGAGGGGAAGAAGATTGAAAGATACATATGGGGGTTGGTGCCTCCATTCCAGGGAAATGTTTTGGCTTCAAACCCCACTACATTCGATAGTGACAAGCGATTGGCACTGCGGCTTATAGACCATTGGGTTCGTACCCCCGGCCGCAACAACAACCCTGGCCATCTCGGAACCCGCCAGAACCGCTGATTCCAAGCGGAAATTCTGGGATGACAAGAAAAGGAAGAAGGCTGCCAAAAAGCAGCAGATCGTGGCAGTTCATAGTGCGATAGCACCTGCCACTGCTGCTGCTCCAGTAAAGCAGTATGCTGGAAGTTTGCCCAAGTGCAACAAGTGCAACTTCCACCATGTATGAGCCTGCCGGGAAATGCAGTGTTTGAACTGCAACAGGAAGGGGCACAATGCCCGTTTCTGCAAAGCTCCGGCGAGGCCAATCACCCAAGTCCTCGGCGCTGGTGTGAGCCAAACTTGCTATGGTTGTGGCGAGGTAGGCCACTACAAAAGGAACTGCCCGAAGGCAGGGAATTCCGGTGGAGTGGGAAGAGTTCTGGCCATAGGCCACGAGGAAGCAGTTGCCGACCCCACAGTGGTCACTGGTACGTTTCTCCTCGATAACTCTTATGCATGCGTACTGTTTGATAGTGGAGCGGAGAGGAGTTTCGTGAATCTAGAATTTGCTCATTTACTTAAGCAAAAATCATGAGCACTTAAAGAACCGTTCACGGTAGAAATGGCTAATGGAAAGACAGAGGGCACTAGCAGTATATTCATAGGGTGTACCCTAACACTAGATAGCCATTCATTTTCGATCGACCTCATGCCGGTTTCTATTAAAAGTTTCGACATCATTATCGGCATGGATTGGTTGAGTCTTCATCGTACCGACATCATGTGTTACGAAAAGGTTGTACGCCTTAATCTATCGTCTGGCGAAACTCTAGTAGTATATGGCGACAAACCCGGCATGAACCTTCGTATCATCTCGAGCATTCAAGCTCAGAAATTCTTGCGAAAGGAATGTCGCGCATTCCTTGCTCATCTGGTCGACATGAGCCAAGAAACGAAAGACATTCAGAACATTGCAGTAGTACGCGACTTTCCCGACATCTTTCCGGAAGAACTCCTAGGATTACCTCCGCAACATCAAGTCGAGTTTCGAATCGACTTAGTTCCAGGGGCTACTCCCGTAGCCAAATCGCGCTATCGTCTAGCACCTGCAGAGATGCAAGAACTGTCCTGTCAACTTAACGAACTGCTCAGCAAGGGCTTTATAAAACCAAGCTTCTCACCCTGGGGAGCTCCAGTCTTGTTCCTCAAGAAGAAAGATGGATCGTTTCGTATGTACATCGACTACAGGGAGCTCAACAAACTGACCATCAAAAATTGTTATCCTTTGCCTCGGATTGACGATTTATTCGATCAACTTCAAGGGGCGAACTTATTTTCAAAAATCGACTTAGGGTCCGTATATCACCAACTACGAGTGCTAGGGGAGGATGTTCCGAAGACAGCCTTCCGAACTCGTTATGGGCACTACGAATTCGTAGTGATGTCGTTCGGATTAACAAACGCACCTGTTGTATTTATGGACTTAATGAATAGGGTGTGTCGTCCTTACTTGGATCAGTTCGCCATCGTCTTCATCGATGACATACTTATCTACTCCCGTAGTGAGGAAGAGCATAGTCAACATCTGCGACTAGTCTTAGAAACCCTTCGTTCGGAGAAGCTCTATGCGATGTTCTCGAAATGCGAATTTTGGATCCGGCGAGTCGAATTCTTAGGGCACGTGGTTAGCGAAGAGGGAATACACGTGGACCCTTCCAAAATTAAAGCCATTGAGAAATGGTCAGCACCGAAGATGCCTACAGAAATTCGTCAATTTTTAGGTCTCGCTGGCTACTATCGCAGGTTCATTCAGAACTTCTCCCGCATTGCGAAACCTCTTACGACACTGACCCAGAAGGGCGTGGCCTTTGACTGGGAAGAGAAGCAGGAGAGAGCGTTCCAAACGCTCAAGCGAGCCTTGTGCACCGCACCAATACTATCCCTCCCCGAAGGGATAGAACACTTCGTTGTCTATTACGATGCGTCAAATCAAGGACTCGGATGTGTTCTGATGCAGCGAGGTAAGGTCATCGCCTATGCCTCGAGACAGCTAAAGACACATGAGGTCAACTACACTACCCACGATCTTGAGCTAGGAGCAGTTGTGTTTGATCTGAAGATATGGAGACACTACCTGTACGGTACAAAAAGCACTATCTTTACAGACCACAAAAGCCTACAACACATATTCGACCAGAAGGAGCTCAACATGAGACAACGACGGTGGGTCGAGCTACTCAGTGATTATGAATGCGAAATTCGTTATCATCCGGGTAAAGCCAACGTAGTAGCTGACGCCCTAAGTCGGAAAGAATATTCTGGTCGTAGAGTCAAATCATTGACTATGACTATCCATTCACACTTGTCCACGCAAATTAAGGAGGCTCAGCTTGACGCTTTGAAACCTGAAAATGTGGCGGGTGAATCCCTGAGAGGGATGGATAAGAACTTGGAGGTTAAGGGTGGCGGAGCTTATTTTCTCATGGATCGGATCTGGACCCCGAAACTTGGTGGTTTCAGAGACTTGGTCATGAACGAGGTGCACAACACTCGTTATTCTGTCCACCCAGGTTCAGATAAGATGTATCTGGATCTTAAAAAGCTATACCGGTGGCCTAACATGAAATCATAGATTGCTACCTTCGTGAGTAAATGCCTTACTTGCGCCAAGGTCAAGGTCGAATACCAGAAACCCTCCGGTCTACTACAACAGCCAGAGATACCGGAATGGAAGTGGGAGCGGATCACTATGGATTTCATAACCAAGTTACCCAAGACAACGGGTGGACTTGATACCATATGGGTCATCGTCGACAGGTTGACCAAGTCCGCACACTTCCTACCTATCAAGGAAACAGACAAGATGGAGAAGCTTACAAGAACTTACATTAGGGAGATTGTACGACTGCACGGTGTTCCCATATCCATTATCTCGGACAGAGATAGTAGATTCACTTCGAGGTTCTGGCAGTCACTACAAAGTTCCCTAGGAACTAGGCTGGACATGAGTACAGCCTACCATCCACAGACAGACGGGCAAAGTGAGAGGACTATCCAAACCTTGGAAGATATGTTGCGAGCCTGTGTGATCGACTTTGGGAAAGCATGGGATACTCATTTACCCCTTGTAGAATTTTCCTACAACAATAGTTATCACACAAGCATAAATGTTGCTCCATTCGAGGCCCTCTATGGCCGAAAGTGTAGATCCCCTCTGTGCTGGGCTGAGGTGGGTGATACCCAGTTAGCTAAAGGACGAGTTCCTGACAGCACTCTCACAGGTCCGGAGATCATTCGGGAAACGACAGAGAAGATCGTTCAGATTCGTGAACGATTGAAAGCCTCTAGAGACCGACAGAAAAGCTACGCTGATAAACGAAGGAAACCGTTGGAATTCCGGGTGGGAGACCGTGTTCTATTGAAGGTCTCACCCTGGAAGGGCTTAATACGCTTCGGAAAGAGTGGAAAGCTAAATCCAAGGTACATAGGGCCTTTCGAGATTCTCGCAAGAATCGGCCATGTAGCTTACAAACTTAACTTACCACGCGAACTCAGTAACGTACATTCTACTTTCCACGTCTTGAACTTGAAAAAGTGTCTGTCCGACGAGACTCTTGTAATCCCACTCGACGAGATCGAGATCAACGAGAGCCTCAACTTCGTGGAAGAACCAGTAGAGATCATGGACGGGAGGTCAAGCAAATGAAACAAAGTCGTATCCCGATAGTGAAGGTTCGCTGGAACGCCAAGCGAGGACCTAAATTCACTTGGGAGTGAGAGGATCAGATGAAACTGAAATATCCTCTTCTTTTTACTTAGTTATTTGTAACTACTTATTTGCTTAAACTCTAATTTTGGTACGAAATTCCTTCTAACGGAGGGATGATGTGACAACCCGGAATTTCTATTCTATACAACCATTCTATTCAATAGGAGTAAAAACTGTTTCTGCTAATTTTCAAGCTTTTTGGAATAAGTTTAAGTATTTTAAGATTAGTACTTCAGGAGATATCACGAGAGAGGATGCCCTAGGGTTTATTGAGCAACAATATTATTCCAAAACTCCAAGAGTTTGGAGTTTACGGCCTAAACAAAGGTTTTACGACCGTAAACCCTAAAAGGGGGTATAAATATGACACTTAGTCATATTTTACCATTTTTCACATTTTCAAGATCCAAATCTCAATTCTCTCTCAAGTATCATCCAACATTTCTTCAAGATCTTCAACTTGTAAGTGTTTCTTACCCTAATAAGTTGATATATACCTTAATCTAGTGATCTAACATGATTCCATCTGTGAAATCATTCCAAAAGTGTAGATCTTCAAGTTTCACCAAGAACACCAAGAACACACACAAGTGTTCTTGGACTTTTAGAACCTTTTCAAGCTTCTACCTAGTAAGTACTTCTATCCTAGAGTATTATAGAGCTTGTTACACTTATAAACATCAAGAAAACACCCAAGAAACCAAGGATCAAAGGTGTTTACGCTCCAAGATGTTCTTGGACCGTAAACCGCAAAAAGGGTGCCAAAGTGTGCCCTAGTCCCTTCTAAGCCTTGGAAACTAGCCTAGATCCCTTCCTTGATGTGCTTAGTACTTGAAAACATCAAATGACCATAAACCATTTGGGTTTACGGCCGTAAACCCAAAGGGAAATGGTCCATGGACCGTAAACTCCTAAAAGGAGTGAAATGGTGCCATAATCTCTTCCTAAGGCTTAAACATGAAGTAGGAATGCTTCTTGTGATCTTTAAGTCTTCAAAACACAAGATGGTCAAAGAAACATGAGTTTACGGCTGTAAACTCATGGGTTTACGACCATAACCTCAATGAGTTATGGTCACAAAACCGTAAACTCCAATAAAGGGTTCCCTTGAACCCTAAACTCAATAGCAATGTCCTACAACACTTAGATGCAATCCTTAGGACTTATAGCACTTAAATAAGGTGTTTTACATGTCCTAGGATGTCTTAACTTTGTTAATTAGTTGTTTAAAGACTAATTGGATACATATATGTGATATTATATGTTAACTAGGATCATCGTGTGTGTACAAGTCTTCACTTGACACCTAGCATCCTATACATTCCGTTCATCCAAACCACTCACTACAGGTGAGTTCATACCCCTTAATTAACCTTTTAAATGTTTTTAAATGCTTTTATGGGGGGGATACAAGTTGAACTATTATAGTTATTATATCAATCACATGTGATTAATAACTACCAAACAAGTGGATTTAGTACTTTTCAAACTGTGTTATCAAACTGTTTTACTTCAAACTATTTTACAAACTCTTTTACATATCAAATACTTTTATTAAACTCTCTTAACTTATATTCTATGTATCTATATGGATATAATTATATAAGTAGGATTGAAAGGACTTAGGACTGATAGCTCACCTTACTTCCTCTTCCTTGTTTGGTTGTGGACTTAGGGTATTCGGGTTATTTGTCCGAAGGTCGTTTGAATCCTAGTTATATATCATGTATATGTGTATAGATATAAAAGGTTACTTCTTTCATTCAGTTCAATGCCTTTGGGTAGCAAAGTTATACAAACATGTTCATATACACAAACAACATTACTAGTAAACTATAATAGGTATAGTTTAGGAAGATACTATTACTAGAACAATGAAACATACAATGAGTCAGTTCATTCATGAGTAATGCATAGTGATGAGAAACAAACATAATACATAGTGATGAGAAACAAACATAATACATAGTGATGAGAAACAAACATAATACATAGTGATGAGAAACAAACATAATACACAGTGATGAGAAACAAAACATACATGCTAGACAGAGAAAGAGCACACAATACAGCTAGCACATACATATACATATACATATACATTACTTATAGTTATGTGAGCCACTTAACGGGGGCATGGCACTACCCGTCATGACTCGTTTGGTATCCGGAATCTCCTTAAATGGGGAGCGTATGAGTTTGTGTATAGATCTATACTGGATTGACTATCCTACACCTTGCTGCTCGCTACAGTGGGACTTGCAAGTCTACGGGTGCCAAACGTCATTTCTTACAACGTCTTACATCGTTGTTTTTCTATAGAGTCGGTAGCAGGATACAGGCCGATCACATGGTACTTTAAATAACAATTGGTTTAAAGTAATTAGTACAGCAGTAGTTACTTAATACAACACTACAATACTATTTCATTTTCCCTTTACATTTAGTTTGTGATATTCACACAATAAACAATAATGTAAAAACTATATTTTTGGTTAATGATAGTCAGATTTGGGAAAATACACACTCTTACAAGAGACACACACACAGATACTAGATGCCTCGGTAGAAGGCTACTTTTAGTAGGAAACATAGGGTTTTCTAGGAGAGTTCAAACAATTACAAACTTTTACAAAACTTATACATTACAGACTTACAAACAGTTTCATACAAATACAGACACTAATATACTTATGAACTCACCAGCTTTAAAGGTGATAAACTCTTTCAAAATAACTTGTATTCTCAGGTCACCAGTAGATAGGTACCGGTGCCAGGTTTTGAGAAGATGGAGCTCGTTCAAGACTCATCTTTATTTTTGATGTATATTTTTGTTGTCTATATAGCTTGACATAACACACTTGTATGAAATTATATTATTAATGCAATGGATGATGTTGTTGCTTGTTTACTACTTTGCATTGTTGTGATACTGAACATGACGTCCTCCACCCCCGACCGTTTCTGCCGTTCCGGTTTTGGGGTGTGACAATTTCTCCTTTAATATATTATTCTTATAATATATTAATAAATCATAATTAAACCTTTCTCTCCTTAATTCATCCTACATATTGCTATGGTGAAGGCAACCCAAAAGTACCATGCTCATAATCAGGTCAAGTACATACCAAAATAGTTATGGACTTAGACACTAATCCAACAAAACATACCATGGAGCATCCATGGAGCATCTTATGGGTTTTAGCCCAACTTGACAATCCATGGAGCATTAGCCCACTATACAAGTATGGGTGATTTACACAATCAACCCATATATTTAATTAGTCTTCTTTTGATCACTTAATTAATTCTAGATTAATTATTGATCAATACTAATTAAATAATCTTATTAATATATTATAACTTATAATATATTAACAAACCTTTAGTGTTATTTCTCTCATTATAGTCTATCCAAATGCATGATGCCATGCAACCCAAATGGACCATGCCGGGTCGGGTCAAGTCTTACCAATTATAGTTATGGACTTAGACATTAATCCAACAGTCTCCCACTTGGATAAGTCTAAAACCATTATTGCGTATGACTTCAAGAACCGACTGGCAATCGTAGCTCTCAAAAGCTTTCGTCGAACCCTGACCTTGCCGATGATATGTGAGCTTTGTCAATGACTTGTCCATTAGATAAGTGATCATATATTCCTCCATTCTAGATATCAGTCGTGGCTTGGCCAAGCACTCATGTGTCGTCGCTAAAACATCGAGGGGCCCACAAATATCGCTTTTATCCCGAAGGTAAAAGGAATGGATAAACTTCGACTCATATGGCTTGTTCTACTACTTGTTGAATCATACACAAAGGCACGTTTTATAACATCGAGTTACCAATGCGGTTTCGTGCAATCAATGTATAACCAACTCATAGTAACAACTCATATCTCTAGGTTTTAAGAATATAAGATATTATCGTCTCATGATCACTCGTGATAAAATCCATGAAGTGACTCAAATGAGCGTGGGTTGAATCCAATACTCAGAACTTATGAGCACTCATGAGTGTTGTAGCACCGCTTTGTCCAACATCTTAGACCTCTACAAGCCAACCCATGACAGTCTTGATTCATATCTACTTCCAACATATGACCGACTGTGGATGGTTTGAATAACTTAGTCATTCGGGAAGAATAACCTAGTTTATTCTGGAAGTCAAAACATACAAAATGAAACACAAGAATAATTGAATCTAATATGGTATCAAAACCTATGAATATAAATAAGACACTTTTATTTATCACCATACTGATTACTCATTATTCATTGTTTCGGTTTCATCAACTTTATACTTGAATTAAAACACTAGTTGTCCCATGCTCCAAGAAAGTACACTATGTTTTTCAAAACAATAGCTTTGCCATACACCAAGTATGCACTCTATTTTTTCTATGATCCTTACTTTGTGAAATAAACCAATTGAACATAATTTCAATGATTCTAATTTCACACTTCCAAATCCTTATCGGAAAAATGTGAGAATTTCAAATTCCTATCATTTATCGAAATCTGTTTAGATTTTAAACTTATATGCACTGACCCTCCTGTAATGAATATGTACAAAGTCACAAAGACTTGTCAACAGTCATTATAAGGTATTCCAATGGAGTTCAACTTCATCGAAACTAAGTCTCATATTCAAAGTACATTGCTTTGAACATGCTTCTTGCATTAAGTTTTCTAATCTTACACATATAACTTCCACCTATGGACACAACTCCATATTCTCATTTAGACTATCACTTCTGAACAGGAGATGCCTCTTTTCAGAATATGTCAATATGGTCCTTCCAAAATTAGCACTATGCTTCCAACTGTCCCTGAGCAACCAATCTTTGGTAAAGCTTAGATTGTCCTCGACAATTGCTTAATCCTTTTAGTCATATCCAATTCTAGACCTTTTCCCTTCTTAATGCCCCAGGCATTTGGAAAATTTTAGAAAGGATGAATATTATAGCACATGCAATCGATCCTATATCCGAAGCATATGGGACATGATTCATGATGTCTCACATAAAGACATGATACTAGACCAGTCTTTTGCTACAATATTTTTATTTCCCATGTTTGCAAAAATTTGACTATGAAGAGGGATGCCGTAATCATAATCGAATTTTGAGAACGCAATATATAGAATTTCCTTAAGTTGAACCAATCCAACATGAAATTCATATATATATATATATATATATATATATATATATATATATATATATATATATATATATTCTTGACTAAAGATAATTAAGGTCTCAATCTAAGCCTTTAGAACTGAAATGAAGTATATCCTCTCCCTTAATTGTAGCAAAATAACTTTTTCAACCCCTGCAGCCTCACGAATTGAAACTTTTGTTTTCTATAATTAACATTGCTAACTTGAAACACTAACAATAATTATCATTCTCCCACTAACATGATGATGATTAGCATAACACTTATGCTCCCACTAGCTTTGACATGTACTCAGAAATCAGCTGGACTTCTAGAAGTCAATGCTTTACTGACTTTCTTACCAAAGTTCAGATTTCTGAGACGAGATTGCCTTGATAAGACTTTATCAAAATCATACACCTTTCCTTAGATAGCATGCATGTGTGTCTAAACAATTTCAAAACTATGAAAAGGGATGCTGTAATCATAGTCTCAATCTTTTAGACCTTTTTCCATCTGCTTCAAATCTACTTGGTGGAAGTGTTTCCTCACCATCATTTTTCATGAATCGGAGAGAAACCTTATGACCCTTAGATTTTATAGGGTATGTGTTCTTATCCATGTGAATCGTCAAAACCATAGTCACAAGACAAGGATAATGACAAATCCAAACACATAGGGACTGAACTCAATCTTAATTTCTTACCACCTGGCAGCTCAAGGGCCTGCCATTGCTTCCAAGTTGTTATGCAACCAACTGAGAACTCTAAGAACTCATATGCAAAGCCAACTTTAACTGGAATGGGCACAAAAATAGTAATATGTCAACACGATAGGTTATAAACCTTACGTCGTGTGCTAGTGTTAAACTACAGGTTTTTATTCTTGATTAGACCTTGAAGCTTTCAGAATCTCTAAGACTCCCACTGTCCTCTTGACATATAAGAATATCTTGCCAAATATTCAAGAGATAGTTCAGCTTCTTTGTCAAGACAAACACTTCACACACTTGGCCTAAGTTGGTCTTTGTTTAACCCAAAACATCACAACTTACCAATTTCAAATGTACAAGAGTAGGAAACTTTTACTCTTACATTTGACAAGTGTTTTAAACCTTTCTTTAAGATATGTCACTCAAGTTACAATCTTGGAGTATGACTCTTAGAATTGTTTTGGAACGAAGTATAACTCATCTTCCTGATCTAACCATTTCAATAATTCATGACTCCTCTTCTTAGTCATAAGAATGCACTAAGATGACCTTTAGAGGACTAATTGTGATATGATTTCTAGATCATTAAGATGATCACAAACATGATACTAAAGTACTCTCCCATCTTTTCAGATTTGAGAAACTTTTATCTTTCTGCCTAATTTGATTCTTCCCATTCGTTCTGCCATACATTGAGACTTTTCCAATGTTTCATAATTATACTTAAACTTGTAAGTATAACCATATTTACTAAACTTTAGTAAATCAAATAGTCTTAACGAGCTTTATGGTGGACATGACCAGTGCACAAGAATGTGTACTAGATCCCTTTAGTCCTTCACTTGACTCACACATCCATGTGAACAAGTAATTAGTCTTAATTTTCCAACGCTTGAAAGTTCTCATTCATCATACTATTCAACTTGCATGATTCCAAGTTTCGGTCCAATTGAAACTTGGAATATGAGGAACTTTCCTGATTTGGTAAATTTAGACACTACCACAAATGAAAGAATCAAATCCATTTTCCAATATTGCTGTCAGTGGAATCATATAAGCAACAATTTTCCACAAATGCCATTGTAAGGTGTCGCACCCCAAAACCGAGAACGGCGGAATACGTTCTGGGGTGGAGGACGTCATGTGCAGTATCATAACAGTGCATAATAGTAAAGACAAGCAACAACATCCATTGCATTAATATAATAATTGTAATACAAGCGTATTCTGTATAGTTTGTTAGACACCAAAAGTATAATCAAAATAAAGAGGAGTCTTGTATGTGCTCCATCTTCTCAAAAGCTGCATCTGTACATGTCTACTGATGACCTGAGAATACAAGTTATTTTGAAAGCGAGTATCAGCATAAAGCTGGTGAGTTCATGAGTATTTAGTGTCATTGCTTGTATAAAAATGATTACAACCATGTAGTATAATAATTGATCTCAATGTTGGAAAATAGTATGCTCCCTAGGAAAACCCTATGTTTTTCAGTAAAAGTGGTCTTCTACCTAGACCCGGTTGTATGTATGTTTGATCCTTTGAAAATGTAAAAGTTTTCCCAGAGAAACTATAGTAGGAAAATATAGTATTAGACTTCATTCATCTAAAGTAATTGAGAAAATCGAGTTCTACCCCAGTAGTATCACTACCAGCTAATGAAATGAAAATGCAGACTCCATGTAGTATTAAATGTACAATACACCTCGGGGAGTCTGTTTTGCCTTTAATTCTTAATGTATTAATTAAAGGTCGAAATGTGAACTTGTATGTAACCATGCTGATTGACGATCGAATCCCTGATGACCCTCCGAGCCATCTGTAGAAATGTGACATTTTGTCACCCCTGGGCCTAGTCGGCTCGGACTGTAGCTAGCAGTCGGGATGTGGGAGTGTCTGTCCCGTATAGATCTATATACATAATGCCCGCTCTCCCTCCAGGAGACTTTGGTTACACGGTGATAGCACAGTGAAGTGTCGTATCAAGAGATAGTATGTCACATTCCGTTGTAGTATGTTCTCTTTGTATAATTTATAATGTACTTTCTGGTATAGTGTATAGAGTGTTCTCTTGTATAGTATATAGTATTCTCTTTTATTAGTGTTTAACATGTATTGACTCATAACTGTTCGGACTCTGGTAGGTACCATTGTAATAGTATACACGAGTAGTAATCCTTAACTATACCTATTATAGTTAAATAGTAAGGTTGGTTGCATGCCTTTGATACACAAAGGTATTGAACTGAAGTGAAGACTTTAATATTCAGCACAAATATATATAATATATAACTAAGAATTCAACGACAGTCGGACAGATAACAATATTCCCTAAGTCCACAATCGAACAAGAACAGGAAGTAAGGTGAGCTATCAGTCCTAAGTCCTTCAAGTCTTACTTATATAAATATATTGGTGTAGATATGGGTTGGGAACAGAAGGAGTTAAAAGAGTTTAGAAATATTTTTATAACAATTTAACATGAAAATGAGTTTGATAAACACTTAAAGCAGTTTTGTTGGTAAAGCAGTTAAAAGTATAAAATCCTTTTGGTTGCAAGTTATAAATCACACGTGATTGATACTATAACTTATTTGATTCAACTTGTATTCCCCCCCATAAAAGCATTTAAAAACATTTAAAAGGTTAATTAAGGGGTATGAACTCACCTGCAATGAGTGAAGTGGATGGAAGTGTCGGGTAGGATGCTAGGTGTCAAGTGAGGACTTGAACACACACACGGATCCTATGTAACATGTAGTGATACATAAATGTATCTAATTAGTTATTTAATCACTAATTAGGTAAGTAAAGACACTCTAATGCATGAGGACACTTTGTTTCAAGTGCAAGGAGTGCTAAAGGTTGCATCTAAAGAGTGTATGGCCTCACTATGGAGTTTACACTTCAATTGGTTACACTTAAATGTGTTTACGGTTTCTGGACCATTGTCCCCATGAGTTTACGGCCGTAAACTCATGGTAATGGTGCCATTGGGTGTTCAAAGGTCTTAAACTACTCAAGGAATTTTGCTAGACTCGAATCCATGGCTTAGGAAGTGATTGGGGTTAGAAATGGACACCTCTTGGAGTTTACGGTCCTTGGACCACTCCCTGGGGAGTTTACGGTCGTAAACACATGGGTTTACGGCCGTAAACTCATGTGTGTCCATTTTTCATGAGTTTTGATGGTTGTAGGTCATGCATGCAAGGTTCTAGACCCAAAGGTAAGCCATTCAAGGTGTTAAGGGCACTTAAACACCCTTTGGAGGTGTTTACGGTTTTGGGAGACCTTCCCAAACCGTAAACTCATGTTTGCACCATTCTATCCATGTTTTAGGGTTCTAAGATCATTCCAGCAAGTTTCTAGGTCATTAGCCAAGCATTGAAGAGGGTTTGGGGCATCAAAACCCCATTTTGGGGTGTTTACGGTTCATGAATGTTCATGGACCGTAAACTCATGTTTACCCCCAAAAAGTCATGATCTTGGGGTTCTAAGTTCATGTATGCAAGTTTCTAAGCCATAGCTAAACACTAGAAGAGGTTTGGAAGGGTTTTGGGGCTTCAAAACCCCCTTTTGGGAGTTTACGGTTTTGGGAGGTGTTCCCAAACCGTAAACACAAGTCTTTGGGGTTTTTGAGAGTTTAACCCATAGATTTGCATGCATGTTAAGTTAAACCACAAGCTAGGAAGGATTACTTACGATTTTGGAGCTTGAATGAGGTGATTCTTGATCAAAACCCGATTTTTAGAGAGAGAGTAGAGAGAGAAAGTTCAAAGGTGGGTGAAAAAGGTTCAAATGGAGTCCACTCAACCCTTATATGGGGTTGAGTCCACGGTTAGGTGGGGACACACCCAATCCCAACATTAAACGGAGTTTAAGATTTTACCCGATTAAATGACCGTAACCCGACTTAGTCGTAAACTAGAAATTTTTCCAAAGGATTATCGAGGGTATTATTTGTGATTTTGTTTATTTCCTACACGTAGGAAATTATGACAATAACCCTAGATGAATTATTTAACTTAAAAGTTAATGGACAATTTTATTAATAAAATAAATTTTATCAACGGAAAGGGTTACAGTGACGGAATAAATTTCGGATTGTCACATCATCCCCCCGTTAGAGGGAATTTCGTCCCGAAATTTAAGATACAAATCATGGATTTGGAAAGAGATGCGGATATTTCTGTTTCATCGAGTCTTCGCGCTCCCAAGTGAATTCGGATCCCCGCTTGGCATTCCAGCGAACCTTCACGATCGGGATGCGGCTTTGTTTCGTTCGTTTGATTTCTCGATCCATGATTTCGATTGGTTCTTCCACAAAGTTCAGATTTTCGTTGATCTTGATCTCATCAAGAGGGATCACAAGGGTCTCATCGGAAAGACACTTTTTAAGATTAGAGACGTGGAAAACAGGATGGATATTGCTAAGTTCATGAGGTAATCGGAGTTTGTAGGCTACGGGACCGATCCTAGTGAGGATCTCGAAGGGTCCTATGTATCTTGGATTCAGCTTTCCACGCTTTCCGAAGCATATCAAGCCTTTCCAGGGTGAGACTTTCAAAAGGACCCGGTCTCCCACCTGGAATTCCAAAGGTTTCCTTCGTTTGTCTGCGTAGCTTTTCTGTCGGTCTCTGGAGGCTTTCAATCGTTCATGGATATGAACGATCTTCTCCGTTGTTTCCTGAATGATCTCTGGACCTGTGAGAGTGCTTTCAGGAACTCGTCCTTTAGCTAATTGAGTGTCACCCACCTCAGCCCAGCACAGAGGGGACCTGCACTTTCGGCCGTAGAGGGCTTCGAATGGAGCAGCTTTGATGCTCGTGTGATAACTGTTGTTGTAGGAAAATTCGACGAGGGGTAAGTGGGTATCCCAAGCCTTACCAAAGTCGATCACACAGGCTCGTAGCATATCTTCCAGAGTTTGGATGGTTCTCTCACTTTGTCCGTCAGTCTGAGGATGGTAAGCTGTGCTCATATCCAGTTTAGTTCCAAGAGCCTTCTGTAGTGACTGCCAGAACCTTGAAGTGAACCTGCTATCTCGATCGGAAATAATGGACACAGGTACACCGTGCAGTCGGACTACCTCTTGGATGTAGATTCGCGTGAGTCTCTCCATTTTGAAGCTTTCTTTGATAGGAAAGAAGTGAGCGGATTTCGTTAGTCGGTCAACAATTACCCAAATGGTGTCGTACCCACTCGGAGATTTGGGTAATTTGGTAATGAAATCCATAGTAATCCTCTCCCACTTCCATTCAGGTATCTCTGGTTGTTGAAGTAGACCAGAGGGTTTCTGATATTCGACCTTCACCTTGGCGCAAGTAAGGCATTTACTTACGAAGGTAGCGATCTCCGCTTTCATGTTAGGCCACCAGTATAATTTCTTGAGATCCAGATACATCTTATCTGAACCTGGGTGAACGGAATATCTAGTGTTGTGCGCTTCCTTCATGACCAAATCTCTATTGCCACCGTGTTTCGGTGTCCAAATCTGGTCCATGAGATACAAAGCTCTGTTACCCTTGGCTACCAAATTCTTATCCATTCCTCGCAGGGATTCTTCCGCTATATTTTCAGGTTTCAAGGCTTCGAGCTGAGCCTCTTTAATTTGTGCGGATAGATGCGAATGGATAGTCATTGTCAATGACTTGACTCTTCGACCAGAATAATCTTTCCGACTTAGAGCGTCTGCTACTACGTTGGCTTTACCCGGATGATAACGAATTTCACATTTGTAGTCATTGAGTAGCTCGACCCACCGTCGTTGTCTCATGTTGAGTTCTTTCTGGTTGAAGATGTGTTGGAGGCTTTTGTGGTCGGTATAGATGATGCTCTTCGTACCATACAGATAGTGTCTCCAGATCTTTAGGGCGAACACAACCGCTCCTAGTTCGAGGTCGTGCGTGGTGTAGTTGACCTCGTGTGTCTTCAGCTGTCTTGAGGCGTAGGCGATGACTTTACCTCGTTGCATCAGAACACAGCCAAGCCCCTGATTGGATACAACGCAATATACTACGAAGTCTTCTATCCCTTCGGGGAGGGACAGTATCGGTGCGGTGCACAAGGCTCGTTTTAGGGTTTGGAATGCCTTCTCTTATTTCTCTACCCAGTCAAAGGCCACGCCTTTCTGGGTCAATGCCGTAAGAGGCTTCGCAATCCGAGAGAAATTTTGAATGAACCTTCGGTAGTAGCCAGCGAGGCCTAGAAATTGGCGAATTTCTGTAGGCGTCTTCGGTGTTGACCAGTTCTCAATAACTTTAATCTTGGATGGGTCCACGTGGATTCCTTCTTCGCTAACCACGTGTCCTAAGAATTCGACTCTTCGGATCCAAAATTCGCACTTAGAGAACTTTGCGTAAAGCTTCTCCGATCGTAGGGTTTCCAGGACTTGTCGCAGATGATCCTTATGCTCTTCCTCACTTCTAGAGTAGATAAGTATGTCATCAATAAAGACGATGACGAACTGATCCAAGTAAGGACGGCATACTCTATTCATCAAGTCCATGAATACTGCGGGTGCATTGGTCAGTCCAAACGGCATTACTACGAACTCGTAGTGTCCGTAACGAGTTCGGAAGGCTGTTTTCGAAACATCCTCCTCGAGCACTCATAACTGATGATACCCGGACCTTAGATCAATCTTGGAAAAGTAGCTCGCCCCTTGCAGTTGGTCAAATAAATCGTCTATACGAGGAAGAGGGTAACGATTCTTGACCGTCAGCTTGTTGAGTTCTCTGTAGTCGATACACATGCGGAACGATCCATCTTTCTTCTTGACGAACAAGACTGGTGCTCCCCAGGGTGAGAAGCTTGGTCTTATAAAGCCCTTGCTGAGCAGTTCGTTAAGTTGACCGGACAGTTCTTGCATCTCAGCAGGTGCTAAACGGTAGGGCGCCTTGGCTACGGGGGTCGCTCCTAGGATTAAGTCGATTCGGAACTCGACTTGACGTTGTGGAGGTAAACCTGGTAGCTCTTCTGGAAAGACGTCGGGAAAATCGCGTACTACGGGGAAGTCTTTTAGGTCTTTCGTTTTCTGGCTCGTGTCGACGACGTGTGCAAGGGATGCATGATATTCCTTACGCAGGTACTTCTGAGCTTGAATACTAGAGATGATACGAAGACTCGTACTGGGTTTGTCTCCGTAGATCATTAAGGTTTCGTTGTTGGGTAGATTTAGACGGATGGCCTTGTCGAAGCACAAGATATCGGTACGATGGAGACTCAACCAGTCCATGCCTATGATGACATCGAAGCTTTTGATCGCTACTGGTATGAGGTCGATAGGAAACGAATGATTATCTAGCGTAAGGGTACAACCTATGTAGATTTCGTTAGAACTTTCCGCCTTGCCGTTAGCCATTTCTACGACAAATGTTTCTTTCAGTGATCGCGGTGTTTGTTTGAGTAAGTGTTTAAAGTTTTGATTTACGAAACTTCTTTCTGCCCCACTATCGAATAAAATACAAGCATAAGAGTTATCGAGAAGGAACGTACCCGTGACTACGGTGGGGTCTGCTACAGCCTCATTGTGGCCAATAGCAAGTAGTCTACCTGCTCCTCCCGCGTTGCCAGCCTTTGGACAGTTTCTTTTAAAATGTCCGACTTCGCCACAACCATAGCAGGCCTGGCTTGCTCCCGAACTAGGAATTTGGGAAATAGGTTTGGGTGGTGTTCTGCAAAACCGGGCGGTATGGCCCTTCCGGTCACAGTTAGTGCAGTGCATTTCACGACAGGGGCCGTTATGATGGAAAGAGCACTTATTGCACTTGGGTAAGCTTCCTGCATAAGTTTTGGCAGGTGCAGGGGCAGCAGGAGTAGTGGCAGCGTGGACAGCCACTGTTTGTTGGTTATTGGAAGAGGATTTGGCTGATTTTCCTTTCTTTCGATCCCACCGCTTTCTTTTGTTGTTGGAGGTGTGGGTCGGGGCAGAAGTGGTGGTTGTAGTAGCTAATGGAGTGGAGGGAACTTCATGATCAATCAACCTCTGGGCCAATTCCTTGGCACTGTCAAAGGTCGCAGGTTGTGATGCTAGAACATTCCCTCGATATGGGGGTACTAATCCCCAGATGTATCGTTCGATTTTCTTGCTTTCGGTGGGCACCATGTTTGGACACAGAGCCACCAAGTCGCAGAACCTGGCCGTATAGGCTACGATGTCGGAACCCTGCATTTTGAGGTTCCAGAGTTCCTCCTCAAGTTTCTGAATTTCGCCCCTCGGGCAGTACTCCCTCGTCATGAGGTCCTTCAGTGTGTCCCAGCTCATGGCGTTGGCTGCGACCAGGGAGAGTGATTTGACATGGCCATTCCACCACGTCAAGGCCCTTTGGGTAAAGGTGCAAACAGCAAATTTTATCTTGCTTCCTTCGGGGCATGAGCACATTTCGAAGATCACTTCGGTTCTCTCAATCCATTGGGACAGTGCAAGGATCCCTCCGGTTCCATTGAAGTAAGTAGGTTTGCAGCTGATGAAATCCTTATAGGTGCACTCTCGTGCACATGGGTGGATTTCACCATGGCTGGAGTTTGTGCTAGTTCCCGTTCCACTAACACCACCAGAGTTGACTTGCGCCAGCGCGGCGGTCACAGCTGCAGTCATATCTGCTTGAAACATCACCGGGTCGAACTGCGGTGGGGGAGGTGGTGGTGGTGTTTGATCCACAGGCGTGCGTCTGGTCGGACGCTTGTGAGGAGGCATCTTTTACTGAAAAATTTTAAAAGATGATGACAACAGTGAGAATCAATTGTAAGTATGATGAGAGTGTCTCATGGAATAAATTGCCATAGTCCAACAATTAGATAGATGCATATCAACAGAGTAAGAAAACACAAGAGCATGAACTTCCAAATAGATTAGACAACTGCCAATATTACTGGTATTACTGATGTAAAATGAGTTCAGGAAAAACGATCTAACAATTGGTCCTACTTCAAACCGTAGGGAGAATGTTGACAGTTTGGAGGGCTAGTTATAGTACTTTCAAAGTCGGGAATGTTTTACAGACAGGTGAGACGGAGGTATTGAAGGGGAAGGCTATTCTTCTTAGGAAGAGAGAGGATGAGTAGATAATCTTCTGCTGGCGACGGGCACCCCTCTCTGGGTTACCCTTGAATCAGCCATTGTATCTATGCGAGAATGGAGAGAAGATAGTTAGTAGACGTACTAATCCTAAGATACTTATAAGATGATCGTTATTAGTCGACCCAATACTTGCATAATGCATACCAATTACATGTAATCGAGACAGGATAGACCTTCGAATAAGTGACCCTAACTCTAAATCCACAACCAAACAAGGAACAGGAAGTAAAGCAAAGATCACAGATTCTAAGTCTATAGCGTCTTAGTCACATGTAACTGTAGTGTATCCACTTAGCAACTATTGCCCTACTAGCAACGACCTTTTTAGTTCTCACATATGTAAATTACAGGAAATGCAGAATACTCCTATAGTATTCTTGTTCAAATGTTCTTGTAGTACTGGTTGTAAGTTTTTAGACTTGTTGCAACACCACAACCACTCTTAGGCACAGGCTAGTCACTCCTAGGTAAATGTAGTTGATCATGCTACATCCTCCCAGATTTGACTATATGTCTCTAAGCCTAATTGTGCTGTTCAACAATCTTAATACTTTTGTTCTGTTCTAGTATGATACTGACCCTTAGTGTGAATGGATGTATATATATACTTAGTTAAATATTTTCTTATTTAATAGTATATATTCTTGGTCAGAGTGTTTTAATCCCGATGTGTTTATAGTTCGTATATCTTTTATGGGTTGATATACTTGATTCACTATAAACAATGCCCTGCTACCAATCTGTCGCACCCCAAAACCGAGAACGGCGAAATACGTTCTGGGGTGGAGGACGTCATCTGCAGTATCATAACAGTGCATAATAGTAAAGACAAGCAACAACATCCATTGCATTAATATAATAATTGTAATACAAGCGTATTCTGTACAGTTTGTTAGACACCAAAAGTATAATCAAAATAAAGAGGAGTCTTGTATGTGCTCCATCTTCTCAAAAGCTGCATCTGTACCTGTCTACTGATGACCTGAGAATACAAGTTATTTTGAAAGCGAGTATCAGCATAAAGCTGGTGAGTTCATGAGTATTTAGTGTCATTGCTTGTATAAAAATGATTACAACCATGTAGTATAATAATTGATCTCAATGTTGGAAAATAGTATGCTCCCTAGGAAAACCCTATGTTTTCCAGTAAAAGTGGTCTTCTACCAAGACCCGGTTGTATGTATGTTGGATCCTTTGAAAATGTAAAAGTTTTCCCAGAGAAACTATAGTAGGAAAATATAGTTTTAGACTTCATTCATGTAAAGTAATTGAGAAAATCGGGTTCTACCCCAGCAGTATCACTACCAGCTAATGAAATGAAAATGCAGACTCCATGTAGTATTAAATGTACAATACACCTCGGGGAGTCTGTTTTGCCTTTAATTCTTAATGTATTAATTAAAGGTCGAAATGTGAACTTGTATGTAACCATGCTGATTGACGATCGAATCCCTGATGACCCTCCGAGCCATCTGTAGAAAGGTGACATTTTGTCACCCCTGGGCCTAGTCGGCTCGGACTGTAGCTAGCAGTCGGGATGTGGGAGTGTCTGTCCCGTATAGATCTATACACATAATGCCCGCTCTCCCTCCAGGAGACTCTGGTTACACGGTGATAGCACAGTTAAGTGTCGTATCAAGAGATAGTATGTCACATTCCGTTGTAGTATGTTCTCTTTGTATAATTTATAATGTACTTTCTGGTATAGTGTATAGAGTGTTCTCTTGTATAGTATATAGTATTCTCTTTTATTAGTGTTTAACATGTATTGACTCATAACTGTTCGGACTCTGGTAGGTACCATTGTAATAGTATACACGAGTAGTAATCCTTAACTATACCTATTATAGTTAAATAGTAAGGTTGGTTGCATGCCTTTGATACACAAAGGTATTGAACTGAAGTGAAGACTTTAATATTCAGCACAAATATATATAATATATAACTAAGAATTCAACGACAGTCGGACAGATAACAATATTCCCTAAGTCCACAATCGAACAAGAACAGGACGTAAGGTGAGCTATCAGTCCTAAGTCCTTCAAGTCTTACTTATATAAATATATTGGTGTAGATATGGGTTGGGAACAGAAGGAGTTAAAAGAGTTTAGAAATATTTTTATAACAATTTAACATGAAAATGAGTTTGATAAACACTTAAAGCAGTTTTGTTGGTAAAGCAGTTAAAAGTATAAAATCCTTTTGGTTGCAAGTTATAAATCACACGTGATTGATACTATAACTTATTTGATTCAACTTGTATTCCCCCCCATAAAAGTATTTAAAAACATTTAAAAGGTTAATTAAGGGGTATGAACTCACCTGCAATGAGTGAAGTGGATGGAAGTGTCGGGTAGGATGCTAGGTGTCAAGTGAGGACTTGAACACACACACACGGATCCTATGTAACATTTAGTGATACATAAATGTATCTAATTAGTTATTTAATCACTAATTAGGTAAGTAAAGACACTCTAATGCATGAGGACACTTTGTTTCAAGTGCAAGGAGTGCTAAAGGTTGCATCTAAAGAGTGTATGGCCTCACTATGGAGTTTACACTTCAATTGGTTACACTTAAATGTGTTTACGGTTTCTGGACCATTGTCTCCATGAGTTTACGGCCGTAAACTCATGGTAATGGTGCCATTGGGTGTTCAAAGGTCTTAAACTACTCAAGGAATTTTGCTAGACTCGAATCCATGGCTTAGGAAGTGATTGGGGCTAAAAATGGACACCACTTGGAGTTTACGGTCCTTGGACCACTCCCTGGGGAGTTTACGGTCGTAAACACATGGGTTTACGGCCGTAAACTCATGTGTGTCCATTTTTCATGAGTTTTGATGGTTGTAGGTCATGCATGCAAGGTTCTAGACCCAAAGGTAAGCCATTCAAGGTGTTAAGGGCACTTAAACACCCTTTGGAGGTGTTTACTGTTTTGGGAGACCTTCCCAAACCGTAAACTCATGTTTGCACCATTCTATCCATGTTTTAGGGTTCTAAGATCATTCCAGCAAGTTTCTAGGTCATTAGCCAAGCATTGAAGAGGGTTTGGGGCATCAAAACCCCATTTTGGGGTGTTTACGGTTCATGAATGTTCATGGACCGTAAACTCATGTTTACCCCCAAAAAGTCATGATCTTGGGGTTCTAAGTTCATGCATGCAAGTTTCTAAGCCATAGCTAAACACTAGAAGAGGTTTGGAAGGGTTTTGGGGCTTCAAAACCCCCTTTTGGGAGTTTACGGTTTTGGGAGGTGTTCCCAAACCGTAAACACAAGTTTTTGGGGTTTTTTGAGAGTTTAACCCATAGATTTGCATGCATGTTAAGTTAAACAACAAGCTAGGAAGGATTACTTACGATTTTGGAGCTTGAATGAGGTGATTCTTGATCAAAACCTGATTTTTAGAGAGAGAGTAGAGAGAGAAAGTTCCAAGGTGGGTGAAAAAGGTTCAAATGGAGTCCACTCAACCCTTATATGGGGTTGAGTCCACGGTTAGGTGGGGACACACCCAATCCTGACATTAAACGGAGTTTAAGATTTTACCCGATTAAATGACCGTAACCCGACTTAGTCGTAAACTAGAAATTTTTCCAAAGGATTATCGAGGGTATTATTTGTGATTTTGTTGATTTCCTACACGTAGGAAATTATCACAATAACCCTAGATGAATTATTTAACTTAAAAGTTAATGGACAATTTTATTAATAAAATAAATTTTATCAACGGAAAGGGTTACAGTGACGGAATAAATTTCGGATTGTCACATAAGGATACTTCAAATAAATAAAATTAAATAATTTTCTTTTATTTTAAAACTTTGCGGAAAAACTTATCCTTACAATCCACATTGAAACTTGTTGTTATCTATTCCTTAGCAATATATCACAACTTCTTATGCAACTGCTCAAAAATTCTGATCACGAACCATGCGATCGAAATCTATCTTCGCGATCAGAATCAGCATATACTTCCTTTAAGTTTTTTCACATTTCTTTGATTCTTAAAACATCAACATGTGACCCAGTCACATCATGTAACAATCTCAGAATAGAAACTTAACAGAGTTAGATAGTGGACTTTACCTAAAGTAGAGTCAAACTCCTTGACTTGATCAACCTTATGATCTTTCAGGTAAATAGGCAGCTTCGCAATCAATGCCCCTCCCTTTTGGCAAGAGAAACATATGGACTCTATGGGAATGGTGTACTGGACTATCACAGACTTGCCTTTCTCTTTACCATTTGGTCAACCGGGTTGACTATGGTCAATCCCTTTCCATTGGGAAGATAATGCTTTTTCTGGATTTCCAGTGTCACCATTGTCACTATCCATAATGTTTTGGGAAGTTGATCTTCTAATCAAATTTGCTTTACTATCATTCCAAATCATTGCTGATTCAGCAGCACCATGCAAATAGATAAGATCTTTAAGGGTCTTGTCATAGTCTGTTTCATAGAAGTCCCAAAGGAACTCACTATGTGACTTAGAAAGTGATTGAACATCCAACTTTCTTAAGACTTTGACGCCCAACTCTTCCGGCTTGTCAATATGTGACTTCATCTCCAAGATGCAATCACACATAGACCTTGCTTGCCAATAGGGCTTGAGTGACCTTAAAGTTGTGGGTTAGGGAGAATAATTGGAGGAGGTGGAGGAAGTGAAGTTCCAAGATATTTGGGAAGATCATAGATGTCTGAACTAGACATCTTTTGGGAGATATTCAAGATAGTTGATTTAAAGTCCTTAATATAACACCCAATATGAGATATTAAGGCTAGGACCCAACACAATACTTTTATAACTTGGAAGAGGGATGCTGTAATCCAAGCTACAAAATATTTGAAGGTAGGCGAATGATGATTCACCAATTTCCACCATGAAAACGAAATAATTTAATTAGGTTTTACTTGGATTTGAAACTCCTAGATCTTTTGAGATTCATTGAACTTTTCAATGACATGTTTCAATCTCGAGTGTGCCCTTCAGGTTTTGTGACTGGGATGCCGAGGATCACAAAACAAGGTGTGAAGTAACCATGCAAATTACTTTGTACCCTTAGTATTTACCCCTTAATCGATGTGCCGGTTAACCACACGCGCTCCACCGATACTATGATAAATATTAAGTTACCCTTTTCCTACCTTGTTAAATCAAGCTAGTGTGCCGGTTAACCACACATGCTCCACTAACCGACTTAAGCAAAGTGCAAAGTGTAATTTCATGGATTAGCACCTTATTCACATTTTCCTAAGTAACTAAGATTGTGAATTTATAAGTGTTTAGTTACTTAGTATTTATCATTAATAGTTTTAATGAAGGGAGAATTATAATCCTTGTCCTACCCGTTCGGCTAACGACCCTCCACCAGTCAAGGAAGCGGTGGGTGAGAGTGGACACCCATTAAACTGCCATTTTATAGGCAGTAAGCTTATACCCCCCTTATAGAACGACTTCGAGAATGAGGCCTACTAATGGTAAAACGACTTTACTCTTATACATATATATAAATATTATTAACTTATAATATTATAAAGTATAAGGATTAAATTTTAACTTTTAAAATTCTAAGGGCTTAACTTGGAATTAAAGTATTCATGAGAGAAACTTTACAAATTCCAAAACTTGAGGGCAAGTTTTGAAAATATTTAAAACCATTTAATTCCATAACTTATATGTTTAAAGTAGTTTTAATTAAAACTCTTCAAGTTCCATAACTTGAGGACAAGTTATGGAAGACTTTAAACTATTAAAGAATGTAACTCTTCTTCTTTTGCAACTTATGGAACTAATTAAGGTTACACATTTTTATTATTTAATGAAGTGACTCTTGAACCTCCATAACTTGAGGACAAGTTATGGAGTCATAAAACCATTTAATGAGGACAAGACTCTTCATTTTGTAACCATTGCCAGCTTTTGTGTGTTTTAAGAAACATTAATGTGACTTTTCATGTAACTTGAGGACAAGTTACATAAACACATTTTAGAATCCACTCTTAGATTAAAATGGATCAAAGACACATAATCAATCAACATTTTCTATTAATCTAAGCAACTCATATGAACAAGATAATTGGAATCAAACTTTTTCATGTAATTAGCATAACACTTAAACTAATACAAAACATGAATCTATTGACAATTATCTTTGAAATTGGATTAGCATGAACATTACCACATCAAAAACAAGTTTATAAGGTCAAAAACAGCTTAGGGTAATGTTCCTAGTCCAATTCCAGCCAAAACAGTCGAATATATGCTGTCTGGGGGTCCAACTCGTCGAGTGCATGAACCAACTCGGCGAGTTGGATGCATATTGCCTTGGACTCGTCGAGTCCCTTCATGGACTCGGCGAGTCTGCTGTTCAGACAACAACAAAATTCGATTTTTCAGCCATTTTTGCAAGTATAACAAGAAAACAAGCCTAGGCTCTAATACCACTGTTGGGTTATGAGCATTCTAACACTCCTAAGTGTACATGCAACCCTAAATACCTTGGATCTATGTTTTCTCTATTTTACATGCAAATATGAATATCCAAGGTATTATACTAACTAGCATACAAAACCTTTGATTCATATGAAATATAGCAAGTTAGAATACATACCTCTTTGATGTAGAATGACTTCATGAAGCTTGAGTGCCTAGTGCCCCAAGTGTGACACCTCAAATGGTTCACACAACACCAAATACACTTGGAATAACTTGAGAGAACATACACACTTCATGAAAATCGGCTAGCCCTTATTATCACTCTCTTGTGTCCGATTTTGTCAACAATAAGATGCTTATATAGTTAGTGACAATTAGGGTAAACCCTAAATGTCATGGCTTTCCATTTCCTTTGATCCATGGGTTCAAACATACCATGGAGCATCCATGGAGCATCTTATGGGTTTTAGCCCAACTTGACAATCCATGGAGCATTAGACCACTATACAGGTATGGGTGATTTACACAATCAACCCATATATTTAATTAGTCTTCTTTTGATCACTTAATTAATTCTAGATTAATTCTTGATCAATACTAATTAAATAATCTTATTAATATATTATAACTTATAATATATTAACAAACCTTTAGTGTTATTTCTCTCATTATAGTCTATCCAAATGCATGATGCCATGCAACCCAAATGGACCATGCTGGGTCGACTCAAGTCTTACCAATTATAGTTATGGAATTAGACATTAATCGAACACAGAGTACATTGGCTTATCTCTTGGTTAGTCAAGTTAAATGCTAACCGTTTGGCACTGCCGTACGTAGCCGGTCTTGAAGCGGTAACCAAACCTTGAATGGGTTTAACCAAACCCCATATGTATCTCTCTACCATCTTATATTCTGGTGTCACAAAATTGGGGCAAAGAGTAGCATGATCATTAAATCGGTTGGTGTAGGGTACAATGTCTACATCCTTCATGGTAAGGTTCCACAACTCTTGCTCCAACTTTTGCATTTCGTCACTTGGGCAATATTCGTCAATCAACAATTGCTTAAGTCCTCCCCATGAAATGGAATTGGCATTGCTAATGCCTAGTGTTTTGGCATGGCTACTCCACCATGTTAAGGCTGCATCAGCAATCGTACAATGCAGCGAATCTTACTTTACAGTTTTCAACACAAAAGCTTATTTCAAACACTGACTCTATCTTCTCGATGGGTTAGTCCGACGACTCATTCATTTCCGTAAAAAGACTTCGGCATGCAGTTCATGAAGTCTTTGTAAGTACAGGCTCTATGGCCTCCTCCATTGTTGACATTAGATTTACTTCCACCTCCATTTCCATTTCCATCACTGCTTCCGAATCCAGTGTTCCTGTTGCCTTCGAAGTTAGCCAAAGCGTCTGTGACGCGTTGACCAACCAACTCTTTAATAGCCGTTGAGTCCATTACTAGCGTAGGATTTGGAGTATGTGTTGGTGTTGGTGTTCCAGGATTGCGTCTGGTAACTCGTCTCAGACGCATGCTTTACTTCTATTAGATTTATTGCAAATAAAGTGTTAGTAATTTGAATCTTTTTCCTTAATCATACCTATGTGAGTAATAATTACTATTTCAGTCGCAAGAGTTGATGTAAATTCGTAGAAATCCTTTATAGATTAATATGTTGTAATAAATAATACTCAAATAGTTCTTTACTTCAAAAAATATTGTAAACAATAATTGAATAAGTTTGTTTGATCATATAAGTTTATCGAATGCCAATGTAAATGTTTCCAAAATCTTTATCGATTCCTAAGTTTTTTTTAATCAAAAGTCAACTCACAATATTTAATATACATTTTTTTTGTAATAATACTTGCTTCATATAATAACACTTTTTTTTTGTACATATACATTGGTTTTTCCCAAAAATTGGTTACAAGAACCACAAAAGTTAGTGTGATTAGGGGTGGAAAAGTTTGATATACTATCATACAAAAGATGATACCCAAAAGTAGGTAACAAGGTTACTATAAACCAACTTATCCCCGTACCCCTAACCTAAAAATATCCCTGGGCATAACCCGTCCGGGTGAGTCTACCATAAACCTGGAAAAGTACCTAGTACAGTAATTAGGTGTGTGAGTTGTTGTTGTAGAGATTCAGCTCTCATCTCAGCCGAATAAGCTCTAGCCTCAGATGCAATCACCCTATGCTCCATAACTTGTGCCACAAGCTCCATTCCTGAAATTTGAGTTTCCTGGGTCAGCATTTGTATCTGGATAGAATACAAACGATCGAAGATAAGTTGTATCGCTTCCTCATCTAAAATCCGATCCTCTTCTAAGCTTTGAGCTCTGTTGCGAAGTCCTGTGGAGTTCCCCTCGATAATCCCTAGTTCGTTAGTGATGATGAGAATTTGATGAACGAGGCGTGTTATGCGAGCAACTAATATGGGTATATTAGGATCAAAAGATGTCCCACCGGGCGGAGTGGGTTGTCGAGCTCGTGATGACTCTCCAACCTCGAATAGGAGTGTGCCCTTTTTGGGGTTACTAAAGATGTTGGTGGTGGAGTGCTTCGCTTCCGTTTATGAATAGGTATGCCACAGAAGCACCATTATAAGTATGTCGATATATCTTGAAGGCTGGTAGGGGTGGGGGGCTCGTTGCTCAATGGTTGGTTCACGGTCTCTGGTTGGATTTCTCTCTTCCTCGGGCCCCTCATCCTCCCACTCAGAGTAATCAACTTCATCCTACGTGGGGTCTATCTCCTCATCAACCGATTTAGTCACCACATCAACAAATTCAGTCTCCTCCTCAACAGGCTCAGTCTCTACATCTACAGGCTGATCAGAACCTACAACTTGGTCTGAGGGATCGTCCTCCTCATAGGGTTCCTCGTCTGAGGTCAAAGGAGACAGTGGTACTGGAAGCTCAGGAAGAGGAGAATCCTTCGGCTTAGGCGAGTGGGGTACCGCCTGATCCTCCTATGCCCATGGTATCCTCGTCTAATCTACCGGGTCTGCCATGATCCTGCAAAAGACATCAAGAATGATAGATGTTTATGAGTAATAATGTGATGATATATATACAAATAATCTTAAATTATAAGTATATAATAGATATTACTAGTATTTACAGTGAATCCCTACATAGTATATGTTGTATATGTGAATCAGAACTATGTCGCCAATTCAAACAATTCTCAAGAATTTAGATTGCAAACTAGAGTATCAATGTATAGTCGTGTGTCAGTCATACCATAATAAAACTTAGGTGCGCAAGCTAAATCTAGTTGTGGTTTGGCCGCTATACTATACCAGCTTAGATAATGTATTTGGCCTAAACTCTTTATTTTGTGTTCTTATGTTACATATATAAGTATAAGTGTTTTCATCGAGGGTTTGAGTTTAAAAACAATTCTATATCTGAAGTTTGTTTGTATGTTTTATTAGTTTTTGGTTGGTACTTCAAGACTATCAAGTAAGGATCAGCCAATCAAGAAAAGTCAGAGGGCGGAATCATTTTGACGTATAGCTTTTCTGAAATCCAACAACCCAAGGCGACAAATTTGTCTTAGACATTTCTCCCGTAAGTAGTCTAGCAATAATGTAATTAATACTTTTATTATTATGCTTTGAGGATAAACTTAATTGGAGTAGTGAGTTTAAAGCTATAGTCGTAATTTCCTAAGAAAATACTAGTTCGCTATATCCAACAGCTCTGATATCAATCTGTCACACCCCCGGCCGACGACGGAAATGTCGAGCTTGTGCGACGAAATCATGGTTCACAATTATTTTTACATTGAACAATACAAAATTATAACACAAATGTTACTTTTATATTAAAATATATTACATATCGTACTAAGTATTTAGAATACAAGAAACCAAAAATTACAAGTAGTGATTAATCAGATAAGTACAATAGAGATAAAGAGTTCTTCGACGATCCCATGAATGTTTCCCAACAGATTGAAACGGCCGACTCTTATTTTCCTCAGAATACATGTGATTTAAAAATGTCAACATAAAGTTGGTGAGTTAACAGGTTTGTATATTCGAATCAACGTACTTTTCCTTCCAAAAAAATTTATAGATATTTTAATCATATATAAGTATTTTCAAACTTATATTTATATGTGTACTTTATTTCCAAAAGTACTTGTTTTATCATAAATAAGTATTTTCAAACTTATATTTATATGTGTACTTTATTTACAAAAGTACTTGTTTTATCGTATATAAGTATTTTCGAACATATATTTGTATATGCTTTTAGGCATGATTATCAATGTTACGTGAGTTCCCATAATCGAGCTACTGACGAGTTGTTGCCCCTCATGACGCTTTATCGGACGTCGTAGTGTTTACACAGTTATCACCCTTAATTTGACCGTTGATTGTTGTAGCTAGCAACCGTAGGTGGGGGTGTCAACTCATATAGATCGATACATAACTCTCTCGCTCACTAAATATTTAACGATTATAGGTAGGGGACTTTGCTAAGTATTACACTTAGGTGATGAATGTGTCTCATGTAAACCCTTGAATGAGTAGCACTAAAAGTTGTAGTATTTTAACTTTACATGTTTATGTTGATCGGTTTATGTTATATAATTATAAAAAAGATTATTGTAATTATATCGTTAAATAATTTTGTAGAACTTAAATTGGCAGAGTAACAACAGTGTGTAATAATTTATTCATAGGTTAACGGGAATGCATAATATAATTTATATTATGTGGGCAGAGTAACTACAATGCATAATATAATTCATATTATGTGAGCAGAGTAACATCAATGCATAATATAATTCTTTATTATGTGGGTAGCGTAACGACAATGTCTACTAAATTTATATAAATGACTACTTTAGCGGTAAATTGTTATAACGATTATGTAACTAAATTATATAAGCGATATAAACAATTTACGATTTATATAAAAACATGTATCCTCCCCTGAAAAATGATAGAAAGTTTAAAATGGGGCCGTGAAACTTACTCTTGTACCGTGGTTTATCTAACAATAGTAGTTGACGGAAAGATGGCCGAGACTCGAATGGGTTGAACTTCAAGCTGGGAATATTTTGTAAGAAAGTCAACTGAATCTTGTGTCGCGAGTACATAAAGGAATTGCTTCTATTTATATTACCATGTAAGTGTGGATATAGTTAAATGAAATGTTATGTGCCACTTGAAGAATTTCTTTTGTACTTTGCTATCCGTGTGTGCTTATGACTCTTCATTGGGTATTGCTTTATGCAATCTACCCACCATAATTTCCATAGACTTGTACGTCATATATACACAAAATATATGTCATATTACTGTGTATTCAAAGTGATAACGTCTTCTTTTTTTAATAATATTTACCAAATTAAATATTATATGCAAATACAATAATTAATTAATCTCATTGTATAAATATACTAGATGAGGAACCCCACTTTGCGGTATATGGATTTGTTAACAGTATATAAAATAAGGGATTATTGACCAATTGTTTTGGTGACATTATGTTAAAGATGGTGTCATCAGTTATAAGATGTTCTTGAAGGAGTTTCATAAGGATTTTGTACTTCTTCTTTTGAAATAGATAATGATATCTCTTTATAGGTTTGATAATAAGACAAACATTAAAAAAGTCACATAATAGCAATGTACTTTGCTTTTTTGTTTCAAAAAATTAAAAAAAAAAAAGAAACCATATTCCCACTATCATATGCACAATTCTCATGGAAATATCATATGCACAATTATCATCATGAACATCTTCAAGTCCAAATTGATGTTGGATTAGGTGTCTAAGCCCATAACTATAACTGGTATGTACTTGACCCGATAGTAGCATGGTCCTTTTGGGTTGCCTTCACCAGAGCAATTTGATAGGATGGACTTTTGAGAAAAAAAGGTTATTTGTGATTTATTAACATATTATAAGTATAATATATTAATTAAGAAATCATATTATTTAATTAGTATTGATCAAGAATTAATTTGGAATTAATTTAATGATCAAAAGAGACTGATTAAATATACGAGGACTGATTAAGTAAATCAATGATTCTTATTGTGTGGGCCAATGATCCATGGTAGATTAGGAAGGGCTAAACCAATATGATAGTCCATGGAGGTTTAACCCATGGAGCCTAAGAAATACGAAGGGTCATGGTGCATTATGGTTTGCATGGATGAAACCCTATCCTTTGTCACACTATAAACGCAACCTCCTAGCCCTAAAATCGATTGCCCATTCATTTTATGAGAGTGATAACCGATTTTGAGGTAACTAGCCTACTCTCTCAAGCCTCCTCTTGCATTTGGTGCCTATGACACGTTAGAGGCATGACACTTGAGGCGCTAAAGCTTTCTAAGGCCAAGAACTATAATCTACATCAAGAGGTATTCATCTAACTTGGTTTTTATGTTGTATATCCTCTATTGTATGCTAGTTAGGATGTATGCTTTGGAAAATGAAATGCATGTACAATCAGAGAAAACTTAGATCCAAAGCATCTAGGGTTGCATGTGCACCATAGGATTGTTATAGTGCATAAAACCCAACAGTGGTATCAGATACTAGGATTGTTTTCTATTATATTTGATGCTTGGTTAGTTTTCAAAGCTGAAAAAATCAATTTTCTGGCCTCTAACTGATGAACGCCGAGTCCAATGTTCTGACATTACGAGTTCACTCACTAAAAGGGCAACTCGACGAGTCTAGTTCATGTACTCGTCGAGTAGAGACTTCTGTTTGCAGAATTTCGAGTTTTTGGCCAGAATTAGATAAAGATCATTATCACAAACTATTTTGTACATAAAAATCGTATTTTCTTATTTGGTAATGATGATCCTCATCCAATTAATGGACAATTGTCAAATTTTAAGATAAAAAATAATTATTTGTATTATTTGATATGAATTGCCTTGCTATATGAGTTAGATTAGATCAATGGTAAATTATATGATAATGTTGTTAGTTAAAATTGATCTAAGTTGTTCTTGAAGTGAGTTTTGTAACTTATCCTCAATTTATATGAAAAGTCTCATTCATGAACATTAAAACTCATAAGTTTTCATAAGTTATGGAAACCAAAAGTTTTGACGAGTTACAAAACTTGCCCACAAGTTTTGGAATTTGTAAAGTCTCACTTATGAAACATTTAATTCCAAACCTTAGAATTTTAAAAGTTTAAAATTTAACCCTTATACTATTATAATATTATAAGTTTAATAATATATATATATATATATATATATATATATATATATATGTATATATATATATATATATATATATATATATATATAAGACAAGTCAGTCTTACCGTTAGTAGACCTTATTCACGAAGCCGATCTATAAGGGGGAGGGGGGTATAAGGTTACTGCCTATAAAATAGTGGTTTAATGGGTGTCCACTCTCACCCACCGCTTTCTTGACCGGTGGAAGGCCGTTAGCCGAACGGGTAGGATAGGACATTAATTCTCGTTATAAGTATAATGATAATTATATAAGTAACTAACTGACACACTAATTTGGGACTAGCAAGGGTGGAAAAGGGTAGCTTGATGTTAATCATAGATCAATGGATCATGTGTGGTTAACCGGCACATTGATTAGGTGTTTTGTAACATTAAGAGTATCAAGCACATTTGCATGGTTATTCACACCTTGTTTGTGATCCACGACATCCCAGTCACAAACTTGAAGGGCATAATCGAGATTTAAACATGCCATTAAAAAGTTCAATGAATCTCAAAAGAATCTAGGAATTTCAATCCAATTTAAAACTTAATAATCAGTTTTGTTTTTCATGGTGGAAATTGGTAAACCGTCATTTACCTACCTTCAAATATTTTGCAATTGGATTATGACATCCCTCTTTCGAATTGTAAAATATTGTGTTGGGTCCTAGCCTTAATATTTCATTTGGGTGTTATATTAAAGATTTTTATCTAATCTAAACTTGTTCTTTTTCTTTCCAGATGTCTATCCCAAACAATGCTTTAGGCTCCAACCGTTCTAGTTTATTCTCCCTCATAAACTTGGTTGGGAGAACTATCTTCGATGGGTCAAACTTTAATGATTAGATTAGAAACATTCGTATGGCCCTTCTCTACGAGGACAAAGAATATGTCCTTGATAAAGAGATGAAGGAGATTGATGAAAAAACTGCTACTCCGAACAAATTGAGGAATACAAGGTTCATGAGATGGATGCGACAAAGGTGTGGTGCATTATGATTGCTACCATGACTGTTGAGCTTCAAAAGTCCTATGAGGACTTTTGGTCCTACGAAATGCACCAAGATTTGATGGAAAGGTACCATCAAAGTGCTCGACAGGAAAGGTATGAGATCATTGCCTCCATGATCATAACCAAAATCAAGGATGGAGAGTCCATCATGGCCCGCTTGCAAAAGATGCAGAGATATGTGGACCGCTTGCTGAAGTTGAATGCGAACTTCGATGAAGAGTTGGATATTGACATCATCCTACATTCGTTGCCTCCTTGTTATGATCATTTCAGAATGACTTATCATACAAAAAAAGAGGAAGTCACTCTGAGCAAGCTTCAAGGCCTACTAAGAACTGCAGAAAGCAATTTGAAAGGCAAGGCTGTTGTACCTACTTTTACGGTTGCTGCCCCTATTCTGGCAATTGGACATGGGAAAGGGAAGAAGAGGAAGGCTCATTCTAAGAGCCGCAAGGGAATGTCTCCTGATGGATCCTCTTCCAGTGGGACCAAAACTGGTTCTGCTAATCCCTCTACCAATCCAAAGGAAGCAGTGTTGGATTTTGAGCATTCTAACACTCCTAAGTGTACATGCAACCCTAAATACCTTGGATCTATGTTTTCTCAATTATACAGGCAAATATGAATATCCAAGGTATTATACTAACTAGAATACAAAACCTTTGATTCTTATGAAATATAACAAGTTAGAATACATACCTCTTTGATGTATAATGACTTCATGAAGCTTGAGTGCCTAGTGCCCCAAGTGTGACACCTCAAATGGTTCACACAACACCAAATACACTTGGAATAACTTGAGAGAACATACACACTTCATGAAAATCGGCTAGCCCTCATGTTCATTCTCTAGTGGCCGATTTTCCCAATGATATGATCTTTATATAGTGTCACAATTAGGGTAAACCCTAATTGTCATGGCTTTCCATTTCCTTGGATCGATGGGTTCAAATACACCATGGAGCAGCCATGGACCATCCTATGGGTTTTAGCCCAACTTGATAATCCATGAAGCATTAGCTCACTATACAAGTATGGATGATTTACACAATCAACCCATATATTTAATTAGTCTTCTTTTGATCACTTAATTAATTCCAAACTAATTCTTGATCAATACTAATTAAATAATCTTATTAATATATTAGAACTTATAATATATTAATAAACCTTAAGTATTATTTCTCTCATTTTAGTTTATCCAAATGCATGATGTCATGCAACCCAAATGGACCATGCTGAGTCGGGTCAAGTACATACCAAATATAGTTATGGACTTAGACACTAATCCAACAAGCAGGGTGCTTCCATTGTCATTAAAAAGGGCACTGGAAACGAAGTTTCCCCAAATACTTGCAGGACATTAAGGATGGGAACATAAATCCCACCTTCGCAGGTATTTACACTATTCTATCTAATAACTCATCGCATGATAATTCTTGGTTCCTTGATACAGGTTGTGGATTACACATTTGTTCTGATTTGCAGGGACTAAAAGGAAGTAGGGATGTGGAGCACGGGAAGATAAACTTAATCATGGGGAATAGTAAAGTGTTGCCTGTGACCAAGATTGGAGTTTATTCTTTACTGATTAGTAGTGGGTTAAATTCAGATTTGAATAATTGTTGTTCCTTGTCAGATATGACGAGAAATATTATTTCCTTTCATGGTTTGTATAAACAAGTTTTTAGGTTTTCATTTGATAATGAAATTGATTCTATTAATGCTTTCTATAATGGTGTATTTTATTTTAAAGCATTGCCTTGTAATGGTATATATGAAACTGTGATGGTTGTAGATAACCTAGGAAATAATGTGTTAAATATTGATTTGTCCAATGGTTTGGACAAGGGATGCTTGTGGCATGGTCGTCTTGGACATGTTAACAAGAAGCGCATAGTCCAACTCCAAAAGGATGGAGTTTTGGAGTCATTCGACTTGAAATCGGATGACACTTGCGAATCTTGTTTGCTTGGAAAGATGACCAAGTCACCCTTCATTGGTACTTGTGAGAGGGGTGAAGGTCAGTTGGATCTCATACACACCGATGTGTGTGGACCCTTCAGATCCGCTACAAGGGATGCTAACCGCATCTATGTGACTTTTACTGATGATTACAACAGATATGGCTACATCTACTTAATCAAGCATAAGTCAGAAACCTTTGAAAAGTTCAAAGAGTTTAAGCAGAAAGTGGAGAATCACTTGGGCTTGAAGATAAAGATGCTTCGATCTGATCGAGGAGGAGAGTATCTTAGTATCGAGTTTCACGACTATCTTAAGGAATGTGGAATTGTTTCACAGTTGATGCCACCTAGGACAGTGTAGTTGAATGGTGTGGCTGATAGGCGCAATCGAACCTTGTTGGAAATGGTTCGTTCCATGATGAGTTGAGCTTCGTTACCTATCTTATTCTGGGGGTATGCCTTAGAGACTGCTGCCCATATCCTTAATCTAGTCCCTACTAAGAAGGTTTCCAAAACACCTCACGAGATGTAGACAGGGAAGGTTCCCTTGTTGGATCACATCAAAGTTTGGGGTTGCGAGGCTTTCGTAAGAAGAGAGACTCACGACAAGCTCGAACCTTGTAGTGAGCAATGTATTTTCATCGGCTACCCACATAAATCTTTTGGATATCTCTTCTATAGACCAAGTTATAATGTTGTCTTCGTTGCGAGGAGAGGGGTTTTCCGAGAGAGAGAGAGAGAACTCATATGCCGAGAGGACAATGGGAAGAAAATTGACCTTGAAGATCTTTAAGCGTTAAGTGATGAAGGAACCTCAAACACTGGCACTCAACCCGAGGAAACTCCTGTTGAACCGATTGACGAGTCCGTACCTCTGAGACGTTCCAGTAGAGTTAGTGTTCCACCTGTGTTATATGGTTTTCATATAACAGCTGAAGGTGATATATTTATCAGTGATAGTACATTGATAAATCTGGATGAACCTGATAACTACAAGGAAGCCATGGCAGGCCCTGAGTCTACGAAATGGAAAGAGGCTATCGACAACGAGATTCAGTTCATGTTTGACAATCAAGTTTGAAACTTGGTTGACAATGTACCAGGTTGCAAGACATTCGGGTGCAAATGGATCTTCAAGAAGAAGACCGACATGGATGGGAAAGTTCACATATATAAGGCGCTACTGGTTGCAAAGGGCTTCACTCAAACTCGGGGGTTTGACTATGATGAGACCTTCTCACCAGTAGCAAAGATTAAATCTATAAGGGTTATGTTAGCCATAGTTGCATTTCATGATTATGAAATACGGAAAATGGATGTCAAAACCGCTTTCCTTAATGGAAAGTTGGTTGAAGATGTTTACATGTGTCAGCCAGACGGTTTTGTCAATGCAAAGTAACCTAATAGAGTGTGTAAGATTGAGAAATCCATCTATGGATTGAAACAAGCATCTCATAGATGGAATCTTTGTTTTGATGAGAAAGTCAGAGAGTTTTGTTTTTCGAGAAGTGAAGATGAGTCCTGCGTATATGTCAAAGCTAATGGGAGTATAGTTAGCTTTCTAGTATTATATGTAGATGACATACTACTCATAGGAAACGAAATCCCAACCTTGCAGGAAGTGAAGTCCTGTCTTGGGAAGTGTTTCGCTATGAAGGACCTTGGAGAAGCTACCTATATTCTAGGGATAAGGATATTGAGAAACAGGAGTAAAAGACTAATAGGACTTAGTCAAAGTACCTACTTGGACAAGGTGTTGACGCGTTACAGCATGGAGAACTCCAAGAAAGGTGACTTACCTATCCAAAGCAATACCAAACTGAGTAAGACTCAGAGTCCGAGTACAGAGGCTGAGATAGTAGAGATGAGTCGAATAGCATATGTTTCCGCAGTTGGCTCGATCATGTATGCTATGACTTGTACTCGCCCTGATATGGCCTTTGCTTTGAGCATGGTCAGTAGATATCAAGGGAATCCTGGTAAAGCTCACTAGACTGCAGTAAAGAACATTCTTAAGTACATGCAGAGGAATAAGGACTGGGTTCTTACCCTTGGTGGGAGTGATGACTTGAGAGTAACAGGGTATTGTGACGCTGGTTTTCAGACGGAAAGGGATAATTTGCGCTCTTAGTCGGGCTGGGTGTTTACCCTAAATGGAGGAGCAGTAACATGGAAGAGTTCCAAGCAGGAGACTGTAGCTGATTCAATGTGTGAATCAGAGTACATAGTAGTGAGCGAAGCATTGAAAGAGGCGATATGGTTGAAAAACTTCATAGGAGACCTTGGAGTTATACCATCCATAAAGGAGCCTATGGAGATTTTCTGCGATAATGAAGGGGCGGTTGCCTTAACCAAGGAACCGAGAGATCATGGTGGATCCAGGCATATCGACAGAAAGTACCACTTCATAAGACATCGAGTAGAAGAAGGACTCCTCGTAGTTATGAGGGTATCGTCAGAGGATAACCCAACAGATCCCCTTAAGAAGGGACTGAGTAGGGTTAAGCATTTGCAGCATGCTAAGAGTATCGGGCTGAAGGACGATATTATTTTTAGTGATTAGATAAAATATTTAGAAACTTGTAATAGCTAAAATGTGATTGACATTTGATGATTGAATAAAAGGAGTTTTATTTATAAGTAAAGTTACTATCTTGTGTCAAATGTTTACTATTGTTTCACCTTTGCATGTTTTGACTTCCGGAATAATAATATTATACAAAATATCCACAGTCGGTCATACTTTGGAAGTAGGTTATGAGGTTAGACTGTCATGAATTGGCTTGTAGATTTTCTAAGGTGTTAGACATAGCAAAAGTATGCTACAACGTTCATGAGTGCTCTTGAATAAGATTTGAGTATTGGATTAAACCCACGATCACATGAATCACTTCATGGAATTTATCACGAGTGATTATGAGACGATAATATCATATAGTCTTCAAACCAAGATATATGAGTTGTTGACTACGAGTTGGTTGTGCATTGATGATAAGACAACACATTAGTAACTTGATGTTATAAAACGTATCGTTGTGCATTATTTAACGAGTAGTTAGTACAGGAATATAAGTCGTAGTTTATCTGTTCCTTTTATCCTAAGAGGATTAAAAGCGATATCTTGGGCCCCTCGATGATTTTGTTTTGACTTATGTGTCGGGCCCGGTCAGGACTAAATTGATGTGTTCAATTATGTTATATGTCAGAAAAATCGGAAACCGGGAAACAATCTGCAGGACAATAAGTATGACTATGTTCCATGTATTTGTCCACATGATATTTTGAAGAACAGAGGAATATATGATCCCTTATCTAAAGGACGCGTCACTGACTAGGTTAAAGTTCAACAGTGGCTTTTGAGAGCTACGATTGCTAATCAGATTTTGAAGTTACATTGGCAGTTATAGTTATTAGACTTATCCAAGTGGGAGACTGTTGGCTTAGGTGTCTAAGCCCATAATTATAACTAGTATGTACTTGACCCGATAGTAGCATGGTCCTTTTGGGTTGCCTTCACCAGAGCAATTTGATAGGATGGACTTTTGAGAAAAAGGTTATTTGTGAGTTATTAATATATTATAAGTATAATATATTAATTGAGAAATCATATTATTTAATTATCATTGATCAAGAATTAATTTGGAATTAATTTAGTGATCAAAAGAGACTGATTAAATATACAGGGACTCGTTAAGTAAATCAATGATTCTTATAGTGTGTGCAATGATCCATGGTTGATTAGCATGCGCTAAACCAATATGATAGTCCATAGAGGTTTAACCCATGGAGCCTAAGAAATATGAAGGGTCATGGTACATTAGCGTTTGCATGGATGAAAACCTAGCCTTTGTAACACTATAAAAGCAACCACCTAGCCCTAAAATTGGTTGCCCATTCATTCTAAGAGAGTGATAACCAATTTTGAGCTAACTAGCCTACTCTCTCAAGCCTCCTATTGCATTTGGTGTTTGTGACACATTAGAGGCATCACACTTGAGGTGCTAAAGATTTCTATGGCCAAGAACTACAATCTACATCAAGAGGTATTCATCTAACCTGGTTTTTATGTTGTATATCATGTATTGTATGCTAGTTAAGATGTATGCTTTGGAAAAATGAAATGCATGTATAATCAGAGAAAACTTAGATCCAAAGCATCTAGGGTTGCATGTGCACCATAGGAGTGTTATAGTGCTTAAAACCCAACAGTTGATACCATGTACGTTTCAAGGTTATTTTTTCAATTTCTAAAAGGTAAAAAAAGCTCTTCTGTAGTAGCTTGCTCTTGAAGTTTCAACTCCTCCAGCTCAGTTATGTCGTTCTATATTTTCTAAGATTCAAATATTAGCAACACTGATGAAATTGTTGATAATGTAGCTAAGGCTTCCAAGTGGTCACGGAAAAAATTAACCGATTGTAGCTTCTTCAGATAAATCTTGTCTTTCTGAACAAATGCCCAATAATCTCTATGGAATTTTATTGTCTTGCAGCCAAACTACAAAAAAGAAGCATATTTCATTTGAGATTCCATTGAAAATCTTGTAATGGCCGACAATGACCTCAACAATCTCCATATACGAAAATTTATAGACCAGATTCACATTATTAGAATTATAACAAATTTTCTTACCCCGAAAACCTTAGGAGCATAATATTTAGATCAGTCCTTGACATCGCCACTGAAAGTGTGAGCTGCAACCAACACTTTGTAGCACCAAATCCTTTGAATTTCACAACCATACCAAGAGTATGACGAAACCTAGCCAATTGAAATTGGACTGAAACCCAATTACACTTTGAAGGCAGAACTTACCTAAAATCGAAGAAAAGAATACCAGGTGGGATAACAGCTGACAGACCCTTGCATTTTGGGCATCGCTAGAAGCAAACAACAGACGTTAATCGATTTAGAACCATTGGGGAAGAAATTATATGGGTTATTGATTTAGGGCTCTTGGATGTCGATGGAGCGGCGGATAGAGAAAAAAAACACTCCATTTTATGTTATATTTTTAGCGTTTAAAATAGATCGGAAAGAAACAAAATTAACTAAAGATATAAATCAATAATAGTAATGTCGGAGAAGGAAATGAATGATTTTCCACATGAGAAATGAAATTACCTTTCTTTGATCTGATTGATCAGTGATGAGGTGGGGAATCTGATAGCCTCTTATGGTAGAAATTAAATAAGCTTGGAAACCTATTAGAACAGTAAAACCCCTAGACAAAAATAGGTTAACCCCTTATATCTGAATAGCACGCATATATGCTAGTAATCAACAACATAAACTACAAACTTTCACATATCCAAAAGCATCCATTCACCAGCAAAAACTTACAAAAAAAGCCAAACACATCGCTATAAAATTACAGAAGACAAAGGAAAGAACAAAGACAGAGAAGAAACCTCAGGAAGTGACAGTCGGAAAACGAAAAATAACAGAAACCGTGATGGACCCAAGTAATTGCCTACATCCAAAACTGAAAGCGTAATTTTGAAGTTATCAGAATCGAATTGTAGAGAGAAACAAAAACTTCAATAGTTAACTCAACATCCAACTTGGCTACCTTCTTTATAGCAGCCACCATTTTTGCATCAAAACCATTGATAAGTCAGATTAACTTCTACACGTCCAAAATGTACACTATAAATATTACGAACCTCTTCCTCAAACAATTGAATTACACCAATTTGATGACGAACGTGGCCGATTCCAAAAAATGGTCTTACCAACCAATTAACACCCTATCTAAGAGTAATCCTTACTGTTCTTCAAAGTTTACCACCCATGTTCACTAAAAATCATATGAACTGTTGCTATATTATTTGTCAACCTAAAAACTGTCTTGTGAGTTGTGACAGTATATATACTTGTTTCAAGCAATTACTTAAGTTCAATTCATTTTTTATATTAGTTGTTTCTTTTCATTATATTAATAATATATATTTTTCAAATTATATTATGTAGTTTCCACCAAGTATTACATAATGCTGTAATTTTCTCATCTCTACTGTAAGTTGTCATTACTTTCAAGAAGAAAACAATAATGATATATATAAATTGCAAAAACCAAAATATCACATGCCTTTGTATTTAATCATCTCTTATTTATATTTTCACACTTAAAATAAGTATTAATATGAAGTCTAAACCCAAATAATATATTACGAACACATATGTGATGAAGAATTACGAAATGTAAGAAACATATTATAAAGTAACTAATTTGCAAAATAAACATGATATTTCGGCCATTGTTTGTATTAATCCAGAATTCAAGCCAGGTTATGAAATATTCAAGTAATAAAAATAAAAGTAGAAACAGTTGAAACATTTTGTATAGCCACAAACGAAAACAAAAAAAAAATGAATTACCGTGTTTATACGGTATCCCTGAATCCATTCTGCCCTCTAGGGGTGAACCCCAACATGTTATACCCTTCAAATGAACACCCGATAAAAAAAACCATACACAACTTTGACATGCTCTTTTGTAAGAAAAACTTGTCGAGAGGTGGAACTGCCACCTGCTACAGTACGTTGCTATCCCCCGCAAATTTGAATAAACTTATGTAATTATGAGAATAATTACTAGATTTAAAATCAACATTTTACTAAAGAGGATGATGTTCTAATAAAACTTTGAAAATGGGGACGGAAAAAGAGATGGAAATTTGAGTAGAGAATAAAGATGTACAATCAAAGCAACAATAGGAATATTGGGAAATTGACTCTTTCTTCAAGATAACAGCATGCTTGTAATATGGATGGAAGTCATGTCCCCATTGACTACAAAAATGTGCCTCCTATGATAGAAAATTAAGAAAAATATCAATTTTGACATGAAATTATTGATTATGAAATCCTGAAAATAAATCCTCAATCCCATAGAAGTTAATAGTCAAAAGTGTCAACAAAGTGGGTTTGATGATTGTATTTCTACATCGGTGTTTCAATTGTTATCAGTTACCGATAAAAAAAAGGAATCATAACTGTTTAATCGATCCACTTTGTTGGATTAACCTTGAAAGTTACAATTTACTACAGTTGCACAGAATAATGAAGCATTGTAGGTTAAAAAAGCAAATTAGTCAAATATCATAGTTATTTGGTGTGAAAAATTAGGTTCCATTGTGACAACCCGAAATTTCTATCTTGTAAAGTCAATCAAGTCAATCAAAAGTTAGACTTGTATCTGTTACCTTTTAGCCTTGCTAAGGGTTATTCTATGAGTTTTTAAGCCTTGTACACTTAGGATTTGATACTAAGAAGTGTGCGTAATGAATCTATGGAATGCGTTCGAGCCAAAAACATCAACAAGGGATGTTCACGGCCACAAACTAGGTTCACGACCATGAACCCAAGTTTGGCCGTGAACCCCTCACTACACATATAGATTTCCTTCATTTTTCTTGGTTTCTCACATCTTCCAACCAAGAACTCTAAAACTCTCTCAAGTATCATCAAGGGAAACCTTCATTTCTCTTCAGAAAACGTAAGTGATTCATCCCTATTTACTAGTTCATCTTCATATACAAGTGAAACCCTTTGATAACATCCTTGAATTCATCATTTTTCCTTCAAGATCTTCATATCAGCATCTTCTTCACCAAGAACACCAAGAACACACGCTTATTCTTGGGCCGTGAACACTATAAAAGCCTCCAAAGACTTGTAACACTTCATTGCAAGTGTTTCCTAGTTCCTAAGGTGGTTTACCTTATCATGTTAGTTGTTATATACACTAATTGTATACATATATGTGTCATTATATGCTTAATAGGATCCGTTTGTGCTCGAGACTTTACTTGGCATACTTAGCATCCTATATCGATCTTTCATTTGAATCACTCACTACAGGTGAGTTCATACCCCTACAATTACACTTTTAAATACTTTTAAATGATTTTAGGGGGGCAATACAAGTATAACACAATGAAATTGTGTTAATCATTTACATGTGAAAAAACCATTCAAAAGGATTTCTAATACTCCAACTTGTTGAAAAACCGTTTAAAGCTTTTATAAAATTCTTTTATATCAAATCATACTCGTCTATCTATTTACGTATAAGTATGCTTTAACAGACTTAGGACTATTGCTAGATACCTTGACTCATGTTCCTTGTTTGGTTGTGGGCTCGAGGTAGGATCACTAGTCCGAATGTCGGTTAAATCATAGTTATACTTATTGAATAGACATGTGAATATTAAACCCATTTTAAGGATTATACTTAACTTAGTTGCTTGGTAAGTAATTGAGTCTTTTCTATACATCAGTAACAGTCAAACAATCATACTACTAAACTATAATAGGTATAGTTTAGTGGATTACTACTTACTATTTCTAGAACAATTAAACTTACAAGAGTCAGTTCATACATGAGTCAGTTCAAACATACTATAACTAGAACAAGAAGGAACATACTATAACAAGAATAGAAGCAACATACTATGCACTAGAATAAGAAGGAACATACGTACTAATACAAGAACAAGATAAAATTAATGTGAGCCACTACTTCATGACATGGAAATATATTGTTGTGTCACGTTTTGTAACCAGAGTCTCATGGAGGGAGAGCGTGGGTTTCTGTATAGATCTATACGGGATTGACGATCCTACACCTTGTTGCTAGCTACAGTGGGACCTGCAGGTCTACAGGTGACAAATGTCATACCATTTCGATGTCTTTGGAACGTCGTGTTTTATACTAGTCAATCAAGCATGGTTATAACCTCATCACATTTTACCTTAATTAAACAAGTTGGTTTTAAGGTAGTTAGTACTTCAGTAGTTACTTTATAAAATACTACTGTACATCTTCATTTTCCCATTACATTCATATAGTGATCTTCTCACATAAAAGGTAATGTAAACTATTTCTGGTAATGATAGTCATATACTTGGGAAAACACTCACTTTTACAAAAGAACAAACATACAGAACAGTCGAGTCTTGGTAGAAGACTACTTTCCATTTTAATAGAAAATATAGGATTTTCTAGGAAGTATACAAACATTTACATCAGACACTTACAAACATTTACATCAAAACACTTACAAACTTTTCCATCAAACTTATGCAAACATTCGACACAAAAATACTTAGGAATTCACGAGCTTTAATGTTGGTCTACTCTTTCAAAATAACTTGTATTCTCAGGACACCAGTAGACAGGTACATTGGACCAGGTTTTGAGAAGAAGGAGCATGTTCAAGACTCGTCTTTTAATTTGATATTTACATTTTTGGTATCTTTCAAATACATTCAGAACACACTTGTATTAACTAAATTATTAATGCAATGGATGATGTTGTTGCTTGTTTTACTATTGTACATTGTTATGATACTGAACATGACGTCCTCCGCCCCCGAACGTTTCCGCCGTTCCGGTTTGGGGGTGTGACAGATTGGTATCAGAGCTTTGTTTATTGTGACTTGAGTATATCAACCCATAAAAGATATACAACTATAAACATAACAGGATTAAAACACTCTGACCAAGAGTTTATACTTTTTAAATAATAAAATATTTAACTAAAGTATACATACATTCATTCAAACTAGGATCATTGTCATACTAGAATAGAATAGAAAGTATTGTGGTTGTTGGATAGCACAAGTAGGCTTGGGGACATATGATCAGATCTGGGAGTGATATAGCCTGATCAACTATATCATTCTGAGAAGTGATTAACATGTGCATAGGAATGGTTGTGGTGTTGAAGCAAGTCTAAAAACTTACCAACACTACTACAATGAAAACATTAGAACATAACATAAACTTAAAATACTATAGGAGTATTTTGTGTTACTATAATTACTTATTTGAGAACTAAAAAGTCTTTATTAGTAGGTCAATAGTTGTTGAGTGGATGTAGTAAGATTATATGTGACTAGGGTGTCATAGACTTAGAATCTGTGGACTTTGTTTTACTTCCTATTCGTTGTTTGGTTGTGGACTTAGAGTTAGGGTCACTTATTCGAAGGTCTATTTTATTTTGGTTACATATGACTGGTATGCACTACGCAAGTATTGAAGTAACTGATAATGATCATCCTATAATTATCTTAAGTAGTACATCTATTATATGTTTCTTACATCCCTTTTCTCCCTTAGATAACATGGATGCATTCCATCTCCCTGGCGACCCGTACTTTCCCGATCAACAGAGTGGTGGATGGCTTAATGTAGATCCTGAAGAAGAAAACCCTGTGGTCCCAGCAATAGAAGACCCCGAAGAAACTTCCGACGAAGAGAACGAGGATGAATTCCAAGAAGACTCGGACTCGGAATCGGAGGTCTACAATCCACCCCAAGTTGCTGAAAATCCTAACCCTCGTCCAACTTTTCAAGGCCCGACGCCTCTGTGGGCGGTGAAATTGGGCAGGTGGAGCCAAGAGCAGGGACAACCACCTCCCTACAACGGAGACCGGAGTTACTATAACTTGAATGAGGGAGGCTTAGCAGATAGAGTCCTTCCTATCTTGGTGCGACATGTTGCTCGCAATGCAGAGCAGGGAAGAGCAAACTTCGACCAAAGGATGGAGATCTGTGCTAACTCCGGAGTGAACACGGTTCATCTTCGTCATCTGACCAAAGACCAGAACTTTGAAAGGTCTCACACTGACACCCTACAGGTGGAACTGAACGCATGTCGATCTGAGACCAGGGATCTTCGTTAGAACCAGGTGGCACTACAAAGACGTGTTCGGGAAACGGAACAACAGCTGGATGAAGCCAGGGCTGAATCAAGTACCAACCATAATAACTCTCCTCGAGAGTAGAGCCTACTCTACTCTGTCTTTTGGATATAAATTAGGTCTATGTATAGAATCTAGTATTAATTTCTTGCTTATGTTAAGACCTTGAACTTTCAGTCTATTAGGTCTTAGTGCTGTCAACATTTTCTCATTTTTGGTTTGATGTAAGACCTACTCCAAGGTCATTTTTCTCGAACTTGTTACATCTTTAATGCCAATGATATTGACAGGCGTCTAAGTTCATGGGAAATCTTTATCCAAATGCTTTCATCCTTCTATTGTTAGATATCTATTTTCAATCATACTCTCATATGTTTTGTTGGGCAATGGTGATTTAGTCCATGGACCACTCTCATTATACTCACAATTGAATGCTTGCTATCATCTTCATCTTTGTAAACTTTTAGTTGAAAGATGACTCCACATCGATCAAAGAGATGCAATCCTCCGATAACTCCTACTCAACCATCACCTCCTCCACAATACGATCCTGCAGCTCTCCAAGCTGCAGTGGCTGCGGCTGTTACGACAGCCTTAGCTCAATTCAATGCTAATGGTACTAGCGGGAGTGGAATAGCTATGCGTTCTACTCAAAGTGATGCTCCAGTGTGCTCTAGAGAGTGTTCATATAAGGACTTCACCAACTACAAACCCAGAGCCTTCAATGGCAGCATGGGATCATTGCTCTCTCGCAATGGTTCAAAAAAACGGAGTCGATCTTTGAGATATGCTCCTATCTGGAAGGAAGAAAAGTAAAATTTGTTGCCTGCACCTTCGCAGACAGTGCCCTGACATGGTGGAATAGCCATGTCAAGTCACTTACCTTGATAGTGGCTAATGCTATGGGCTGGGAAGCTCTGAAGGAGCTTATGATTGAGGTATACTGCCCGAGGGGAAAGGTTCAGAAACTTGAACAAGAACTCTGGAGCCTAACCATGAAGGGCTCCGACATAGTAGCCTACACCGCCAGGTTCAGTGAACTGGTGGCTCTATGTACAGGAATGGTCCCTACTGAGGGAAAGAAGGTCGAGAGGTATATTTGGGGGCTGGTGCCTCCATTCCAGGGGAATGTATTAGCTTCAAACCCCACTACCTTCGACAATGCCAAGCGATTGGCACATCGGCTCATCAATCACGGAGTCTGTACACCGACAACAAAAACAACCCTTGCCATCCCAGAACCATCGAAAGCCGCTGACAACAAGCAGAAGTTTTGGGACAAGAAGAAAGGCAACGCGACGCAGAACTCTGCCAAGAAGCAGCAGGTCGTGGCTGTTCATGCCACGATTGCACCTACTGCCACTGCGCCGGTGAAGTGGTATGCGGGAAGCTTGCTAAAGTGCAACAAGTGCGGCTTCCACCACAACGGACCCTATCGGGAAATGCAGTGCGCTAACTGCAACAGGAAGGGGCACACTTCCCATTTCTGCAAATCTTCGGCTAAGCCAACCACCCAGGTCCCCGACGTTGGAGTGGGACAGGCTTGCTATGGATGTGGCGAGGTGGGTCACTACAAGAGGAGTTGTCCAAAGGCAGGGAACGCTGGCGAAGTGGGAACGGTTTTGGCAATAGGCCACAAGGAAGCGGTAGCAGACCCTAACGTGGTCACTGGTACGTTTCTCCTCGATAACTCTTAAACAAAAATCACGTGCAATGAAAGAACCATTCACTATAGAAATGGCTAACGGAAAGATTGAGAGCACTACTTGTATATACATAGGATGTACTCTATCTCTAGATAGCCATTCATTTCCAATCGACCTCATGCATGTGTCAATTAAAACTTTTGACGTCATTATTGGCATGGATTGGTTGAGTCTTCATCATGCTGACATCATGTGTTATGAGAAGGCCGTTCGTCTTAATCTATCGTCTAACGAAACCCTAGTTATCTTTGGCGACAAACCGGCATGAACCTTCAAATCATTTCAAGTATACGAGCCCAAAAGTACTTACGAAAGGAATATCATGCATTCCTTGCTCATGTAGTCGATATGAGCCAAGAGACGAAAGACATAAAGAACATCCCAGAAGTGCGCGACTTTCCCAACATCTTTCCAGAAGAACTACCAGGATTACCACCACAACGTCAAGTCGAGTTCAGAATCAACTTAGTTCCAGGGGCTACCCCAGTAGCCAAATCACCCTATCGTCTAGAACCAGCTGAGATGCAGGACCTATCCGGTCAACTGAATGAAATGCTCAGCAAGGGAGTTATTAGACCAAGCTTTTCACCCTGGGGAGCATCGATCTTGTTCGTGACGAAGAAAGGCGGATCGTTCCGTATGTGCATCGACTACAGAGAACTTAACAAGCCTACCATCAAGAACTGATACCCTCTACCTCGCATAAACGACTTATTTGACCAACCACAAGGGGAGAATTACTTTTCCAAGATTTATCTGAGATCCGACTATCATCAGTTAAAAGTTTTAGAGGAAGATGTTCCCAAGACAGCCTTCTGAACTCGTTATGGACACTACGAGTTTGTAGTGATGCCATTCGGATAGACTAATGCGCCAACAGTATTCATCGACTTAATGAATAGGGTGTGCCATCCTTACTTGGATCAGTTCGTTATTGTATTCATCGATGACATACTTATCTACTCTCGAAGTAAAGAGGAGCATAGTCAACACCTGCGTCAGGTCTTAGAATCATTGCGATCGGAGAAACTCTACGCGAAGTTCTCCAAGTGTGAATTTTGGATTCGAAGAGTCGAATTCTTGGGTCACATGGTTAGCAAAGAGGGAATTCACGTGGACGCTTCCAAAATAAAGGCCATTGAGAACTGGTCAGCTCCAAGGACGTCTACTGAAATTCGTCAATTTCTAGGCCTCGCTGGCCACTATCACAGGTTTATTCAGAACTTCTCTAAGATCGCAAAACCGATTACTACATTGACCCAGAAAGGTGTGACCCTTGACTGGAAAGAGAAACAAGAGAAGGCGTTCCAAACGCTGAAGTGAGCCTTATGCAGCGTACCGATACTATCCCTCCCAGAAGGGATAGAAGACCTCGTGGTTTATTGCAATGCATCCAACCAAGGGCTTGGCTGTGTTCTTATGTAACTAGGAAAGGTCATCGCCTATGCCTCAAGACAGCAAAAGACACGAAGTAAACTACACCAAACATGATCTTGAGTAAGGAGCAGTGGTATTTGCTCTGAAGATCTGGAGACACTACCTGTATCGTACAAAAAGCACTATCTTTACAGACCACAAAAGCCTTCAACATATATTCGACCAGAAGGAGCTCAACATGAGACAACAACGTTAGGTCGAGCTACTCAATGACTACGAATGCGAAATTCGTTATCAACCCGGTAAGGCCAACGTAGTAGCTTACGCCCTAAGTCGAAAAGAATACTCTGGTCGTAAAGTCAAATCATTGACTATGAATATCCATTCACATCTGTCCACACAAATTAAGGAGGCTCAGGTAGAAGCCTTGAAGCCTGAAAATGTGGCGGGTGATGTCACACCCCAAAACCGGAACGGCGGAAACGTTCGGGGGCAGAGGACGTCATGTATAGTATCACAACAATTCATAATAGTAAACAAGCAACAACATCATACATTGCTTTAATAGTATAATTTAATATAAGTGTGTTCTATATAGTTTATAAGACACCAAAAATATGAATCAAAATAAGAGATGAGTCTTGAATGTGCTCCATCTTCTCAAAACCTGGTCATCGGTACCTGTCTAATGGTGACCTGAGAATACAAGTTATTTTGAAAGCGTAGATCAGCATTAAAGCTGGTGAGTTCATACGTATTTTAGTGTCAATGTTTGTATAAGTTTGAAGAAAGTGTTTGTAAATGTTTAATGTAAAAGTTTGTAAGTGTTTGATGCAAATGTATGTAAACTTCCTAGAAAATCCTATATTTTCAACTAAAGTAGTCTTCTACCAAGACCCAACTGTTCTTTATGTTTGTTCTTTTGTAAAAGTGGGTGTTTTCCCAAAGATTGACTATCATTACCAAAATATAGTTTTCATTACCGTTTATGTGAGAATATCACAATGTGAATGAAGTGGGAAAATAAGGATGTACTGTGGTTTTATCTATGTAACTACCAATGTACTAACTACCTTAAACTTGTTTGTTTAATTAAGGTAAAATATGATAAGATTGTAACCATACTTGATCGACTAGTATAACACGACGTTCTAGACGTCGAAGTGATATGACATTCGTCACCCGTAGACCTGCAGGTCCCATTGTAGCTAGCAGCAAGGTGTAGGATGGTCAGTCCCGTATAGATCTATACACAAATTCATGCTCTCCCTCTAGGAGACTATGGGTACAAAACGTGACGCAACAGTATATTGTCGAGCCATCAAGTAGTATCTCACATTAATGTTATAGTATTCTTGTATTTGTATATATGTTCTAGTGTAGTGTATGTTCTCTCTGTCTAGTATGTAGTATGTTCTCTAGTGTATAGTGTGTAGTATGTATTGTTTCTCGTTATAGTATGTACTGACTCTTGTATGTTTCATTGTTCTAGTAGTAGTAAGTAGTGACTTCCTAAACTATACCTATTATAGTTTACTAGTAATGTTGTTTGTATGAATGAACATGTTTGTACACCTTTGCTACCCAAAGGTATTGAAGTGAATGAAGAACTTTAATATCTATATACATACACATAATATATAACTAAGATTCAAATGACCTTCGTACAAACAACCGATACCCTAAGTCCACGACCAAACAAGGAACATGAAATAAGGCCAGTTATCAGTCCTAAGTCCTTTCAGTCCTACTTATATAACTATATCTATATAGACATGATTTTTACAAAATATAAGTTTGAAAGAGTTTAATAAGGAGTTTTGCATATAAAAGAGTTTGTAAAACTATTTGAAGCAATTTGTTTGAAAACATAGTTTGAAGTATAAGAAATGTGTCTGTTTGATAGTTATTAGTCACATGTGATTGATATAATAACTATAATGTTTTTACTTGTATTCCCCCCATAAAAGCATTTAAAATCATTTAAAAGGTAAGTTAAGGGGTATGAACTCACCGGCAGTGAGTGATACGAATGAAGGATCGATGTGTAGGATGCTAAGTGCCAAGTGAAGCCTTGAGCACAAGGCATCCTAATAGGCATATAATGACACATATATGTATATAATTAGTGTTTAAGCAACTAATCATGATAGAGATTCACCTTAGGAACTAGGAAACACTTATATGGAAGTGTTATAATCACAAAGGATTGCATCTAAGGGGGTAGATGGCCACACAATGGTGTTTACGGCCAAGATGTTCACGATCCTATCTGTTTACGGCCAAAGGGTTTACTGTCCTATGAGTTTACGACCATAAACTCATGAAGTCTTATGCCAAATAGGTGATTTAAGGTCTTACAAGAATCAAGGAAGTGTTCTAGACCCAATCCAAGCCTTAAGAAGAGTTTATGTCCAACTAGTAGCCTTAACAAGGGTTTACGGCCAATGGAGATGCTCCTGGCCGTAAACTCTCATTGTTCTTGGGATTTGGTTGATTTCAAGGATGAAAATCAAGGGCTTCACTAGATAACAAGTATAGGGAAGAGATACTTGTGATATGGAAGAAAAAAGGGTTGATTTCGGCCCAAAGAACTAGTGTGTGTTCTTGGTGTTCTTGGTGTTCTTGAAGATCTAACCCAAAAGATGAAGTTCATGGATGAAATCAAAGGGTGATACTAGTTAAGGGGATGTATCAACAAATCAATGGATGAAACACTTACATTTTTGAAGATCAAAATGAAGATCCTTATGATACTTGAGAGAGAATTCGGGTTTCTTGACTTGAAATGGTGAATAATGAGAAAAAGTGAAGGAATATCATCCTTAAGGCCAAGAGTTTACGGCCACCTTGAGTTTACGGCCGTAAACTCATGTGATGTGGCCGTAAACTCCTCATGAAGGAGTTTATCGCTTGATTGGTGGTTTTGAGCTTCAACAGATACTTCCTAACACTCATTTATTGGATGTACTAGGCTTAGAACGCTCAAACAGACCCTAAACAATGCTAAAAGATAGCAGAAACAAGTCTGACTTTGATTGAGTTGAAATGTTGTACAAGATAGAAATTTCGGGTTGTCACATGATCCCCCCGTTAGAGAGAATTTCGTCCCGAAATTAGAGTTTAAGCAATTACAAATAATTAAGCGAAAAGATGAGTATATTTCAGTTTCAATTGATCCTCACGCTCCCAATTGAAATCAGGTCCTCGCTTGGCTTCGTTTGTTTGACCTCTCGGTCCGTGGTCTCTACTGGTTCTTCCACGAAGTTTAGGCTCTCGTTTATCTCGATCTCGTCGAGTGGGATTACAAGAGTCTCGTCGGACAGACACTTTTTCAAGTTTGATATGTGGAAGGTAGAACGTACGTTACTAAATTCGCGCGGTAGTTTGAGTTTGTAAGCTACAGGGCCGATTCTAGCGATAATCTCGAAAGGCCCTACGTATCTGGAATTCCAACAGTTTCCTTCTCTTGTCTGCATAGCTTTCTGTCGGTCTCTAGAGGCTTTCAATCGTTCACGAATCTGAACGATCTACTCTGTCGTTTCCCGAATGATCTCCGGACCTGTGAGAGTGCTATCAAGAACTCGTCCTTTAGCTAACTGAGTGTCGCCCACCTCAGCCCATCACAGAGGGGATCTGCACTTACGGCCATAGAGGGCTTCAAATGGAGCAGCCTTTATGCTCGTGTGATAACTATTGTTGTAGGAAAACTCGACAAGGGGTAAATGAGTATCCCATGCCTTCCCAAAGTCTATCGCGCAGGCTCGAAACATATCTTCCAAAGTTTGAATAGTCCTCTCACTTTGTCCGTCGGTTTGCGGATGGTAGGCTGTACTCATGTCCAACCTAGTTCCTAGGGAGCTTTGTAGCGACTGCCAGAACCTCGAAGTGAATCTACTATCTCTATCTGAGATAATCGATATGGGAACACCATGCAGTCGTACGATTTCTCTAATGTATGTTCTTGTTAGTTTCTCCATCTTTTCAGTCTCTTTGATAGGCAGGAAGTATGTGGACTTTGTTAGCCTGTCTACGATCACCCATATGGTATCGAGACCACCAGTTGTCTTGGGCAACTTGGTTATGAAATCCATTGTGTCTGCTCCCACTTCCATTCCGGTATCCCCGGTTGCTGAAGTAAACCGGATGGTTTCTGGTATTCGACCTTAACCTTGGCGCAAGTAAGGCATTTACTTACGAAGGTAGCAATCTTTGCTTTCATGTTAGGCCACTAGTATAACTTTTTAAGATCCAGATACATCTTATCTGAACCAGGGTGGACGGAATACTGAGTGTTGTGCGGTTCGGCCATGACCAAGTCTCTGAGACCACCGTGTTTCAGTGTCCAGATCCGATCCATGAGATAAAAGGCTCTGCCACCCTTGACTTCTAAGTTTTTATCCATCCCTCTCAGGGATTCACCCGCCACATTTTTAGGTTTCAAGGCTTCAAGTTGAGCCTCCTTAATTTGTGTGGACAAGTGTGAATGGATAGCCATAGTCAATGATTTGACTCTAAAACCAGAGTATTCTTTCCAACTTAGGGCGGCAGCTACTACGTTTTCCTTGTCGGGATGATAATGAATTTCGCATTCGTAATCACTGAGTAGCTCGGCCCACCGTCGTTGTCTCATGTTGAGCTCCTTCTGGTCGAATATGTGTTGTAGGCTTTTGTGGTTTGTGAAGATAGTGATCTTCGTACCGTACAGGTAGTGTCTCCAGATCTTCAGAGTAAACACTACTGCTCCTAACTCAAGATCATGTGTGGTGTAGTTGACCTCATGTGTCTTCAGCTGTCTTGAGGCATAGGCGATGACCTTACCTCGTTGCATTAGAACAAAGCCAAGCCCCTGGTTGGATGCATCGCAATAAACCATGAAGTCTTTTATCCCTTCTGGGAAGGATAGTATCGGTGAAGTGCATAAGGCTCGTTTCAGAGTTTGGAACGCTTTCTCTTGCTTCTCTTCCCAATCAAAGGCCACGCCCTTCTGGGTCAATGTTGTAAGCGGTTTCGCAATCCGAGAGAAATTCTGAATGAACCTGCGATAGTAGCCAGCGAGGCCTAGAAATTGACGAATTTCTGTAGGCTTCTTCGGTGCTGACCAGTTCTCAATGGATTTGATTTTGGAAGGGTCCATGTTTATTCCCTCTTCGCTAACCACGTGCCCCAAGAATTCGACTCTTCGGATCCAAAATTCGCATTTTGAGAACTTCACATAGAGCTTCTCTGATCGCAGTGATTCCAAGACCTGACGCAGATGTTGACTATGCTCCTCCTTACTACGAGAGTAGATAAGTATGTCATCGATGAAGACAATGACGAACTGATCCAAGTAAGGACGGAAAACCCTATTCATTAAATCCATGAATATTGTGGGTGCATTGGTCAATCCGAATGGCATCACTACAAACTCGTAGTGTCCATAACGAGTTTGGAAGGCTGTCTTCGGAACATCCTCCCCTAGCACTCGTAATTGGTGATACCCGGATCTCAGATCTATCTTTGAAAAGTAGTTCGCCCCTTGAAGTTGGTCGAACAAATCGTCTATGCGAGGCAGAGGGTAACGATTTTTGACGGTTAGTTTGTTTAGATCTCTATAGTTGATGCACATATGGAACGATCCGTATTTCTTCTTGACGAACAAGACCAGTGCTCCCCAGGGTGAGAAGCTTGGTCTAATAAAGCCCTTGTTGAGCAATTCGTTAAGTTAACTGGATAGCTCCTGCATCTCACCTGGTGCTAGACGATAGGGCGATTTGTCTACTGGGGTAGCCCCTGGAACTAAGTCGATTCTGAACTCGACTTGACGCTGTGGAGGTAATCCTGGGAATTCTTCTAAAAAAATATTGGGAAAATCGCGTACCACTGGGATGTTCTTTATGTCCTTCGTCTCTTGGCTCACATCGACAACATGAGCAAGGAATGCACGACATTCCTTTCACAAGTACTTCTGGGCTTGAATACTCGAAATGATGCGACGGTTCGTGTCGGGTTTGTTGCCGTAGATAACTAGTGTTTCGCTAGATGGCAGATTAAGGCGAACAACCTTTTCGTAACACATGATGTCGGCACGATGAGAACTCAACCAATCCATGCCGATTATGACGTCGAAACTTTTAATTGAGACCGGCATGAGGTCGATTGGAAATGAATGGCTATCTAGAGTTAGTGTACATCCTATGTATATGCAGCTAGTGCTCTCTGTCTTTCCGTTAGCCATTTCTACAGTCAACGGTTCTTTAAGTGCATGTGATTTTTGTTTAAGCAAGTGAGCAAATTTCTGGTTCACGAAACTCCTCTCCGCTCCACTATCAAATAGTATGCATGCATATGAGTTATCGAGGAGAAACGTACCAGTGACACTGTGGGGTCGGCAACTACTTCCTCGTGGCCTATAGCCAAAACTCTTCCCATTCCTTCGACATTCCCTGCCTTTGGGCAGTTTCTCTTGAAGTGGCCCACCTCGCCACAACCGTAGCAAGTCTGGCCCATACCAGCGCCGGGGACTTGGGTGATTGGCCTTGCCGGAGCCTTGCAGAAATGGACAGTGTGCCCCTTCATGTCGTAGTTAGAGCACTGCATTTCCCGGCAGGGTCCGTTGTGGTGGAAGTTGCATTTGTTGCACTTCGGAAAGCTTCCCGTGTACTGCTTTACCGATGCAGCAGCGGTAGGTGCTATCGCAGCATGAACCGCTACGACCTGATGCTTTTTGGCAGCTTTCTTCTTCTTGTCATCGCAGAACTTCCGATTGTTATCAGTGGCTTTGGAGGGTTCTGGGAAGGCTAGGGTTGTTGTTGTTGACAGGGTATGGACCACGTGGTCAATGAGCCTTTGTGCCAATCGCTTGGCACTATCGAAGGTAGTCGGATTGGAAGCTAGGACATTCCCCTGAAATGGAGGCACCAGCCCCCAAATGTACCTCTCTACCGTCTTTGCTTCAGAAGGGACCATTCATGGACATAGTGCTACCAGATCGCTGAATCTGGCAGTGTAGGAGCTATGTCGGAGCCCTTCATGGTTAGGCTCCACAGTTCCTGTTCCAGCTTTTGAACTTCGCCCCTCGGGAAGTATTCCTCGATCATGAGCTCCTTAAGAGCTTCCCAGCCCATGGCATTTGCCACTATAAGAGATAGTGACTTGACATGGCTATTCCACCATGTCAGGGCTCGGTCTGCGAAGGTGCAAGCTGCAAATTTAACCTTGCTTCCTTGCGGACAGGAACATATCTCGAAGATCGATTCCGTCTTCTCGAACCATTGCGAGAGGGCAATGATTCTGCTAGTCCCATTGAAGGACCTGGGCTTGCAGTTGGTGAAGTCCTTATACGAGCACTCTCTAGAGCGCATTAGAGCATCACCATGAGTAGAATGAATAGTTGTTCCACTCCTGCTAGTTCCACTAGCGCTGAACTGAGCTAGGGCTGCCGTAACAGTAGCATTCACCGCAGCTTGGATAGCCGCTGGATTGTATTGTGGAGGAGGTGGGGGTGGTGGAGTTTTATTCGGAGTTATTGGAGTAGCACGCCTGTTCGGTCTACGAGGAGGCATCTTGTACCTATAACTTTAAAAGATGAAGATGATAGTAAGAATCAATTGTAAGAATAATAAGAGTGGTCCATGGACTAACTCACCATAGTCCAACAAAACAAATGAGAGTATGATTGATATAGAGATCTAGTACTAGAAAGATGAAAGCATTTGGATAATAATTTCCATGAGATTAGATATCTGTCAATAATATTGGTATTACAGATGTAACAAGTTTGGGAAAATGACCTAGAAGTAGGTCTTACATCAAACCAAGATAGGAAAATTTTGACAGAATAAAGACCTAATAGACTGAAAGTTCAAGGTATTAAAATAAACAGGAAATTACACGGAAAAGTGCTACTTAGAGCATAGATAAGAAGGCTAATCCTAAGATAAGAAGGAAATTTGAGCAGATCATTCCCTACAGGCGACAGGAACCCCTTGGGCGAACCCTTAGGTCAGCCAGCTGACGCTCCATGTCGAGAAGGTGTCGCTCGTACACTCGTTGGCGCACGCGTTGCTCTATGACTTCGGCTCGAGTCACAACTAGCTCTTGCAGTAGAGACGCATGGTCTCTCGCAGCTCTCTCACGAGCATCCTCCAGGCGATGAATGCGGACAGTGTTGATCCCTGCATTGGCATCAACTTCTGCAATTCAATTGAGAGCTGTCCTACCCTGAATTTCGTTACGAGCAACCCTGCGCACCAGAATAGGCAGGACTTTATCCGCTGAGCCTCCCTCGCTCAGGTTATAGAAGCTTCGATCTCCGTTGAATGGCATTGGTTGACCCTGTTCTTGACTCCATGTCTCCAAACTTTCCACCCACACATGCGTCGGGCCTTGAATATTCGGACGAGGGTTAGGGTTTGGGTTTGGAGCTACCAGGGGTTGATCGTTGACTTCGGGCTCGGAGTCAGAATCCTCCGGGAAGTTCTCTACGAAGTCATCGTCCAATGGAATTGCAGGTTCCTCTTCTGGCTCAACATCGAGCCATCCTCCGTTTCCTTGGTTGGGAAAATACGGATCTCCGGGGATATGGAATCCAACCATACTATCTACGCGAGAATAGGGGTAAAAGAAATAATTTTAGACGTACTAATAACGATAATTATAAGATGATCCATACCAGTTAATCCAACATTTTCATAGTGCATACCAGTCATATGTAACCAAAATAGGATAGACCCTCGATTAAGTGACCCAAACTCTAAGCCCACAACCAAACAAGGAACAGGAAGTAAAGCAAAGATCATAGATTCTAAGTCTATAACACCCTAGTCACATATAACCTTAGCGTATCCACTCAGTAACTATTGACATACTAATAAAGACTTTTTTAGTTTGCACATAAGTAAATATAAAACACAAAATACTCCTATAGTATTTTAAGTTTATGTTCTGTTCTAATGTTTTCATTCTAGTAGTGTTGGTAAGTTTTTAGACTTGCTGCAACACCACAACCATTCCCAGGCACATGCTAATCACTTCTTGAAAAGAGATAGTTGATCAGGCTATATCACTCCCAGATCTGATTATATGTTCCCAAGCCTGATTGTGTTGTTCAACAATCGTAATACTTTTGTTCTGTCCTAGTGACACTGATTTTAGTATGAATGTAGGTATGTATACTTTGGTTAAATATTTTATTATTTAAAAGTATAAACTCTTGGTCAGAGTATTTAATCACGTTGATGTTTATACTTGTATATCTTTTATGGGTTGATATACTCAATTCACTATATACAATGCTCTGATACCAATCTGTCACACCCCAAAACCGGAACGGCGGAAACGTTCGGGGGCGGAGGACGTCATGTACAATACCACAACGATGCATAATAGTAAACAAGCTACAACATCATCCATTGCATTAATAGTATAATTTAATACAAGTGTGTTCTGTATAGTTTATAAGACACCAAAAATATGAATCAAAATAAGAGATGAGTCTTGAACGTGCTTCATCTTCTCAAAACCTGGTCATCGGTACCTGTCTACTGGTGACCTGAGAATACAAGTTATTTTGAAAGCGTAGATCAGCATTAAAGCTGGTGAGTTCATACGTATTTTAGTGTCAATGTTTGTATAAGTTTGAAGAAAGTGTTTGTAAATGTTTGATGTAAAAGTTTGTAAGTGTTTGATGTAAATGTATGTAAACTTCCTAGAAAATCCTACATTTTCTACTAAAGTAGTCTTCTACCAAGACCCAACTGTTCTTTATGTTTGTTCTTTTGTAAAAGTGGGTGTTTTCCCAAAGATTGACTATCATTACCAAAATATAGTTTTCATTACCGTTTATGTGAGAAGATCACAATGTGAATGAAGTGGGAAAATAAGGATGTACTGTGGTTTTATCTATGTAACTACCAATGTACTAACTACCTTAAACTTGTTTGTTTAATTAAGGTAAAATGTGATAAGATTGTAACCATACTTGATCGACTAGTATAACATGAAGTTCTAGACGTCGAAGTGATATGACATTCGTCACCTGTAGACCTGCAGGTCCCACTGTAGCTAGCAACAAGGTGTATGATGGTCAGTACCGTATAGATCTATACACAAATTCACGCTCTCCCTCCACGAGACTCTGGGTATAAAATGTGACGCATCAGTATATTGCCGAGCCATGAAGTAGTATCTCACATTAATGTTTATAGTATTCTTGTATTTGTATAGTATGTTCTGGTGTAGTGTATGTTCTCTCTGTCTAGTATGTAGTATGTTCTCTAGTGTATAGTGTGTAGTATGTATTGTTTCTTGTTATAGTATGTACTGACTCTTGTATGTTTCATTGTTCTAGTAATAGTAAGTAGTGACTCTTGTATGTTTCATTGTTGTTTGTATGAATGAACATGTTTCTACACCTTTGCTACCTAAAGGTATTGAAGTGAATGAATAACTTTAATATCTATATACATACACATAATATATAACTATGATTCAAACGACCTTCGGAGAAACAACCGATACCCTAAGTCCACGACCAAACAAGGAACAGGAAATAAGGCCAGATATCAGTCCTAAGTCCTTTCTATCCTACTTATATAACTATATCTATATAGACATGATTTTTACAAAATATAAGTTTGAAAGAGTTTAATAAGGAGTTTTGCATATAAAAGAGTTTGTAAAACTATGTGAAGTAATTTGTTTGAAAACATAGTTTGAAGTATAAGAAATGTGTCTGTTTGATAGTTGTTAGTCACATGTGATTGATATAATAACTATAATGTTTTTACTTGTATTCCCCCCATAAAAGCATTTAAAGTCATTTAAAAGGTAAGTTAAGGGGTATGAACTCACCGGCAGTGAGTGATACGAATGAAGGATCGATGTGTAGGATGCTAAGTGCCAAGTGAAGCCTTGAGCACAACGGATCCTAATAGGCATATAATGACACATATATGTATATAATTAGTGTTTAAGCAACTAATCATGATATAGATTCACCTTAGGAACTAGGAAACACTTATATGGAAGTGTTATAACCACAAAGGATTGCATCTAAGGGGGTGTATGGCCACACAATGGTGTTTACGGCCAAGATGTTCACAATCCTATGTGTTTACGGCCATAAACTCATGAAGTAGCCAAATAGGTGATTTAAGGTCTTACAAGAATCAAGGAAGTGTTCTAGACCCAATCCAAGCCTTAAGAAGAGTTTATGTCCAACTAGTAGCTTTAATAAGGGTTTCCGCCCAAGGGAGATGCTCCTGGCCGTAAACACTCATTGTTCTTGGGATTTTGTTGATTTCAAGGATGAAAATCATGGGCTTCTACTAGATAACAAGTATAGGGAAGAGATACTTATGATATGGAAGAAAAAAAGGGTTGATTTCGGCCCAAAGAACTAGTGTATGTTCTTGGTGTTCTTGAAGATCTAACCCAAAAGATGAAGTTCATGGATGAAATCAAAGGGTGATACTAGTTAAGGGGATGTATCAACAAATCAAAGGATGAAACACTTACATTTTTGAAGATCAAAATGAAGATCCTTATGATTCTTGAGAGAGAATTCAGGTTTTTTTGACTTGAAATGGTGAATAATGAGAAAAAGTGAAGGAATATCATCCTTAAGGCCAAGAGTTTACGGCCACCTTGAGTTTATGGCCGTAAACTCATGTGATGTGGCCGTAAACTTCAGATGAAGGAGTTTATCGCTTGATTGGTGGTTTTGAGCTTCAGCAGATACTTCCTAACACTCATTCCTTGGATGTAGTAGGCTTAGAACGCTCAAACAGGCCCTAAACAATGCTAAAAGATATCAGAAACAAGTCTGACTTTGATTGAGTTGAAATGTTGTACAAGATAGAAATTTCGGGTTGTCACAGGTGAATCCCTGAGAGGGATGGATAAAAACTTGGAAGTCAAGGGTGGTTGAGCCTTGTATCTCATGGATCGGATCTGGACACCGAAGCTCGGTGGTTTCAGAGACATGGTCACGACCGAAGCACAAAATACTCGATATTTCGTCCACCCAGGTTCAGATAAGATGTATTTGGATCTAAAAAAGTTATACTGGTGGCCTAACATAAAAGCAGAGATTGCTACCTTCGTGAGTAAGTGTCTTACTTGCGCCAAGGTTAAGGTCGAATACTAGAAACCCTCAGGTTTAGTACAACAACTGGAAATACCTGAATAGAAGTGGGAGCGGATTACAATGGACTTCATAACTAATTTTACCAAGAAAACGGGTGGTCTCGATACCATATGGGTGATCGTAGATAGGTTAATAAAGTCCGCACATTTCCTCCCTATCAAAGAAACTAACAAGATGGATAAACTAACTAGAACCTACATTAGGGAGATTGTACGACTGCATGGTGTTCCCATATGCATTATCTCTGATAGAGATAGTAGATTCACTTCAAGATTCTGGCAGAAGCTACAAAGTTCCCTAGGAACTAGGCTAGACATGAGCACAGCCTACCATCCGCAAACCGACGGACAAAGTGAGAGGTGTATACAAACTCTGGAAGATATGTTGCGAGCCTGTGTGATAGACTTTGGAAAGGCATGGGATACTCATTTACCCCTTGTCGAGTTATCCTACAATAACAGTTATCACACAAGCATAAAGTGTGACAACCCGAAATTTCTATCTTGTACAACATCTCGACTCAATCAAATTCAGACTTGTTTCTGCTATCATTTAGGACTATTTAGAGTCCGTTTGAGTGTTCTGAGCATAGTACATCCAAGGATCGGGTGTTAGAAAGTATCTGCTTGAGTCCATTGTGCACTAGCCAAGCCTTAAACTTCATCATATGGAGTTTACTGCCACATCACATGAGTTTACGGCCGTAAACTCAAGGTGGCCGTAAACCCATACCTTATACATGATGTTCTTTCATTTCTTCCTCATTAGTCACCATTTCAAGTCAAGGAACCCGATTTCTCTCTCAAGTATCATAAGGATCTTCATGTTTATCTTCAAAAATGTAAGTGTTTCATCCTTTGATTAGTTGATACATCTCATTAACTACTTTGATTTCATCCATTAACTTCATCTTTTGGGTTTGATCTTCAAGATCACCAAGAACACCAAGAACACACACTAGTCTTTTGGGCCGAAATCAACTCTTTTTGCTTCCATATTGTAAGTATCTCTTTCCTATACTTGTTATCTAGTTGAAACACTTGATTAGCACCTTTAAAACAACCATTTCACTAGAACAATAGGAGTTTACGGCCAGGAGCATCTCCCTTGTCCATAAACCCTTGTTGAAGGTGCATTTGTGGCCTTAAACTCTTCTTAAGACTAAGAATGAACCTAGAACACTTCCTTGATGCTTGAAAGGACTTTAATTCACTCTTTGGCACAAAACTTCGTGACTTTACGGCTGTAAACTCATAGTGCCGTAAACCCTATGGCCGTAAACTCTCAAGAAGCATACCATTTTGGCCGTAAACACCATTGTGTGGCCATACACCCCTTAGATGCAATCCTTTGTGATTATAACACTTCCATATAAGTGTATCCTAGTTCCTAAGGTGAATCTCTATCATGATTAGTTGCTTAAACGCTAATTATATACATATATGTGTCATTATATGCTTATTAGGATCCGTTGTGCTCAAGGCTTCACTTGACACTTAGCATCCTACAAATCGATCTTTCATTTGTATCACTCACTACAGGTGAGTTCATACCCCTTAACTTACATTTTAAATGATTTTAAATGCTTTTATGGGGGGAATACAAGTAGAAACATTATAGTTATTATATCAATCACATGTGATTAATAACTATCAATCAGACAAATTTTTTATATTTCAAACTGTGTTATCAAACAAACTGCTTCAAATCGTTTTACAAACTCTTTTATATGCAATACTCCTTATTAAACTCTTTCAAACTTATATATTGTTAAAATCATGTCTATATAGATATAGTTATATAAGTAGGATTGAAAGGACTTAGGACTGATAATTCATCTTATTTCTTGTTCCTTGTTTGGTTGTGGACTTAGGGTATCGGTTGTTTGTCCGAAGGTCGTTTGAATCTTTAGTTATATATTATGTGTATGTATATAGATATTAAATTTATACATTCAGTTCAATACCTTTGGGTAGAAAAGGTGTACAAACATGTTCATTCATACAAACAACATTACTAGTAAACTATAATAGGTATAGTTTAGGAAGTCACTACTCACTATTTCTAGTACAATGAAACATACAAGAGTCAGTTCATTCATGAGTCAAAACCAACATACTATTATGAGAAACAGAAAGAACATACTATGATGAGAAACTAAGAGAACATACAATACACTACACTATACAAGAGAACATACAATACACTAGTACAGAGAGAACATACAATACACTACACTATACAAGAGAACATACAATACACTGGTACAGAGAGAACATACAATACACTACACTATACAAGAGAACATACAATACACTAGTACAGAGAGAACATAAAACACACTAGAACATACTATACAAACACTAGAACACTATAACATTAATGTGAGCCACTACTTCATGGCATGACAATCAATTGTTGTGTCACGTTTTGCAACCAGAGTCTCCTGGAGGGAGAGCGTGTGTTGGTGTATAGATCTATACGGGATTGACTATCCTACACCTTGCTGCTAGCTACAGTGGGACCTGCAGGTCTACGGGTGACTAATGTCATACCATTTCGATGCCTTAGAGCGTCGTGCTTTAACTAGTCGATCAAGCATGGTTACAACTATATCAGATTTTACCTTAATTAAAACAATTGTTTTTAAGGTAGTTAGTACAACGGTAGTAGCTATATACTAATACTACAAGTACAACATTATTATTTTCCCATTACATTCAAATTGTGATCTTCTCACATAAACGGTAATGTAAACTATATTTCTGGTAAATGATAGTATGTCTTTGGGAAAATTACACACTTTTACAAACAAACAACATACAGAACATTCGAGCCTTGGTAGAAGGCTACTTTTTAGTTGAAAATATAGGATTTTATAGGAGATACAAACATTTACAAACATTTACTACAAACACTTTCATACAAGCAATGAAACTAAAATACTTATGAACTCACCAGCTTTAATGCTGATCTATACTTTCAAAATAACTTGTATTCTCAGGTCATCAGTAGACAGGTACCGATGCCAGGTTTTGAGAAGATGGAGCACGTTCAAGACTCATCTCTTATTTTGATTCATATTTTTGGTGTCTTATAACTATACAGAACACACTTGTATTAAATTATACTATTTATGCAATGGATGATGTTGTTGCTTGTTTTACTATTATGAATTGTTGTGATACTGTACATGACGTCCTCCACCCCCGAACGTTTCCGCCGTTCAGGTTTTGGGGTGTGACAGATTGGTATCAGAGCATTGTTTATAGTGAATTGAGTATATCAACCCATAAAAGATATACAACTATAAACACAAACGGGATTCAATACTCTGACCAAGAGTTTATACTTTTAAATAATAAAATATTTAACCAAAGTATACATACCTGCATTCATACTAAAATCAGTGTCACTAGGACAGAACAAAAGTATTACGATTGTTGAACAACATAATCAGGCTTGGGAACATATAATCAGATCTGGGAGTGATATAGCCTGATCAACTATATCTTTCCGAGAAGTGATTAGCGTGTCCCTGGGAAAGGTTGTGGTGTTGCAGCAAGTCTAAAAACTTTCCAACACTACTACAATGAAAACATTAGAACAGAACACAAACTGAAAATATTATAGGAGTATTTTGTGTTACTATAATTACTTATGTGCAAACTAAACAGGTCTTTATTAGTATGTCAATAGTTGTTGAGTGGCTACGCTACGGTTATATGTGACTAGGGTGTCATAGACTTAGAATCTGTGATCTTTACTTTACTTCCTGTTCCTTGTTTGGTTGTGGACTTAGAGTTAGGATCACTTATTCAAAGGTCTATCCTGTTTTGGTTACATATGACTGGTATGCACTACGTAAATGTTGGAGTAACTGGTAAGCATCATCTTATAATTATCTTATTTAGTATGTCTATTAATTAGTTCTTTTACCCCTATTCTCGCGTAGATAACATGGCTGAATTCCATATCCCCGGAGATCCGTACTTTCCCAACCAAGGAAACGGAGGATGGCTTGATGCAGAGCCAGAAGAGAATCATCCAATCCCTTTGGATGACGACTTCACAGAGAACTTTTCGGAGGATTTTGACTCCGAACCCGATGTCAATAATCTACCCCCAGTGGCTCAAATCCCAAACCCTAAACCTCGTCCAACATTTCAAGGTCCCACCTCTGTGGGCAACAAACTTGAACAGATGGAGCCACGAGCAGGTTCACCCCTTACCTTACAACGGAGATCGAAGCTTCTATAACTTAAGCGAGGGAGGCTCAGCGGACAGGATCTTACCTATCCTAGTCCGCATGGTTGCTCGTACTGATGAGCAGGGTAGAGAGTCCATCAACCAAATCATGGAGGTTGATGCTAATGCGGGAGTCAATACCATATGCATTCGTCATCTGGAGTCTGCTCAGGCAAGGACTCAGAATCAAAATGCGGCTCTACAGAGAGAACTTACTGAAACCCAAGCCGATGTCAGGGAACTTCGAGCTCGGCAGGCAATGTCTGAAAGGCGCATGAGGGACATGGAGCGCCGTCTGAAAGAATCAAGGACCCACTCTAGTAGTTCTCGTCGCAGATAGAGCCTTCTCAACTTTCTATTTTGGACATAACTTAAATCTATGTAAAAACTCTAGTTTTAGTTTCTTATCTATGATAAGACTTTGAACTTGTTAAGTCTTAGTTCTGTCAAAATTTTCCTAGCTTGGTTTGATGTAAGACCTACTTCTAGGTCATTTTTCCCAAACTTGTTAGATCTGTAATACCAGTATTATTGACAGATATCTAATCTCATGGAAATTATTATCCAAGTGCTTTCATCTTTCTAGTACCAGATCTAAATTCAATCATACTTTCATTTGTGTTGTTGGACTATGGAGAGTTAGTCCATGTGTCACTCTCATCATTCTCTCTATTAAATCATTACCAATATCTTCATCTTTGTGATCTTATAGCTACAAGATGCCTCCACGTCGATCAACGAGTCATACTACTCCAATAACTCTAAATCAAAATCCTCCTCCTCAATACAACCCTGCAGCCATCCAAGTTGCTGTGAATGTGGCTGTTACGGCAGCCTTAGCACAATTCACCACTACCGGTAGTAGCGGGAGTGCGACTAATGTGCCTCCCACTATTGTCGAAGCTCCAGTGCGCTCTAGAGAGTGCTCATACAAGGATTTCACCAGTTGCAAACCCAGGGCCTTCAATGGAACTGGCAGAATCATTGCCCTCTCGCAATGTTTCGAGAAGACGGAGTCGATCTTTGAGATCTGCTCCTGTTCGGAAGGGAGCAAAGTAAAATTTGCCGCCTGCACCTTCGCGGACCGAGCTCTGACGTGGTGGAATAACTATGTCAAGTCACTATCTCTTATAGTGGCAAATGCTATCGGCTGGGAAGCTCTGAAGGAGCTCATGATTGAAGAATACTGCCCAAGGGGCGAAGTTCAGAAGTTGGAGCAAGAGCTCTGGAGCCTAACCATGAAGGGCTCCGACATAGTCTCCTACACTGGTATATCTAGGGGCTGGTGCCTCCATTCCAGGGGAATGTACTAGCTTCGAATCCCGCTACCTTCGATAGTGCCAAGCGATTGGCACAAAGGCTCGTTGAGCATGGGGCCCGTACCCCGTCAACAACAACAACCTTGGCCATCTCAGAACCCTCCAAATCCGCTGATAACAAGCGGAAATTCTGGGATGACAAGAAAAGAACGCTGCGCAGAAAGCTGCCAAAAAACAGCAGGTCGTAGCGGTTCATGTTGCGATACCACCTGCCGCTGCTGCACCGATAAAGCAATACGCTGGAAACTTGTCGAAGTGTAACAAATGCAACTTCCACCACACTGGACCCTGCCGGGAAATGCAGTGCTCTAACTGCAACAGGAAGGGGCACACTGCCCGTTTCTGCGAAGCTCCGGGAAGGCCAATCAACCAAGTCCCCGGTGGTAGTGTGGGCCAGACTTGCTACAGATGTGGCGAGGTGGGCCACTACAAGCGGAACTGCCTAAAGGCAGGGAAATCTGGTGGAGTGGCAAGAGTTTTGGCTATAGGCCACGAGGAAGCAGTTGCCGACCCCACAGTGGTCACTGGTACGTTTCTCCTCGATAAATCTTATACATGCATACTGTTTGATAGTGGAGCCGAGAGGAGCTTCGTCAATCCGAAATTTGCTCGCTTACTTAAACAACAATCATGTGCACTTAAAGAACCATTCACTGTAGAAATGGATAATGGGAAAACAGAGAGCACTAGCTGCATATACATAGGATGTACACTAACACTAGATAGCAATTCATTTCCCATCGACCTCATGCCAGTTTCAATTAAAAGTTTCGACGTCGTAATCGGCATGGATTGGTTGAGATCTCATCGTGCCGACATCATGTGTTACGAGAAGGCTGTTCGCCTTAATCTGCCGTCTAGCGAAACTCTAGTTATTTACGGCGACAAACCCGACACGAACCTTCGTATCATCTAGAGCATTCAAGCTCAGAAATACCAGTGAAAGGAATGTCACGCATTCCTTGCTCATGTTGTCGATGTGAGCCAAGAGACGAAAGACATAAAGAACATTTCAGTAGTATGCGATTTTCCCGAAATCTTTCCAGAAGAACTACCAGGATTATGTCACACCCCCGAACCGTCAGAACAGACGGCGGAAACGTCCGGGGGCGGGTGACGTCATGCATAGTATCACAACAATCGTATCATAGCAATCAAAGTAAACACAACCATTACATTACAATATGAATATTTACATCTGTTTGAAAACATAGTTTGTACATGTCAGCATATAACAAAAGTAAAAGACGCCACTCTATCATGCTCCGTCTTCTCCAAAAGCTGGCAAGGGTACCTGTCTATTGTTGTCCTGAGAATACAAGCGGTTTTGAAAATGTATCAGCATAAAGATGGTGAGTTCATAAGCATGTTTTTGTATTGAAAACTAGTCACTGAATTTGTACAAATGATTTCTTTTCATTATAAGTATAATATTGTTTGTATCGAAATCCCGGTCAATCACCAATAAGTAAAGTATGTTCCGTTTGAAAACCCTAGCTACCGCCAGTAAGTGAGGTACGTTTCGTTTGAAAACCCTGGCTACCGCCAGCAAGTAAGGTAGTTTTATTACTTAAAATAAAACTAAAGGTTGTGTCCCTGGAATACCCTCCAGTAAGTAGATAGGTAGTTTCATTAATTAAGATAAAACTATTGAAGTAAGAAATCCCGTAAACAAAGGTTAGTTTATACTAATTGTGAGTCGTATAACCATGATAATATGACCGGTGACCTCCTTAACGTTTCTTCAGGCCTCGTACGATTACAAAATTTGTCACCCTAGGCGTGCCCGCCTAACTGTAGCTAACAGTTCAGGTGTGGGATTGTCGGTCCCGAATAGATTTATTCACAAATTTCACGCTCTCCCTCCAGGAGACTCTGGTTATACTGACGGTGAGGATTTATTGGTACCCCGAAGGGCATAAAGAAGATAGGTCTCACAATCCTATATTAACTAGTTTACATGTAGTTGGGTTGTTCTCGAGTTCAAAATCGTTGTAAACGGTGTAGAGTATAAATAATTATACACAAAACAATTATTTAGCAAAATACTCTAGTTATCTGTATTGATACACTAAATCTGTCATAGTTTATGTGTTTGACTTGGTACGTAGATTGAGTCTGTAAAATCGGTAATGAATTCCCCAAACTATATCTATTATAGTTTGACTAGTAAGTTGTGTTCATGTACTATTCTGAAAACTATGCAATTATGTTTAGAAAACGTCCCTTATGCTCCGCATATTACAAAAGGGATAAAGAATCTAAATGTTTGATGTAAAACTTGTTGTAATTGCATCAGTTTTTAACTTGTGAAAACATTTATGTTTGGCTTGTATTCCCCCCTGAAAACGTTATAAAAACTTATAAAAGCGTAGGGGTATGAACTCACAGTTGGTTGGATGCGAAGGATTGAACTGGACGATCCTTGAGTTGGTGTCGTTGCACTTAACGGAATCCTAATATCAAATAAATACATATATGTATCTAAATTAGCGATTTCGTTAGATAAAGTGTTAGATAAACACTTGTTTTTGGTTAAGGAATGTTACCGGGACTTGGTTGAATTGAGAAAACAGGCTTTTCCCCACGAAAGAGCTGTTTACGGTCGACAGACAGTTTACGGTTCCATGGGTTCACGGTCCCATGTGTTTACGGTCTAATGACCTTACGGTCATAGGGTCTATGGCCTAAGGAGATCTAGTGAGTTTACAGTCTATGAAGATTGATGAGTTTACGGTCTATGAAGATTGACCGTAAACTCAAGAACAAGGGTGCTTGTTTTCGACGAAAAAGTGTTCCAGAGGCTCCTAAACGGCCCCAAATGACGATTTCCGGCGTTTTTCGGGTGAAAGGAGGGCTTTATGGTGTTTACGGTCAAGAGGTTTAGAGAGAGAAAGTGGGTGTTTCCGGTCAAGAAGGTTCAAATAAGGGTGGGGGTCTAGTATTTATAGGCTGGGGGTTTGGTCGGTGGTGGGGTCCACCTGACACCGACCGTAAACGGGTTTACGGTCGTACTCGACCGTAAACTCGTCCTGGCCGTGAACTCGGTGATTTTTAAGTGAAGTTTCGAGTTTTTCGTGATTTCCGGTTTATTCCGACTCGTATAAAATACATATTATTTATTTAAAACGTAAAGCCTTTCCCAAACTAAGAAACTTGACGGAACTTAATAAAAAACCCAAATTTTATTAGCGGAAACTGGGTAAGGATAACGGAAAAAGTTTCGGGTTGTCACATCATCCCCCCGTTAGAGGATACTTCTGTTTCATCTGATCATCCCGAAATTCGAACATAGAATACAAATCATGGATTAGAAAAGAGATGTGGATACTTCTGTTTCATCTGATGTTCGTGCTCCCAAGTGAATTCAGGTACCCGCTGGGCATTCCAGCGAACCTTCACTATCGGGATGCGACTTTGTTTCGTTCGTCTGATCTCTCTGTCCATGATTTCGACCGGTTCTTCCACAAAGTTGAGATTCTCGTTGATTTCAATCTCCTCGGGAGGGATCACAAGGGTCTCGTCGGATAAACACTTTTTAAGGTTCGAGACGTGGAAGACGGGATGAATGTTGCTAAGTTCTTGAGGTAAACGAAGTTTGTAGGCTACGGGACCGATCCTAGCGAGGATCTCGAAGGGTCCTATGTATCTCAGGTTTAGCTTTCCATGCTTTCCAAAGCGTATTATGCCTTTCCAGGGTGAGACCTTTAGCAGGACATGGTCTCCAACCTAGAACTCCAAGGGTTTTCGTCGTTTATCGGCATAGCTCTTTTGTCTATCTCGTGAGGCCTTCAGTCGTTCTCGGATTTGTACGATCTTTTCGGTGGTTTCACGGATGATTTCTGGACCAGTGAGAGTGCTGTCAGGGACTTGCCCCTTGGCTAGCTGCGTGTCGCCCACCTCAGCCCAACACAGAGGGGATCTGCACTTGCGGCCATAGAGGGCTTCGAAAGACGCAACCTTGATGCTGGTATGGTAACTGTTGTTGTTGGAAAACTCGACCAAGGGCAAATGGGTGTCCCATGATTTACCGAAGTCAATGACACACGCTCTCAACATGTCTTCCAAGGTCTGGATGGTTCTAACACTCTGCCCATCTGTCTGAGGATGGTAAGTTGTGCTCATATCCAGCTTAGTTCCAAGAGCTTTCTGCAGGGACTGCCAAAATCTCGAGGTGAATCTGCTATCTCGATCGGAGATAATGGACTCAGGCACTCCATGCAGTCGAACTATCTCTTGAATGTAGATTCGTGTGAGTCTCTCCATTTTGAAAGTTTCTTTGATTGGTAGGAAGTGGGCGGATTTTGTCAATCGATCGACTATTACCCAGATGGTGTCGTACCTACTCGGAGATTTGGGTAATTTGGTGATAAAATCCATAGTAATCGTTTCCCACTTCCACTCAAGTATATCCGGCTGGTGGAGTAGACCTGAGGGCTTCTGATATTCGACCTTCACCATGACGCAAGTCAGGCACTTGCCCACAAAGGTAGCGATCTCTGCTTTCATGTTTGGCCACCAATACAGTTTCTTGAGATCGAGGTACATCTTGTCCGAACCTGGATGAACGGAGTATCTAGTCTTGTGAGCTTCGTTCATGACAACTTCTCTGTAACCACCGAACTTTGGGGTCAAGATCCGATCCATGAAATAATAGACTCCGTCTCCCTTGATCTCTAAGTTCTTTTTCATTCCTCTCAAGGCTTCACGGGAATGTTCTCTAGTTTTAAGGCTTCCAGCTGAGCCTCCTTGATTTGCGCGGATAAATAGGAATGGATAGTCATGGTCAGTGCCTTCACTCTACGACCTGAGTACTCCTTCCGGCTGAGGGCATCTGCCACCACATTGGCCTTGCCGCGATGGTAGCGTATTTCGTACTCGTAATCGCTGAGTAGCTCAACCCATCGCCGTTGTCTCATGTTCAAATCCTTCTGGTCGAAATTATGTTGTAGGCTTTTATGGTTAGTGAAGATAGTGTTGGATAAGGTGTCTAAGTCCATAACTATTTCTGGTATGTACTTGACCCGACCCGGTATGGTCCATTTGGGTTGCATGGCACCATGCATTGGATAAACTAAATGAGAGAAATAACCCTTATGGTTTATTAATATATTATAAGTTCTAATATATTAATAATATTATTTAATTACTTTGATTAAGAATTAATTAAGTGATCAAAAGATAGCTAATTAAATATATGGGTTGATTATGTAAATCATCCATAACTTATATAGTGGGCTAAGAGGCTCCATGGATTGTCAAGTTGGGTTCCACCCATAGGATGCTCCATGGAGTTAATCCATGGATCATGGAAATGAAGAGTCATGTTACATTAGGGTTTACCTAATGCAACACACTATATAAACCATGTGACATCTCCTAAAATTGGTTACACTAAGGAGAACAAGAGGGCTAAAGCCGATTTTAGTGTGTTATACATTCTCTGCAAGTTTACTCCATAGCATTTGGTGTTGTGTGAAGCATTTGAGGCATCACACTTGGGGTGCTAGGCTCACAAGGTTTCAAGGAATCAAAATCAACAACAAGGTATGTTATTCTATCTTACATTTAAGTTGAAATGTTCCCCATGTATGCTAGATAGGATCATGAAACATGGAAATCATCTTGCATGAATTTTAGACAAACATAGATCCAAGGTTTATTAGGGTTGCATGTACACTTAGGAAGTGTTAGAATGCTCAAAACCCTTCAGATAGTGCACATGGTTCCGTAGAGATAATGTCTCCATATCTTTAATGCGAAGACCACTGCTCCTAATTCCAGGCCGTGCGTTGTGTAGTTGACTTCGTGTGCTTTCAGCTGTCTTGAGGCATAAGCAATGACTTTTCCCCGCTGCATGAGCACACAGCCTAGGCCCTGGTTGGATGCATCACAGTAGACAACGAAGTCCTCCATCCCTTCGGGCAGAGACAAGATAGGTGCGCTGCACAGGGCCTGCTTCAACGTTTGGAACGCAGTTTCTTGCTTTTCACTCCAACAAAAAGGTACACCTTTCTGAGTTAGAGTGGTTAAGGGTTTGGCAATTCTGGATAAATCTGTGATAATAGCCAGCGAGACCCAAGAATTGACAGATTCCTGTGGGCGTCTTCGGTCCCGACCAGTTCTCTATCGCTTTGATTTTAGAGGGGTCCACGTGTATGCCTTCGTCGCTTACCACGTGACCTAGGAAGGTTACTTTTCTAATCTAGAATTCGCACTTGGAGAATTTTGCGTACAGCTTCTCCGTCCTTAGAGTTTCCAGCACCGATCTCAAGTGTTGTCGATGATCTTCCTCACTTCTGGAATAGAGAAGTATATCATCAATGAACACTATTACGAACTTGTCCAAGAAAGAACGGTGTCACACCCAGAAACCGTGATGGCGGAAACGTTCTGGGGTGGAGGACGTCATGCATAGTATCACAACAATTGTATCATAGCAAGCATAGTAAACACAACCAGACATTGAATACATATATGAAAGAGGTTTACATTGTTTAATACATAGTTTTGTTCATATCAAAAGCTAAATAGAAAGACGTGACTCTAACGCTCCGACTTCTGCAAAACTCCTGGGAGTACCTGTCTACTAATTTCCTGAGAATACAAGCAGTTTTGAAGAATATCAGCATAAAGCTGGTGAGTTCATAAGCATTTAGTTTTGGTGGAAAAATGTTCTTTGATCCTTTTTGGAAATCGTTCCTCAAGAAAATCCTATATTTTCTTATAAAAAGCGTGTTTGAAAACCCATTCCTTCCATGACTTCCAGATTTATACAAGATATGTATATCCAAGGAGTCGTGGAAGGAATATGTGTTGGATTAATGTCTAAGTCCATAACTATAATTGGTAAGACTTGACCCGACCCGGCATGGTCCATTTGGGTTGCATGGCATCATGCATTTGGATAGACTATAATGAGAGAAATAACACTTAAGGTTGGTTAATATATTATAAGTTCTAATATATTAATAAGGTTATTTAATTAGTATTGATCAAGAATTAATTTGGAATTAATTAAGTGATCAAAAGGAGACTAATTAAATATATGGGTTGATTGTGTAAATCATTCATTCTTATATATGTGGGCTTGTGATCCAAGATTCCTTATGTTGGACTAAGTCCATGGGGTGACCCATGGATACTCCATGGAGGTTAAAATCCATGGAGCATAAGGAATGGGTAAAGTTATGAGTTACATGGTGTAACCCTAATAGCCACCATATAAAAGAATCCCATGGCTCAGGAAATTGTGCACTAATGTGTGAGTGTGAGGGCTAGACGATTTCAAGGAGTGTTCAAGTTTCTCTCAAGTTATTCCAAGTGTATTTGGTGTTGTGTGAACCATTTGAGGTGTCACACTTGGGGCACTAGGCACTCAAGCTTCATGAAGACATTCTACATCAAAGAGGTATGTATTCTATCTTGTTATATTTATTATTTTGTATGCTAGATTAGGATAATACCTTGGATGTTCATAATTGTATGTATAATAGTGAAAATATAGATCCAAGGTATTTAGGGTTGCATGTACACTTAGGAGTGTTAGAATGCTCATAACCCAACAGTGGTATCAGAGCCTAGGCTTGTTTTCTTGTTATACTTGCAAAAGTAGCTGAAAAATCGAGTTGGATGCATATATTCGATTGTTTTGGCTGGAATTGGACTAGGAACATTACCCTAAGATGTTTTTGGACTTGTAAACTTGTTTTTGATGTGGTAATGTTCATGCTAATCCAATTTCTAAGATAATTGTCATAATTTCAAGATTTGTATTAGTTTGTATGTTCATGCTAATTTCTTGAAGATTGATGATTTGAATTATCTTGTTCTTATGAGGTTCTTAGATTAATAGAAAAATTGTGTGAAATAGTTGTTTTCAATCCATTTTAATATAAGAGTTGATTCCAAAGTGTGTTTTTGTAATTTGTCCTCAAGTTATATGAAAAGTCACATTTAAGAATCATAAAACTCATAAAAGTTGGCAAAGGTTACAAAATGAAGAGTCTAGTTCTAATTAAATGGTTTTATGACTCCATAACTTGTCCTCAAGTTATGGAGGTTCAAGAGTCTCTTCATTAAATTAAAAAAAAGTGTAACCTTAATTAGTTCCATAAGTTACAATAAAAAAAAAAGTTATTTTTTTTATTAATTAGTTTAAAGTCTTCCATAACTTGTCCTCAAGATATGGAACTTGAAGAGTTTTTTTTTTTTTTTTTTAATTAAAACTACTTTAAACTCATAAGTTATGGAATTAATTAGTTTTGAATAGTTTCAAAACTTGCCCTCAAGTTTTGGAATTTGAAAAGTTCACTTATGAATACTCTAATTCCAAGGTAGCCCTTAGAATTTTAAAAGTTAAAATTCAACCCTTATACTTTATAATATTATAAGTTAATAATATTTATATATATGTATAAGAGTAAAGTCAGTCTTACCGTTAGTAGGCTTCATTCACGAAGCCAGTCTATAAGGGGGGGGGGGTATAAGGTTACTTCCTATAAAATGGCAGTTTAATGGGTGTCCACTCTCACCCACCGCTTCCTTGACTGGTGGAGGGTCGTTAACCGAACGGGTAGGACAAGGACTATAATTCTCCTTTCATTAAAAGTATTAATGATAAATACTAAGTAACTAAACTCTTATTAATACCCAATCTTAGTTACTTAGGAAAATGTGAATTTGGTGCTAACCCATGAAATTACACTTTGCACTTTGCTTAAGTCGTTAGTGGAGCGTGTGTGCTTAACCGGCACACTAACATGGACTTAACAAGGTAGGCAAAGGGTAACTTAATATTTATCATAGTATCGGTGGAGCGTGTGTGGTTAACCGGCACACTGATTAAGGGGTAAATATTAAGGGTACCAAGTATATTTGCATGGTTATTCACACCTTGGTTTGTGATCCTCGGCATCCCAGTCACAAAACCTGAAGGGCACACTCGAGATTGAAACATGCCTTTGAACAGTTCAATGAATCTCAAAGATCTAGGACTTTCAAATCCAATTAAAACCTAATAAATTATTTCGTTTTTCATGGTGGAAATTGGTGAATCGTCATTCACCTACCTTCAAATATTTTATAGCTTGGATTACGGCATCCCTATTCTAAGTTAGGGTCCTAGCCTTAATATTTCATATTGGGTGTCATATTAACGACTTTAAATCAACTATCTTGAATATCTCCCAAAAAGATGTCTGGTCTAGACATTTATGATCTTCCCAAATCTCTTGAAACAAGGTTTCCTAACTGAAGATGATGTCCCATGGATATCATACTTCTTTCACCTCCTCCAATTATTCTCCCTAACCCACAAGTTCCTAAAAAGTTTAAGGTCACTCAAGCCCTATTGGCAAGGCAAGGTCTAGGTGTGATCACATCTTGGAGATGTAGTCACATATTGACAAGCCGGGAGAGTTGGGTGTCAAAGTCTTGAGAAAGTTGGTGGCTCAACTACTTTCTAAGTCACATAGTGAGTTCTTTTGGGAATCCTATGAAACAGACTAAGACAAGACCCTTAATGATCTTATCTATTTGCTAAGATCAACTTCCTAAAACGCTATGGACATTAACAATGATGACATTGGATATCCAGTAAAGCTCTCTCTTCTCAATGGAAAGCGATCGGCCATAGTCAACTCGGTTAACCCAATGGTAAAGAGAGAGGCGAAGTCTGAGATAGTCCCATTATCAAGGGTCCATAGGTAACTATTGCCAAAGGAAGGGGCATTGGTTACGAAGCTGCCTAAGGATGTTAAAGTCAATAAGTTTGGCTCTACTTCAGGTAAAGTTCATTGTCTAACTCTATTAGGTACATGCTGATTCTGATCGCGAAGATGGATTTCAATCGCATGGTTCGGTGATCAGAATTTTGGGCTATTACTTAAGAGTTATGATATTTATATTGCTTAGGAATAGATAACAACAAGGTTTTCATATGGATTGTAAGGATAAGTTTTTCCGCAAAGTTTTAAAATAAAAGAAAAAGGTTTTGATTTTATTTATTTTAAGTATCCTTACAATGGCATTTGTGAAAAGTTGTTGCTTATAAGATTCCATTGATAGCAATATTGGAAAAATGGATTTGATTCTTTCGGTTGTGGTAGTGTCTAATATTACCAAATAAGGAAAGATTCTCATCACCCAAGGTTCAATTGGACCGAAACTTGGAATCATGCAAGTTGTATAGTATGATGAATGAGAACTTTCAGCTTGGAAAATTAAGACTAAATCCTTATGTGAATAAGGAAAGGACTAAGGGATCGAGTACACATTCTCGTGCATTGGTCAAGTCCACCACAAAAGATCAAGAAGACTATTCGTCATGATTTACTTAAGTTCAGTAAATATGGTTATACTTATAAGTTTAAGTATAAGTTTGTAGCATTGGAGAAGTTTCAATGTGAGACAGAACGAATAAGAAGAATCAAAGTATGGCAGAAAGATAAAAGTTTCTCAAATCTGAGAAGATGGGAGAGTACTTTAGTATCATGTTTATGATCATCTTAATGATTAAGATACCATATCACAATTGGTCCTCTAAAGTCATCTTAGTGCATTCTTATGACTAAGAAGAGGAGTCATGAATTGTTGAAATGGTTAAATCAAAAAGATGAGTCATACTTCGTTCCAAAACAATTCTTAGAGTCATACTCCAAGATTGTAACTTGAGTGACATATCTTAAAGAGGGTTTGTTAACACTAGTCAAATGTAAGAGTAAAAGGTTATCTACTCTTGTACATTTCAAATTGGTAAGTTGTGATGTTTTGGATAAAACAGAGACCAACTTAGGCCAATTGTGTAAAGTGTTAGTCTTGATAAAGAATCCGAACTATCTCTTGAATATTTGACAAGGGAGTCTTATATGTCAAGAGGACAGTGGGAGTCTTAAAGCTCTTGAAAGTTTCAAGACTTAATTAAGAATAAAACCTAAAGTCCTTCACTAGCACACGACTTGAGGTTTATAACCTATCGTGTTGAAATTTTTGTGCCTATTCAAGTTGGCTTTGCATAGGAGTTCTGAGAGTTCTCAGTTGGTTTCACAACTACTTGGAAGCAATGGCAGGCACCTGAGCTGCCAAATGGCAAGAATTTAAGATTGCACAAGTTTAATCAATATGAGTTTGGATTTGTCACTAACCTTGTCTTGTGATTATGGTTTTGACAAATTCACATGGATAAGAACACATACACTATTAAATCTAAGTGTCATAAGGTTTCTCTCCGATTCATGAAAATGATGGTGAGGAAACACTTTCACTAAGTAGATTTTAGCTAGATAGCAATTGTGATATTTGCATTCTCAAAGTTGTTAGTGGAGCGTGTGTGGTTTACCGGCACACTAACATGGACTTGTGAGAAGTGGCAAAGGTCTAAACAATTGAGACTATGATTACGGCATCCCTTTTCATAGTTCTAAAATTGTTTAGACACACATGTGAGCTATCTAAGAGAGGTGTATGATTTTGATAAAGTTTTATCAAAACAATCTAGTATCAGAAATCTGAACTTTGGTAAGAAAGTCAGCTGATTTCTGAGTACATGTCAAAGCTAGTGGGAGCATAAGTGTTATGCTAATAATCATCATGTTAGTGGGAGCATGATAATTATGACAAAGGTTGCAAGTTAGCAATGTTAATTATAGAAAACAAAAGTTTCAAATCCTGAGGTTGTAGGGGTTGAAAAAGTTGTTTTGCTATAATTAAGGGAGAGGAAATTATACTTCATATCAATTCTAAAAGCTTAGATTGAGATTTTAATCGTATTTAATCAAGGATATATATATCAATTTCATGTTGGAATGGCTCAACATAAGGAAATTCTATATATGGGTCCATTATTTGCGTTTTAAAATTCGATTATGATTACGGCATCCCTTTTCATAATCTGAATTTTGAGAACTTGGCAAATTGAAATGGAAATATTATAGCGAAAGACTGGTTTAGTCTTTATGTGAGACATCATGAATCGTGTCCCATATGCTTCAGATATAGGATCGATTACATGTGCTATATTCATCCTTTCTAAAATTTTCCAAATGCCTGGGGCATTATGAAGGGAAAAGGTCTAGAATTGGATATGACTAAAATGATTAAGCAATTGTCGAGGACAATCTAAGGTTTACCAAAGATTGGTTGCTCAAGGACAGTTGGAAGTATAATGTTAATTCTAGAAGGACCATATTGACATAATCTGTAAGGAGACAACTCTTGTTCAGAAGTAATAGTCAAAATGGAATATGGAAATGTTTCAGAGTTAGAAATTATTCAATCTGTGTAAGATTAGGAAACTTAATGAAAGAAGGATGTTTCCAAGGAGCTGACCTCCTTTGGAATGCTCTGTAATGATTGTTGTCAAGTCTTTCTGACTTCGTGCATAATCATTAAGAGGATCAATGCATATAAGTTTAGAATCTAACAGATTTCAGTAAATGGCATGAATTTGGAATTCTTGCATTTGCAGTAAGGATTTGGGACTGTGAAAAGAGGATCATTGGAGTGATGTTCAATTGATCTATTTTACAAAGTAAAGATCATAGACAAACATAGTATGCATACTTGGTGTATGGCATGACTAGTGTTTAGAAAACATAGTGTACATGCTTGGAGCATGGGACAACTATTGTTTTAAATTCAAGTATAAAGTTGATAAAACCGAAACAATGAATAATGAGTAATCAGTATGGTGATAAATAAAAGTGTTTATTTATATTCATAGGGTTTGATACCATATTTGATTCATTTATTCTTGTGTTTCACTTTGCATGTTTTGACTTCCAGAATAACTAAGTTGCTCTTCCTGAATGATTAAGTTATTCAAACCATCCACAGTCGGTCATATGTTGGAAGTAGATATGAATCAAGACTGTCATGGGTTGGTTTGTAGAGGTCCAAGTTGGTGGACAAAGTGGTGCTACAACACTCATGAGTGCTCATAAGTTCTGAGTATTGGGTTCAACCCGCGCTCATTTGAATCACTTCATGGATTTTATCACGAGTGATCATGAGACGATAATATCTTATATTCTTCAAACCTAGAGATATGAGTTGTTACTATGAGTTGGTTATACATTGATTACACGAAAACGCATTGGTAACTCGATGTTATAAAACGTGCCTTTGTGTATGATTCAACAAGTAGTAGAACAAGCCATATGAGTCGAAGTTTATCCATTCCTTTTACCTTCGGGATAAAAGCGATATCTGTGGTCCCCTCGATGATTTAAAGATGATACATGTGAGTGCTTGGCCAAGCCAGGACTGATTTGATTTGTTCAATCATTCAGTCATCATGAATCGGAAATCGGGAAACAACAAATGGATAGAGAGAATGATTGATAATCCATGTCTCAGTCCATATGATATATAGAATGGAGGAATATATGATCCCTTATCTAATGGACAAGTCATTGATAAAGGTCAGAGTTCATCGACAAGGTCAGAGTTCGACAGAAGCTTTTGAGAGCTACGATTGCTGATCGGTTCCTGAAGTCATACGCAGTAATAGTTTTAGACTTATCCAAGTGGGGGACTGTTGGATTAATGTCTAAGTCCATAACTATAATTGGTAAGACTTGACCCGACCCGGCATGGTCCATTTGGGTTGTATGGCATCATGCATTTGGATAGACTATAATGAGAGAAATAACACTTAAGGTTGGTTAATATATTATAAGTTCTAATATATTAATAAGGTTATTTAATTAGTATTGATCAAGAATTAATTTGGAATTAATTAAGTGATCAAAAGGAGACTAATTAAATATATGGGTTGATTGTGTAAATCATTCATTCTTATATATGTGGGCTTGTGATCCAAGATTCCTTATGTTGGACTAAGTCCATGGGGGTGGCCCATGGATACTCCATGGAGGTTAAAATCCACGGAGCATAAGGAATGGGTAAAGTTATGAGTTACATGGTGTAACCCTAATAGCCACCATATAAAAGAATCCCATGGCTCAAGAAATTGTGCACTAATGTGTGAGTGTGAGGGCTAGACGATTTCAAGGAGTGTTCAAGTTTCTCTAAAGTTATTCCAAGTGTATTTGGTGTTGTGTGAACCATTTGAGGTGTCACACTTGGGGCATTAGGCACTCAAGCTTCATGATGACCTTGTACATCAAAGAGGTATGTATTCTATCTTGTTATATTTATTATTTTGTATGCTAGATTAGGATAATACCTTGGATGTTCATAATTGTATGTATAATAGAGAAAACATAGATCCAAGGTATTTAGGGTTGCATGTACACTTAGGAGTGTTAGAATGCTCATAACCCAACAATATGAATATCCATTGATTACATGTTGAACAATCTGATTTTGAATAGCCAGGTTATCCCGGGAAAATCCTATATTTTCCCTAAAGGTTGATGATTTATTATCCGTTCTAAACTGAGGTATGCAAGTATCTACCATACTCCAAAAGCAGTTTTCTTTTAAAAACCCTGGTTACATCCAGAGGGGTATATTAGCCTTATTACATAAATAAAACTAAAGAAAAGAAAACCGTGATGAACTAAGTCCTGAAGGTATTATTAGTAATACCCTCCAGTAATCTATCGGTTATTACTTTGAGGTTAGTTCTTTTGATTCATTATTACAAAAGTAAATCTCTGCTATCTAAATTGCGAGTTTTATAACCATACATTAACTTGATACGGCACGTATGGGGGCCCGTATCCTTTATGAATTTGTCACCCGTAGACCTGCCGGTCCCACTGTAGCTAGCAGCAAGGTGCGGGATAGTCAGTCCCGTATAGATCTATACACAATAATCACGCTCTCCCTCCAAGAGATTCTGGTTACAAGGGTTAGTCCTACACACACGAATCCGGTGGAGTGTTACCAAGGACGTGTCTCCAACTTAAAATAACAAATTTACAAGTAATAATACCGAAAATCCTGTTTATGATTTGTATAAATCCTTTACAAAATATCACATTTTATGACAAGATTTGCAAGTTCCTTGCTTTAGTTTTCAAAACTGTTTCTACAGGTTGATTTCTTAATCGTTTCGTAAAACGGTTTTATGTGTTAAAAGCATGTTGAACATATAATTATTTTATGCAAATGAGATAACTTGAGCACAAGTTTCCTTGTACTTTTGCTTGTATTCTCCCCCTATAAACATGAAAACTCGGAAAACCGTAGGGGTATGAACTCACCTCAGGCAAGTGGTTTGAATGGAGAATCGATATGGAAATGCGGGACGTTCAAATGGAGCCTTGAACATGATTCGATCCTAATTAACATGCAATGATACATAAAGGAATAAATGAAGGTATTTCACCACTAAATGTGATGGAGAACCACTCTAGGGACTTGGAACTACTTGCACAAAGTGTTAGGACCTTAAAGGATTGCATGAGGGGAGTGTATGGCCACCTTTAAGATGTGTGCGGCCAGAGTGTGTGGCTAAGTGTGTGTGCGGCCGCACACTCACTATGAAGTGTGTCAAAAACATGTTTCCAAGCCTTAAAAATGTTCTAGGGAAGGTGTTTTGACCATTGCTTAGCCGGAATGGAAGTTTGATGCTATTTTGGACCCTTAAAAGGGTGTGTGCGGTTACACACGGTGTGTGCGGCCAGGTGTGTGCTGCCATGGAGTGTGCGGCCGCAAACTCCTGGTAAAAATGGTCCAAAACTTTATTCCAAGGCCATATCTCGTATCCCCTAAGTGTCTTTTATCATGTGCTAGAATACTACTTGAGTTTGAGGCCTTAAAGCACCAAAATAAGGGGTGTAGGGCCACATGAAGGTGTGTGGCCGCACACTCCTTGCAGATCGAGTTCTAGACTTTTAACAAGGCTCAAATATAGCTAAACACATGCATGAGTAGGGTACTTACAGTGTATAAGCGTATGGGGGTGTTTGGAGCTCAAGAACTTAGTAGATGTTCTTGGTGTTCTTGGGGTTCTTGAAGAACACTTGAAGATACACTAAAATGGAGTGATTTCATGGATGGAGTCAGTGATTTAAGCTAGATGGAGTAAAGAATCAACAACTCAACGGGTATAAACACTTACCACTCAAAGATCTAGCTGAAAATCGGGAGCTACTTGAGAGAAAGACGAGTTCTTAACTAGGAGGGTGAAAAAGGGTGGAATGAAGGCCAAGACTCTTTCTTATAGACATGAGAGTGCTGCCAGACGAGGGTGTGCTGCCGGAGGAGGGGTGTGCGGCCGCACACCCATGTGTACGGCCGTACACTCCCTCTAAAGGTGTGTATGGCCTTGTTTGGACAGTATACGACTTGTTGACTCATTCCTAACCTCAACCTTGGTTGTACTCAAGCTTAGAATCACTTAAGCGAACCCTCAAGCAGTGCAAGAAGTCAACAAAGCCGATTTCTCTTAGATTAAATTGACTAAGTGTGCGAGATAAAAGTTCCGAGTTGTCACAAATGGCAAACCCGATTCATCAGGTCCATGAATACCGCTGGTGCGTTGGTTAGACCGAAGGGCATTACTACAAATTCGTAGTGACCATACCGAGTCTGAAATGTTGTCTTCGGAACATCACTCTCATGGACTCGCAGCTGATGGTACCCTGATCTTTGGTCTATTTTGGAGAAGTAGTTGGCTCCTTGAAGTTTATCGAAGAGGTCGTCGATTCAAGGAAGAGGGTAACGGTTTTTGACTGTGAGTTTGTTCAGTTCGCGATAGTCAACACACAACAGTTATTTACAACTACTGGCCTATAATCAAAAAATCTCTCATCGTCCTCCGACTATGCTCGGGGTCCACTACCTGTAACATAAAAAGCTGAGTGGGTCAGGCTTGGGAGCCTGGTGAGTATATAGGGTTTTCAACCCACAATAATAATAAACTTATTAAGTTCACCAATCAACAATAGCCCTGATTACCCATTCCCGTTGTCCTCACTTTACGTCCCTAAACACCTATCACAAGGGACCTAGCCTAAGGAATATCATCGGGATGGACACTACTGCTAAGGGGGCTCCTCATCCATACATGTCCTAAAGGCAACCATGAGGGGGATGGAGTACGCCAATGAACATTTAGTTCATCAACACCTACAAGTTGCGAACCTGCTAGTGTGTCACTAGACTATCTAGAAAGGTTCGTGGTCGTCATCTATACTCCGCTAGACGACTACAACAACAACAACAACAAGAATATCGAGGCCTCTCACCATTTTAACACACATCGACTATATCATCTTCCCATGTTCTACCCAACATATTTGTAGATAAAATACATATACAGTTTAAAACATGTATAAAACATTTGTTCAACCATCACCCCAAATAAACACTTAATAATATTACACATAGCACGTATTTTTATAGAAAATACTTCATATCTAGGTGTAAGATGAAAGTGACTACACACTCACATGATTTGATGAAAATCGGGCAGCAATTCGTTTCCTAAAACGTTCGTTTCTAATAAAATCGGGAGTTTTATTGAGAAACCGGGCTCTGCAAAGGTCGGGCTTCGAAACCGAAAAGATAAATTTTTCGGGCTTCTCGGGCACTTTGTGGCGTATTCCGGGGGTTATAATTGATATCGAGGCTTTGGGGGATGTTAAAATGAAAGAAATATGAAAAAAGGGGCTAAAAGTGACAATTTTCCAAAATATACCCGGGAGGTCTCGCACCCTCCTATTTATAGGGGCGAGGCTGCTGATCGGACGGCTGAGAGGCTTCCAGGTGGCATCAGATGCGAGAAGGGGTCACGTGGGCTGCGCATGTGAGGGCCTCGCTGGCAGCTTCTAAGTGGACCGAAGTCTGGGTCCGAGGATCGGGTCCGAAGCAGGAGGAAAGGGAGACAACTGGTGCGAAGGTCGAACACGCGGCAGGCTTTGCGAGGTTCGGACTAGGCTGCACACGTGTCACTCCTCGGATGCGCCACAGCTTCGGATGAATCAGCAGAATTTCGGACACGTGGCACGATTTGAGCGAGGGTGACGTGGCCGAAGTCCACGTATGCGAGATTTCTCGGTTTTGACATTTTTTCTTGATTTTGGCGCCAAAACTTCTAAAATCCATAACTTTCGCATACGAACTCCGTTTTTGACGTTCTTTATATGTACGCGTAGGTAAAATTACGCTCTACAACTTTCGTGTAGACTTCGTCGGATAATTTTGATTTTAATTTTTATATTATTATTTTTAACAGACCGGGACAGGAAATCCGTTAAAAATTCATAACTTCTTCATCCGACGTCCGTTTTCGTCTGTCTTTTTACCGTTGTGCTACTGTTGACGAGACCTTCGATTCTCGTTTAGGTCGTGTCGGCTAAAAATCACTCGATCTAAAATTCGAGTTTTTAGCTGTCTATTGCTAAACTGAAACTTCGAAAAATCATAACTTCCTCATACGAAGTCAGATTTGGGCGTTCTTTTTATACCTACTCTCGGTTTAACGAACACTACGAGTTTCGTTTAGATCACTAACGCTAAAAAGTAGTTTGTCAAAAACTCACTTTTTACGACATTCGACACCGTGCCGGTTTTGTCGTGAAACTTCGACAGGTCATAACTTCTTCGTTATAACTCGGATTTTGGTATTCTTTATATATCTGTAATCCTTGTCACGACCACTACAACTTTCTTAATAGATATCAGTTTTATCTAATATTTATTTTTGACTCTCATTTTTATTCTTAATTAATTAACTCCTAGTAATTAAGCATAAAACACATAAAACACATAATATTCACATAATTCCTTTTTCATTTCTTTAAAATGAGTTACAAATGTTAACCTATACTATCACATCCATATTAATGTCTAGCCTAGAAACACGGGCATTACAAGTACCACCTCACGGCCCGCCAGATCCGCCAGGATTAATCTGTGAAATCAACGTAGCCACAGCCGCAGTAACAGCTGCCTGGAACATAGCAGGATCGAACTGAGGAGGTGGCAGTGTCGGATCTTTTGGGGGATTGTTGCTCTTTTTGTTGGGTCTTTTCTTTGGAGGCATCTTGTTCTAAAAATAATCAGGAAGAAGAGGATGATAAGTCCCCCAGGATTTGAATAAAGAGATATGAAACAAGATATATCTCAGCCTGATAGATAAAGTGTTCTACTAAGCGATAATCAAGGAGAAGTTACTAATGCAAGTAAAATATCGCTAAGAGGAATGAGTAGCAACACTGAAAACGAGTTTCTGCAACGCATTTGACTCTAGTAAAATACTCCTATAGTATTTTAAGTTGTAAGTTTTGTTATATCGATATTTTGTTGTATGGATACTAGGTAAGTTTTAGGCCTACTGTAACACCATAGTCACTCCCAAGCACATGTTGGTCATGTCTCGAATGAATATAGTTGATCAGGCTATATTGACCCTAGACATGATTACATAATTGCCCAGGTTTAACCACAGTGTCCAACATCCAAATACTTTTGTTTTGTTCTACTCATGATACTGTTTCTGGTATGTAGGTATACTTGTATACTTTTTGAAAAAATACTTATACTTTAAAAGTATACTTTTAGTTTAGAGCACTTCAGCCCCTTTTAGTGTTTATAGTTGTATACCATGTAAGGTTCGGTATACTTAGTTCACTATAAACAATAGCTCTGATACCAATCTTTCACACCCCCGAACCGTCATAACAGACGGCGGAAACGTCCGGGGGCGGGTGACGTCATGCGTAGTATCACAACAATCGTATCATAGCAATCAAAGTAAACACAACCATTACATTACAATAGAATATTTACATCTGTTTGAAAACATAGTTTGTACATGTCAGCATATAACAAAAGTAAAAGACGCCACTCTATCGTGCTCCGTCTTCTCCAAAAGCTGGCAAGGGTACCTGTCTATTGTTGTCCTAAGAATACAAGCGGTTTTGAAAACGTATCAGCATAAAGCTGGTGAGTTCATAAGCATGTTTTTGTATTGAAAACTAGTCACTGAATTTGTACAAATGATTTCTTTTCATTATAAGTAAAATATTGTTTGTATCGAAATCCCGGTCAATCACCAGTAAGTAAAGTATGTTCCGTTTGAAAACCCTGGCTACCGCCAGTAAGTGAGGTACGTTTCGTTTGAAAACCCTGGCTGCCGCCAGTAAGTAAGGTAGTTTTATTACTTAAAATAAAACTAAAGGTTGTGTCCCTAGAATACCCTCCAGTAAGTAGATAGGTAGTTTCATTAATTAAAATAAAACTATTAAAGTAAGAAATCTCGTAAACAAAGGTTAGTTTATACTTATTTTGAGTCGTATAACCATGCTAATATGACCGATGACCTCCTTAACGTTTCTTCAGGCGTCGTACGATTACAAAATTTTTCACCCCAGGCCTGCCCGCCTAACTGTAGCTAACAGTTCAGGTGTGGGATTGTCGGTCCCGAATAGATCTATTCACAAATTTCACGCTCTCCCTCCAGGAGACTCTGGTTATACTAACAATGAGGATTTATTGGTACCCCGAAGGGCATAACGAAGATAGGTCTCACAATCCTATATTAACTAGTTTACATGTAGTTGGGTTGTTCTCGAGTTCGAAATCGTTGTAAACGGTGTAGAGTATAAATAATTATACACAAAATATTTATTTAGCAAAATACTCTAGTTATCTGTATGGATAAACTAAATATGTCATAGTTTATGTGTTTGGCTTGGTACATAGATTGAGTCTGTAAAATCGGTAATGAATTCCCCAAACTATACCTATTATAGTTTGACTGGTAAGTTGTGGTCATGTACTATTCTGAAAACTATGCAATTATGTTTAGAAAACGTCCCTTATGCTCCGCATATTACAAAAGGGATAAAGAATCTAAATGTTTGATTTAAAACTTGTTGTAATTGCATCAATTTTTAACTTGTGAAAACCTTTATGTTTGGCTTGTATTCCCCCATGAAAACGTTATGAAAACTAATAAAAGCGTAGGGGTATGAACTCACAGTTGGTCGGATGCGAAGGATTGAACTGGACGATCCTTGAGTTGGTGTACGTTGCACTTAACGGAATCCTAATATCAAATAAATACATATATGTATCTAAATTAGCGATTTCGTTAGATAAAGTGTTAGATAAACACTTGTTTTTGGTTAAGGAATGTTACCGGGACTTGGTTGAATTGAGAAAACAGGCTTTTCCCCATAAAAGAGTTGTTTACGGTCGACAGACAGTTTACGGTTCCATGGGTTCACGGTCCCATGTGTTTACGGGCTAATGACCTTACGGTCATAGGGTTTACGGTCTAAGGAGATCTGGTGAGTTTACGGTCTATGAAGATTGATGAGTTTACGGTCTATGAAGATTGATGAGTTTACGGTCGCAACAGGTTTACGGTCTATGAAGATTGACCATAAACTCAAGAACAAGGGTGCTTGTTTTCGACGAAAAAGTGTTCCAGAGGCTCCCAAACGGCCCCAAATGACGAGGTTTAGAGAGAGAAGGTGGGTGTTTCCGGTCAAGAAGGATCAAATGAGGCCGGGGGTACAGTATTTATAGGCTGGGGGTTTGGTCGGTGGTGGGGTCCACCTGACACCGACCGTAAACGGGTTTACGGTCGTACTCGACCGTAAACACGTCCTGGCCGTGAACTCGGTGATTTTTGAGTGAAGTTTCGAATTTTTCGCGATTTCTGGTTTATTCCGACTCGTATAAAATACATATTATTTATTTAAAACGTAAAGCCTTTCCCAAACTAAGAAATTTGATGGAAATTAATAAAAACCCAAATTTTATTAACGGAAACTGGGTAAGGATAACGGAAAAAGTTTCGGGTTGTCACAGATTACCTCCGCAACGTCAAGTCGAGTTCAGAATCGACTTAGTTCCAGGGGCTACCCCAGTAGCCAAATCGCCCTATCATCTAACACCAGCTGAGATGCAGGAGCTATCCAGTGAACTTAACGAACTGCTCAGCAAGGGCTTTATTAGACCAAGCTTCTCACCATGGGGAGCACCGGTCTTGTTCGTCAAGAAGAAAGACGGATCGTTCCGTATGTGCATCGACTATAGAGAATTGAACAAGCTAACCGTCAAAAATTGTTACCCTCTGCCTCGCATAGACGATTTGTTCGACCAACTTCAAGGGGCGAACTACTTTTCAAAGATAGATCTGAGATCCGGGTATCACCAATTATGAGTGCTTGGGGAGGATGTTTCGAAGACAGCCTTCCGAACTCGTTATGGACACTACGAGTTTGTAGTGATGCCGTTCAGATTGACTAATACACCCACAGTATTCATGGACTTAATGAATAGGGTGTGCCGTCCTTACTTGGATCAGTTCGTCATTGTCTTCATCGATGACATACTTATCTACTCTCGTAGTAAGGAGGAGCATAGTCAACATTTGCCTCAGGTCTTAGAAACACTGCGATCAGAGAAGCTTTATGCCAAGTTCTCGAAATGCGAATTTTGGATTCGAAGAGTCGAATTCTTGGGACACGTGGTTAGCGAAGAGGGAACACACGCAGACCCTTCCAAAATCAAAGCCATTGAGGATTGGTCAGCGCTAAAGACGCCTACAGAAATTCGTCAATTTCTAGGCCTAGCTGGCTACTATCGCAGATTCATTCAGAACTTTTCTTGGATTTGGAAACCTCTTACAACATTGACCCAGAAGGGCGTGACCTTTGACTGGAAAGAGAAACAAGAGAAAGCGTTCCAAAGGCTCAAACTAGCCTTATGCACCGCACCGATACTATCCCTCCCAGAAGGGATAGAATATTTCGTGGTTTATTGCGATGCATCCAATCAAGGGCTCGGCTGTGTTTGTATATAACGAGGTAAGGTCATCGCCTACGCCTCAAGACAGCTGAAGACACACGAGGTCAACTGAACCACACATGATCTTGAGTTAGGAGCAGTAGTGTTTGCTCTGAAGATCTGGAGATACTACCTGTACGGTACGAAAAGCACTATCTTTACTAACCACAAAAGCCTACAACACATATTCTACCAGAAGGAGCTCAACATGAGAAAACGACGGTGGGTCGAGCTACTTAGTGATTACGAATGTGAAATTCGTTATCATCCCGGCAAGGCCAACGTAGTAGCTGACGCCCTGAGTTGAAAAGAATACTCTGGTCGTAGGGTCAAATCATTGACCATGACTATCCATTCACACTTGTCCACACAAATTAAGTAGGCTGCGCTCGAAGCTTTGAAACCTAAAAATGTGGCGGGTGAATCCCTAAGAGGGATGGATAAGAACTTAGTGGTAAAGGGTGGCGGAGCTTTATATCTCATTGATCGGATCTGGACACCGAAACACGGTGGTTTTAGAGAGTTGGTCATGACAGAAGCGCACAACACTAGATATTCCGTCCAATCACGTTCAGATAAGATGTATCTGGATCTTAAAAAGTTATACTAGTGGCCTAACATGAAAGCAGAGATTGCTACCTTCGTAAGTAAACGCCTTACTTGCGCCAAGGTTAAGGTCGAATACCAGAAACCACCAGGTTTACTTCACCAACCGGAGATACCTGAATGGAAGTGGGAGCGGATCACAATGGACTTCATAACCAAGTTGCCCAAGACAACGGGTGGTCTCGATACCATATGGGTGATCGTAGACAGGCTAACAAAGTCCGCACACTTCCTGCCTATCAAAGAGACTGACAAGATGGAGAAACTAACAAGAACATACATTAGAGAGATAGTACGACTGCACGGTGTTCCCATATCCATTATCTCTGATAGAGATAGTAGATTCACTTCGAGGTTCTGGCAGTCGCTACAAAGTTCCCTAGGAATTACGCCAGACATGAGTACAGCCTACCATCCGCAAACCGATGGACAAAGTGAGAGGACTATTCAAACTTTGGAAGATATGTTGCGAGCCTACGTGATAGACTTTGGGAAGGCATGGGATACTCATTTACACCTTGTCGAGTTTTCCTACAACAATAGTTATCACACGAGCATAAAGGTTGCTCCATTTGAAGCCCTCTATGGCCGTAAGTGCAGATCCCCTCTGTGATGGGTTGAGGTGGGCGACACTCAGTTAGCTAAAGGACGAGTTCTTGATAGCACTCTCACAGGTCCGGAGATCATTCGGGAAACGACAGAGTAGATCGTTCAGATTCGTGAACGATTGAAAGCCTCTAGAGACCGACAGAAAGCTACGCAGACAAGAGAAGGAAACTGTTGGAATTCCAGATACGTAGGGCCTTTCGAGATTATCGCTAGAATCGGCCCTGTAGCTTACAAGCTCAAACTACCTCGCGAATTTAGTAACGTACATTCTACCTTCCACATATCAAACTTGAAAAAGTGTCTGTCCGACGAGACTCTTGTAATCCCACTCGACGAGATCGAGATAAACGAGAGCCTAAACTTCGTGGAAGAACCAGTAGAGACCACAGACCGAGAGGTCAAACAAACGAAGCCAAGCGAGGACCTGATTTCAATTGGGAGCGTGAGGATCAAATGAAACTAAAATATACTCATCTTTTCGCTTAATTATTGGTAATTGCTTAAACTCTAATTTCGGGACGAAATTCTCTCTAACGGGGGGATCATGTGACAACCCAAAATTTCTATCTTGTACAACATTTCAACTCAATCAAAGTCAGACTTGTTTCTGCTATCTTTTAGCATTGTTTAGGGTCTATTTGAGCGTTCTAAGCCTAGTACATCCAAGGAATGAGTGTTAGGAAGTATCTGCTGAAGCTCAAAACCACCAATCAAGTGATAAACTCCTTCATGAGGAGTTTACGGCCACATCACATGAGTTTACGGCCGTAAACTCAAGGTGGCCGTAAACTCTTGGCCTTAAGGATGATATTCCTTCACTTTTTCTCATTATTCACCATTTCAAGTCAAGAAACCCGAATTCTCTCTCAAGTATCATAAGGATCTTCATTTTGATCTTCAAAAATGTAAGTGTTTCATCCATTGATTTGTTGATACATCCCCTTAACTAGTATCACCCTTTGATTTCATCCATGAACTTCATCTTTTGGGTTATATCTTCAAGAACACCAAGAACACCAAGAACACACACTAGTTCTTTCGGCCGAAATCAACCCTTTTTTCTTCCATATCATAAGTATCTCTTCCCTATACTTGTTATCTAGTGAAGCCCTTGATTTTCATCCTTGAACTCAACCAAATCCCAAGAACAATGAGAGTTTACGGCCAGGAGCATCTCCATTGGCCGTAAACCCTTGTTAAGGCTACTAGTTGGACATAAACTCTTCTTAAGGCTTGGATTGGGTCTAGAACACTTCCTTGATTCTTGTAAGACCTTAAATCATCTATTTGGCATAAGACTTCATGAGTTTATGGTCGTAAACTCATAGGACAGTAAACCCTTTGGCCGTAAACACATAGGATCGTGAACATCTTGGCCGTAAACACCATTCTGTGGCCATCCACCCCCTTAGATGCAATCCTTTGTGATTATAACACTTCCATATAAGTGTTTCCAAGTTCCTAAGGTGAATCTCTATCATGATTAGTTGCTTAAACACTAATTATATACATATATGTGTCATTATATGCCTATTAGGATCCGTTGTGCTCAAGGCTTCACTTGGCACTTAGCATCCGACACATCGATCTTTCATTCGTATCACTAAATGCAGGTGAGTTCATACCCCTTAACTTACCTTTTAAATGATTTTAAATGCTTTTATGGGGGAAATACAAGTAGAAACATTATAGTTATTATATCAATCACATGTGACTAATAACTATCAAACATTCACATTTCTTATACATCAAACTATGTTTTCAAACAAATTGCTTCAAATAATTTTACAAACTCTTTTATATGCAAAACTCCTTATTAAACTCTTTCAAACTTATATTTTGTAAAAATCATGTCTATATAGATATAGTTATATAAGTAGGACTGAAAGGACTTAGGACTGATAACTGGCCTTATTTCATGTTCCTTGTTTGGTCGTGGACTTAGGGTATCGGTTGTTTGTACGAAGGTCGTTTGAATCTTAGTTATATATTATGTGTATGTATATAGATATTAAAGTTCTTCATTCACTTCAATACCTTTGGGTAGCAAAGGTGTACAAACACGTTCATTCATACAAACAACATTACTAGTAAACTAGAATAGGTATAGTTTAGGAAGTCACTACTTACTACTACTAGAACAATGAAACATACAAGAGTCAGTACATACTATAACGAGAAACAATACATACTACACACTATACACTAGAGAACATACTACATACTAGACAGAGAGAACATACACTACACTAGAACATATTATACAAAAACAAGAATACTATAACATTAATGTGAGATACTACTTCATGGCTCGGCAATATACTGTTGCATCACGTTTTGTACCCATAGTCTCCTAGAGGGAGAGCGTGAATTTGTGTATAGATCTATACGGGACTGACCATCCTACACCTTGCTGCTAGCTACAATGGGACCTGCAGGTCTACGGGTGACGAATGTCATATCACTTCGACGTCTAGAACGTCGTGTTATACTAGTCGATCAAGTATGGTTACAATCTTATCATATTTTACCTTAATTAAACAAACAAGTTTAAGGTAGTTAGTACATTGGTAGTTACATAGATAAAACCACAGTACATCCTTATTTTCCCACTTCATTCACATTGTGATATTCTCACATAAACGGTAATGAAAACTATATTTTGGTAATGATAGTCAATCTTTGGGAAAACACCCACTTTTACAAAAGAACAAACATAAAGAATAGTTGGGTCTTGGTAGAAGACTACTTTAGTTGAAAATATAGGATTTTCTAGGAAGTTTACATACATTTGCATCAAACACTTACAAACTTTTACATCAAACATTTACAAACACTTTCTTCAAACTTATACAAACATTGACACTAAAATACGTATGAACTCACCAGCTTTAATGCTGATCTACGCTTTCAAAATAACTTGTATTCTCAGGTCACCAGTAGACAGGTACCGATGACCAGGTTTTGAGAAGATGGAGCACATTCAAGACTCATCTCTTATTTTGATTCATATTTTTGGTGTCTTATAAACTATATAGAACACACTTGTATTAAATTATACTCTTAAAGCAATGTATGATGTTGTTGCTTGTTTACTATTATGAATTGTTGTGATACTATACATGAGGTCCTCCGCCCCCGAATGTTTCCGCCGTTCCGGTTTTGGGGTGTGACATCACCCGCCACATTTTCAGGCTTCAAGGCTTCTACCTGAGCCTCCTTAATTTGTGTGGACAGATGTGAATAGATATTCATAGTCAATGATTTGACTTTACGACCAGAGTATTCTTTTTGACTTAGGGCGTAAGCTACTACGTTGGCCTTACCGGGTTGATAACGAATTTCGCATTCGTAGTCATTGAGTAGCTCGACCCAATGTTGTTGTCTCATGTTGAGCTCCTTCTGGTCGAATATATGTTGAAGGCTTTTGTGGTCTGTAAAGATAGTGCTTTTTGTACGATACAGGTAGTGTCTCCAGATCTTCAGAGCAAATACCACTGCTCCTTACTCAAGATCATGTTTGGTGTAGTTTACTTCGTGTCTTTTGCTGTCTTGAGGCATAGGCGATGACCTTTCCTAGTTACATAAGAACACAGCCAAGCCCTTGGTTGGATGCATTGCAATAAACCACGAGGTCTTCTATCCCTTCTGGGAGGGATAGTATCGGTACGCTGCATAAGGCTCACTTCAGTGTTTGGAACGGCTTCTCTTGTTTCTCTTTCCAATCAAGGGTCACACCTTTCTGGGTCAATGTAGTAATCGGTTTTGCGATCTTAGAGAAGTTCTGAATAAACCTGTGATAGTGGCCAGCGAGGCCTAGAAATTGACGAATTTCAGTAGACGTCCTTGGAGCTGACCAGTTCTCAATGGCCTTTATTTTGGAAGCGTCCACGTGAATTCCCTCTTTGCTAACCATGTGACCCAAGAATTCGACTCTTCGAATCCAAAATTCACACTTGGAGAACTTCGCGTAGAGTTTCTCCAATCGCAATGATTCTAAGACCTGACGCAGGTGTTGACTATGCTCCTCCTTACTTCGAGAGTAGATAAGTATGTCATCGATGAATACAATAACGAACTGATCCAAGTAAGGATGGCACACCCTATTCATTAAGTCGATGAATACTGTTGGCGCATTAGTCTATCCGAATGGCATCACTACAAACTCGTAGTGTCCATAACGAGTTTAGAAGGCTGTCTTGGGAACATCTTCCTCTAAAACTCTTAACTGATGATAGCCGGATCTCAGATAAATCTTGGAAAAGTAATTCTCCCCTTGCGGTTGGTCAAATAAGTCGTTTATGCGAGGTAGAGGGTATCGGTTCTTGATGGTAACCTTGTTAAGTTCTCTGTAGTCGATGCACATACGGAACGATCCGTCTTTCTTCGTCACGAACAAGACCGATGCTCCCCAGGGCGAAAAGCTTGGTCTAATAAATCCCTTGCTGAGCATTTCATTCAGTTGACCGGATAGGTCCTGCATCTCAGCTGGTTCTAGACGATAGGGTGATTTGGCTACTGGGGTAGCCCCTGGAACTAAGTTGATTCTGAACTCGACTTGACGTTGTGGTGGTAATCCTGGTAGTTCTTCTGGAAAGATGTTGGGAAAGTCGCGCACTTCTGGGATGTTCTTTATGTCTTTCGTCTCTTGGCTCATATCGACTACATGAGCAAGGAATGCATGATATTCCTTTCGTAAGTACTTTTGGGCTCGTATACTTGAAATGATTTGAAGGTTCATGTCGGGTTTGTCGCCAAAGATAACTAGGGTTTCGTTAGACGGTAGATTAAGACGAACGGCCTTCTCATAACACATGATGTCAGCATGATGAAGACTCAACCAATCCATGCCAATAATGACGTCAAAAGTTTTAATTGACACATGCATGAGGTCGATTGGAAATGAATGGCTATCTAGAGATAAAGTACATCCTATGTATATACAAGTAGTGCTCTCAATCTTTCCGTTAGCCATTTCTATAGTGAATGGTTCTTTCATTGCACGTGATTTTTGTTTAAGTAAGTGTGCAAATTTATGGTTCCCGAAACTCCTCTCTGCTCCACTATCAAACAGTATGCATGTATAAGAGTTATCGAGGAGAAACGTACCAGTGACCACGTTAGGGTCTGCTACCGCTTCCTTGTGGCCTATTGCCAAAACCGTTCCCACTTCGCCAGCGTTCCCTGCCTTTGGACAACTCCTCTTGTAGTGACCCACCTCGCCACATCCGTAGCAAGCCTGTCCCACTCCAACATCGGGGACCTGGGTGGTTGGCTTAGCCGAAGATTTGCAGAAATGGGAAGTGTGCCCCTTCCTGTTGCAGTTAGCGCACTGCATTTCCCGATAGGGTCCGTTGTGGTGGAAGCCGCACTTGTTGCACTTTAGCAAGCTTCCCGCATACCACTTCACCGGCGCAGTGGCAGTAGGTGCTATCGTGGCATGAACAGCCACGACCTGCTGCTTCTTGGCAGAGTTCTGTGCCGCGTTGCCTTTCTTCTTGTCCCAAAACTTCTGCTTGTTGTCAGCGGCTTTCGATGGTTCTGGGATGGCAAGGGTTGTTGTTGTTGTCGGTGTACGGCGACAAACCCGACACGAACCTTCGCATCATTTCGAGTATTCAAACCCAGAAGTACTTGTGAAAGGAATGTCGCGCATTCCTTGCTCATGTTATCGATGTGAGCCAAGAGACGAAGGACATAAAGAACATCCCAGTGGTACGCGATTTTTCCAATATTTTTTCAGAAGAACTCCCAGGATTACCTCCACAACGTCAAGTCAAGTTCAGAATCGACTTAGTTCCAGGGGCTACCCCAGTAGCCAAATCGGCCTATCGTCTAGCACCAGCTGAGATGCAGGAGCTATCCAGTTAACTTAACGAATTGCTCAACAAGGGCTTTATTAGACCAAGCTTCTCACCCTGGGGAGCACCGGTCTTGTTCGTCAAGAAGAAAGACGGATCGTTCCATATGTGCATCAACTATAGAGATCTAAACAAACTAACCGTCAAAAATCGTTACCCTCTGCCTCGCATAGACGATTTGTTCGACCAACTTCAAGGGGCGAACTACTTTTCAAAGATAGATCTGAGATCCGGGTATCACCAATTACGAGTGCTAGGGGAGGATGTTCCGAAGACAGCCTTCCAAACTCGTTATGGACACTACGAGTTTGTAGTGATGCCATTCGGATTGACCAATGCACCCACAATATTCATGGATTTAATGAATAGGGTTTTCCGTCCTTACTTGGATCAGTTCGTCATTGTCTTCATCGATGACATACTTATCTACTCTCGTAGTAAGGAGGAGCATAGTCAACATCTGCGTCAGGTCTTGGAATCACTGCGATCAGAGAAGCTCTATGCGAAGGGCGAATTTTGGATCCGAAGAGTCGAATTCTTGGGGCACGTGGTTAGCGAAGAGGGAATAAACGTGGACCCTTCCAAAATCAAATCCATTGAGAACTGGTCAGCACCGAAGAAGCCTACAGAAATTCGTCAATTTCTAGGCCTCGCTGGCTACTATCGCAGGTTCATTCAAAATTTCTCTCGGATTGCGAAACCGCTTACAACATTGACCCAGAAGGGCGTGGCCTTTGATTGGGAAGAGAAGCAAGAGAAAGCGTTCCAAACTCTGAAACGAGCCTTATGCACCGCACCGATACTATCCCTCCCAGAAGGGATAAAAGACTTCATGGTTTATTGCGATGCATCCAACCAGGGGCTTGGCTTTGTTCTGATGCAACGAGGTAAGGTCATCGCCTATGCCTCAAGACAGCTGAAGACACATGAGGTCAACTACACCACACATGATCTTGAGTTAGGAGCAGTAGTGTTTACTCTGAAGATCTGGAGACACTACCTGTACGGTACGAAAATCACTATCTTCACAAACCACAAAAGCCTACAACACATATTCGACCAGAAGGAGCTCAACATGAGACAACGACGGTGGGCCGAGCTACTCGGTGATTACGAATGCGAAATTCGTTATCATCCCGACAAGGAAAACGTAGTAGCTGCCGCCCTAAGTCGGAAAGAATACTCTGGTTTTAGAGTCAAATCATTGACTATGGCTATCCATTCACACTTGTCCACACAAATTAAGGAGGCTCAACTTGAAGCCTTGAAACCTAAAAATGTGGCGGGTGAATCCCTGAGAGGGATGGATAAAAACTTAGAAGTCAAGGGTGGCAGAGCCTTTTATCTCATGGATCGGATCTGGACACCGAAACACGGTGGTCTCAGAGACTTAGTCATGGCCGAACCGCGCAACACTTAGTATTCCGTCCACCCTGGTTCAGATAAGATGTATCTGGATCTTAAAAAGTTATACTAGTGGCCTAACATGAAAGCAAAGATTGCTACCTTCGTAAGTAAATGCCTTACTTGCGCCAAGGTTAAGGTCGAATACCAGAAACCATCCGGTTTACTTCAGCAACCGGGGATACCGGAATGGAAGTGGGAGCAGACGCAATGGATTTCATAACCAAGTTGCCCAAGACAACTGGTGGTCTCGATACCATATGGGTGATCGTAGACAGGCTAACAAAGTCCGCATACTTCCTGCCTATCAAAGAGACTGAAAAGATGGAGAAACTAACAAGAACATACATTAGAGAAATCGTACGACTGCATGGTGTTCCCATATCGATTATCTCAGATAGAGATAGTAGATTCACTTCGAGGTTCTAGCAGTCGCTACAAAGCTCCCTAGGAACTAGGTTGGACATGAGTACAGCCTACCATCCGCAAACCGACGGACAAAGTGAGAGGACTATTCAAACTTTGGAAGATATGTTTCGAGCCTGCGCGATAGACTTTGGGAAGGCATGGGATACTCATTTACCCCTTGTCGAGTTTTCCTACAACAATAGTTATCACACGAGCATAAAGGATGCTCCATTTGAAGCTCTCTATGGCCGTAAGTGAAGATCCCCTCTGTGCTGGGCTGAGGTGGGCGACACGCAGTTAGCCAAAGGACGAGTTCCTAACAGCACTCTCACAGGTCCGTAAATCATTCGGGAAATGACAAAGAAGATCGTTCAGATTCGTGAACGATTGAAAGCCTCTAGAGACCGACAGAAAAGCTACGCAGACAAGAGAAGGAAACCGTTGGAATTCCAGGTGGGCGACCACGTTCTATTGAAGGTCTCACCCTGGAAGGGCTTGATACACTTCGGAAAGCGTGGAAAGCTAAATCCAAGATACGTAGGGCCTTTCGAGATTCTCGCCAGAATCGGCCCTGTAGCGTACAAACTCAATCTACCTCGCGAACTTAGTAACGTAAATTCTACTTTCCACGTCTCGAACTTGAAAAAGTGTCTGTCCGATGAGACTCTTGTAATCCCACTCGACGAGATCGAGATCAACGAGAGCCTCAACTTCGTGGAAGAACCAGTAGAGATCATGAACCGAGACGTCAAGCAAATGAAGCAAAGCCGTATCCCGATAGTGAAGGTTCGCTGGAATGCCAAGCGAGGACCTGAATTCACTTAGGAGCACGAGGATCAAATGAAACTGAAATATCCTCATCTTTTCGCTTAGTTAATTGTAACTTCTTATTTGCTTAAACTCTAATTTCGGGACGAAATTCTCTCTAACGGGGGGATGATGTGACAACCCAAAATTTCTATCTTGTACAGCATCTCAACTCAATCAAAGTTAGACTTGTTTCTGCTATCTTTTAGCACGGTTTAGAGTCCGTTTGAGTGTTCTGAGCATAGTACATCCAAGGATCGGGTGTTAGGAAGTATCTGCTTGAGTCCATTGTGCACTAGCCAAGCCTTAAACTTCATCATGTGGTGTTTATGGCCACATCACATGACTTTACGGCCGTAAACTCAAGGTGGCCGTAAACTCATGCCTTATACATGATGTTCTTTCATTTCTTCCTCATTATTCACCATTTCAAGTCAAGGAACCCGATTTCTCTCTCAAGTATCATAAGGATCTTCATTTTTATCTTAAAAAATGTAAGTGTTTCATCCTTTGATTAGTTGATACATCTCATTAACTAGCATCATCCTTTGATTTCATCCATTAACTTCATCTTTTGGGTTTGATCTTCAAGATCACCAAGAACACCAAGAACACACACTAGTGTTTTAGGCCGAAATCAACTCTTTTTGCTTCCATATTGTAAATATCTCTTTCCTATACTTGTTATCTAGTTGAAACACTTTATTATCACCTTGAAAACAACCATTTCACTATAACAATAGGAGTTTACGGCCAGGAGCATCTCCCTTGGCCGTAAACCCTTGTTAAAGGTGCATTTGTGGCCATAAACTCTTCCTAAGACTAAGAATGAACCTAGAACACTTCATTGATGCTTGAAAGGACTTTAATTCACTCTTTGGCACAAAACTTCATGAGTTTACAGCCATAAACTCATAGGGCCGTAAACCCTATGGCCGTAGACTCTCAAGAAGCATACCATTTTGGCCGTAAACACCATTGCGTGGCCATACACCTCTTATATGCAATCCTTTGTGATTATAACACTTCCATATTAGTGTATCCTAGTTCCTAAGGTGAATCTCTATCATGATTAGTTGCTTAAACACTAATTATATACATATATGTGTCATTATATGCTTATTAGGATCCGTTGTGCTCAAGGCTTCACTTGACACTTAGCATCCTACAAATCGATCTTTCATTTGTATCACTCACTACAGGTGAGTTCATACCCCTTAACTTACCTTTTAAATGATTTTAAATGCTTTTATGGGGGGAATACAAGTAGAAACATTATAGTTATTATATCAATCACATGTGATTAATAACTATCAATCAGACAGATTTCTTAAATTTCAAACTGTGTTATCAAACAAACTTCTTGAAATCGTTTTACAAACTCTTTTATATGCAAAAATCCTTATTAAACTCTTTCAACCTTATATTGTCAAAATCATGTCTATATAGATATAGTTATATAAGTTGGATTGAAAGGACTTAGGACTGATAGTTCACCTTATTTCATGTTCCTTGTTTGGTTGTGGACTTAGGGTATCGGTTGTTTGTCCGAAGGTCGTTTGAATCTTTAGTTCTATATTATGTGTATGTATATAGATATTAAACTTATACATTCAGTTCAATACCTTTGGGTAGCAAAGGTGTACAAACATGTTCATTCATACAAACAACATTACTAGTAAATTATAATAGGTATAGTTTAGGAAGTCACTACTCACTATTTCTAGTACAATGAAACATACAAGAGTCAGTTCATTCATGAGTCAATACAAACATACTATTATGAGAAACAGAAAGAACATACTATGATGAGAAACTAAGAGAACATACAATACACTACACTATACAAGAGAACATACAATGCAGTAGTACAGAGAGAACATACAATACACTACACTATACAAGAGAACATACAATACACTAGTACAGAGAGAACATACAATACACTACACTATACAAGAGAACATACAATACACTAGTACAGAGAGAACGATACACTAGAACATACTATACAAACACTAGAACACAATAACATTAATGTGAGCCACTACTTCATGGCATGGCAATCAATTGTTGTGTCATGTTTTGCAACCAGAGTCTCCTGGCGGGAGAGAGTGAGTTGGTGTGTAGATCTATACGGGATTGACTATACTACATCTTGCTGCTAGCTACAGTGGGACCTGCAGGTCTACGGGTGACTAATGTCATACCATTTCGATGCCTTAGAGCGTCGTGTTTTAACTAGTCGATCAAGCATGGTGACAACTATATCAGATTTTACCTTAACTAAAACAATTATTTTTAAGGTAGTTAGTACAACGGTAGTAGCTATATACTAATACTACAAGTACATCATTATTATTTTCCCATGGCATTCAAATTGTTATCTTCTCACATAAACGGTAATGTAAACTATATTTCTGGTAAATGGTAGTCTGTGTTTGGGAAAATTACACACTTTTACAAACAAACAACATACAGAACATTCGGGCCTTGGTAGAAGGCTACTTTTTAGTAGAAAATATAGGATTTTCTAGGAGATACAAACATTTACTACAAACACTTTCATACAAGCAATGACACTAAAATACTTATGAACTCACCAGCTTTAATGCTGATCTATACTTTCAAAATAACTTGTATTCTCAGGTCATCAGTAGATAGGTAACGATGCCAGGTTTTGAGAAGATGGAGCACGTTCAAGACTTATCTCTTATTTTGATTCATATTTTTGGTGTCTTATAACTATACAGAACACACTTGTATTAAATTATACTATTAATTCAATGGATGATGTTGTTGCTTGTTTTACTATTGTGCATTGTTGTGATACTGTACATGACGTCCTCCACCCCTGAATGTTTCCGCCGTTCAGGTTTTGGGGTGTGACATAAAGGCTTCTCCATTTGAATCCCTCTATGGCCGAAAGTGCAGGTTCCCTCTGTATTAGGCTGAAGTGGGTGACACACAGTTTGCTAAAGGACAAGTTCCTGACAACACTATCACATGTCCGGAAATCATTCGGGAAACGACAGAGAAGTTCGTTCAGATTCTTGAACGATTGAAAGCCTCTAGATACTGACAGAAAAGCTACGCAGACAAGAGAAGGAAACCTTTGGAATTGCAGGTTGGTGACCTTGTGCTATTGAAGATCTCACCCTGGAAGGGCTTGGTACACTTCAGAAAGCGTGGGAAGCTAAATCCAAGGTACGTAGGGCCTTTTGAGATTCTCCCAAGAATCGTCCCTATAGCTTACAAACTCAAACTACCTCGAGAAATTAGTAACGTACACCCTACTTTCCACGTTTGGAAGCTGAAAAAGTGCCTATCCGATCAGACTCTTGTTATCCCCCTCGATGAAATCGAGATCAATGAGAGCCTCAACTTCGTGGAAGAACCAGTAGAGATCATGGACCGAGAAGTCAAGCAAACGAAGCAAAGTTGTATCCTGATAGTGAAGGTTCACTGGAATGCAAAGCGGGGACCTGAATTCACTTAGGAGCGCGAGGATCAAATGAAACTTAAATATCCTCATCGTTTTCCTTAGTCTATCTGTATTTGCTTAAACTCTAATTTCGGGACGAATTTCCCATTACCGGGGGGATGATGTGGCAACCCGAAATTTCTATCTTGTAAAGTCATTCAATTCAATCAAAAGTCAGACTTGTATCTGTTACCTTCTAGCCTTGCTAAGGGTTATTCTATGAGTTTTTAAGCCTTGTACACTTAGGATTTGATAATAAGAAGTGTGAGTAATAAATCTATGGAATGCATTCGAGCCAAGAACATCAACTAGGGATGTTCACGGCCACAAACTAGGTTCACGGCCGTGAACCCAAGTTTGGTCGTGAACCCCTCACTACACATATAGATTTCCTTCATTTTTCTTGACTTCTCACATCTTCCACCCAAGAACTCTCAAACTCTCTCAAGTATCATCAAGGGAAACCTTCCTTTCTCTTCTAAAACGTAAGTGATTCATCCCTATTTACTAGTTAATCTTCATATACAAGTGAAACCCTTTGATAACATCCTTGAATTCATCACTTTTCCTTCAAGATCTTTAAATCACCATCTTCTTCACTAAGAACACCAAGAACACACACTTGTTCTTGGTCCGTGAACACTATAAAAGCCTCCAAAATGTAAGTAGCTCATCCATCTACTTGTTGTCTATTTGAAGCCCTTGAATCCCCATGAAACAAACACCTATTTGGCATAATTCTTCAAGAGTTCACGGCCGTGAACCCTTCATTGGGTCGTAATCCCTTCATAGGATCATGATATGGCCGTGAACCCTTCATCCATAGTCGTGAACACTTCATAGACCAAGTTTAGGCCGTGAACACATCATGTGTTCTTGGCCGTGAACACTCCTAAGGCCGTGAACACTTCCTTGTATGGCCGTGAACTCCCTTCAATCAATCATAAGTGATTGTAACACTTCATTGCATGTGTTTCCTAGTTCCTAAGGTGGTTTACCTTAATATGTTAGTTGTTATATACACTAATTGTATACATATATGTGTCATTATATGCTTGATAGGATCCGTTTGTGCTCGAGACTTTACTTGGCATACTTAGCATCCTATATCGATCTTTCATTCGAATCACTCACTACAGGTGAGTTCATACCCCTACAACTACACTTTTGAATACTTTTAAATGATTTTAGGGGGGAATACAAGTATAACACAATGAAATTGTGTTAATCATTTACATGTGAAAACAACATTCAAAAGGATTTCTTATACTCCAACTTGTTGAAAACTCTTTTAATACTTTTATAAACTTCTTTTATATCAAATCATATTCGTCTATCTATTTACGGATAAGTATGCTTTAACAGACTTAGAACTATTGCTAGATACCTTCACTCCTGTTCCTTGTTTGGTTTTGGGCTCAGGGTAGGATGACTAGTCCGAATGTCGGTTAAATCATAGTTATACTTATTGAATAGATATGTGAATATTAAACCCATTTTAAGGATTATACTTAACTTAGTTGCTTGGTAAGTAATTGAGTCTTTTCTATACATCAGTAACAGTCAAACAATCATACTAGTAAACTATAATAGGTATAGTTTAGTGGATTAGTACTTACTATTTCTAGAACAATGAAACTTACAAGAGTCAGTTCATACATGAGTCAGTTCAAACATACTATAACTAGAACATAAAGGAACATACTACAACTAGAACAAGAAGGAACATAATATAACAAGAACAGAAGGAACATACTATACTCTAGAACAGGAAGGAACATACATACTATAACAAGAACAGAAGGAGCATACTATAACAAGAACATAAGGAACAAGATAACATTAATGTGAGCCACTACTTCATGGCATGGAAATATACTGATGTGTCACGTTTTGTAACCAAAGTCTCCTGGAGGGAGAGCGTGAGTTTGTGTATAGTTCTATACGGGATTGACCATCCTACACCTTGTTGCTAGCTACAGTGGGACATCTAGGTCTACGGGTGACAAATGTCATACCAATTTGATGTCTTTGGAACGTCGTGTTTTATACTAGTCAATCAAGCATGGTTATAACCTCATCACAATTTACCTTAATTAAACAAGTTGGTTTTAAGGTAGTTAGTACTTCAGTAGTTACTTTATAAAATACTACTGTACATCTTCATTTTCCCATTACATTCATATAGTGATCTTCTCACATAAAAGGTAATGTAAACTATTTTCTGGTAATGATAGTCATATACTTGGGAAAACACTCACTTTTACAAAAGAACAAACATACAGAACAGTCGAGTCTTGGTAGAAGACTACCTTCCATTTTAGTAGAAAATATTGGATTTTCTAGGAAGTATACAAACATTTACATCAGACACTTACAAACATTCACATCAAAACACTTACAAACTTTTCCATCAAACTTATGCAAACATTTGACAAAAAAATACTTATGAACTCACCAACTTTAATGTTGGTCTACTCTTTCAAAATAAATTGTATTCTCAGGACACCAGTAGAAAGGTACACTGGACCAGGTTTTAAGAAGATGGAGCATGTTCAAGACTCGTCTTTTATTTTGATATTTACATTTTTGGTGTCTTTCAAATACATTCAGAACACACTTGTATTAACTAAATTATTAATGTAATGGATGATGTTGTTGTTTGTTTTACTATTGTACATTATTATGATACTGAACATGACGTCCTCGGCCCCGAACGTTTCCGCCATTCCGGTTTGGGGGTGTGACATACATGTTGAATAGAAGTAGGGTAGCAGTTCAGGTATTGTAAAAAAGTTATTGTTGATCAATTTTTGGTGTTCTTTGTACTTCTCGAAACCGAAGGCGTTATTCAACTGAGGGGGTAAATGAGGTGTTTTTCATCCAACATCAGCTACTATGTACAAAAAATACAACCATTAAACCCACAACATACGTACTTGAAATTAGTTGGTGGTGAAACAAATAAAATCTGATGAAGGATGATGGGCGATGTCGGCCGCATGTTGATGGCCGAAGTCGGGCCGAAGAGGTCTGGACAATAATTTGATGTCGTTGTCGGAGACGAAGGTATGGCGACGGTGGTTCGCCGTCTTCTTCTCTATCTGTGAGAAACAATGCAGGCCGACATCGCACAAAAGAAGAAAACAGACCAGAAACAAATATGTTGAAGAAGCACCAACCTAAATCATACCTAGAAAACATTGTAGAAGACATCGATTGCCGATTGGGTAAGGAAGAAATGGCAGACATCTGTAACCATCTGTCTAAACATTTGTTATCAGTTCTGGAGGAAAAATTAGGGCTTACTTGTGTACATACCTTCAAAATCGAAGCCAAACATAACCTTCGATTTCTTACTGTTTTTGTTATGTATTTGTTCGAATGGAGAAGACGCAGAGGAAAACGAAAACGAAGACCCAAAATCGGTGGTGGTTTACCGGTGATCTTCTCTGGACGGCGAAGAGGTGGAGACGAAGGAGGTGGAAAGGGTTAGATGAAGGCGGCGATAATTTCTGAGTGGAAGCGAAACACGGTAAGGGGCAAAGGAAAAAGAACACCGATCGTGAAGAAAGATTTGAGGCAGTGATTAACCACTCGAACAGTACCCAATACCAAGTTACATATTGGAGAGGGAGTGAGAGGTAGGAAGCGACTGATAAAAATACAGATACAAAAAAGGAGGTCGGTAACAAAAGGGTGAAGAAGAAGTACACAAATCCGAATCTAATTGGATCATAAAGCGGCGAATCAAATGTAGAGCAATACGTGGCCACCAACAATATAGATATTGACATAAAAGACCTACTGCAAAGACAAAATAGAAAATAGATGGAATTGAACGCACTAACATAAACAGGGGACCATTTTTGCCAAATCCTTAGGAACTTTACTGTTCCTAAGGATTGTCCTTCTTTTATATATATATATATATATATATATATATATATATATATAATTTGATTAGAGATTTGCTAAGTCATATACGTACCATCCCGCTTGGCTGCCACGTATCTATCGTAGCTTAACGTCCAATTCATCCATCACTTATCTGTATAGTGCATGCATTATTTTATTTGTATTTATTATTAGTCTATGATTATGAAGCTTAACTCCATAAATAAGAATATGAAGGATATTATTATTATTGCTATAATTTGTTTAGATACATATACAAACATTTTATTTAATTATATAAGCTCATATATATTTCTTTTTCATATATATTCCTTTTTCTTTATATTTAATTAAGTATCACTTTATATATATATATATATATATATATATATATATATATATATATATATATATATATATATATATATTTCCATGATTATAAATCGTAATTTTATAAAGATATGTTAACAGATTTGGAATGATTATAATATTTGAAAAGAAAATATTACAAAATATAAAATGAATATCATATTTTTATTAATTTTTTTATTACAAATTAAGCCCATTACATCTAGTGTTCAACACGTTCACATGTGACGATTGTTGACTTAATTTTACGGTTGTCACATAAAGGCTCTTTATTGGTGGCCAAACATGAAAGCTGAGATGACTAGAACGTACCGTAGAGAGATCGTCAGATTGCATGGGGTACCCTTATTCTTTATCTCTGGCAAAGAGAGTAGGTTTACGTCTCGCTTCTGGTAGAGCTTGCAAAAGTCCCTCGGTATACGTCTGGATATGACTACAACTTATCATCTATAGACCGATGGCCAAAGTGAAAGGACCATCCAAACGCTGGAAGACCTGCTCAGAGCATGTGCGATAGATTTCATAAGTGCATGGGATACTCAACTTCCTTTGGTTGAGTTTTCATACAATAATAACTATCACACGAGCATCAAAGTGGCACCGTTCGAAGGACTATATCGGTGAAAATGTCGATCTCCCATTTGTTGGACAGAAGTTGGAGATACCTAACTTGCCAAGAAATTCGCACGGGATACCCTATGAACATACCCAGACATTATCCATGAGGCAACTAAAAAGATAATGTTAATAAGAGAATGCATGAAGGCAGCACGTGACCGTCAAAAGAGCTACACAGACGTAAGGCGTAAATCCCTGGAGTTCCTAGTTGGAGACATGGTGATGCTCAAAGTATCTCCTTGGAAAGGAGTTATATGATTCAAAAAGCGGGGTAAACTAAATCCGAGGTACATAGGACCATTCGAAATCCTTGAAAGGATAGGTCCAGTCGCGTATCCACTTAGATTACCCCAAGAGTTTAATAACGTGCACGACGTTTTCCATATGTCAAATTTTAAGAAGTGCCTTTCCGACGATACGCTCGTCATTCCAATTGATGAAATTCAGATTAACCCTAAACTGAACTTCATTGAAGAGTCAGTCGAAATAATAAGCACAGAGTTCAAACGACTCAAGCAAAGTCAGATTCCCATTGTCAAGGTGCGATAGAACTCTAAGCGAGGACCAGAGTACACATGGGAACGAGAGGAACAAATAAAGGATAAGTACCCTCACTTGTTCGAAGGAAGACCGACGACAAGATAAAATTTCAGCACGAAATTTCCTAAATAGGGGGAGACTGTGACAACAAAGAGGTTTCCGTCATTAATTTCCACTAGGAAAGAGTAGGAAAATAGATGTAATGGCTTAGTATTGTAAAATTTGATTTTTGAGATAATAAGAATCAAATGTGTTGTTACATTTATTTGATAGAAACGTCCAGTAGGCTTAAAAATTAACGTCCAAAAAATTGTAACGTTTTCTAAGCTGATTAACATACTTGCATAATACTCGTTAACGTGATGTCAAGGATATAAGATTCGTAAAAATCATACTCCAAAGGAAAGAGTTATGGATTTTATAAAAATAGAATTCAACCGTGTAATTAAAATTAATTACGTCAAAATGGTACTTAGAGCTTGGTTGAGTTTTGACTAAAAGTGCAAAAATGAGTTTCATAGTACTCCTCGAGATATAGAGTTTAGGAAAAATTATGCCGAAAATGGAGAGTTGTAGTACCCATTGAAAGTCAAAACTAGCCAAAACAAGCAAAAGGAGAGTTGTAGTACCCATTGAGATCATCATAAAGATATAGAGAGGGCACAGATCGGAGTTCGCACAAAGAAGTTATGATTTTTGCAAATATCTTCTGTATGCACCAGGTGTGCATCTCCGCATGTCGTGCACCTGACACCAGATTCGAGTAGATTGTGAGAGACATGGCCAATTGGGGGAGTCACACATGGCAGCTTCCAGATGGAGCCACAATTGTCATACGTGGCACGCATAAATATTTGCCCGACGCATACCTCCAAAACTCGACTATATATAGAGGGTTGTGTCATTCCAGTTTCACACACCCTCAGACTTCCCATCTCTATGTTTCGAAGTAGCTACCACCTTGAGCGATCCCCGGAGTCCTAAGCCCGATTCAACCCTACATCAAAGGTTTCGCGCGACTAGGTTGAGTATACGACCCCTACTTACTGTTTTAAATGTTTTACGGGGGGAATATGACACACCCCCAAACCGGATCGGTGGAAACATGCGGGGGCAGAGGACTTCATGTGCAGTATCACAACAATTGAATACTGGTAATCAAACTAACAACTACCATTGTATTGATAATATAGCGTTTACATTGTATTCAAATCACATATGATTGACTCCGAAAGTAAAATAGCAAAATAAGGACTCAAAGCTACTATGCTCCGTCTTCTGGAACCTGCACATGTACCTGTCTACTAGTGCCCTGAGAATACAAGTGATTTTGAAAGTGTCAACATTAAAGTTGGTGTGTTCATAAGCTTTTTGTTTTAGAAAGCATGTTCTTTGTTCTTGGAAAATGTTATAGTGTACTTCCAGAAAATCTAGTATTTTCTTTAATGAATGTAGTTTAGTCTTAGGCCTTAAGACCAAAATGTATGTAGTCACTGTATCCTGTAGTAGTGAACTGTAGCCTTATTAATATGTAAAATTGTTTTATGCGTGTTTCTTATAATTGTATGCTGTATTAGTGTACTATGTACTAGTAAAGTAGTGTACTGTAATTCTATTTGTATGAAAATATTTGTATAAATGCGTGGACACCACCAGATGTAATGTATAGTAGTGTAATGTATGAAAACCTTGGTATGAATGCTTGGATACCACCAGTTGTAATGTATAGTAGCGCATTGTATGAAAACCTTTGTATGAATGCCTGGATACCACCAGTTGTAATGTATAGTAGTGAATTGTATGAAAATCTTTGTATGAATGCCTGGATACCACCAGCTTTAATGTATAGTAGTGAACTGTAGTTTCATTAATTAAAATAAAACCATTAAAGTAGTGTTAATCCCGTAACCAATGTTTAGTTGAAACTATTGTGAGTTTCATATAACCATACTAATATGACCTAGTGACCTCTACGACGTTCTTCAGGCGTCGGTATATTATGATATTTGTCACCCCAGGCCTGCTGGCCTAGCTGTTGCAAGCAGCTCAGGTGTGGGATTGTCAGTCCCGTATAGATCTATACACAAATTTCACGCTCTTCCTCCAGGAGACTTTAGTTATAATTTATAGCACTTGAGCCTATACCCTGATGGGTACAACGAATTAGTGCCTCACAACCCTGTATTAACTAGTTTATGTGTTATGTTATAGTGTTCTCTTGTACTTGAAACTATATGTATTACCTTGTATTAGTGTACTTTGTAATGTAAAATAATTATACTTAAATAATTATTTAGTAGTATATCCTTGAATCATTGTAATAGAGTAGTGTTCCAAAGACTATATCAACTATACTTTATATACTTGTTTCTGAATAGTGTTCTTGAATTTGTAAAATAGTGTAGTGTCTTCCAAACTATACCTATTATAGTTTAAATGTATGTTCTGTATGCGATGAAAATCTTAGAGTTTAGCAGTTTGTATAACACAATGAATTAATCAGAGAAAGGTACCTTTTTTGCTCGACATGTTACAAAAGGGTTAAAGTTTTATCTAACGAGTCTTATATTCATATATATATATATATATATATATATATATATATATATATATATATATATATATATATATATATATATATATAAAACATGTATTTTGGAAAACCAAAGTATAAAATAGTTGAAGTAGTTTGAAACAGTTTAAACTGGTTTGAATTAGTTGAAATAGCTTTTCATGGTTCGAAACCGTTTAAAATAATTTGAATATTAACACAAGATTTCCTTGTGTTTTGCTTGTATTCCCCCCTAAAAACATAGAAAAATAGTGAAAACGTAGGGGTATGAACTCACCTCGAACGTGTGTGCTCGTTTGATTCGCGAAGTGCCAACGATGATCCTCGGAATAGAATGGAGTTTTCGGTGAGGGCTTGAGTGTTTTCGATTGGAGGCTTGAAGATTTGAAGATATGGATGAATGTTCTTGGTGTTCTTGGTGTTCTTGGTGAAAATAAGAAGATCGGGGTAAAATCTTATGAAGATTCAAGGGTTTTCGGATGATAATTGAGAGCAAATGGAAGGTGTTTACGGTGTGAAAAGTGAGAAATGAATTGGGCTCACGGCTGAACCTAAATATATAGGAAAGTGTTTACGGTTCGTAAAAGGCCTTGGCTTTGGGTTTTCGGTCCCTTAAGAGGATTTTGATTGAGTTTTCGGTTATAACCATTTCAAGATTGAGTTTTCGGTCACATTTAGGCCGAAAACTCCATTTGATCTTTTAATTCCAACCGTAATCCCCTTAACTTTAATTCCTAGGACCGAAATCAAATTTTTTTCAATATCTTGGGACCGAAAACTGCTAGTTCTAGAATTCTATGACCGAAAACACATATATGGTGGGCTATTTTATGGTTTTTAACTTTAAACTTTAAACTATACGTAGTTATTAGTTTATAAACATGCCCTTAAGGCAAAAGGGGATACAATGCAACAAGGATTGAAAGGTGGTTGCACTTGTACTTGGTTAGGGTTTATACTTTTCTGGGTCTAAAATTTGCCAGTTGTGACAGAATACATTCTTATCAAATGGTTTTTTCAAAATATATTTATTGTTATAAATTGCAAATCATTTTATAAAGCTTAAAGCCTTTGGATAATATAGCTAAAGACACTATGCCTAGTTATAAGCTATGATATTATGCCTAAGAGATATATGATGCCCGATAGTCTAGGAAGAGATAATACCTAGATGCTATAATGGCCAAATCTCTAGGATAACATAGTACCTAGAAGTTATGTTGGTTAAATATAAGGATATACATTGTACTTAGTGGTTACTATTCCCAAGTATCATGTTTTCAAATAACCATAATTAGTGTGTGTGTATATATATCTATATATATATATATATATATATATATATATATATATATATATATATATATATGAATTCTTATATATATAAAATAATTATGAGATCAAATGTTATAATTATCAAATATAAGATAAAAGATTCATATTGTGATAGGTGTAGGAAATCCCTAGGAAGGATTAAGATAAAATATAAATATAAATACCTAAGGCCAATGCATTAGTGAGCTGTTAATTCATCCAAATGCCTTAATTAAATTTCGACATTCCCCATATACCTATAATCGTTAATCTTGCGAGAGATAGAAAGATATGTATAGATCTATACGGAGTCTGACAACCCCACCTGCGATTTCTAGCTACAATCGCAGCAAGATAACGTTCTTACTATTGACTATGCAATGTCTGATGAAGTGTCGTGGCGGGAGACAATTATTAGTCAAACAACGTCACTTATGGGGGCTCATGGTAATATATTAGATCACCTTAGAGTGTGACTATCATTAGGGATGCCTTAGAATGGTAGATAAAATATGTTAGGATCGTAAGATATCCTACAAAGATAGTAAATTAGGATTAATAATTATATCCTAATGAGATACTAAAATAAGATCGTCAGATATCCTGGAAGATAATAAGACAGGATCGTTAGATATCCTAAAAGATAATAAGCTAGGGTTGATAAAATAATTTAGGAAAGGTTTTTATAACAGAAAAAGGATTCTTAAAATAATGCAACCCAGTAAAAGCCGAAACTATAAAAACATGTGCACTCACCAACATTATGTTAATGTGTTTCTAAAATACAACTATTCTCAGGGAGACGAGTGAAGAGGATAGTCGTGTCAAGGAGAAGGATAGTCGTGTCAAGGAGGAGGAGGACAGTCATGTCAAGATGGAGGAATCACGCAAGGAAGATGTTGGAGTTTAGTAAAGTCTGTTTATCGTCTTTAGTCCTGTTTAGGTAGCGTGCTTGTCTTTTTAAAACAATGTAATCCCAGAATAATTTATAATCAGTAAAAGAAATGATTATGTTACTCTTTTATGTTATTGTAACATCCGGATTCCCAGGTATTCTATGATGTTCATTTATTTTGAGTTTTGAGGAGGGACTCGACGAGTCGACGCCTAGACTCGTCGAGTAGGATCGCGATTTGCTGACTGGATTAATGAAGGGACTCGACGAGTCGATGGGTGGACTCGACGAGCCCGCGTTACAGAAACCCTAAATCTACGGGCCTGAGCCCTATTTAAAGGACCTTATAGCCCTCATTTGTGGCTACCAGTCCAGAGAGAGAAACCCTAGAGAGCTTGAACGAGTTCTGTGAGAGAGGAAGCCATTTTAACCCCTTTTGGTGTTGTTTTGCAAAGAAGAAGGTGTTTGCAGCAAGAGGAGGTCAAGGGGATTGCTATTGTGTGGATTTCCAGCTTGGATCTGCAACTTTGAGGTACTAAATCGACCCCTTTCTCTGTTTGGTTTAAGATCCTTGAATGTTAGGGTTTTCTATACCCTTTATTGGCTTGAAATGTTGAGTATGATGTCCCTTTGAGTGTTAGACTCTGGATCTGGACCTCTAGAGGTCCAGAGGACCTTATCCATCCTGCTTTATGTTGGTTCATGGAGGGAATGAGACTATGTTGCCATTTTAGTAGTTCTTTCACCAAAAGAAGCCTTGGGTACGTTGCATGTGAACCAAGATTCGACCTTTACGTGGTTATTGGTCGTGGGGAAGACAGATCTATAGTTTGGAGAAGCAGATCTGACCTCAGAAGGTCATTTGAGTGTTGTCATGAGAGCAACTCGTCGAGTTCATAAGAGGACTCTACGAGTCGAGTCGGGGTTTCCCCACGATTCGTTACAGAGAAACCTGGCGAGTGGAGGAGGGACTCGAGGTGCCAAGTGAGGCTTAGAAGGATTCAGAGGACCCGCGTGGACTCGCCGAGTCGCCCGGATGCACTCGACGAGTCTGGTCAAAGTTTGACCGTTGACTAGAGTTGACTTCGTTGACTTTTAGGGTTGAGTCAATGTTTGGACTTGTGAGCCATTGGAGGGGTAGAATGGTCTTTTACCCTTCTTAGAGAACTTAGAGAGGGATTAGCCTAGTCCTTGAGAATCGTATTAATTAGAGTAATTATTTTATGTGATTAGGCGAAGGCTAGATCAGTATTTTCGAGTTCGAGGTTACCGAGCTATCCGAGGTGAGTCTTCTCACTATACTTTACCTTGAGTGGTAAGTAGAGTTATGTGACAAAGTATCTTGTATGCTATGTATGTGATGTATTGCACTGCATTATTTCTATGTGATTTATGCTGTGTGTATTCTAGAGTTTACAGAGTTAGGACCGGAAGGTCCACAGAGTTAGGACCAGAGGGTCCACAGAGTTAGGGCCAGTGGGCCCACAGAGTTATAGCCTCGAGTGGCTAATATGTGTTATATGTGGTATTTTGGGGAACTCAGTAAGCATTTATGATTACAGTGTTTTGTGTTATGTGTTTCAGATACCAGTGAGAATCGCGGGAAGGCGCCGACATGATCAGTACACACTTGTAGAGTTTTTATGTATTGTAATCTTGGGATGAATTTTTTGGATTTGATATGTGATACATGGAGATTGATAATATTTATGATTGAAATTATATTTTTTTAAAAGTGAAAATTGTTTTGGAGTTTACGATGTTACAAGTTGGTATCAGAGCCTTGGTTTGAGGGATTCGGATGCACCTTCGGGTGTATTTGAACTCAAACTGAGGATTTGAGGAAGTTTTTCATAAAATAAACAAATTTTCAAAAAATAAAAGGATTTGAGAAAAACAGAAGGAAGCAGTGTGTACGATCAGCCAGCGCCCGAACGGTGATTTCCTAAAATACCCTTACATTATGTGTTATGAGATATGTTATGATATGATATGCATGCTAGAGTAGGCTAGGTATTCATATTAGGACTAGAGTGGCCTGATTTGTGATGCCTTAGCCTAGGAAGAATTCTACTGCTATGTGATGCTTGAGAGTGAGTAGGTAGCAGTGAGGAGCTGAGGAGAGGTCTACCGGAGGGTAGCCTATGCCAGTGAGATGTAGAGTACTTGTGATCTGAGATCCTAGGAGGAGGACTTGGGGTGAATACTGATGCGGTGTGGAAGGTAGTATAGGGCCCGTACTACTGAAGACACCGGATCAGTGCGCAGTCCAAGTAAGAATCCTTAGGGTACTAAGGAACAAGTAGGGCTGAGTTGCCGAGTGTGAGTATGCTCGAGCGAGTCTCTGATATTTCTTATGTTCTATTTGAGAGACATCATGGTTGGGACACGCCACAGACCAGAGACCAGCGGTGTGAGTGACGAGGAGCTTCGTCAGATGATCCACGAGGAGGTGGCTGCGGCTATCCGCGCAGAGATTCCGGAGATGTTTGGGTCTATTAAGACCACGTTGATTGACACCTTTGATGAGAGATACGCAGTGGTTACCGAAGCTGCAGCCGCTGCAGCTACCGCAGCTGTTGCTGCTGCTAGACCTCAAGGTTGTGATGCGTTGCTGTTTCGGGAGTTTAGCAACACGAAGCCACCAGAGTTTGATGGGACGTAGGATCCGATTGCTGCGATGAGATGGGTTTCTGACATCGAGGGATGCTTCTACACATGTTCTTGTCTGGAGCATCTGAGAGTTCGGTTCGCGCTGAACCAGCTTCGCTTGGGAGCGAAGGACTGGTGGAAGTTTGTGACAGCGCACTATTCTTCTGTAGAGCTTTCCGCAGTGACCTGGGAGAGGTTCACCGCTATGTTCCGTGATGAGTACGTTCCCCCGGTGGAAAGGGAACGTTTGGCCCTGGAGTTCTTGACCCTCAAGCAGGGTACTGAGTCTGTTACTGTGATCACCAGGATGTTCCATGAGAGGGAGATGTTCTGCCCTGAGCACGTGTCTTCCAAGCACGCACGCATGGGTCGGTATTTGAACATTTTGAGGAGAGACATCCGCGAGTTCGTGGCGAACTCTTCGTACCGGACATTTGCCGAGCTTCAGGCGAATGCTCGGAAGAGGGAGATAAAGCTTGAGACTCAGGATAGGGAGGAGGCGGAGTCTCAGGGGAGGGATCGGCGACCGGCACTGTCCTAGCCGGCAGCCAAGCGGGCCAAGCCCGCCGATTCGAGATCAGGGAACCAGAAGGGCCGCACTTGTGGCAAGTGCGGCAAGGGTCATGAGGGGATTTGTAGATCAGGGTCTTGCTACAAGTGTGGCAAGGAGGGGCACATGGCCAAGGATTGCCCCAAGGGGTTTGCAGTCTGTTTCCACTGCAACCAGACCAGACACCGGAAGGCCGAGTGTCCACAGCTGCGGGGGTCAGCACAGGGAGCATCGCAGGGATCTGCCACTGCTACTGTACGAGCTACCGAGAGTCAGCGGGTGAAGGCCGAGGCACCGAAGGCACGAGGGAGAGCCTTCCACTTGACAACGGAGGAGGTCCGCGCAGCGCCCGATGTCGTGGCTGGTATGTATTCTTTCATGTATTTATTTTAAGTTTGAGATATTATGCTTATATTATGATATGCATAGTTACTTTTCTTGTGAGTTATGTACCTGCCTTGGTGTTATTTGACTCGGGTGCGAGTCGATCTTTTGTATCATTAGCCTTTAGTCAGCACATCAGTATCCGTCGAGAGGCGTTGAGTCGACCTCTGTGAGTTTCCATAGCTGACAAGAGAGCGGTGTATGCCACTAATGTGATTCGAGGATGTGTACTCGAGATCTTCGGCGTTGAGTTTCCGATTGATTTGGTCCCGATTGCGATGGGAGATGTCTGTGTCATCGTAGGCATGGACTGGTTGAGCAGATTTGGAGCGGTTATCGACTGCGAACGACAGCTGGTGACCATACGAGACCCTAGTGGGGGAGTTCTTATGGTGTACGGCCAGGGTACCCTTCTGGGCAGCATTTTGTTCGGCTGCTAGAGAGAGGCGGAGCCTACAGCAGGGCTGTAGCGGGTTTGTGGCTTATGTGATGGATTCACGAGTGGCCGCAGAGGGGCCGGGTTTGTTTGGTGATGTGCCGATAGTGCGTGAGTTCCCAGATGTATTTCCCGAGGAGTTGTCGGGTGTGCCTCCCGAGAGGCAGGTGGAGTTTCACATCGATTTGATTCAGGGGCAGCGCCTATCGCCAAGGCGCCTTATCGCCTTGCGCCGCCAGCGGCGCCTTATCGTCTTTTGTCATGTTTAGGTAGCGTGCTTGTCTTTTTAAAACAATGTAATCCCAGAATAATTTATAATCAATAAAAGAAATGATTATGTTATTCTTTTATGTTATTGTAACATCCGGATTCCCAGGTATTCTATGATGTTCATTTATTTTGAGTTTTGAGGAGGGACTCGACGAGTCGACGCCTAGACTCGTCGACTAGGATCGCGATTTTCTGACTGGATTAATGAAGGGACTCGACGAGTCGATGGGTGGACTCGACGAGTCCGTGATGTGGACAGAAACCCTAAATCTGTGGGCCTGAGCCCTATTTAAAGGACCTTATAGCCCTCATTTGCGGCTACCAGTCCAGAGAGAGAAACCCTAGAGAGCTTGAACGAGTTCTGTGAGAGAGGAAGCCATTTTAACTCCTTTTGGTGTTGTTTTGCAAAGAAGAAGGTGTTTCCAGCAAGAGGACGTCAAGGGGATTGCTATTCTGTGGATTTCCAGCTTGGATCTATAACTTTGAGGTACTAAATCGACCCCTTTCTCTGTTTGGTTTAAGATCCTTGAATGTTAGGGTTTTCTATACCATTTATTGGCTTGAAATGTTGAGTATGATGTCCCTTTGAGTGTTAGACTCTGGATCTGGACCTCTAGAGGTCCAGAGGACCTTATCCATCCTGCTTTATGTTGGTTCATGGAGGGAATGAGACTATGTTGCCATTTTAGTAGTTCTTTCACCAAAAGAAGCCTTGAGTACGTTGCATGTGAACCAAGATTCGACCTTTACATGGTTATTGGTCGTGGGGAAGACAGATCTATAGTTTGGAGAAGCAAATCTGACCTCAGAAGGTCATTTGAGTGTTGTCATGGGAGCAACTGACCGAGTTCATAAGAGGACACGACGAGTCGAGTCGGGGTTGCCCCGCGATTCGTTGCAGAGAAACCCGGCGAGTGGAGGAGGGACTCGACATGACAAGTGAGGCTTAGAAGGATTCAGAGGACCCGCATGGACTCGCCGAGTCGCCCGGATGCACTCGACGAGTCTGGTCAAAGTTTGACCGTTGACTAGAGTTGACTTCGTTGACTTTTAGGGTTGAGTCAATGTTTGGACTTGTGAGCCATTGGAGGGGTAGAATGGTCTTTTACCCTTCTTAGAGAACTTAGAGAGGGATTAGCCTAGTCCTTGAGAATCGTATTAATTAGAGTAATTATTTTATGTGATTAGGCGAAGGCTAGATCAGTATTTCCGAGTTCGAGGTTACCGAGCTATCCGAGGTGAGTCTTCTCACTATACTTTACCTTGAGTGGTAAGTAGAGTTATGTGACATAGTATCTTGTATGCTATGTATGTGATGTGTTGCACTCCATTATTTCTATATGATTTATGCTGTGTGTATTCCAGAGTTTATAGAGTTAGGAGCGGAAGGTTCACAGAGTTAGGACCAGAGGGTCCACAGAGTTAGGGCCAGTGGGCCCACAGAGTTATAGCCTCGAGTGGCTAATATGTGTTATATGTGGTATTTTGGGGAACTCACTAAGCATTTATGCTTACAGTGTTTTGTGTTATGTGTTTCAGGTACCAGTGAGGATCGCGGGAAGGCGCCGGCATGATCAGTACACACTTGTAGAGTTTTTATGTATTGTGATCTTGGGATGAATTTTATGGATTTGATATGTGATACATGGAGATTGATAATATTTATGAATGAAATTATATTTTTTAAAAGTGAAAATTGTTTTGGAATTTACGATGTTACAGTTATGTTCTCTTAATATCTGTATGTCTTGGCCCAATCTCCCCTCGTTTGCACCGCCCAACGTTTCCGCCGTCGGTCGGGGGTGTAACATTGATAATTATGAACTTGAGCAAAAGGTAGTTTCTCTCTTTCATAAGAATGAAAGGATAATGAATGGCATATTCAAAAAGAAACTCAAGAGAAAAGTTGACCATGAATTTGCTCTAAATCGTGACTCATTTGAGGCGAATTGTCCTTGTTGTGAATTAAAAGACTACAATAAACGAAGTTGCCCTGAATACCTGAAAGATGATGAGGATGAGTCAGTTCAAGAAACTGAATCCAGTTCAGGTAGTTTTCTAAACATTTCATACTACTAAAGGCATTAGTTCTTGATACTACATGTGTTTTTTCACACATGCTTGGTATTGAAGGAACTGAAGAATGAAGTCTTGAGCTTGAAAGAGATCCATCCACTTATGGAACTGAAGAAAGTTTTTTTGTTGCATTAGCTAGAGTGATCAAGTTAAATATTGAAGTAGATATATGAATAGTTTAGTTTATTTTACACAAATTGTTGCTACTCGTCCGAAATGACACGAATCATTATTTCTTTTCATGCATTGTTTAGACAAGGATTTCGATATTCTTTTAATGATATGAATGGTTCAATTTTAGCTTATAAAAATGGTGTTTTATGTTTGAATCTTTACCTTGTAATGGTGTGCATAAAACTGTGAATTGTGTGATTAGCTTAGGAAATAGTGTATTAAATATTGATTCGTCTAATGATGTATATAAAGCATGCTTGTGGCATTGTCGTCTTGGACACATTAACAAGAAACGCATTGCCCAACTCCAAAAGGATGGAGTGTTGGAATCATTCGACTTAAGGTCAGATGATGACTGCGTAAGATGATAAAATCACCTTTCACTGGATCTTGTGAAAGAGGTGAAGGTTTGTTGGACCTCATACACACAGATGTATGTGGGCCCTTCAGATCAACCACAAGGGAAGGAAATTGATTCTACATACCATTTACGGATGATTATAATAGATAGGGATATATCTACTTAATCAAACATAAATCAGAAACCATTGAAAAGTCCAAAGAGTTTAAACACGAGGTTGTGAATCAACTGGGAAGGAATATAAAGATGCTTCAATCTGATAGAGGATGAGAGTATCTTAGTATCGAGTTCCTCGACTATCTCAAGGAATGTGGAATAGTTTCAGAAATGACTCATCCTAGGACACCACAACTTAATGGTGTGGCTGAGAGGAGAAATCGAAACTTGTTAGACATGGTTCGTTCCATGATAAGTCGAGCTTTACTTTCTATTTATTTCTAGGGTTATACCTTAGAGAAAGCCGCTCATATTCTTAATCTTGTCCCTACTAATAAGGTTGCGAAAACACCTAATGAGATGTTGTCACACCCCAAAACCGGAACGGCGGAAACGTTCTCGGGCGGAGGACGTCATGTTTAGTATCACAAGTCATGCATCATAGTAAGCAAAGTAATGAACAACCATATTATTAGAAAGAAAGTGTTTACAAAGTATGATTCACATAATACATAATACATATCAAATAACAAAAAGACATGAAGCTGAAATGCTCCATCTCTTGAATCCCAAAGCGCGTACCTGTCTACTGGTCTCCTGAGAATACAAGTTATTTGAAAGCGTAGATCAGCATTTAAGCTGGTGAGTTCATAAAATTTTAGCGATGTAGTAAGTGAGTAGTAAGAAAGTTTGTAGAATGTTGTAGTAAGGTATGTTTAGAAAAGTTTGCCTGTTCCTCCAGGAAATCCTATATTTCCCGCTTTGATGAAAGATAAGTAAAAATGACTCAACAGTCCTTTCTATGAGTATTAAATGGATACAAGTTATATAAAACCCAAAGTAAACAAACAATCAGTTGTGTGTATCTGCCCTAACCCCACAACCAAACAAGGAACAGGAAATGAGGCGGAAGACACACATCCCATTGTTTGTTAGATCATCGTTGTATATAACCCCTGCGTATTCATTCGGTACTCACGGAGTTAACTGTAATAGTTCCTTTATGTTTGATGAAGAGATCCTTTAAGAAAACCCTTATTTCTTATAATAAAATGATAACCACAGTAGTTCCTTCTATAATCACTTGGTTTATACTAGTTATATATAATCTAATATCGAACGGATAGTTAATTGTGTGAATCTGCCCTAAGCCCACAACCAAACAAGGAACAGGGAATGAGGCGGAAAGCACACATCCAACTACCTATCGGGTATTAATTATATATAACCTTGGTGTATAAACTAAGGTATTATAGATTTAACCACCTAAGGTCCTTTAAGTTTGACGGGTTTAATAAAATGGATTAAACCCCTTTACTGGTTGAGTTTCTAGTTTTGTATTCAAAAGTTCTTCATTTGAAAAGTATGTTTTGTACTAGAAATCTGTGCATTGAATTAGTGTCCTATGACCTGACCCATACATGGTACCCCTTATGATTACTTGGTGTATATGGAACATATATATAGCTAAGCTCGGATAGATAGTAAGTTGGGTGTATCTGCTCTAAGCCCACAACCAAACAAGGAACAGGAAATGAAGCGGAAAGCACACATCTTACTACCTGTCAGACCCGATTAATATATATTCCTGAATGCATACACTAAGGAATCATAAAGTTAGAATTATAGGTCCCTTTCTACTAAATGTACTAGACCCGATTGTTCTGTTTGTCGTTTGTAAAATGTAAGTTTTTCCCTAGTTTATAACTATCTTGACTCGAAAATAGTTTGTATTACCTTTCAAGTGGAACTGTCACTTATTGAAAGTAATGGGAAATTATAAGTACGCAGATGTCTTTTAAATTGACATCCTGTAATATTAATTACCTTAAAACATGTTTGTTTTATTAAGGTCATAATGTGAAAGCTAGTCCCCATACTATACGCTCTCCCTGTCGAGAGATTCTGGGAACCAAACGCGACCTCTGCAAACAATTGCAAGCCGTGTAATTCACATTAAAGTTTATGTGATCATGTATACCCAATATAACTATCACCTTTTGTTTAGAATAATGAGTTAGTGATTCATTGGTATAATCAGATCTAGTAAGTTGTCCCATGCTGCAGCACCTTTATTATGTTCGTTCAGTTATAGCATCTTAGTATGTTCTTGTTATAGTATCTTAGTATCTTCTCGTTATAGTATCTTAGTATTCTCTAGCATCTTGCATCTTAGTATCTTCTAGTTATAGTATGAACTGAACCCTTAAACTATACCCTTTACAGTTTACTAATATTTTTACTTGAACTGTTGTTGAAAAGACTCATTTTTCTACTAAGTTATGCTTGTGCTTTAAAAATGGAGTTTTGTTAAACTATAAAGCAACATAACTTGAAAAGAGTTTTTGAAATGTTTTGACAACTTAGAAAGGACATAAGTAATATTTTGAAAATTTTTTATATCAAATAATTACACAATTATCATTGTGTTCAACTTGTATTCCCCCCTTAAAAGCATTTAAAACAGTTTAAAAGATTGATTACGGGGTATTAACTCACCTTATGTGGATGATTCAAACGAATATGCGCGTAAGGATGAGAAGTTCCATGAATGAAGTCCCGAGACACAACAAGTCCTAAATGACATATATTGACATGAATATAGTGTTTATAAGCAACTATATGAAAGGAAACACCTTCCGGGACTAGGAAACACTTTGACCAAGTGTTGGAATCACATGTGATTCATCAAAGGGGTGTTTAAGACCAAGGACTTGTGTTCACGGCCATGGGTTTATGGCCAAGTGCATTTACGGTCGTAAACTCATGGTCAAACATGCATAAGAGGGTGTTTGAAGGTTAGGGAAACATGTAGGACCATTGCTCTACACAAGGATGAGAAAGACCGACTCAAAGGAGAGTGTTGAGGTGTTTACGGCCACACCATAAACCCTATGGCCATAAACTCTCTAAATGGTCACATTTAGGGTCTTAAAGATAAGGAGTTTTAAAGGCCCAAGTGTCCCAAAGGTTAGCAAAGGTCTAGGAGTGTTTAAGGCTCAAATCATGAAAACTACAAGGATTTACGACCAAGGTGTAAACTCCTGGCCGTAAACTCTCTTTGATGATGAGTTTGGTGATGTTTCAAGGTCTTACAAAGCACAAGGGAGTGTTATAGCCTCAAATCCAAGCCTTAGGAAGAGTTTAAGGCTCAAATGGCGTCTTTATAGGGGTTTACGGCCAAGGGAGATGCTCCTGGCCGTAAACTCCTTTTGTTCTTGAGAATTTGATGATTTCAAAGTGTAGATCAAGTGTTTCTAGTGTACAACTTAGTTAAGGGAAGAGTACTCACACTTTGGAGGCCCTTTGATGAAGATCGGGAGTGAAATCTTGATGATACTTGAGAGAGTTTGAAGAGTTTTCGGCCAAGGAAAGGAAAAAGTGAAGAAAATGGCTAAGTCCTACATATATAGGGGTGAGTTTACGGCCAGACCATAACCTCTATGTTCTTTGGCCGTGAACTCCATTTTGGTGGTGTTAAGGCTTGAATGTTGCACAGTGTCTCTAGCAGGTACATTCTAACACTCACTCCTTAAGTGTACAAGGCTAAAACTCCTTAGAATGACCTTTAACAAGGCTAGAACTTATTAGCAATGAGTCTGACACTCAGTTGAGTTGACTGACTGAGCTTTCAAAGCAAAAAAATTTCGGGTTTTCACAGATGTGGATAGGAAAATTTCCCTCACTAGGCCACATCAAGGTTTCGTTTGTGAAGTTTTCATTAGACGAATGACTCACGAGAAGCTAGAACCTAGAAGTGAGAGATGTATTTCATTGATTACCCACAAAAGTGTTTTGGATACTTATTCTATAGACCTAGTGAGAGCTCATATTTAAAGAGGTCATTGGGAGTCCTATTGATTTGGAAGAAATTCCATAATCATCTAATGAAGGAACCTTAGACAACCAGAGGATGAGACCCCTATTGAGCCCATTGACAATTCATTACCTCTTTGCCGATCAGGTAGCGTTAACATGCCACTAACGTTATATGGTCTCCATATAACGTATGATGGTAACACATTTATCAGTGGTGGTACATTAGTAAATTTGGATCAGCCAGCTAACTACAAGGAAGCGATGGTGAGCCCTGAGGCTGCCAAATGGAAAGAGGCAATAAATTGTGAGATTCAGTCCATGTATCACAACCAAGTTTGGAATTTGGTTGATCACGTGCCTGGTCGAAAGACAGTTAGGTTCAAATGGATCTTCAATACGATGACCGATATGGATGAGAAAGGTTACACGTTCAAAGAACGACTGGTTGCGAAGAGCTTTACTCAAACCCAAGGGATTGACTATGATGAGACCTTCTCACCAGTGGACAAGATAAAGTCTGTTAGGATAATGTAACCGCCCAAAAAATTCAAATAAAATTTTCATTTAATAATTATAAATCTCATTCATATTTGTTTCTCCAAAGTTCCATTACATAAATATATTATTCAACATCATAGTTTCCAAAACAACTAATGCAGAAATACTAGAGAGTGCATGTAACGCCGTGTTCCAAATCGCTTTCCTAATTTGGGATTGTGGCCAGAAGATAGGTTATCATAAGGCTTAGGGCCTTTGGAAAAGAGAGATCTAGACCCATTTAGGTACGGATAATGTAATTGAGGTGATCCGGGAGTTTGGGTTGTGCCTTGGAGCCAAGGGGGTATATCGGTAAAGTGGACGTTCGAGCTCTTTATTAATTTCGGATTTTCTTTCCGAAGATTTTGAGGTGAGGATAAGCTGATAGATGTGTAGAGCTTCTCGCCACCTTTCCATGGATATAAAGAACGTCAAAAACGGAGTTGAAATGAAGAAGGTATGGTCGTTTGAAGTTGGAGTGGTCTAGGTGAGCGATCGCTGACTTTTTGAACAAGCTCATTTAAGGCTCACGACGTGAGCATGTAGTGCTCAGAACGTGAGGAGCGCCTGATGCACCAAAACCCTTATTTTCGGTTATTTAAAGGTATGAGATGATTAGGGTTGCTTCTCCTCTGCCTTCTTCACGTCCAAGACCTCTGGAAACCCTAATCTCATCCACGTTGAAGTCCTTGGTAATTTTTGGTGATATTCAATAGATTTTGAAGCTTTAAAGCACTTTGGGAAAGAAGAAGATCATTGGTGGTATGTTTGTTAGCATCTTGGCTTCATCATCAGCTAGTTGAGGAGCCTTTGGACCTTTATAAGTCCTCAAGCTCATGCCTTTCTTTCCTTGCTTGCTATATCTATGTTTCCATGCATTTTATGGCTTGTAATATTGGTTAGCGTGCATGGAATCCATAAAGTTGGAAACTTTATGGATCATGGTGGTATCTTAAGTCTTATAAGTCTCAGATCTGGATTTTGGTCATGGTTTTGGACTCCAAGTTTGAGTCTTGGACATTTTTCCTTCATTTTGACCTAAGTAGGTGTTTAAGTCATGTATTGGACATATGTGACTGAAAAGCTTCGATTTTTATGGTCCTTGGCATCAAGGAAGACCCTCTAGACTGTCCCATGTTAAAGCTTAATAGATTAGGAGCTTAATGCTCATTTTTGCTCAGATCTGGACTCACGACGTGAGGAATGAAGCCTCACGACATGAGAGCGTGTTCGAGAAAGTTTATGGGCCAAAGTCATGACCTCACGACATGAGCATAAGGCACTCACGACGTGAGCATCACTTGTGCAAGTTTTGGGCTATTTGATTGTTAGTTAGCTTGGTATTAGACTTATCCTTTGGTTTGGGCTCGTAATGGACTAAGGATTTTGGAGTAATGGACTTCTGGTCGGGCTTGCCCTAATGGGCCTTGGATGATGAATTGGGCCTTAGTGAGTCGATTCTAGTTAGGCCTTGATTGGGCGCAATAGGCTTGGACCTTTGGGCCATCAGAAAATCATTAGTTCAGAAAAGTAAATGGGCTTTAAAGAAAGGCCCATGTAAGGTTTTGGGCTCAATTTTCCATTGATGGGTTTTATGGATTTGATAGTTTTGGGCCTTTGTTGTGAATCTTGTTGGACTAGGGGTAAAATGATCATTTTACCCCAAGTATGGAGTATGGGTCATGGTTTGGGACCCAATTGCTAATTGGGTAATATTTTGGTATTGATAGCTCGAGGAGTTGCCAGGACAGCAACTAAGGATTTCTTGTAATGGACTTCAGTAGTGTGAGGTGAGTTACCTTCCTTCTATAAGTGGGTCGAAGGCACCAATGCCGGCCAACTAGTAGTTGTTTATAGTAGAGATGATTATCTTTGTGACAATTGTCTCGTATGCCGCTATTTGTTAAGATTTATGTGCTTGTATGCTATGTTATTATGTGGTAGTGGTAAGGTGAAATAGACCCCGTAACCGGTTAAAATACACTGGAAGGTAGGTCGGGCACCTAGATATGCCTGACAGTATGTTTATGCTATGTTATTATGTGGTAGTGGTAGGGTTGAAATAGACCCCGTAAACGGTTCAAATACACCGGAGGGTAGGCCGGGCACCCAGATATGCCTGACAGTATGTTTAGGCTATGTTATTATGTGGTAGTGGTAGGAGTGAAATAGACCCCGTAAGCGGTTGAAATACACCGGAGGGTAGGTCGGGTACCCAAATATGCCTGACAGGGTAGGTCGAGCTCCCATATATGCTTGACAGGGTAGGTCGAGCACCCAGATATGCCTGACAGGGTAGGCCGGGCACCCAGATATGCCTGGCAGTATGTTGTTATGTGGTATGATGGGGGAACTCACTAAGCTTCGTGCTTACGGTTTTCAGTTTTTGTTTCAGGTAGTTCTTCTTCAAAAGAAAAGGAGTTAGCATGATCGTAGCGCATCACACTATGATTTTCCGCATTATGAGATCTTAGGGAGTTGTACTCTGATATTACTTTTCTATGACATGTTTTGGTTATTTGACTACTGGTTTTATAAATACTTATTTACAAATGAAATTTTTAGCTCTGAATTTTGGGATGTTACAAGTTGGTATCAGATCCCTGGTTTGAGGGATTCGGACACACTCTTGGGTATGACTGGACTCAAAACTAGGGTTTGATAGATTTTTACAAGAAAAATAATTTTTCTAAAATTTAAAATTAAGGGTTTTGTTTTAATAAAGAACAAGGAGTGTGATGCGTGCAATCGGTCGAGCTCAAGTATGTTTTCCCCAATATACCCATACATGTTATGTTATAATATGAATTGTGAATACATGAACTGCATGTTAGATTAGGGCTAAGGATCTAGGAAGGATGCCTTGTATGCCTACTGTGTGAGCTTGTAGACCTGCATGCTAGTATTGATCAGTTAGTGATAGGATGGCATGTTTAGGTTATGCCTTATTATATGAGCCTTAGAATTGCATGATAGTACAGATTCCTGAAAAGAGGATAGAATAGCTTGATTGGAGTATTTAGGTTAGTTTTTCGTTGTCTGAATGCTGCTTGCTTTGTGCTTTGTGGGACTCCTAGCAATGTGAGCTAGCTATTAACTAAATATGCTAAGTCACATGTGGCACATGCTGCATAATCTCAGAGTAATGGACTTTGCCCTATTGCGCAACTCTTGTCTGATTCCAACTGTTCTAGGATTGAGTCTTTTACTCGAAGGATGATCTGATCTTCGTTGCATGTGACTATATTCATGAGGTAGCTCATTGACATTACTGGGAATCTTTCAGCAGCTGAGGATTGGGTGGTTTCGGGAACCTAGGAAATCCTAGGATATGCTTCAGTGGTCTATTAGTGCGGTTTAGTGAGTTTTGCGTGCATCGGTTTGAGAAAGTGACCTAGAAGATTCAGGAGGATTGCTGAGTAAAGTATGCATAGGTATGGAAGGTAGTATTGGGCCCATACTATTGAAAGCACATGATCCATACTCGAATCGGTAAGAGTCCTGGAGAATCTAAGAAGCTTAGGGGAGGAGAATCCTTGGTTATATTCTGATTGTGGGTGTAGTTGACTTTCAGGTTAGTGATGAGCACGCATGAGGAAGGTTCAGGGCGTGGTCCCGATTCAGGTGGTGAGCCAATTAGTATAAGGACTACCAAGATTCTGAATTCGCGTTGGATTGAGGAGATGGAAGGTATCTTCCGCACTATACCTTTATTGGATTAGGTGCATGAGCCCATAACTATCATTGGTATGTACTTGACCCGAGAGTAGCATGGTCCATTTCGGGTTGTCTTCACCAGAACAATCTGATAGGATGGATAATTGAGAAAGAGGTTATTTGTGATTTATTAATATATTTTAAGTATAATATATATTAATTGAGAAATAATATTATTTAATTAATATTGGTCAAGACTTAATTTGCAATTAATTTAGTGATAAAAAGAGATTAATTAAATTAAGGGGACTGATTAAGTAAATCAGTAATACATATAGTTTGGGCCAATGATCCATGATTGATTAGTGATGGACTAAGTTTATGTGAAAGTCCATGAAGTGTTAGTCCATAAGGTTTATTAGATTGATTATTGGATTAAAGGCCCAAGGATTTACAAGTTGAAACCCTAGGAATTCCACACTATAAAAGTAACCCCTTAGCTCCAAATTCACCACCCCAAGGGTTCTAAGAGAACCCTAGCCAATTTTGGTGGTTCTAGCCTCTCTCTCAAAGTCCTCCATTTGTTCATGGTGTTTGTGACTTGTTTGAGGCATCACACTTGAGGTGTTAAGCTCTTGAAAGGGCAACAATTACAAGCTACAAATAGGAGGTATTCTTCTAACTAGTTTTATGATTCATGTACCAAATTTGTATGCTAGATAGGTTTCATGCTTTGGATAATTTTTGTTGCATGTATAACTAGAGAAAAGTTAGATTCAAAGCATTAGGGTTGTATGAGCACCATAGGAGTTTTATAGTACTTAAAACCCAACAGTGGTATCAGAGCCATGGGTGTTTTCTTTTATATTGATGCATTGGTTAATTGTTCAAAGCAAGAAAAATCGTTTTTTTTTTGGGAATCTTCATGATCACCACGACGTGGTCAAAATTACCATGATGTGGTGACTGTTCAGTGGACGATTTTATCAGTTTTTTGCCATGTTTTGGATTAGAATCATTACCACAAACTGTTTTGACTATTAAAAAAATTGTTTTTGTGATAAGGTAATGATATCCTCATCCAAAATTAAAAAGACAATTATCAAATTTTAAGATAATGTTTTGATTATATGATAATTTGATTATTTGTATTGTTTGATTAGAATTGTCTTGCAATAAATGTTAGATTAGGTCAAATTGGTGAATGATCAGTTTTATGATAATTGTATTAGTTTATATTTTGATCTAAGTGTTTCATGAAGAGATGTAAGTCCCACACCAATGAACCAACTAGTGATCAAACAATGAGAACAAGCTAAAATGAGAAATCAAGAAGGAGTAGAAGCGAGATCAATTCAAATGCACACGATTTTCTATTGAATCAATTGTCAGGTACAAAAGGATATTACACACAGCAATGACCGAAAATAGCTAGCTCAAAACTGGTCATCTGAGTCTCCTATTTATAGGGAACATAAACAGCAAACTAGTTTACAACCGAAAACACCACGAGACCAAAAACGAAACGTTTCCGGTCCAACCAACCGAAAACTCAGATAAAGCCCCAACAAGAAGTAATAATGCCTAAAAACCATATATGTTTAGCACAAACCAACAAATTAGGTCCTAACATTCCCCCCCCCCCTTAATTTGATGCTAGCATGAATTCAAGGTTGTTGACGATCATCACATCTGAACTTCCCATGGCGCCTGCCCACATTCTCTTGTTGATAGTTTCAGCGACCATGCCGGTGAAGTCTTTAGCAGTAACCTCCAGAATATCATCATTGACCAAGATTTGATGCTCTACCAAAGTACGGATATCACGCTCACCGAACTGTAGGAGATCATTTGCTTCAATAAGACGAATACCACGAGTCGGCAGCTTGATGACGGCGGAGGCTGTGGCCTCATCAAATACCCAGAATTCCGTGTTCTACAAAGAACCGTTAGGTAACTGTGGAACAATATGAATCTTTATCAACTGTTTGGTAGGAGTCCACATCACATTTTTCACGGTACGGTTGGTGTTGGGATCAAATACGCCCTTGGATTTCTTGACAAAACACTCTGAAGTCTTCATCCCATCGGACTTTTTCTTTAATTGGTTCTCCAAAAAGATCTTGAAGTTAGTTCCACGAGGATCATTGAATGGGTTGTGGAAGGGAGCCTCAGACAGTTCTGAAAGATCAACTTTAGTCCAAGAACTAAAGTCATTTTCATGCGCACAATACTCCACATTTCCACATTTTCTTTTGACTCCCCAGACGTTCTTCTAGTCGTGAAATCCCCACACCTTTATTTCCAACCGATCTCCGTATTTGGATTTGAACCTCTTTTTTTTAAGCCTAGTCACACTCAGTTGGGGCTGATCTCCACGAACGTTTTTATCAGAATTTTTCGTGAAGAGCAATTTCCCTTTTCTTTGTGTAGAGGCTTCATTCCGAGCTCGCTTGAATGTGACTCTGTGATCAGAATTGACAGTTTCATTTTCAAATCGGTCAACGATTCGTGTTGTACTGGTATGGCGCGGAACATCTTATGGAACTTAGGCATAAACGCTAGGGGAAGCATCTTCTTCTTTAGGCTCACTGACGGATGTTTTGAATTTGTCACCGAATTCACTAATTAGTTTATTCTTCAAATCAAAGTACCCGGCAGTGAGAGCGCCGAGATTGAGCTGCAAATCAGAAATTTGTTTTGACTTTTGAGAGTTTTCCTTTTCGATATCGGAGACTCTAATGTCTAGAGTTCCAATCAAAACGTGCTTCTCAATAAGCTTCTGATTTAAGATCCCGATTTCTTCCTTTAGCTCAACAATTTCTGGATCTTCATTAGTGGAGCTCCATGCACCTATATATATGATCCCTTATCTAATGGACGCGTCATTAACTAGTTCAGAGTTTGACAGCGGCTTTTGAGAGCTACGATTGCTAGTCGGGTTTTGGAGTCGTACTTGTAATAATAGTTATTAGACTTATCCAAGTGGGAGACTGTTGGATCAGGTGTCTAAGCCCATAACTATAATTGGTATGTACTTGACCCGAGAGTAGCATGGTCCATTTCGGGTTGCCTTTACCAGAAAAATCTGATAGGATGGATAATTGAGAAAGAGGTTATTTGTGATTTAATAATATATTATAAGTATACTATATATTAATTGAGAAATCATATTATTTAATTAATATTGGTCAAGAATTAATTTGGAATTAATTTACGGATCAAAAGAGATTAATTAAATTAAGGGGACTGATTAAGTAAGTCAGTAATACATATAGTTTGGGCCAATGATCCATGATTGATTAATGTTGGACTAAGTTTATGTGAAAGTCCATGAAGTGTTAGTCCATAACGCTTATCATATGGATTATTGGATTTAAGGCCCAAGGAATGAATTAGGGTTTACAAGTTGAAACCCTAGGAATTCCACACTATAAAAGTAACCTCTTAGCTCCAAATTCACCACCCCAAGGGTTCTAAGAGAACCCTAGACGATATTGGTGGTTCTAGCCTCTCTCTCAAAGTCCTCCATTTTTTCATGGTGTTTGTGACTTGTCGAGGCATCACACTTGAGGTGTTAAGCTCTTGAAAGGCCAACAACTACAAGCTACAAATAAGAGGTATTCTTCTAACTAGTTTTATGATTCATGTACCAAATTTGTATGCTAGATAGGTTTCATGCTTTGGATAATTTTTGTTGCATGTAAAACTAGAGAAAACTTAGATCCAAAGCATTAGGGTTGTATGTGCACCATAGGAGTGTTATAGTACTTAAAACCCAACAACCTTTCCCCATAGGACCCAAGGTTTGGTTCGCCTTGGACCTCTTGTATCGAGCGGCAATGAGTTGTTGGGAATTTATTGTGCGGTCTATTACGCTTCCTGAATTGGAGGTGATGTCTTGGGAGGAGTTTGTGACCCGGTTTAGGGCATAGGTTGCTCCAGCTTTTGCAGATCAGCCATTGGAGAGTGAGTTGGTGGGTGTGTTTGGGTGCCAGACCCTAAAGGATGTGACGTCCAAATCCCAAGGGTCGGAGATCGACTTAGAGCACATTGGGAAGAGGAGGCCAGATCATGTGCGGGTACTGGAAGGTCCCGGGAAGAGACAAAAGACTTCTGACCAGCGTTTGATAGGCCTGCAGGGCCGGAGACAGTGCGGCACGTGCGGAAAACTACATGATGGAGTTTGTCGTTCTAGGGGTTTGGGCTGCTACAAGTGTGGCAGGGTTGGTCACGTCAGCAGAGATTGTCCACAGGGCACAAGCCCATTATGTTTGACTGCGATCAGGTGGGCCACAAGAAGGCCGATTGTCCGAGGAGGAGGGAAGGAGCAGTAAATACGCCTGCTCCGACTATTTTGAAATCTCTGACGGTCGAGAGGGTGGGGCAGGAGCCCCAGCAGATAGAAGTCAGGCCCTGCAGTGTTAGACAGGAGAAGTCAGGACTCCAGTAGGCGATGTTGCGGGTATGTATCTTTTGCCTTTTTTCAGTTTTATCTGCACATTGTTGTAGGAATTTTGCTTTGGTTTGGAAGATTGTAGCGAGTTGGGTAAGTGTATCCCTGGTTTATTTCTTTGCTCATGTTGGGTTATATCTTCAAATATTGTCATATGCCAATTGCATACCACGAATTATTAGTGGTTAGTGTAAGCTCGTTTTCATTTTCGCTGGTTCGGGGTGTTTAGTGTTCTATCGGTTCGTATTAGAGATCGGTCAAGGGCATTATGGGAAGGTCTGCGGTCAGGATCCGCAGGACGGTTATTCAGCATCGTCAACATTCGGTGGTTTAGTAGCTGTTCTTGGAGTGATTATTGGAAGCGCCAAGGGAAGTGTCTTGTTGCTGAGGTATTGGTTGAAGCATCTGTTGTTTGGGCTTCAAGATTTTAGTGTAGTATCATTTCAAGCATCAGGGGTTTTTGGTTTCGTTGAGATTCAGGAAGTGTTCATTTGGTCTTTAGAAGTTGTGTGGTCTTTTGAGGTTCGGCTAGCGACGAAGCACTAGGATTGGTAAGCGCTAGTGGGCATCGGACCGATTGTCGGAAAGAAAAAGGGGATTTGGGAATCCTTCGATTCTTATGTGTTGTGAAGATTCATCAGTTTAGAGCAGGGATATGGTTTTAGCCCTTGCATAAGAACATAAGGAATTAGTGTAGTATTGTGGGAGGCGATTTGGATTATCAGGCAAGTTAAGACTTCAAGGGTATTTCTCAGGATTCCAGGACTTGGGCGATCATTGAGATTGGCTAGTAGTGGAATGCTAGTATTGGTAAGCGCGAGTCATGGGTGGTTCATGCTATATGAGGAATTGTCGGGCTGGGGATCCATCGGATTGATAGGATGAGAAAGAGAAAGAGAACTTCGTGTAACCCATGTGGGGGAGAACCGATCAGAAATTCCAGGAGTTGCATCGAAAGGGGAACTAGGATAAGTTTCGCATCCTGTTCAAGAAGAGAGACGACCCAAGTAGCCATTAGGGTTGTGTTTGTTTAAGTGGGAGATCAGGAAACTTCCAACAGCTGGTCGACGCATCCGTGTAAGGCATAGCAGTTTTGTGGATGGATTCAGGTCGAGGGTTGTGTTAGAGCCTCGATGCATCCGTGTAAGGCATAGCAGTTTTGGGGTTCGAAACAAAACCTAGACACCTGATTGGGAGCATGGTTTGGTGCATGTGCGATTCAGGATGGGTGTATTTGGATTGGTGGTAGCATTCACAAGGTTGGCAGATAGTACTAGAGTGTTGTAACACAGCGGGTGTAGTCGTAGCATTCACTATGTTGGCAGATAGTGCTAAAGTGTTGTAGGACTGCGAGTGTAGCCGTAGCATTCACAAGATTGGCAGATAGTGATAGAGTGTTGTAAGACTGCGGGTGTAGTCGTAGCATTGACAAGGTTGGAAGATTGTGCTAAGGTGTTGTAAGACTGCGGGGGTAATCGTAGCATTCACTAGGTTGGTAGATAGCATGGGAGTATTGTTAGATCGCAAAAAGAACAATACCACCCACCAGTTCTGGTGCAGCAGTGAGGGTGTGGCAAATCCACAGATTGAGTTACGGATTTACCCAAATGGATTAGACCTGTTTGAGTTGGTGTTAAGACCGTAGGAACACCACTGCAATCACTTTGGCCATGTAGCAATCACTTTTAGTCTTGGATTTAGTGACGTCAGGATTTGACGTATGGACCCGATCGGTTGGAACAGAAGGTTGTTAGAGTCATAGTGGCAAGATAACTAATGGCAACTATTGACAGATGAGGATTTCGTTCAAAATTCGGGTGGGGCGACTGTGTGGGAGTCTTTTGGCTCAGCAACCGGGCTGTAACCCGGTATCTCAGATGCCTAGTAGAAGAACTGAGACCAGGGAGGTCTCGGTGGATTTTGAACAGTAGACAGGAGGCAACATGCTGTTTTGAGCAGTCCAGTGTTCGGGCAATTCTGTGTTTTGGGCAGTTTCAATGTCTCGGGCAGTATTAGATTTTTAGGACTTCATGTATGGATGGAGTAACCGAATGCTTGGGTAATGATAAATCACCCACATAAGGATTAAATAATCTCAAAGTAATTGAATTGGCTCTGTTGCACAGCTCTCGTCAGAGTCTAACCGTTGCAGGGTTTAATCTTCTACTCGAAGGATTATCTGAGCCTTCTGTCAAGTATAATTGTTCAACTGATGGTTATGGTTAGTGGAATTGCTCTCGTAGATTGCATCAAGGTAATCAGGGTGGTAAGCGTTATGGTTGGCAAGTTATTCGATGAGGCTTGGGCATGGTAACATTTCTGCGTAGGCGGCCTGTCGGGGAGACAGACCATTATAGAATCTATATCCTAGAAAGTCGGAAGTGGTTTTGCGGAAGTTTGAGGTTTGATTTCTTCGGGATGGGAGTTCAGTTTGAGTTTCGGTGGTCTTGAGAAGGTTGCCTTACGTGCAAAATCATCGGTTGCGTTCTTTAGATCGTTTGTTTGGATATGGTTGTTAGTAAGGAGTGATTTCGAGGACAAAATCTAATTTAAGTAGGGGAGAGTTGTAACACCTTGTTCCAAATCGCTTTCCAAATTCGGGACTGTGGCCTGAAGATAGGTTATCATAAGGCTTAGGTCCTTTGGAAAAGAGAGATCTAGACCCATTTAGGTACGCATAATGTAATTGAGGTGATCCGGGAGTTTGGGTTGTGTCGTGGAGCTAAGGGGGTATATCAGTAAAGTGGAAGTATGAGCTCTTTATGAATTTTGGATTTACGTTTGGAAGGTTTTTGAGGTGAGGATAAGCTGATAGACATGTAGAGCTTCTCACCACCTTTCCTTGGATATAAAGAACGTCGAAAACGGAGTTGAAACGAAGAAGTTATGGTCGTTTGAAGTTGGAGTGTGATGTGTATTTAATGTGTTTATATTTTTATTCAAGTTTTAAATTTATAAAAGCTATTTCCTTCACTAGACAATTAAACACACTAGGCAATGTACCTAATCGTGCAATAATATAGCTATGGTAAGAACGAGTGTCGAACTCAAGGAACGGTGTTTTAACTAACTTTATTCTACTATTAACTAAATACTAATGAAATTAGAAAAGGTTTTGGTTTCCTAGTTTTGCAAGACTAGATACTTCAATTATCAAACTAACTAATTATCACTTAATTCAGCTAACACTAACTAAAGCAAATTAACAAGTATGAATCAACCAAGGTAAGTAAGAGACTTTCGTTTAGCTTTGGATTTATTTGTTATTATGGTTGATTTATGGAAGTGCAATGGATTTAGTTTCTTTAGTTACCGATTCCTAATATGACCAAATTAGTATTCACTAACTTAATCCTTTAGCAAACTAGTTTATTTATTCGGTGATCAAGCGGACAAACTTACAAGCTTACTAGTGTTTGGTTCAGATTGATTAGACTTATAATTAATTGACCAGTTTAGTTTATTGATTCACTTTAATACGTGATTTGTCGTCATATATTAGCTCCTATACCTTTTTACCCACTTTTCTACTTAACCCTAGGTTTTATTCAAAACTCTAGTCCTACAACTTTGCAAATCACAAGATCGTAAGATACAAATTTAATTAAGATAGATGGTCATACTAGCCTAATCAAATTCAGCAATAAGCAGAGAAAATATTTATCAAAAGTACTTGAGGTTCTTTAATAAGCTAAATCAATAATAACCAAATATCCAAATCCAAACCATAAATCAACCACATTAACTTAATTCATCCTAGGCAAAACGACAGCCTAGAGTATTTAGCTCATGATTTCAGCAAACAAAAGCATAAAAACGAAATTCAAGGTATTTGACATAGCAAAATGTAATGAAAAATCAAAGTGTAGAATTTAGTTTCCTTAATGCTCCTCCTTCCAAGGTTGTGAATGAAATTCTTGCTTCCAAGCCTTAAAACCAGTGTATTGCCTTCAAAAGTGTCGAATTCTCCACAGCCAAAAGTTCCAATTTGGAGGTTAAGGTGATCTACTTATACTTTTCCCGAAATCAGAGCACCACGTCGTGGTAAGTCCACCACGCCGTGGTAATCATGTTTATCCCGTATTTTACAATTCTTCGAAGTGGATCGGAATTCTTCAAGTTTCCACGTCGTGGGGAATTCACCACGTCGTGTTGGGGTTTATTTTCTTCATTTTAGAGCATTGGTTCAAACTCCCAACTTCCAGCATCCAGCTTCCAGCTTCCTTTTTGCTCAAAGCTTGCCTTTTGGTCCCTACAACATGATTCATAGCAAATTAAGTATCTTTTTCTTCTAATAAGGGCATAAAAGTAATAAAAATATTAAGATATGTTGTACAATTATGTTTATAGATATGCACATATCAAAATACCCCACACTTATTCTTTGCTTGCCCCCAAGCAAATTGATTTTTAATTTCACCAGCAAAGTACAAAACAATCTATTTCAATCCCAGCCATTATCCCAAATCCTCAATGTATGTATTTGTGTCTATAATTCCTAAGAACTCCCCATTCCTAAATACTCACAATCCCTATGAACCTTCACCCCTTAGCTTATATGACACTCATTTATGCAACCCTCCAAATCAATCCTCAGAAATCTTTTTTGACCTCAAGGTGTTTTTGACTAAACAACCAAGCATACATAAATTCTAGAAACTACAACTTTGATACCACAATGGAGCTCTTTGAATTCTTCACTTTGTTGTATATTTAATCTTTGATTAGTTTGAATTCACCACCTTCCTTGTTTGATTTTTGGTATCTTCGACATTTTGGATTTCTTCAGAATTTCTGATCTTTTGATCTTCATACTTTGATAACTCCAAATTTCTTTAACTTTTCGGTAATTTCTCTCTCTCTTTTTTTTACATGTATTCTCACTTTGTTTTTTCTCTCTTTCACTCAAATCCTACATGCTTAAGCAAGGAGCTTAGCTTTAACCTTTATTGGTTAAGGTATTAGTCTAAGTGCAATGACTACCTAAGCTTTCCTGGATGGATTTCAGGTTTAGGCTGCAAAACGTGTTATGCCATATAAGCTACCAGATTACCTTTCTGTCACACCCCGCTAAAGCGGAAACACGAGGCGTGACAGTATAAAGGGTTTCATAGCAAAAGTTAAAAGACAACACCAACCATAGTATTAAAAATCATTACAAATTTACAATGGGTTTGAACAACTTTTAAAAGAAATTAAAACGTAAATTGAAATACAACACATGTGAATGCTCCTAAAAGTGATGTGTCCCTAAGTACCACTTACTCGATGATTCCTGAAAAAGCATGTAAAACGAGCGTCAACTATAAAAATAGTTGGTGAGTACTCACAGATAAAAAAATATAATATTGGTTTCATGAATCGAAATCAAAGTTTTGATAAAAGTTTCCATAAATAAAAGTATATTGTTAAAATGAGTATATAAGTTTGTATAAACAAAGTTCGTTGTCATCATGGGAGATAAAGTATGTTGCCCAAATGAGATGAAACGTTCATATTCTCATGGGAAATAAAGTTCGTTACTCAAACAAGTAAACAAGTTTCATTGCTAAAATGAGCAATCGAGATCGTTGCTACAAGGAGCAAACAAAGTTCATTGCTATAATGAGAAACAAAGTTCATTGCTATAATTAATAAACGATTTTATTGCCATAATAAATAACAAGTCTGTATGTATATGAGCAAACAATGAGTTCACAACCAAGCGTATGAATGATGCCCTATCAAGATCTATGCTTATCGTTCCATATATTATATGGTATCATGCAGTCAAACAATCGGGCGAGTGTGGAGTTATCAATTCCTAATAGCGCTATCCATAATGACCATTGGCTCAAAGAGTTAATGGTTGGATTAAAGTGTAAGGGAAGGGAGTTAAGACAATAAGGCCTCATGTTTCGTGTTGCATAGATATACATAGAAAAATATAGCAATCAAGTTTGATACAAATCAATTTAAATACAACGAATAATAAACAGTTTTTCAGACATGCTTTTCCACCCCAAAACATAAAAACCGAAAATAGGGGGAGTTGTGAATACTCACAATATGCAAAATATAGCAACCAAGTTTATACGAGTCAAATAAATACAATGAGCATAAATACTTTAGGACATCAAATTTTACATTTTTTGTTCCAAATACAGTAGAGGTCTTCCAGAAATTTTCCCTTGAATTTTTGATGTGATTAACTATTTTTCCAAATTTTTAAGCCTTCATATCAATATAAATTCATGAAAAATAGTATCCAGATAATAAAAATTCCCAAACTTTTTATAATGCTGCCATTAAATATTCTTAAGCTGGGAAAAAAATATAAAAATGAGTTTCTAAACAGTTTAACCCGATTTTATGATTTTTGTGCATTTATTCTAACAAAGATGGAAATAAATAGAAGATAGTTTCCAAAATTGCCCAAACTTTTTGTAACACTGTTATTATACATATAGAAGCTTTTAAAAATATAAAAGATATTTTTCAATTAGTTTTGCTATTTTTCTTTGTTTTATTCTCTTGACTAATCATTAATTGGTGAATAATTATCAACAGTTAAAGTTATATACCAAAATTTTTGTAAACTTCATTTACAGTGTACCTAATCCAGGAAAAATACCAATAGTGATTTTTATATAGTGTAATCTGATTTTGTGGATTTAAATGTATTTAATCTTATAAAATAAAAGAAAATTAGCATACTGAATAGAAAAATCATCCAAATTTTTATTTAGAGTTCTAATCTATTATAGGTTGTCTGGTAAATTTTCATGAATTTTGGATGAGTAGAAATATATTTCCCATTGTTAGTCCATTATAAATACAAAAATAGGGGAAAATAGGAATGCATTATGAAAATTTGTGAAAATATTTTTCTGAGTACTCCACATGAGGTAGGATCTGCGCAAAATCTTATATAGCCTTTTCACATTCCTTAACATGGTTTTATGATTTATTTGTATTAAACAAAAAGAAAATTCAAAAACATACCAAACAGTAACAAAAATCGATGAAACTCACTAAAATGTCATCATTGACTTTAGGGGTCATCCATGAAATTACCTAGGATTTATAGACCTCATTTTGTTGGTGGAATTCTTGGAAAAATCGGATTTGATCAGAAAAGAAGTTTTAGATTTTTATTTGGGAATAAATCCTTTATGAACCTATTTGAAAGCTTTTAACAACAAACTTTGATAATCAAGCCTTTAAGCTTGAAGATCATCACATGCATGTTGGTTTTTGGGTGAAATACTACCTCCAACATCATAAAAATTGTGGTTATGAACATATGATTCATAATCCATCCATAGAATGGTGTAGAAGAAGACGATATGTAAGAAAACTTAAGATTTTGAAGGAATAATGAAGTAGAAATCGAGTTTACCTTCAAGAACACCACAAGATGATGAAGATTTAGAGTTCAAGGTGTGTTCTTGGACTTATTTTCTGGAATGAAATTCGTGTTTGAAGGAGAGAGGAAGAGAGAATAGAGAGAAAATGAAGTGGAGGTGTTGGAAAAAAGAGAGAGAATGAGGGATATGGAGTGTAAGGTTTGTGTAAATGTTTTAGGAAGGCAAATATTGAAGGATGAGAGAGGGTGGCCGACTTTTGAGGGTATAATGCCCTCCCTCTCTTTTAAGTTTGTAAAAATTTTAATTATTTTATAAAAGTTTCAAACTTTTTATAAAATATACACCCTAACCAAGATTTTGTTCATGAAACCTTTATTTTTGACTTATAAATTATAGGTAATTGTTAATGACTTAAATTTTTTTGTTCCTTGATTATATTTTCCTTAATTTAGTCATTTTCAATTGATATTATGAGGTTCATAACAAATTTAATGCAGTCTTAGGTGTTAAACTTTATAAATTTGAGATTTTAGGGCTTTTAGGGTTTTTGAGAGTTTGTAAATCTTTGGATATCAAAATAAATAGAATCTTTGAGACGTCAAATTATCTTATGTTATTATAACTCTTGTATAGTTATAAATAATGTTTGTAACTTATTTTATCGGTTTATTGGCATTCCGTGTAGTGGTTTCAACATTCAAGTGAAATTGAGGAATCAAGTATACTAGCCCTAGTTTTCAACTTTAACTTAAGTTCCTACGAGACTCGGACCTAATTTATACCACTAGGTCAAGTGCATGATGTGTGTATATGGTGCATGAAAAGGATTTCAAGTCAAAGAGTGACCCGAATATGGATAATCACTACAATTAAGTAGTTGTAGAATTCACATATCAATGTGAAATCTAAGTATACTATCCATTGATTCTAATTGTTTCCAAGTTTCTAGTAGGTTATAACTTAGCTTCTAGTTACTAAGTCTAGAATGTGTTGTGGCTATATGTGTAACTAATTCTAGTCAAATCTAGAACCGACTCAAATTTTGACGGTTGTCACACTTTCATACTTCATGAGTTTTCACTAGGAAATGGGAAGCCACAAATACACTATAACATGTGTTGGCTCAAGTAAACATTTGGGTTCTCTTCGGATCTTCCCATACTTCATTGGACAAATTTTTAATTATTAGCTAAGTTTCCTAAGTTATACTGTTTAGAAACTATTAATGCAAAGATTTTAAAATTAAATGCTTTTTCTTATGCAATATACCCCTTACCCCACACTTATTTCATGCAATGCCCTCATTGCATGGTATGCAAAACATAAAATTAAAAGGAGGGAGAAAAAGGAACAGACTCCCCTGGGATAGAAGATGCATCTCGAAATGTGGGAAAGACTTAGCTTGCTTGAACGTGTGGAAACAGAAGTAGAAATTAGAATAGCAGCCTCCTTATGCTTTGAAAAACTCCCCCACAACATAGGAAAGTGTCAACCATGTCGTAGCAGCCGGGATAATTCTTCATTATGTCGTGAAATTCTATGGTCTGGGAACAGCTCATCCATACCATGAGAATGAATATAAGATAGGAAACACTACTCTTGATCATGTAGAATACTGAAAGTGCTAGAGCAGACTTGGAAAACGGACTTGAAAATCAACACGTCGTGGTGGATATCACCACGTCGTGGTAACCCAAACAGAACATTTTTTTGCTGTTATAATTGTGACAACACGACGTGGTGTGTAGTACCACATCGTGGTGGCCTTCAAAGTGCAAAATCTGGTGCCCTTAGGTACTTAATTGCGAACTATATGTTGCACCAATTTATGTATAAAGCTATTGGACGTGACTCCTCACTCTATGACTCAAATAAACACCCGAAAAATGTGCTCAAATCTTGCTTCTCTCGATGTCTCCTAAGCGTGTTCTATAAAGAACCTTCGTTTGACATTAATACCCTTACTTGGACTCTACAATAATACCTGGAACTAAAAAAAAAAGAAAAGTAATGCAAGAAGGAAACATTGTCAACAACCAAAACAAGAAATAAGTTTTCAACACACCAAACAAACAAAATAAAAACATAACGAAACAAGTCTTAAAACCAAGAAATCAAAAGGATAACTCTCAATCTTCCTCATCATCAGCTCCTCCACCACTACCACCAGCCCCACCTTGTTGCTTCCTCCATAGTTCCTTCCAACTTGGTGCATAAGGGTATGTAGGAGGAACATGATCGGGTCGGGGAAAATGCAACTGCTCCATATGATAATCGATACCCATGTTGGTATAATTGCCACTCCTTGCCAAATTATCCTCAAACCTCTGGCTAGCAACATTGTATGGGTCCGTGGACATCTCATCAACCTCGGGAACAACCGGTGGCTCGTCCTCTCCAGCTTCCCTACCCCGTTGCCTTCCTCGGTTTGGAACTCGCTGTCGTGGAGTGTCATCGGGAATGCTAAAACCACCCATTCCAAGATCAACAATAATATTTGCCCACCTGTACAGAAGGACGGAAAAGGGTTTCTGATGTTCCACAGTTAACATGACAACTTACATTTTTCAAGAACTCCAAATGAACGTGTGAGCCGTGTAATCAACAATCCACCATATAATGGGGACCCGCGCCTACCCTTGGCTACTCGAGCTGCAAGGAATTCAGCCAAGTGAAAAGGTAAATCAACATAGATATCGGTTGAAGTAATATCCCACAAGAAGAAGACATCAACAATGGTACATTTATCCCCCTCAGCTTTAAACTCGTCCATATTTCTTATAGAGGTTGCAATGTACTACTGATATGACTCCGAATGAACCTCGGACGGAAGGTAAATTTCCATCCTAAGTGCAAAGTCGGCAAGGCTAAGAGAGCGTCTTTCACCACCAAGGCAAAAGGTGAGGTTGTCATCAACATAAATCCCATCTTTCCATGCAAAGGAAACTGTTGCTAGAAAATCATGAACTAATTCCTTATACACGACCTCTTGAATTTCGAATATCCGGCGCCACCCCAAGCACATAAACTGGCCATGAACTCCATTAAAAACCTTGTCAAGATAAGGTTCAATGGATTCCATTAACCCTTTGTCCCATCCAATGCCAATCTACAAACGTGGGAACATGCATTTTCGTTTCTTCATCAATTCAAGTTTAGCATTCCAATGATCGTGAACCTCGGGTGCAACATCCCTTGGGAAAGAATACCACGGAAACACGGGGCGACCTCCGGGTTGGTTGCGTCTTAAACGGTTAGCCATGCCTGCAAAAATAACCACAAAGGATACCCAAAGAACCATATATATGATTACACCCAAAATGCAACATAATAAACTGGAAAAGACTCCACCACGACGAGGACCACGACGAGTCGTCGTGGTCGATGCACTGTCGGGATTCCTGGTTAAATCAGACCATTTTTCACTCCAATTCAACTCAATACAAGTTCAGGGTTTGTTCAAGGCATATTATGGAGTAGAATGGTAGCAAAATGAAGGTGTAAGACAACTAAAATTGGGTCCGATTTTTGCAAAAATCGGAACCCTAGGTTCCTAAAATCCGCCCTAAATGTGTGCTAATCAAGAAATATATGCCCAATACTAACGTAATAAGTGAAATAGAGTAAGAAAATCACTATGAAATCATACCTTTTAGTGAAGTATTGCAAAAAAAATGAAGGAGAAAGCTTGAGTTCTTCGTGGAAGTGGATGACATGATGAGAGAGGTGTGTGAAGTAAAAGTGAAGTGTTTTTTACTGAAGTTGAAAAAAAACCCTAATTTGACTACAGTTATTTTGGCACAACGACGTGGTAGATTTACCACGACGTGGTGAATCATGTTTTCCCGATTTTACGTGTTTTTGTTAAATTACCACCTCGTGGTGAGTTAAAAATCATTCTTATTTATTAAACTCTTAAGAATATCCACCCCACTCTCATATTATGCCATACCCCATGTCGAATTCATAGACAAATCAGAAGAATGATAGAATAAAACCTAAACAAAACTAATAAAATGAAATAAAAGAAAAGGAAAGAAAATGCAAACTCAAAATCACAGGTTGCCTCCTACAAGCACTTCTTTTTGGGGAGTCGTAAGCCGGACTCCTTCCCGATTCATGTTGTCTCAGCTCGTGTGAATTTGACGATTTACCCTCTCTTTCTTCAATTGGCATTCCTTCTTCATAATGTTTCACCCTATGCCCATTAACCTTGAAAGGGATTCCATCTCTCGATATAAGCTCAATAGCTCCATGTGGGAAAACTTGCTTGACAACAAAAGGGCCGTCCCACCTAGTTTGTAATTTGCCCGGGAAAAGCTTCAACCTTGAATTGAAAAGTAGCACCTTTTGTCCTTCATGAAAAGCCTTATTACCTTTTAGTCTCATGTTATGCCATTTCTTCTTCTTGTCTTTATATATCAAGGAACTAGTGGATGCTTCGTTTCTAAGTTCTTCAAGTGCATTCATTTGCATTAACCGGTTGGTGCGAAGTTCAGCAAGCTCAAAATTACAAATCTTCAAAGCCCAAAATGCTTTATGCTCTATCTCAACTGGAAAGTGGCAATTCTTTCCATAAACCAACCTATACGGTGTAGTACCAATAGGTGTTTTAAACGTCGTTCAAAATGCCCAAAGTCCATCATCAAGCTTTCTGACCACTCCTTTCTATTACTTCCAACCGATCTCTCTAATATCCTTTTTAATGCTCAGTTTGTAACTTCAGTTTGCCCACTTGTTTGGGGATGATAGGATGTTGAGAATCTATGATGGACACCATATTTTTGCAACGCCTTAGCCAATTAATCATTTGCGAAGTGGGTGCCCCGATCACTAATAATAGCCTTAGGAACTCCAAACCTTGAAAACAACTTTTTAAGGAAACGAACGACCACTCGAGCATCATTAGTAGGTAACGCTTGTGCTTTAGCCCACTTGGATACATAATCGACAGCCACCAATATATATTTATTTCCTTTTGACATTGGGAAAGGTCCCATAAAGTCAATCCCCCAAATATCAAATATCTCACAAACTTGAATGCTATTTTGGGGCATCTCGTTTCGTGATGAAATGTTCCCGTCTGTTGGCATGAATCGTACTCCTTAACAAATTGAGTAGCGTCTTTAAAAATTGTAGGCCAATAAAAACCGATATCAAAAATCTTTTTAGCCATATACTGCGCTCCATGATGTCCTCTGGTGGGCCCGCTATGGCAATGTTTCAAGATTTCTCGACTCTCTTTCCCGAACACGTATCTTCTTATCATTCTGTCTGCATAGCTTCTAAAAAGGTATGACTCATCCCAAAAGTAGTACTTGATTTCTGAAAAGAATTTCTTCTTTTGTTGTCGGGTCAAATCTTTTGGAATGTATTCACTTGCTAGGTAGTTAGCTATATCTGCAAACCATGGTACCTCTCCTGCTATAACCATAAGATATTCTTCAGGGAAATCATCGCCTATCTTCTTTTCTTACAATTCCTCTAAATGCGGGTTCTCTAATCTTGATAAATGATCGGCATCCACGTTCTCCATTCCCTTCTTATCCCTTATTTCAATATCAAATTCTTGTAGAAGCAAGACCCAAAGTATCAATCTTGGTTTAGCATCTTGTTTAGCAAATAGATACTTAAGGGCAGAATGGTCGGTAAAAACTATTGTCTTTGACAGAACCAAATATAGACGGAATTTATCAAAAGCATACACCACCGTTAGCAGCTCCTTCTCAGTAGTAGTGTAGTTTTCTTGAGTTGGGTTCAAAGTTTTGCTTGCATAATAGGTTGGTTGAAAATCTTTATCAACCCTTTGTCCTAAAATAGCTCCCACCAAATAATCACTAGCATCACACATTAGCTCGAAAGGAAGGCTCCAGTTTGGAGCTATCATAATAGGGGTACTAATTAACTTTTCCTTTAATAGTTGAAACGCTTCATGACATTCTTTAGAAAAGTCAAATGGGGCATCCTTCAAAAGAAGTTGAGTCAATGGCCTTGTGAACTTTGAAAAGTCTTTAATGAAGCGGCGGTAAAATCCCGCATGGCCTAGAAAGCTCCTTACCCTCTTTACATTTGTTGGAGGTGGCAATTTTGCTATAGTATCAACTTTTTCTCTATCAACCTCTATCCCCAACCTTGAAACTTTGTGTCCCAACACAATTCCTTCCTTAACCATGAAGTGGCACTTTTCCCAATTAAGGACAAGGTTGGTCTTCTCACATCTTGCTAGCATTAGATCTAAGTTGGACAAGCAATCTTCAAAAGAGGACCCAAAAACCGAGAAGTCATCCATGAAAACCTCCATAAATTTCTCGATCATGTTGTGAAAGATAGCCATCATGCACCTTTGGAAAGTAGCTGGTGTATTGAATAACCAAAAAGGCATGCGTCTATATGCGAATGTTCCACTTGGGCATGTAAAAGTGGTCTTCTCTTGGTCTTGTGGGTCAATCGGAATTTGAAAGTAACCCGAGAAACCATCTAGGAAACAATAGTAGAGATGACCGGATAACCTCTCAAGCATTTGATCGATAAATGGTAGTGGAAAATGATCCTTGCATGTAGCTGAAGGGTTTTGAGCATTCTAACACTCTTATGGTGTACATGCAACCCTAGAAACCTTGGATCTATGTTTTATCTATGATACGTGCAAATTTGTTTTTCCAAGATTCATAACCTATCTAGCATACATGGGGAACTTTTAAGCATAAAAGATAGTAAGAAATACATACCTTTAGTTGCTTGAATTCCTTGAGAACCTTGTGAGCCTAGCACCTCAAGTGTGATGCCTCAAATGTCTCACACAACACCAAATGCACTTGGAATAACTTAGAGAGAAATGAAGAACACTTAGAAATCGGCTAGCCCTCACTTGTTCTCTTAGTGGCCGATTTTGGTGAAGAACATGATGCTTATATAGTGTGTTACAATTAGGGTTACACCATGTAAACCCTAATTGTCATGACTTTTCATTTCCATGACCCATGGGTTCTATAAACACCATGGAGCATCTTATGGGTTTTAGCCCAACTTGATAATCCATGGAGCATAAGCCCACTATACAGATGATTTACACAATCAACCCATATATTTAATTAGTCTTCTTTTGATCACTTAATTAATTCCAAATTAATTCTTGATCAATACTAATTAAATAATACTATTAATATATTAGAACTTATAATATATTAAGAATCCTTTAAGTGTTATTTCTCTCACTTTAGTCTATCCAAATGCATGATGCCCTGCAACCCAAATGGACCATGCTAATCGGGTCAAGTACATTCCAGAAATAGTTATGAACTTAGACACTAATCCAACAATCTCCCACTTGGATAAGTCTAATAACTATAACTGAAAGAATGACTTCAGGAACCGATCAGCAATCGTTGCTCTTTCAAGGTCTCTCGGAACTGAGATGATGATGATACGCCATTTAAGATAAGTGATCATATAATCCTCTGTTCTAGATATCAGCCGGACAGATACATGGAACAATGTCTTACTTATTGTCCAGCTGTTTGTTTCCCGATTTCCAATTTGTTTGACATAGAACTTAATTGAACACATCAACTTAGTTCTGACCGGGCCCGGTATATGGGTCAACACCAAATCATCGAGGGTCCCAGATATCGCTTCTAATCCAAGAAGGAACAGATAAACTTCGACTCATATGCTTGTTTGTGACAACCCGAAATTTTTATTCTGTACAACAATTCAATTCAATAGAAGTCAGAACTGTTTCTGCTAATTTTCAAACTTTGTGGAATAAGTTTGAGTGTTTTAAAGTTAGTACTTTAGGAGATATCAGGAGAGAGGATGCCCTAGGGTTTATTGTGCAACAATAAAGTCCCAAAACTCCAAGAGTTTGGAGTTTACGGCCTATACAAAGGTGTTTACGGCCGTAAACCCTAAAAGGGGGTATAAATATGACACTTAGTCATTATTTACCACTTTTCACATTTTCAAGATCCAAAACCCATTTCTCTCTCAAGTATCATCCGACTTTTCTTCAAGATCTTCAACTTTGTAAGTGTTTCTATCCCTAAAAAGTTGATATCTTACTTAATCTAGTGATCTTACATGATTCCATCCATGAAATCATTCCAAAAGTGTAGATCTTCAAGTTTCACCAAGAACACCAAGAACACACACAAGTGTTCTTGGACTTTTAGCACCTTTTCAAGCTTCTAACTAGTAAGTACTTCTATCCTAGTGAATTATAAGACTTGTTACACTTCTAATCATCAAGAAAACACCCAAGAATCAAAGGATCAAAGGTGTTTACGGTCCAAGAACACCTTGGACCGTAAACCCTAACAAAGGGCCAAAGTGGCCCTATTCCCTTACCAAGCCTTGGAAACTAGTCTAGACCCCTTCCTTGATGTTCTAGGAACTCAGAACAACAAAAAGACCATAAATCATTTGCGTTTACGGCCGTAAACCCAAAGAGAAGTGGTCCAAGGACCGTAAACTCCATAAAGGAGTGAAATGGTGCCCTAATCACTTCCTAAGGCTTAAACATGAAGTAGGAATGCTTCTTATGACCTTTAAGGCTTCAAAACACAAAATGGTTAAAGTACCATGAGTTTACAGCCGTAAACTCATAGGTTTACGACCGTAAACTCAAGGGATGATGGTCACAAAACTGTAAACTCCAAAGGAGTTTACCCTTGAACCCTAAACTCAATTACAAGGTCCTACCACCCTTAGATGCCATCCTTAGCACTTATAAGCACTTAAATCAAGTGTTTTACATGTCTTAGGATGTCTTAACTTGGTTAATTAGTTGTTTAATGACTAATTGGATACATATATGTGTAATTATATGTTAACTAGGATCCTTGTGTGTGTTCAAGTCTTCACTTGACACTTAGCATCCTATACATTCCGTTCATCCAAACCACTCACTACAGGTGAGTTCATACCCCTTAATTAACCTTTTAAATGTTTTAAATGCTTTTATGGGGGGGGGGGGAATACAAGTTGAACAATTATAGTTATTATATCAATCACATGTGATTAATAACTACCAAACAAGTGGATTTCTTACTTTTCGAACTGTGTTACCAAACTGTTTTACTTTAAACTGCTTTACAAACTCTTTTTCATATCAAATGCTTTTGTCAAACCCTTTTACATGTCAAATATTGTTACTTAAACTCTTTTAAACTTATATTCTGTTAAAAGTGTATCTATATATATATATATATATATATATATATATATATATATATATATATATATATATATATATATAGATATATATATATACAGAGGGGAAGAAGATAGAGAGATACATATGGGGGCTGGTGCCTCCATTTCAGGGGAATGTTTTATCCTCAAACCCCGCCACATTCGATAGTGCCAAGCGGTTGGCACAACGGCTTATTAATCATGGGGTCCCTACCCCGTCATCAACAACAACCCTAGCCATCTCAGAACCCGCCAGAACCGCTGATTCCAACCGGAAATTTTGGGATGACAAAAAGAAGAAGAAGGCTGCCAAAAAGCAGCAGGTCGTGGCAGTTCATGCTGCGATAGTACCTGCCGCTGCTGCTCCGGTAAAACAGTACGCTGGAAGTTTGCCTAAGTGCAACAAATGTAACTTCCACCACACAGGAGCCTGCCGGGAAATGCAGTGCTCTAACTACAACAGGAAGGGGCACACCGCCCATTTCTGCAAAGCTCCGGTGAGGCCAATCAACCAAGTCCCCGACGCTGGTGTGGGCCAAGCTTGCTACGGCTGTGGCGAAGTGGGCCACTACAAAAGGGACTGCCCAAAGGTAGGAAATGCCGGTAGAGTGGGAAGAGTTCTGGCCATAGGCCATGAGGAAGCGGTTGTCGACCCCACAGTGGTCACTGGTACGTTTCTCCTCGATAACTCTTATGCATGCATACTATTTGATAGTGGAGCGGAGAGGAGCTTCGTGAACCAAAAATTTGCTCATTTACTTAAGCAAAAATCACGAGCACTTAAAGAACCGTTCACTGTAGAAATGGCTAATGGAAAGACGGAGAGCACTAGCAGTATATTCATAGGGTGTACCTTAACACTAGATAGCCATTCATTTTCAATCGACCTCATGCCGGTCTCAATTAAAAGTTTCGACGTCATTATCGGCATGGATTGGTTGAGTCTTCATCGTGCCGACATCATGTGTTATGAAAAGGTTGTTCGCCTTAATCTGCCGTCTGACGAAACTCTAGTAGTTTATGGCGACAAACCCGGCACGAACCTTCGTATCATCTCGGGCATTCAAGCTCAGAAATTCTTGCGAAAGGAATGTCGCGCATTCCTTGCTCATGTGGTCGATGTGAGCCAAGAAACGAAAGACATTCAAAACATTCCAGTAGTACACGACTTTCCCGACATATTTCTAGAAGAACTCCCAGGATTACCTTCGCAACAATAAGTCGAGTTCAGAATCGACTTAGTCCTAGGAGCTACTCCTGTAGCCAAATCGCCCTATCGTCTAGCACCTGCAGAGATGCAAGAACTGTCCTGTCAACTTAACGAACTGCTCAGCAAGGGCTTTATATGACCAAGCTTCTCACCTTGGGGAGCTCCAGTCTTGTTCGTCAAGAAGAAAGACGGATCGTTTCGAATGTGCATCGACTACAGGGAGCTCAACAAACTGACCGTCAAAAATCGTTATCCTTTGCCTCGTATTGACGATTTATTTGACCAACTTCAAGGGGCGAACTTCTTTTCAAAAATCGACTTAAGATCCGGATATCACCAACTACGAGTGCTAGGGGAGGATGTTCTGAAGACAGCCTTCCGAACTCGTTATGGGCACTACGAATTCATAGTGATGCCGTTCGGATTAACAAATGCACCTGCTGTATTCATGGACTTAATGAATAGGGGTGTGTCGTCCTTACTTGGATCAGTTCGTCATCGTCTTCATCGATGACATACTTATCTACTCTCGTAGTAAGGAGGAGCATAGTCAACATCTACGACAGGTCTTAGAAACACTTCGTTCGGAGAAGCTCTATGCGAAGTTCTCGAAATGCGAATTTTGGATCCGACGAGTCGAATTCTTAGGGCATGTGGTTAGCGAAGAGGGAATACACGTGGACCCTTCCAAAATTAAAGCCATTGAGAGCTGGTCAGCACCGAAGACGCCTACAGAAATTCGTCAATTTCTAGGCCTCGCTGGCTACTATCGCAGGTTCATTCAGAACTTCTCCCGCATTGCGAAACCTCTTACAACACTGACCCAGAAGGGCGTGGCCTTTGACTGGGAAGAGAAGCAGGAGAGAGCGTTCCAAATGCTCAAAAGAGCCTTGTGCACCGCACCAATACTATCCCTCCCCAAAGGGATAGAAGACTTCGTTGTCTATTGCGATGCGTCAAATCAAGGACTCGGATGTGTTCTGATGCAGCGAGGTAAGGTCATCGCCTACGCCTCGAGACAGCTGAAGACACATGAGGTCAACTACACCACACACGATCTTGAGCTAGGAGCAGTTGTGTTTGCTCTGAAGATCTGGAGACACTACCTGTATGGTACAAAAAGTACTATCTTTACAGACCACAAAAGTCTACAACATATATTCGACCAGAAGGAGCTCAACATGAGACAACGACGGTGGGTCGAGCTACTCAGTGATTACGAATGTGAAATTCGTTATCATCCCGGCAAGGCCAATGTAGTAGCTGACGCCCTAAGTCGGAAAGAATATTCTGGTCGTAGAGTCAAGTCATTGACTATGACTATCCATTCACACTTGTCCACGCAAATTAAGGAGGCTCAGCTCGACGCTTTGAAACCTGAAATGTGGCGAGTGAAACCCTAAGAGGGATGGATAAGAATTTGGAAGTCAAGGGTGGTGGAGCCTTATACCTCATGGATCGGATATGGACACCGAAACACGGTGGCTTCAGAGACTTGGTCATGACCGAGGCACACAACACTCGTTATTCCGTCCACCCAGGTTCAGATAACATTTACCTGGATCTTAAAAAGTTATACTGGTGGCCTAACATGAAAGCAGAGATTGCTACCTTCGAATACCAGAAACCCTCAGGTCTTCTACAACAGCCTGAGATACCGGAATGGAAGTGGGAGCGGATCACTATGGACTTCATAACCAAGTTGCCCAAGACAACAGGTGGACTTGATACCATATGGGTCATCGTCGACAGATTGACCAACTCTGCACACTTCCTACCTATCAAAGAAACAGACAAGATGGAGAAGCTTATAAGAACTTACATTAGGGAGATTGTACGACTGCACGGTGTTCCCATATCCATTATCTCGGACAGAGATAGTAGATTCAATTTGAGGTTCTGGCAGTCGCTACAAAGTTCCCTAGGAACTAGGTTGGACATGAGTACAGCCTACCATCCACAGACCGACGGGCAAAGTGAGAGGACAATCCAAACCTTGGAAGATATGTTGCGAGCCTGTGTGATCGACTTTGGGATAGCATGGGATACTCATTTACCCATTGTCGAATTTCCCTACAACAACAGTTATCACACGAGAATAAAGGTTGCTCCATTCGAGGCCCTCTATAGCCGAAAGTGCAGATCCCCTCTGTGCTGGGCTGAGGTGGGTGATACCTAGTTAGCTAAAGGACGAGTTCCTGACAGCACTCTCACAGGTCCGGACATCATACGGGAAACGACAGAGAAGATCGTTCAGATTCATGAACGATTGAAAGCCTCTAGAGACCGACAAAAAAGCTACGCTGATAAACGAAGGAAACCATTGGAATTCCAGGTGGGCGACCGTGTGCTATTGAAGGTCTCACCCTGGAAAGGCTTGATACGCTTTGGAAAGCGTGGAAAGCTAAATCCAAGATACATAGGGCCTTTCAAGATTCTCGCTAGAATCGGCCCTGTAGCTTACAAGCTTAACTTACCGCGCGAACTCAGTAACGTACATTCTACTTTCCACGTCTCGAACTTGAAAAAGTGTCTGTCCGACGAGACTCTTGTAATTCCACTCGACGAGATCGAGATCAACGAGAGCCTCAACTTCGTGGAAGAACCTCTAGAGATCATAGACCGGGAGGTCAAGCAAACGAAACAAAGCCGTATCCCGATAGTGAAGGTTCGCTGGAACGCCAAGCGAGGACCTGAATTCACTTGGGAGCGAGAGGATCGGATGAAACTGAAATATCCTCGTCTTTTTACTTAATTATTTGTAACTACTTATTTGCTTAAACTCTAATTTCGGGACGAAATTCCTTCTAACGGGGGGATGATGTGATAACCCGAAATTTCTATTCTGTACAACAATTCAATTCAATAGAAGTCAGAACTGTTTCTGCTAATTTTCAAGCTTTGTGGAATAAGTTTGAGTGTTTTAAAGTTAGTACTTTAGGAGATATCAGGAGAGAGGATGCCCTAGGGTTTATTGTGCAACAATAAAGTCCCAAAACTCCAAGAGTTTGGAGTTTATGGCCTAAACAAAGGTGTTTACGGCCGTAAACCCTAAAAGGGGGTATAAATATGACACTTAGTCATTATTTACCACTTTTCACATTTTCAAGATCCAAAACGCATTTCTCTCTCAAGTATCATCCGACTTTTCTTCAAGATCTTCAACTTTGTAAGTGTTTCTATCCCTAAAAAGTTGATATCTTACTTAATCTAATGATCTTACATGATTCCATCCGTGAAATCATTCCAAAAGTGTAGATCTTCAAGTTTCACCAAGAACACCAAGAACACACACTAGTGTTCTTGGACTTTTAGCACCTTTTCAAGCTTCTACCTAGTAAGTACTTCTATCCTAGTGAATTATAAGACTTGTTACACTTCTAATCATCAAGAAAACACCCAAGAATCAAAGGATTAAAGGTGTTTATGGTCCAAGAACACCTTGGACCGTAAACCCTAACAAAGGGGCCAAAGTGGCCCTAGTCCCTTACCAAGCCTTGGAAACTAGTCAAGACCCCTTCCTTGATGTGCTAGGAACTCAAAACAACAAAAAGACCATAAATCATTTGGGTTTACGGCCGTAAACCCAAAGAGAAGTGGTCCAAGGATCGTAAACTCCATAAAGGAGTGAAATGGTGCCCTAATCACTTCCTAAGGCTTAAACATGAAGTAGGAATGCTTCTTATGACCTTTAAGGCTGCAAAACACAAAATGGTCAAAGTACCATGAGTTTACGGCCGTAAACTCATGGGTTTACGACCGTAAACTCAAGGGATGATGGTCACAAAACCGTAAACTCCAAAGGAGTTTACCCTTGAAGCCTAAACTCAATTACAAGGTCCTACCACCCTTAGATGCCATCCTTAGCACTTATAAGCACTTAAATCAAGTGTTTTACATGTCTTAGGATGTCTTAACTTGGTTAATTAGTTGTTTAATGACTAATTGGGTACATATATGTGTAATTATATGTTAACTAGGATCCTTGTGTGTGTTCAAGTCTTCACTTGACACTTAGCATCCTATACATTCCGTTCATCCAAACCACTCACTACAGGTGAGTTCATACCCCTTAATTAACCTTTTAAATGTTTTAAATGCTTTTAGGGGGGGGGGAGAATACAAGTTGAACAATTATAGTTATTATATAAATCACATGTGATTAATAACTACCAAACAAGTGGATTTTTTACTTTTCGAACTGTGTTACCAAACTGTTTTACTTCAAACTGCTTTACAAACTCTTTTTCATATCAAATGCTTTTGTCAAACCCTTTTACATGTCAAATATTGTTACTTAAACTCTTTTAAACTTATATTCTGTTAAAAGTGTATCTATATAGATATAGTTATATAAGTAGGATTGAAAGGACTTAGGACTGATAGTTCACCTTACTTCCTGTTCCTTGTTTGGTTGAGGACTTAGGGTATCAGGGTTATTTGTCCGAAGGTCGTTTGAATCCTAGTTATATATTATGTATATGTATATAGATATAAAAGGTTACTTCTTTCATTCAGTTCAATACCTTTGGGTAGCAAAGGTATACACAAACATGTTCATACATACAAACAACATTACTAGTAAGCTATAATAGGTATAGTTTAGGGAGATACTAATACTATTACTAGATCAATGAAACATAAAATGAGTCAGTTCATACATGAGTCATAATACATAGTGATGAGAAACAAACATAATACATAGTGATGAGAAACAAACATAATACATAGTGATGAGAATCAAACAATACATTACAGAGGGAACATACATACAGGCTAGACAGAGGAAGAACACACAATACAGCTAGCACATACATTACATATACATTACTTCAGTTATGTGAGCCACGTAATGGGGGAATGGCACTACCTGTCATGACCGTTTTTGTATCTAGAATCTCCTTAAGTGGGGAGCGTATGAGTTTGTGTATAGATCTATAGTGGATTGACTATCCTACACCTTGCTGCTCGCTACAGTGGGACTTGCAAGTCTACGGGTGCCAAACGTCATTTCTTACGACGTCTTACATCGTCGTTTTACTAGAGTCAGTAGCAGGATACAGGCCGATCACATGGTACCTTAAATAACAATTGATTTAAGGTAGTTAGTACAACAGTAGTTACTTAATTCAACACTACAATACTATTTCATTTTCCCATTATATTCACTTTGTGAACATTCACACAATGAACGGTAAATGTAAAAACTATATTTTTGGTTAATAATAGTCAGATTTAAGAAAATACATACTCTTACAAGAGACACACACACCGACACTAGATGCCTTGGTAGAAGGCTACTTTTAATAGGAAACATAGGGTTTTCTAGGAGAATTCAAACTTTTACAAACTTATACAAACATCTTACAAACATCTTACAAACATCTTACAAATGCTTTCATACAAATACAGACACTAATATACTTATGATCTCACCAGCTTTAAAGCTGATAAACTCTTTCAAAATAACTTGTATTCTCAGGTCACCAGTAGACAGGTACCGGTGCCAGGTTTTGAGAAGATGGTGCTCGTTCAAGACTCATCTTTTATTTTGATACATATTTTTGGTGTCTATTTAACTTGACAGAACACACTTGTATGAAATTATATTATTAATGCAATGGATGATGTTGTTGCTTGTTTACTACTTTGCATTGTTGTGATACTGTACATGACGTCCTCCACCCCCGAACGATTCCGCCGTTCCGGTTTTGGGGTGTGACATTGATCTACTACTTTTTGAATCATACACAAAGGCACGTTTTATAACATCGAGTTACCAATGCGGTTTCGTACAATCAATGTATAACCAACTCATAGGCAACAAGTCATATCTCTAGGTTTGAAGACTTATATGATATTACCGTCTCATGATCACTCGAGATAAATTCCATGAAGTGATACCAGTGAGCGTGGGTTGAATCCAATACTCATAACTTATGAGCACTCATCAGTGTTGTAGCTATGTCTAATATCTTAGACCTCTACAAGCCAACCCATGACAGTCTTGTTGGATAAGGTGTCTAAGTCCATAACTATATTTGGTATGTACTTGACCCGACCCGACATGGTCCATTTGGGTTGCATGGCATCATGCATTTGGATAAACTAAAATGAGAGAAATAACACTTATGGCTTATTAATATATTATAAGTTCTAATATATTAATAATATTATTTAATTAGTATTGATCAAGAATTAATTTAGAATTAATTAAGTGATCAAAAGATGACTAATTAAATATATGGGTTGATTATGTAAATCATCCATACTTGTATAGTGGACTAGATGCTCCATAGATTATCAAGTTGGGCTAAGGTCCATAGGATGCTCCATGGATGCTCCATGGGAGTTACAAACCCATGGGTCATGGAAATGAAGAGTCATGTCACATTAGGGTTTACATGGTGTAACCCTAGATGTGACACACTATATAAAGAACATGATATCATCTAAAATCGGCTACACTACACTAAGAAAAGAGGAGGGCTAGGCCGATTTTGAAGTGTTATACATTCTCTCAAAGTTATTCCAAATAACTTGGTGTTGTGTGAAACATTTGACGCATCACACTTGGGGTGCTAGGCTCTCAAGGTTTTCAAGGAATCAAATCAACTACAAGGTATGTAATTCTAGCCATATTTTATGTTAAAACTTCCCCATGTATGCTAGATAGGATTATGAACCTTGGAAATCATATTTTGCATGTATTTTAGACAAACATAGATTGAAGGTTTTCTAAGGTTGCATGTACACTTAGCGGTGTTAGAATACTCATAACCCATCAAGTCTTTATTCATATCTACTTCCAACATATGACCGACTGTGGAGAATTTGAATAATATGAAATAACATAACATAATTATTCTGGAAGTCAAAACATGAAAAATGAAATGATAGTAAACGATTGACAAAAGATAGCAACACTTTACTCATAAATAAATACAACTTTTATTCATCATCAAATGTCAATTACACTTTACACATTTCAAAGCTATCTAACTACTAAAACTAATATCATCCTTCAGCCCTATGCTCCTTGCATGCTGGGGATGCTTAACCCTGCCCAGTCCCTTCGTGAGGGGATCTGTCGGGTTCTCATCCGATGATACCATCTTTGCCATGAGGAGTCCTTCTTCTATTCGATGTCTGATGAAATGATATTTTCTGTCGATGTGTCTGGATCTCCCGTGATCCCTTGGTTCCTTGGCTAAGGCAACTGCACTTTCACTATCATAGAAAATCTCTATAGGCTCCTTTATAGCTGGTACAATTCCAAGGTCTCCAATGAAGCTCTTTAGCCATATAGCCTCCTTCGCTGCCTTGCTTGCCGCTATATACTCTGATTCGCAAGTTGAATCAGCCACTGTCTCCTGCTTGGAACTTTTCTTAGAAATTGCTCCTTCATTTAAGGTAAAGACCCAGCCTGACTGAGAGCGGAAATTATCCTTATCAGTCTGAAAGCTAGCATCAATATACCCCAATACTCTCAAGTCTTCACTCCCACCGAGGGTAAGGACCCAGTCCTTAGTCCTCCGTAGGTACTTGAGAATGTTCTTTACCGCAGTCCAGTGAGCCTTGTCAGGGTTCCCCTGATATCTGCTGACCATGCTCAATGCAAAGGCCACATCAGGACGAGTACAAGTCATAGTATACATGATCGAGCCTATAACGGAAGCATACGGTACTCGACTCATTTTTGCTATCTCAGCCTCTGTACTCGAACTCTGAGTTTTACTCAGTCTGGCGTTACTCTGGATCGTTAACTCTCCTTTCTTGGAATTCTGCATGCTGAATCTATTCAACACCTTCTCCAAGTAGGTATTCTGACTAAGTCCAATTAGTCTTTTACTCCTGTCTCTCAAAATCCTTATCGCTAGGATATGAAGGGTTTTGAGCAATTCTAACACTCCTAAGTGTACATGCAACCCTAGAAAACCTTGGATCTATGTTTGTCTAAAATACATGCAAAATACTTTTTCCAAGGTTCATAAACCTATCTAGCATACATGGGGAACTTTAAAATATAAAAGATAGCTAGAAATACATACCTTGTAGTTGTTATGATTCCTTGAAACCTTGAGAGCCTAGCACCCCAAGTGTGATGCCTCAAATGCTTCACACAACACCAAATCCTTTTGGAGTAAACTTGAGAGAAGTGTAACACTTGCATAAATCGGCCAAGCCCTCTTTTAACTATATGTAGCCGATTTTGGTGGAGAACAAGTTGCTTATATAGTGTGTCACATCTAGGATTACACCATGTAAACCCTAATGTTGCATGACTCTTCATTTCCATGACCCATGGGTTTGTAACTCCCATGGAGCCTCCATGGAGCATCCAATGGGTTTAACCCAACTTGATTATCCATGAAGCCTTTTAGCCCACTATACAAGTTATGGATGATTTACATAATCAACCCATATATTTAATTAGTCATCTTTTGATCACTTAATTAATCCTAGATTAATTCTTGATCAATACTAATTAAATAATACTATTAACATATTAGAACTTATAATATATTAATAAACCACAAGTGTTATTTCTCTCATTTAGTCTATCCAAATGCATGATGCCATGCAACCCAAATGGACCATGCCGGGTCGTGTCAAGTACATACCAGAAATAGTTATGGACTTAGACACCTTATCCAATAGTCTCCCACTTGGATAAGTCTAATAACTATAACTGCAAGTATGACTTCAGGAACCGATCAGCAATCGTAGCTCTTTTCAAGGTTTCTCGAAACTGAGAAGATGATGGTACGCCATCTCAGATAAGTGATCATATAATCCTTTGTTCTAGATATCAGCCGGACAAATACATGGAACAGTGTCTTACTTTTTGTCCAGCAGTTTGTTTCCCGATTTCCGATTTGTTTGACATAGAACTTAATTGAACACATCAACTTAGTTCTGACCGGGCCCGGTACATGGGTCAAAACAAAATCATCGAGGGGCCCAGATATCGCTTCTAATCCAAGAAGTAACAGATAAACTTCGACTCATATGCTTGTTCTACTACTTGTTAAATCACACACAAACGCACGTTTTATAACATCGAGTTACCAATGCGTTTTCGCACGATCAATGCATAACTAACTCATAGTAAACAAGTCATATCTCTAGGTTTGAAGACTTATATGATATTACCGTCTCGCGATCACTCGAGATAAATTCCATGAAGTGATACCAGCGAGCTTGGGTTGAATCCAATACTCAGAACTTTTGAGCACTCATGAGTGTTGAGGTCGTGTCCAACATCTTAGACCTCTACAACCAACCCATGACAGTCTTACTTCATATCTACTTCCAACATATGACTGACTGTGGATAATTTAAATAATATGTAAACACAACATAAATATTCTGGAAGTCAAAACATGCAAAAGAAATAATAGTAAACGATTGACAAAAGATAGCAACACTTTACTCATAAATAAACACAACTTTTATTCATCATCAAATGTCAATTACACTTTACATATTTCAAAATTATCTAACTACTAAAACTAATATCATCCTTCAGCCCTATGCTCCTTGCATGCTGGAGATGCTTAACCCTACCCAGTCCCTTCGTGAGGGGATCTGCCGGGTTCTCATCCGATGATACCCTCTTTGCCACGAGGAGTCCTTCTTCTATACGATGTCTAATGAAATGGTATTTTCTGTCAATGTGTTTGGATCTCCCGTGATCCCTTGGTTCCTTTGCTAAGGCAACAACACTGTCACTATCACAGAAGATTTCCATAGGCTCCTTAATAGCTGGTACAACTCCAAGATCTCCAATGAAGTTCTTTAGCCATATCGCCTCCTTTGCTGCCTCGCTTGCCGCTATATACTCTGATTCGCAAGTTGAATCAGCCACTGTCTCCTGCTTGGAACTTTTCCAAGAGATAGCTCCTCCATTTAAGGTAAAGTCCCAGCCCGACTGAGAGCGTAAATTATCCCTATCTGTCTGGAAGCTAGCATCACTATACCCTACAACTCTCAAGTCATCACTCCCACCAAGGGTAAGGACCCAGTCCTTAGTCCTTCGCAGATACTTGAGAATATTCTTTACCGCTGTCCAGTGAGCCGTACCAGGGTTCCCCTGATACCTGCTAACCATGCTTAAAGCAAAGGCTACATCAGGACGAGTGCAGGTCATAGCATACATGATCGAGCCTACTGCAGAAGCATAAGTTACTCGACTCATTTCTGCTATCTCAACCTCGGTACTCGGGCTCTGAGTCTTACTCATTCTAGCGTTACTCTGGATGGGTAACTCTCCTTTCTTGGAATCTTGCATGCTGAACCTCTTCAGCACCTTATCCAAGTAGGTACTCTGACTAAGCCCAATTAGTCTTTTACTCCGATCTCTCGGAATCCTTATCCCTAGAATATAGGCAGCTTCTCCTAGGTCTTGCATAGCGAAACACTTCCCGAGCCAGGACTTCACCTCCTGCAAGGTCGGGATGTCATTTCCGATGAGTAGTATGTCATCCACATACAATACCAAAAAGCTAACTATACTCCCACTAGCCTTGACATATACACAAGATTCATCTTCACTCCTCGAAAAGCCAAACTCTTTGACTTTCTCATCAAAGCAAAGATTCCATCTGCGAGGTGCCTGTTTTAATCCATAGATGGATTTCTCAAGCTTACACACTCTATTAGGGTACTCTATATTGACAAAACCCTCTGGCTGACTCATGTAAACATCCTCAGCCAACTTTCCATTAAGGAAAGCGGTTTTGACATCCATTTGCCATATTTCATAGTCGTGAAATGCAGCAATGGCTAACATAACCCTAATAGACTTAATCTTGGCTACTGGAGAAAAGGTCTCATCATAATCAACTCCCGGAGTTTGGGAGAAGCCCTTTGCAACCAGTCGTGCCTTATAAGTGTGTACACTACCATCCATGTCGGTCTTCTTCTTGAAGATCCATTTGCACCCTACAGTCTTACGACCTGGTACATTCTCAACCAAGTTCCAAACTTGATTGTCATACATGGACTGTATCTCGCTGTCCATTGCCTCTTTCCACTTGGCTAACTCAGGGCCTACCATGGCTTCCGCGTAACTGTTAGGTTCATCCAGCCCTACTAGTGTCTCATCACTAATAAGTGTATCACCTTCCACAGTAATATGGAAACCATAGTAGTGCTCAGGTGCATTCCTAACCCTTGTGGAACGCCTCAGAGGTACAGATTCGTCAATTGGATCAACAGGAGTTTCCTCCTCAAGTTGACTGCTAGGGTTTGAGGTTCCTTCACCACTTGACTCTTAAATTTCTTCAAGGTCAATTTGCCTCCCACTATTTCCTTGGCTTATGAACTCTCTTTCTCGAAAGACACCCCTCACTTCGAGGTTCGAGCTTGTCGTGAGTCTCGCGTCTCAAGAAAGCCTCGCAACCCCAAACCTTGATGTGGGCTAGACTAGGAACTTTTCCAGTCCACATCTCGTGAGGTGTTTTGGCAACCTTCATTGTAGGGACCAGATTAAGGATATGGGCGGTAGTCTCTAAGGCATACCCCCAAAATGAGATTGGTAGCGTAGCTCGACTCATCATGGAACAAACCATGTCCAATTAGGTTCGATTACACCTCTCAGCTACACCATTCAACTGTGGTGTCCTGGGAGGTGTCAATTGTGAGACAACCCCACATTCCCTCAGATAGTCGAGGAACTCAGTACTAAGATACTCACCACCGCGATCGGATCGGAGCATCTTAATGTTCCTGCCCAATTGATTCTCGACTTCCTGTTTAAACTCTTTAAACCTTTCAAAAGTCTCTGACTTATGCTTGATTAAGTAGACATATCCATATCTACTATAATCATTTGTAAAAGTCACATAATAGCGATTAGCATCCCTTGTGGCAGTTTTGAAGGGTCCACACACATCCGTGTGCACTAGATCCAACAAACCTTCACCCCTAGCACAAGAACCTGTGAAGGGTGACTTTGTCATTTTTCCAAGTAAGCATGATTCACAACTATCATCTGACTTTAGGTCAAATGATTCCAATACTCCATCCTTTTGGAGTTGGCCTATGCGTTTCTTGCTTACATGTCCAAGACGACAATGCCATAATGATGCCTTATCCAAGTTATTATCATTAGTAGAATCAATACACAACACATTATTTCCTAAATCATCTACAAAAGGCACAACTTCATACACACCATCACAAGGTAATGCTTTAAAATAAAACACATTATTAAAGAAAGCATTTATTCCACCAATTTCATTATCAAAAGAAAAGGTAAAACCTTGTTTGTACAAAGCATGAAAGGAAATAACATTTCTTGCCATTTCTGGCGAATAACAACATTTATTCAAATCTAAAGTAAACCCACTACTTAGCAACAAAGTATAAACTCCAATCTTGGTGACAGGTGAAACTTTCCTATTCCCCATGATCAAGTTTATCTTTCCATGCTCCACATTCTCACTTCTTCTTAGTCCCTGCAAATCAGAACAAATATGAATACCGCAACCGATATCAAGGACCCAAGAGTTAGAATAAGGTGAGTTATTAGATAAGATAGTGTAAATACCTGCATGGTTGGGTTTCACTTTCCCATCCTTCAAATCTTGTTGGTACTTTGGGTAGTTCGGCTTCCAGTGCGCCTTTTCATGGAAATAGAAGCATTCAGCCTCTTTGGGATCAGAAGAAGGTGTAACGAAACCTTTCCTTGTTCCGCTAGAAGAGGAGCCATCAAGAGTCTTACCCTTGGTACCCTTCGAAGGGTTCTTCCTCTTCTTCCCTCTACCTTTCCCGATTGCCAGGACAGGTGCTGAGTTTGGAGTAGTAGTAGGAGTGGTCACAACCGACTTACCTTTGAGACCTGATTCTACGGTCTTTAGGAGTCCTTGAAGTTTACTAAGTGTAACTTCCTCCTTGTTCATGTGGTATGTCATGCGGAATTGATCATAACACGAAGGTAAGGAGTGCAAAAAAATATCTATTGCTAACTCCTCTGGGAAGTTCACATTCAACTTCATCAATCGGTCCACAAACCTTTGCATTTCTTGCATGTGGCCCGTGATGGGTTCACCATCTTTCATTCGGGTTGTGATCATAGAGGAGATGATTTCATATCGCTCTTGACGAGCACTCTGATGGTAGCGGTCCATCAAGTCCTGGTGCATCTCAAAAGCATAGTAGTCCTCATAGGACTTTTGGAGCTCGGCTGTCATAGTGGCCATCATGATGCATGCCACTTTTGTAGCATCTCTTTCATGTGCCTCATATTCAGCAAACTCCTCAGGAGTAGCAGTTGGCTCAGGTACCTTAAGCTCCTTGTCGAGAACATATTCCTTGTTCTCATATCGAGTGACCATCCTGATGTTTCTAATCCAGGCAGTAAAGTTGGATCCATCAAAGATGACTCTCCCACAAAGGTTCATGAGAGAGAAGGAGCCAGTAGGGTTTGAGCCAGGAGCAGCATTGTTGGAAGACATCTGAAAAGAAGAAAACAAGTTTCGTTTAGATATAGAGATAGTCCTCAATAAAACACCCAAATGTAATATTAAGGCTAGGATCCAATCACAATATATTATAACTTAGAATAGGGATGCCGTAATCCAAGCTATAACATATTTGAAAGGTAGGTGAATGACGATTCACCAATTTCCACCATGAAAACAAAATATAAATTATTAGGTTTTATTTGGAATTTAGAAATTCCTAGATTCTTTTGAGATTCATTGAACTTTTCAATGGCATGTTTCAATCTCGAGTGTGCCCTTCATGTTTTGTGACTGGGATACCGAGGATCACAAAACAAGGTGTGAAGTAACCATGCAAATCACTTGGTGCCCTTAATGTTTTTCACTCAATCGATGTGCCGGTTAACCACACGCGCTCCACCGACCTATGAAAAACCTTAAGTCACCCTTTTCCTACCTTGTTAAGTCCAAGTTAGTGTGCCGGTTAACCACACACGCTCCACCAACGACTTAATCAAAGTGCAAAGTGTAATTTCATGGTTTAGCACCTTATTCACATTTTCCTAAAGTAACTAAGATTGGGAATTTTATAAAACATTTAGTTACTTTATAATAATCATTATACTTTTTAATGAGAATTTTAAGTCACTGTCCTACCCGTTCGGCTAACGACCCTCCACCTGTCAAGGAAGCGGTGGGTGAGAGTGGACACCCATTAAGTTGCCATTTTATAGGCAACAACCTTATATCACCCTTATAGACCGGCTTCGTGAATGAGGCGTACTAGCGGTAAGACGACTTGATCTTATACATATATATTATTAACTTATAATATTATAAAGTATAAGGGTTGAATTTTAACTTTTAAAATTCTAAGGGTTGGAACTAAAGTTTTAATCATGACTTTACTTGTTCCAAAACTTGAGGGCAAGTTTTGTAAACTTTCAAAACTTTTCATTTCTTATAACTTATGAGTTAATTGAGTACTAAAAATGAAGACTCTTCATTTTTATAACCCTTGTGTTCTTTTAATGGCTTTTATTAAAGTGTGACCTTTGGTTTTCCATAACTTGAGGACAAGTTATGGAATCCATTAAAACACATAATGATCATGAATTAAACTACCAAGTAGGTTACAAACAATTCTTATGATCATCTAATCTTCATAAGTTCAAGAACATGAATATGAACATTTTCAAGAATCATAAATTACTCTTAAAAACTTGTAATTTTTGATAATTGCCATTGTAAATGGATTACCATAAACATTACACCATCTAAACCAAGTTTTAAAACACCAAAACAGTTTAGGGTAATGTTTCTAGTCTATTTCCAGCAACAAAAGTCGAAAATCTGCTGTCAGGGCCTCCTACTCGTCGAGTGCATGAACCTACTCGACGAGTAGGATGAATTTTCACTTGGACTCGTCGAGTCCCCCCATGGACTCGGCGAGTTCAGTCGTAAGACAGCAAGCTGTTTCGATTTTTAACACATTTTTGTACAAATAACAAACAAACAAGCCTAGGCTCTGATACCACTGAAGGGTTTTGAGCAATTCTAACACTCCTAAGTGTACATGCAACCCTAGAAAACCTTGGATCTATGTTTGTCTAAAATACATGCAAAATACTTTTTCCAAGGTTCATAAACCTATCTAGCATACATGGGGAACTTTATAATATAAAACATAGCTAGAAATACATACCTTGTAGTTGTTATGATTCCTTGAAACCTTGAGAGCCTAGCACCCCAAGTGTGATGCCTCAAATGCTTCACACAACACCAAATGGGTTTAACCCAACTTGATGATCCATGAAGCCTTTTAGCCCACTATACAAGTTATGGATGATTTACATAATCAACCCATATATTTAATTAGTCATCTTTTGATCACTTAATTAATCCTAGATTAATTCTTGATCAATACTAATTAAATAATACTATTAATATATTAGAACTTATAATATATTAATAAACCACAAGTGTTATTTCTCTCATTTAGTCTATCCAAATACATGATTTCATGCAACCCAAATGGACCATGCCGGGTCGGGTCAAGTACATACCAGAAATAGTTATGGACTTAGACACCTTATCCAACAGGATATAGGCAGCTTCTCCAAGGTCCTTCATAGCAAAACACTTCCCAAGCCAAGACTTAACTTCCTTCAGAGTTGCGATGTCATTTCCTATGAGTAGTATGTCATCAACATACAGTACCAAAAAGCTGACTATACTCCCACTAGCCTTGACATATACATAAGATTCATCTTCACTCCTCGAAAAGCCAAACTCTTTGACCTTCTCATCGAAGCAAAGATTCCATTTGCGAGGTGCTTGCTTTAATCCATAGATAGATTTCTCAAGCTTACACACTCTATTAGGGTACTCTGTACAAAACCCTCTGGCTGACTCATGTAAACATCCTCAGCCAACTTTCCATTAAGGAAAGCGGTTTTGACATCCATTTGCCATATTTCATAATCATGAAATGCAGCAATGGCTAACATAACCCTAATAGACTTAATCTTCGCTACTGGTGAAAAGGTCTCATCATAATCAACTCTCGGAGTTTGAGAAAAGCCCTTTGCAACCAGTCGCGCCTTATAAGTGTGTAAATTACCATCCATGTCGGTCTTCTTCTAGAAGATCCATTTGAACCCGACTGTCTTGCGACCTGGTACATTGTCAACCAAGTTCCAAACTTGATTGTCATACATGGATTGTATCTCGCTGTCCATAGCCTCTTTCCATTTAGCAGCCTTAGGGCCTGCCATGGCTTTCGTGTAGCTGTTAGGTTCATCCAGACTCACCAGTGTGCTATCACTGATAAGTGTATCACCTTCCACAGTAATATGGAAACCATAGTAATGCTCAGGTGCATTCTTAACTCTCGTGGAATGCCTCAGAGGCACAGACTCTTCTGTCGGATCAACAGGAGTTTCCTCCTCAGGTTGATTGCTAGGGTTTGAGGTTCCTTCACCACTTGACTCTTGAATTTCTTCAAGGTCAATTTGCCTCCCACAATTTCCTTGGCTCATGAATTCTCTCTCGCGAAAGACTCATATCCTTGATACAAAGACCACACTATCACTAGGTCTGTAGAAGAGGTAACCGAAGGATCTCTGTGGGTAGCCAATAAAAATACACCTCTCACTTCGAGGTTCAAGCTTATCGTGAGACTCGCGCCTCACAAAAGCCTCAAAACCCCAAATCTTGATGTGGTCCAGATTAGGAACTTTTCCGGTCCACATCTCATGAGGTGTTTTGGCAACCTTCTTTGTAGGAACTAGATTAAGGATATGGGCAGCATTCTCTAAAGCATACCCCCAAAATGAGATTGGTAGCGAAGCTCGACTCATCATGGAACGAACCATATCCAACAAGATTCGATTGCGCCTCTCAGCCACACCATTAAGTTGTGGTGTCCTGGGAGGTGTCAATTGTGAGATAATCCCACATTCCTTAATATAGTCAAGGAACTTTGTACTAATATACTCACCACCTCGATCGGATTGAAGCATCTTAATGTTCCTGCCCAACAGATTCTCCACTTCCTGCTTGAACTCTTTGAATCTATCAAAGGTCTCTCACTTATGCTTGATTAAGTAGACATATCCATATCTACTAAAATCATCAGTAAAAGTCACATAGAAGCGGTTAGCATCTCTTGTGGCGGTTCTGAAGGGTCCACACACATCAGTGTGTATGAGGTCGAACAAACCCTCACCCCTAGCACAAGTGCCAGTGAAGGGTGACTTTGTCATTTTCCCAAGCCAACAAGATTCACAACTATCATCTGACTTTAGGTCAAATGACTCAAAGACTCCATCCTTTTGGAGTTGGCCTATGTGTTTCTTGCTTACATGTCCAAGACGACAGTGCCATAAAGATGCTTTATCCAAGCTAGTGGAAGAATCGATACGCAATACATTATTTCCTAGGTTATCAACAACCGACACAGTTCATATACACTATCACACGGTAATGCTTTAAAATAAAAGGCATTATTAAAGAAAGCATTAATACAACCACTATCATTATCAAATGAAAAGGTAAAACCTTGTTTGTACAAACCATGAAAGGAAATAATATTTCTCGCCATTTCAGACGAGTAACAATACTTATTCAAATCTAATACTAATCCACTACTTAGCAACAAAAAATAAACTCCAATCTTGGTGACAGGTGAAGCTTTCCTATTCCCCATGATCAAGTTTATCTTCCCATGCTCCACATTCTTACTTCTTCTTAGTCCATGCAAATCAGTACATATGTGAATACCACAACCTGTATCAAGGACCAAAGAACTAGAATAGGGTGAATTGTTAGACAATATAGTGTATCTACCTGCATGGTTGGGTTTAACTTTCCCATCCTTCACATCTTGCTGGTACTTTGGGCAGTTTCGCTTCCAGTGCAACTTTTCATGGCAATAGAAGCATTCCGCCTCTTTTGGGTTAGCAGAAGGAGTGACGAAAACTTTCTTGGTTCCACTTGAAGAGGAGCCATCAAGAGACTTTACCTTGGTACCCTTCGAAGGGCTCTTCCTCTTCTTTCCTTTGTCTTGCCCAATTGCCAAGATAGGGGCCGCGGTAGGAGTAGGAGTGGTAACAACCGATTTACTCTTAAGACGAGTTTTTGCGGTCTTCAAGAGTCCTTGAAGTTTGCTAAGTGTAACTTCCTCCTTGTTCATGTGGTATGTCATACGGAATTGATCATAACACGAAGGTAAGGAGTGCAAAATGATGTCTATTGCTAACTCCTCGGGGAAGTTCACATGTGGCCCATTATGGGTTCACCATCCTTCATTCGGGTTGTTATCATGAAGGAGATGATTTCATATCGCTCTTGACAAGCACTCTAATGGTAGCGGTCCATCAAATCCTGGTGCATCTCAAAATGATAGTAGTCGTCATAGGACTTTTGGAGCTCGGCTGTCATAGTGGCCAACATGATGCATGCCAATTTGGTAGCATCTCTTTCACGTGCCTCATATGTAGCGATCTCCTCAGGAGTAGCAGACGGCTCAGGTTCCTTAAGCTCCTTGTCGAGAACATATTATTGATTCTAATACCGAGTGACCATCCTAATGTTCCTGATCCAATCCATAAAGTTGAATCCATCAAAGATGACTCTCCCACAAAGGTTCATGAGAGAGAAGGAGCCAGTAGGGTTTGAGCCAGAAGCAGCATTGTTGGAAGACATCTGAAAGGAAGAAAGACAAGTTTTGATTAAATATAAAGATAGTCCTTAATAAAACACCCAAATGTAATGTTAAGGCTAGGACCCAACACAATATTTTATAACTTAGAAGAGGGATGTCGTAATCCAAGCTATAAAATATTTGAAGATAGGTGAATGACGATTCACCAATTTCCACCATGAAAAACGAAATAAATTATTAGGTTTTAATTGGTTTTGAAACTCCTAGATTCTCTGATATTCATTGAACTTTTCAATGGCATGTTTCAATCTCGAGTGTGCCCTTTAGGTTTTGTGACTGGGATGCCGAGGATCACAAAACAAGGTGTGAAGTAATCATGCAAATTACTTGGTACCCTTAATATTTACCCCTCAATCGATGTGTCGGTTAACCACACGCGCTCCACCGATACTATGATAAATATTAAGTTACCCTTCGCCTACATTGTTAACTCCAGGTTAGTGTGCCGGTTAACCACACACGCTCCACTAACGACTTAATCAAAGTGAAAAGTGTAATTTCATGGGTTAGCACCTTATTCACATTTTCCTAAAGTAACTAAGATTGGGAATTTATAAAAAAATTTAGTTACTTTATATTCATCATACTTTTAATGAAGATTTAAAGTCCTTGTCTTACCCGTTCGGCTAACGACCCTCCACTAATCAAGGAAGCGGTGGGTGAGAGTGGACACCAATTATGCTGCCATTTTATAGGCAGCAACCTTGTACCCCCCTTATAGACCGGCTTCGTGAATGAGGCCTACTAACAGTAAAACGACTTTTTCTTATACATATATAATTATTATTAAACTTATAATATTATAAACTATAAGGGTTGAATTTTAACTATTAAAATTCTAGGGGTTGGAACTAAAGTTTTTAGAGTGACTTTACATGTTCCAAAACTTGAGGGCAAGTTTTGTAACTTTACAAAACTTTTTATTTCATAACTTATGAGTTAATGGTTTAATAAAATGAGTGACTTTTCATTTTATGTAACCTATGTGTTTCTTTAATGGTCTTTAAAAGTGTGACTTTTGGTAATCCAAAACTTGAGGACAAATTATGGATTCCATTAAAACACATAATGATCAAGAATTAAACTAACAAGCAAGTTACAAATAATTCCTATGATCTTCTAAACTCATAAGTTCATGAACATGCATATTAACAATTTCAAGAATCATAAAATTGACCATATAAAACTTGAAATTTTGATAATAGTTATTGAAAATGGATTAGCATAACCATTACACCATCTAAAACAAGTTTTATAACACCAACACAATTTAGGGTAACGTTTCTAGTCCATTTCCAGCAGCAAAACTAAAAAAAAAACTGCATTATGTGGCCCTACTCGTTGAGTGCAAGAACTTACTCGACGAATCGGATGAGTTTACTCATGGACTCGTCGAGTCCCCCCATGGACTCGGCGAGTTCATGTTGCATAGTGCATAAAAACTAAGTTTTTTCACAATTTTGCATCAAGTATCAAAGAAACAAGCCTAGGCTCTGATACCACTGAAGGGTTTTGAGCATTCTAACACTCCTATGGTGTACATGCAACCCTAGAAACCTTGGATCTATGTTTTATCTATGATACATGCAAATTTGTTTTTCCAAGGTTCATAACCTATCTAGCATACATGGGGAACTTTTAAACATAAAAGATAGTAAGAAATACATACCTTTAGTTGCTTGAATTCCTTGAGAACCTTGTGAGCCTAGCACCTCAGGTGTGATGCCTCAAATGTCTCACACAACACCAAATGCACTTGGAATAACTTAGAGAGAAATGAAGAACACTTCGAAATCGGCTAGCCCTCACTTGTTCTCTTAGTGGCCGATTTTGGTGAAGAACATGATGCTTATATAGTGTGTTAAAATTAGGGTTACACCATGTAAACCCTAATTGTCATGACTTTTCATTTCCATGACCTATGGGTTCTATAAACACCATGGAGCATCCTATGGGTTTTAGCCCAACTTGATAATCCATGGAGCATAAGCCCACTATACAAGTATGGATGATTTACACAATCAACCCATATATTTAATTAGTCTTCTTTTGATCACTTAATTAATTCCAAATTAATTCTTGATCAATACTAATTAAATAATACTATTAATATATTAGAACTTATAATATATTAATAAACCTTTAAGTGTTATTTCTCTCATTTTAGTCTATCCAAATGCATGATGCCATGCAACCCAAATGGACCATGCTAATCGGGTCAAGTACATTCCAGAAATAGTTATGAACTTAGACACCTAATCCAACAGTAGCATCATTAAGCTTTCGATAGTCTATACAAACACGCCACCCAGTCACTGTTCTTGTTGGGATCAACTCGTTAGCTTCATTGGTGACTACCGTAATTCCTCCTTTCTTGGGTACAACATGTACCGGACTCACCCATGGGCTATCGGAGATTGAATAAATGATACCAGCATCTAAAAGTTTAACAACCTCCTTCTTAACTACTTCTTGCATATTTGGGTTAAGTCTTCTTTGACGTTGTACTATGGGCTTTGCTCCTTCTTCTTAGTTAATCTTATGAGAACAGTAGGCTGGACTAATCCCCTTGATGTCAGTGATCTTCCATGCTATATGTGACAACCGTCAAAATTCGAGTCGGTTCTAGATTTGAATAAACTTAGTTGCACATATAGGCACGACACATAATAGACTTAGTAACTAGAAGCTAAGTTATAACCTACTAGAAGCTTGGAAACAATTAGAATCAATGGATAATGTACTTAGATTTCACATTGATATGTGAATTCTACATCTACTGAGCTGTAGTGACTATCCATATTTGGGTCACTCTTTGACTCGAACAACATTTCATAAATCATATACACACATCATGCACTTGACCTAGAAGTAGAAGTTAGGTCAAAGTCTCATAGAAACTTAAGTCAAAGTTGAAGAGTAGGACTAGTATACTTGATTCCTCAATTTCGCTTGAATCTCGAAACCACTACATAGAATGCCAATAAACCGATAAAATAAGTTACAAACATTATTTATAACTATAAAAGAGTTATAATACCATAAAATAATTTGAAGTCTCAAAAATACAATTCACTTTGATATCCAAAGATTTATTAAACTCCAAAAACCCTAAAAACCCTAAAACCTAAATTTTATAAAGTTTAACATCAAGAATTATATAAAAAATTTTATGAAACTTATAAAATTATCTTAAAATAATCAAGTTGGGAAATATAATCAAGGAAATTATAGTTTAATGTACCAACATTTATCCTTATTTTATAAGTGGAAAATCAAGGATTTTATAAAACAATGTAAAGCTTAAGCATATTTTATAAAAAGTTTAGAAATTTGTAAAAATTGGGGGAAATAATTTGAATGGGATTTATGAGAGAGAAATCCTCTCTCCTCCTCCCAAAAATCGGACTCATCCCCCCCCCCCCCAATACACCATTTTCCCAAGTCATTAATCAATTTCACTCACCCACTCCATCTCTTTCTCTCTCACACTCCCTCACTTCATTTTCTCTCTATTCTCTCTTCCTCTCTCCCTCAACCACGAAATTCTCCAGAAAATGGGTCATAGAACACACCATGAACTCTAAATCTTAATCATCTTGAGGTGTTCTTAAAGGTAAACCCGAAAATCATTCATTTTCCTTCTCTTTTCCTTCAAGTTTTACTTGTTTTTCATGGATTTTCTCCATCTTCTACTCCATTCTAATGAAAGATCATGAACACATAAACATACACACACACAAACTCACGGTTTTGATGATGATGGTGGTAGGATTTCACCCAAAAACAACATGCATGTTGTTAATGGTGAAATCCAAGGACCAAAACCTAAGTCAAAATCAACATAATGCACTTTTCTACAAGTTTTGGGTAAAAATCAACACATGCACCCTAAGTTTTCTATCAAAAACGATTTTTGAACATTTCAAAATCATGAATGGTCTTCAAAACAACATGCATGTGATGATCTTCAAGCTTAGATGCTTGATGATCAAAGCTTGTTGTTAAAAGCTTTCAAATATGTTTATAAAAGATTTATTCCCAAATAAATACCTAAAACTTCTTTTCTGTTCAAATGATATTTTTCCCAGAATCCAACCAACAATATAAGATGAGCTGTAAATTTTCAGAAAATAATTCGTTTTTCTCGAATTATTATAATTATTGAAATAAAATAGGGCAATAAATCATATAAAATACTTTCTAAGGTCTATAAATCCTAGGTAAATTCGTGGATGACCCCTATGCTAAATAATGACCCCACATTAAATTTCATCGGTTTTTGTTACTGTTTAATATGGTTTTGAATTTTCTTTTTGTTTAGCCCCAATAAATCATAAAACCGCTTTAGATAATTTGAAAATGTTATATAATAATTTTCGCAGCTTATACTCTCTGTGGAAGACTTAGAAAAATATTTTCAGAATTTTTCATAATGTATTCCTATTTTTCCCCGATTTTTGTGTATATTATGGACTAAAAACAGGAAAAATAGTTCTGCTTATCCAAAATTCATAAATATTTACCAGAACACCTTGTAGTACATTAGGATGCTACATAACATTTTTCATGATTTTTATCTTCTGTATACTATTTTTCTCCTATTTTCTAAGATTAAATACACTTAAATACACAAAATCGGATTTCAGTATATAAAAACCACATGTGGTATTTTTCCTAGATTATTTACTCTGTAAATGAAGTGTACAAAAATTTTGGTAATTTACTTTAACTGTTTAATAATTATTCTCCAATTAATGATTATTTAAGAGGATAAAACAAAGAAAAATAGAAAGACTAATTGAAAAATATATTTTATATTTTTCACAGCTTCTACATGTATAATAAAAGTGTTACAAAAATTTTGGGCAATTTTGGAAACTGTTTTCTATTTATTTCAATTTTTATTATAATAAATGCTCAAAAATCATAAAATTGGGTTAAACAGTTTAGAAATCAATTTTTATATTTTTCCCAACTTAAGAATGTTTAATAACAATATCACAAAAAGTTTGGGTAATTTTGGAAACTGTTTTCTATTTATCCCCATTTTTATTAGAATAAATGCATAAAAATCATAAAATTGGGTTAAACAGTTTAGAAACCCCTTTTTATATTTTTCCCAGCTTAAGTATGTGTAATGACATTGTTATAAAACGTTTGGGGTATTTTCATAACTGATTTCTATTTTTCATGAATTTGTATCTATTTAGAGAATTAAATATGTGAAAAATGGTTATACATATTCATAATCCATGAAAATTTATCTAGAAGTCTTTTAGTACATTTAGAACCAATATCTGAAGTTTGGTAATTTTTTATAACTGTTTAGTATTTTTCATGATTTTATGGTTATTCAAGAAACTAAAATCGTGAAAAATAGTCAGACAAATCAAAAATTCAAGAAAATTTATCTTAAGGTCTTTGACTTCAATTAAAACTTAAATGCAAAGTTTGGGAAAGTTTAGAACTAAATTGATTTAGTTTTGAATATTTAATCATTGGAACACCTCTAAAATGTTAAATATTAACATTTCAATAATGGAAATTTTCCACTTAAATTGTTATATAACAATTGATTCTTTGAAACTTAATTTCCACAGAAAAATGTTTGTAACTTATCAATATTAAATTTTGACACATTATTGGCATAATTCTATTGTAGTAGTAAGTATACTAGTGTTAGATTTCGATTAGAGACTCACTAGCGAGTACCATTATTGTAGGAATCGGTAGTGGTACACGTGGAACGTAGTTCAAGGCACCATTTGCATCATCTAAATGCATTGTGAGTATTCACCACTCCCCTTTTTTCGGTTTTTACGTTTTGGGATGGAAAAGCATGTCCTAAACTATTTATGTTCGTTGTATTTATTTGACTCGTATAAACTTGGTTGCTATATTTTTCCTTTTGTGAGTATTCACCACTCCCCTTTTTTCGGTTTTTACGTTTTGGGGTGGAAAAGCATGTCCTAAACTATTTATGTTCGTTGTATTTATTTGACTCGTATAAACTTGGTTGCTATATTTTTCCTTTTATGAGTATTCACGCACTCCCCTATTTTCAGTTTTTATGTTTTGGGGTGGAAAAGCATGTCCCAAAAAAAACTATTATTTGCATGTTGTATTTAAATTGATTTGTATCAAACCTGATTGCTATTGTATTGCTATGTCTCTCTATGTATGTCTATGCAACACGGAACATGAGAACTTATCGTACTAAGGCCCTTCCCTTATCTCTAACCATTAACTCTTTGAGCCAATGGTCATTATGGATAGCGCTATTAGGAATTGACAACTCCTCACTCGCCCTATTGCTGGAGTGCATGATACCATATTCATCTATGGAACGATAAGCATAGATCTTGATAGGGCTTCAGTCATAGGTTTGGTTGAGACTCATTGTTTGCTCATACACATACAAACTCCTTTCTCGTTATAGCAATAAACTTGTTATTAATTATAGCAATGAACTTTGTTTCTCATTACAACAACGAACCTTTATTACTGAAAACTTATATACATGTTTTAGCAATGAAATTGTTTGCTCCTTGTAGCAACGAAATTGATTGCTCATTTTAGCAATGAAACTTGTTTACTCGTTTGAGTAACGAACTTTATCTTCCATGAGAATATGAATGTTGCATCTTATTTGGGCAACATACTTTATCTCTCATGATGACAAAGAACTTTGTTTTTACAAACTTATTTACTCATTTTAACAATATACTTTTATTATTGGAAACTTTTATCAAAACTTTGATTTCAATTCATGAACCAATATTATTTTGTTAAACTTGTGAGTACTCACCAACTATTTTTATAGTTGACGCTCGTTTTACATGCTTTTTCAGGAATCATCGAGTAAGTGGCACTTAGGGACACTTCACTTTTAGGAGCATTCGCATGTGTTGTATTTCAATTTACATTGTAATTTCTTTTAAAAGTTGTTCAAACCCATTGTAAAATTGTAATGATTTTTAATACTATGGTTGGTGTAGTCTTTTAACTTTTGCTATGAAACCCTTTTGTCAGTTACCACGACGTGGGCATCCTGCCACGTCATGGTGTCGCAACTTTTAATTCCAGATCGCGAAAAAAAACTTTGCCACGACGTGTTCTCATCACCACGTGGTGTTGACTCTTCTGCCTCTTTTATTGCTTCATTGTACTCACTTTCTTCTAACAACTTCTCCAACTCTTGAATATCCAGTTCGGAATCAAAATTACCTTCCTCAAGCACCATAAATCCCTCAGTCTCTTTTTCTTTCCACCCCTCTAGCTCTTTTTCAAGTAATTCGTCTAGCACATCGACATAAAACGATGTGTCGTCACTTATCCTTGAATGTCGGAGTGCCCGAGTAACTCCAAAAGTAACCGCTTCTTCTCCAACTCGGAGAGTAAGTTTGGACTCTCTTATATCGACTAAAGCTCGGGCGGTACTCAAGAAGGGCCTTCCAAGGATGATTGGAACTTCTTCATCTTCTTCCATATCCAATATGATGAAATCTGCTGGAAAAACAAACTTGTCAACTTTTACTAACAAGTCTTCACATATACCCCTTGCAAAGGTCATAGTCTTGTTGGATAAATGGATGACCATTCGGACCGGTCTTGGCTCGGGAAGATCGAGCTTCTTGAAAAACGAGTAAGGCATCAAGTTAACACTTGCTCCCGCGTCGGCTAGAGCATGACTTGTTGCTAGATTCCCGAATTGGCATGGTAAGGTTATGCTCCCCGGGTCACCCATTTTTTTTTGGTAACATGTTTAGCATTGCAGCAGAACAGGTTTCGTTCAGTACTACTTTGGATAAACCCTCCATTTTATTACAATTAGTTAAGAGGTCCTTGAGAAACTTTGCATATTTTGGCATTTCAATTAGAGCCTCAAGGAAGGGAATGTTTATTTCAAGAAACTTTATATGGTCTAAATACCTCCCATATTCTTTAGCATGCTTCTCTTGAATTGCTCTACTTGGTAATGGCAATGGTGGGCGGTAGGGCTTTACGTGTTCCGAAGTTTTCTTTTCAGCTTCCTGCCATGATGTGGCATCTGGACCACGTCGTGGTGATTGTCCAGAATTGTTTCCTTGACATTCCTCTCGAATTTCTTGCTTCACCTCCGACTTGTTACTGTCTACGGGAGTCAAATGAGTAATAATTTTTCCACTCCTAGTGGTGATGGCTTGGATGTGAGCTCCTCTCGGGTTTTGTTCGGTATTTCCCAGAAGTCCTCCCGGTGATCTTTCATTCAATTGCATAGCTAGTTTCCCAAGTTATTTTTCTATATTGAGGATCGAAGCTTGTTGATTTCTAAATAATGCTTGCTGGTTTTTCATCATCTCTTGTTGTTCCTTCATCATAGTTTGTTGCTCTTTCATCATTATTTGTTGTTCCTTAATTGCTGCTTTAGTTCCCTCATGCCTCTTTTCAGAAACGGATGCAAATCGTGTGAGCATTGATTCGAAGTCAAATTTCTTTTTCCTCCTTGGCCTTTTTATGCTCATTATAAGGTATCCATTTTTTCTTGGGTTTTCTCCAATCTTCATCAAAATGATCACCGCTCGAGTAGCAAGCTTGAACCTTCCGGTTCCCATTCTCATCAAGGTCACAATCTCTAGTCAAATGTGGACCATTATAGTTTTCACACCCAACACGAATAGCATGGATTGTTTGATCCATCTTAGTCATCCTCCTATCCATGTTGTGCAACATTGCCATAACCGCCGACATGTCTTCCGAAGCTGCATTAGCTGAACCCCTCGATACATCATTCCTTGGATTATGGTATTCTCTAGAGTGCTTAGAGAATTCTTCAATGAGTTCATTAACTTCTGTCGGATTTTTCTTTGTTAAGGGGCCTTGAGAGTCAAGGAGTTGTCTAGTGGTGACGTTCACCCCATCATAAAAGATCGACACTTCTTGTTGCACATTGAGGTCATTTTGTGGGCAATTCCTTATCAAGCCTTTGTAGCGCTCCCATGCTCCGTACAACGACTGCCCCATTGGTTGTTCAAAATTGGCGATGGCCTTTTTGAGCTTAGCCACCTTGGATGGTAGGCAAAACTGTTCCAAAAACAATTCACGCATTTTTTCCCATGTCGTTACCGTGCCTGGTGGAAGTGCCTTTAGCCAATCCTTCGCGGCTCCCTTAAAAGTGAAAGGGAGCATCCTCAACAACACCATTTCTCTAGGTACATTTAGAATGTTAAAGTAGTCGGCAATGTCGTTGACTTCATCTAGATGCTTATATGCGTCTTCATGATCCTTTCCGGCGAAAGGAGTCTCCTTTAGTGTTGTACGGATGTGCACCTTAAGTTCAAATGTAGCAGTGGCGGGTATCGTGGATTGCCTAAGCCCCAGACCGGTGTCGTCTCGAATTCTCTTTTTGTACGCCTCCATCGAGAGATCGGCAATGTTGGCCATGGTGTTATCGGATTCTTCTTCGTGATCACTTTCTTCAAAATCGGTAACACTTTCCTCTTTCTCGGTCTCATACTCGGTGTCTTCTTTTGTGTTGCTGGATTCCCCCACTTTCTTTCCCTTCTTTTTAACAAAAACCGATTTAAGACTCTTGAAAGGTGACTTCTTCGGAGGATCTTCTTCGGTCTTGTCCTTGTTCTTATGAAACGATGATTCCGGGTTTTCCAGTGGTAGGATCAAGGATGAATTTGATCCACGGGTCATAAACAATCTGCAAATGAATAAAGGAAACGCGTAAAAAGAACAAAAATGAAAAATAAAATCCTACTGTTACGATGTCACGGCGTGGTACAAATTACCACGACGTGGTGAGTCAAAAAGAGGAAAAATCTAAATTAAATTAAAACAAATAAATAGCAAATAATCCTAAAATAAAGATAGCAGATAAAAGTAACTAAAATGGAACATTTCCCCGGCAACGGCGCCCAAAAACTTGATGTGTATTTAATGTGCTTATATTTTTATTCAAGTTTTAAATTTATAAAAGCTATTTCATTCACTAGACTATTAAACACACTAGGCAGTGTACCTAATCGTGCAATAATATAGCTATGGTAAGAACGAGTGTCGAACTCAAGGAACGGTGTTTTAACTAACTTTATTCTACTATTAACTAGATACTAATGAAATTAGAAAAGGTTCTGGTATCCTAGTTTTGCAAGACTAGATACTTCAATTATCAAACTAACTAATTATCACTTAATTCGGCTAACATTAACTTAAGCAAATTAACAAGTATGAATTAACCAAGGTAAGTAAGATACTTTCGTTTAGCTTTGGATTTATTTGTTATTATGGTTGATTTATGGAAGTGGAATAGATTTAGTTTCTTTAGTTACCGATCCCTAATATGACCAAGTTAGTATTCACTAACTTAATCCTTTAGCAAACTAGTTTATTTATTCGGTGATCAAGCGGACAAACTTACAAGCTTACTAGTGTATGGTTCGGAATGATTAGACTTATAATTAATTGACCAATTTAGTTTATTGATTCAATTTAATACATGATTTTTCTTCATATATTAGCTCCTATACCTTTTTACCCACTTTTCTACTTAACCCTAGGTTTTATTCAAAACTCTAGTCCTGCAACTTTGCAAATCACAAGATCATAAGATTCAAATTTAACTAAGATAGATGGTCATACTAGCCTAATCAAATTCAGCAATAAGTAGAGAAAATAGTTATCAAAAGTACTTGAGGTTCTTTAATAAGCTAAATCAACAATAACCAAATATCCAAATCCAAACCATAAATAAACCACATAAACTTAATTCATCCTAGGATAAACGAAAGTCATGAGTATTTAGCTCATGATTTCAGCGAACAGAAGCACAAAAACGAAATTCAAGGTATTTGATGTGACAACCATCAAAATTCGAGCCGGATCTAGATTTCACTAAACTTAGTTGCACGAATAGGCACGAAACATACTAGACTTAGTAACTAGAAGTTAAGTTATAACCTACTAGAAACTTGGAAACAAGTAGAATCGAAGGATAGTGTACTTGGATTTCACATTGGTATGTGAATTCTACAACTACTTAACTGCAGTGACTACCCATATTCGGTTCACTCTTTGACTCGAACACCTTTTCATTAATCATATACACACATCATTCACTTGACCTATAAGTAGAAATTAGGTCAAAGTCTCATAGAAACTTAAGTCAAAGTTGAAGACTAGGACTAGTACACTTGATTCCTCAATTTCGCTTGAATCTCGGAATCACTACATAGAATGTCAATAAACCGGTAAAAATAAATTACAAACATTATTTATAACTTGAATAAGAGTTATGAAACTCTAAAATAGTTTGAAGTCTCAAAATTTAATTAATTTTGATATCTAAAGACTTACAAACTCCTCAAAACCCTGAAAAGCCCTAAAAACTCAAATTTATAAATTTTAACACCCAAAATTCCACAAAATTGTTATGAACCACATAATATAAATTTAATATAACTAAATTAAGGAAAATGCAATCAAGGAAAATAAAAATTAAGTCATTGACATTTACCCTTAATTTATAAGACAAAATACAAGCGAACCTTGTAAACACTAAAGATGATTTTTATAAAAACTAAAGATGATTTTTATAAAAATGATTAGGAGGCCATATTTATTCAAAGTAAAGCTTTGAAAGCCTCCTAAAACCCTCTCTAATCCCTTTTAAACTCGGCCTCCACCTCCCAAGAAAGCTCTTCCCAAATCACTCAATCAAGTTATTCACTCCCACACTCTTCTCTCATGTCTCTCATTTCTTTCTCACACTCTTACACACATTTTCTCTCTTTCTCCCCCTAAGAACCACGAAATTTCTCCAGAAAATAAGTCCAAGAACACTCAAGATACTCAAATCTTCATCATCTAGTGGTGTTTATTAAGGTTTAACACGATTTTCCTTCATCTTCCTTCAAGTTTTACATGTTTTCTTGCACTTTCTCCTTCTTCTACTTCTTCATCTTCTTCAAACTTGTTTTACTTTTGTTAAAATGGTTTTTAGAACATCATGGATGTATTTTAACACCATGCATGTATGTTAAACAAGGTTTCATGTTCATAATCTTATTGCAAAAATCGATTTTAAGGATCAAAACATCTAACTCATTTTCAAGAGTTCTTGAAAATAAGATTTTTGTATTTTAATACATGTATGTAAATTATGATTTTTAAATATATTTGATCTCTGGAAACATGACCATAACATGCATGGATCATGATATCTTTAAAATATTTCAAAAGATTTACTCAAAGAAATGATGAAAACTCACTTTTCTAACCAATCATCATCCATGCAATCTGCCAGATTTCTTTACCTGACTTTAAACTGACATACCTCACTCATTTCGTAACTAAAATTCGAGATTCTTTTTCTGAAATATGATATTATGAGTTAGCTTTCAAACCCATCTGACCTCACTGGAAAATTCCAATATTTCGATTTTTAACAATTTTTATAAAATTGTTGCTCAATCAGCGCCTTTTTGTGAATACTAGTTTTGTATTGCATGTTCAAAGGTCTTATTCCTCACTAAACATCTAGGAAAATTTAATTTGAGCACTTAACATCATGTATTAAGAGGTACAAAAATATCTTGATTCAAAAGTCTTTGGAACATGTTACAAAAATTCTCAAAGTAACATCAATAATCTTTACCAAAATCACAAGAATCAAGTTTTCTCTATAATTGTTGAGCCTTTAGGCATGTTTTTCGACATAAAAAATAAGAAAACATTTTTTTTATTGTTATTAAGTTGTTTGAAGATGCATTCTGGAAATTTTCAGCTCAATATATACATATTTTCTTTATTTTTACCTGAAAATAATAAGAAAATAGAGTGTTAAAGCATATAAAATACTTACACTTGTAAATAAATTCTGGAAATATTTGTGGATGACCCATTAAGTAAATAAACCTCTCTCATGAAGTTTCATCGATTTTTGTTACTGTTTCGCATGGTTTTTAATTTTCTTTTTATTTAGCTCCAATAAATCATAAAACCACTTTAGGGAATGTGAAAATATTATTTCTTATTTTTCGCAGCTTGTACCTTATATTTAAGACTCAGAAAAATATTTTGGGAATTTTTCAAAATGTATATCTATTTTCCCATGATTTTTGTGTTTATAATGGACTAAAAACAGGAAAAATAGTTTTACTCATCCAAACTTCATGAAAATTTACCAGAAACTCTTATAATGTATTAGGATGATAGATAAATATTTTGATGATGTTTCTCTTCTGTATGCTATTTTTCTTCTATTTTCCCAAGATTTAATACACTTAAATCTACAAAAAGCATAAAATTGGGCTAAACAGTTTAGAAATCCATTTTTATATTTTTCCCAGCTTAATAATGTTTAATAACAGTATTACAAGACGTTTGGGCAATTTTGGAAACAGTTTTCTATTTATTTCAATTTGTGATAGAATAAATGAACAAAAATTATAAAATCGGGTTAAACAGCTTAGAAATCCATTTTTATATTTTTACCAGCTTAATAATGTTTAATAAGAGTATTACAAGAAGTTTGGGCAATTTTGGGAACTGTTTTCTATTTATTTCAATTTTTATTAGAATAAATGCACGAAAATCATAAAATTGGGTTAAACAGTTTAGAAATCCATTTTTATATTTTTTTCAGCTTAAGTATGTCTAATGGCAGTATCATAAAAAGTTTGGGAATTTTTAACATTTGGATGCTATTTTTCACGAATTTATATTGTTATGAAGGCTTAAAATTTTGGAAAAATAGTTAATCATATCAAAAACTCAAAGGAAAATTATGGAAGACCTCTATTGTATTTAGAATGAAAATGCAAAGTTTGACAATTTTTGGAAACTGTTTGATAATATTTTGACAATTTAAATGTGTTGAAATACCCTCAATTAATATTACAAAAATCTGGATATTAATATCCAAAATTGTCTTAATGACATGAGTTATAAAATTTTAGTGTGTTATACATTCTAAAATTTAGTGTGTTACACTAAGTAGAACAAGAGGGCAAGAGCCGATTTTAGTGTGTTATACATTCTCTCCAAGTTTACTCCATAGCATTTGGTGTTGTGTGAAGCATTTGAGGCATCACACTTGGGGTGCTAGGCTCACAAGGTTTCAAGGAATCAAAATAACCAACAAGGTATGTTATTCTATCTTACATTTAAGTTTAAATGTTCCCCATGTATGCTAGATAGGATTATGAACCTTGGAAATCATCTTGCATGAATTTTAGACAAACATAGATCCAAGGTTTATTAGGGTTGCATGTACACTTAGGAAGTGTTAGAATGCTTAAAATCCTTCAGTGGTATCAGAGCCTCGGCTTGTTTGTTTGTTATTTGTGCAAAAATGTGTTAAAAATCGAAACAGCTTGCTGTCTTACGACTGAACTCGCCGAGTCCATGGGGGGACTCGACGAGTCCAAGTGAAAATTCATCCTACTCGTTGAGTAGGTTCATGCACTCGACGAGTAGGAGGCCTTGACAGCAAATTTTCGACTTTTGTTGCTGGAAATGGACTAGAAACATTACCCTAAACTGTTTTGGTGTTTTAAAACTTGTTTTAGATGGTGTAATGTTTATGCTAATCCATTTACAATGGCAATTATCAAAAATTACAAGTTTTAAGAGTAATTTATGATTCTTGAAAATGTTCATATTCATGTTCTTGAACTTGTGAAGATTAGATGATCATAGGAATTGTTTGTAACCTACTTGGTAGTTTAATTCATGATCATTATGTGTTTTAATGGAGTCCATAACTCGTCCTCAAGTTATGGAAAACCAAAGGTCACACTTTAATAAAAGCCATTAAAAGAACACAAGGGTTATAAAAATGAAGAGTCTTCATTTTTAATACTCAATTAACTCATAAGTTATAAGAAATGAAAAGTTTTGAAAGTTTACAAAACTTGCCCTCAAGTTTTGGAACAAGTAAAGTCATGATTAAAACTTTAGTTCCAACCCTTAGAATTTTAAAAAAGTTAAAATTCAACCCTTATACTTTGTAATATTATAAGTTAATAATATATATGTATAAGATCAAGTCGTCTTAACGCTAGTACGCCTCATTCACGAAGTCGGTCTATAAGGGGGGTATAAGGTTGTTTCCTATAAAATGGCAACTTAATGGGTGTCCACTCTCACCCACCGCTTCCTTCATCGGTGGAGGGTCGTTAGCCGAACAGGTAGGACAAGGACCTATAAATTCTAATTAAAAGCATAATGAAATATTATAAAGTAACTAAATGTTTTATTAAATTCCCAATCTTAGTTACTTTAGGAAAATGTGAATAAGGTGCTAATCCATGAAATTACACTTTACACTTTGTTTAAGTCGTTAGTGGAGCTCGTGTGGTTAACCGGCACACTAACTTGGACTTAACAAGGGAGGTAAAGGGTGACTTAAAGTTTATTATAGGTCGGTGGAGCTCGTGTGGTTAACCGGCACATCGATTGAGTAATAAACATTGAGTGTACCAAGTGATTTGCATGGTTACTTCACACCTCGTTTTGTGATCCTCGGTATCCCAGACACAAAACTTGGAGGGCACACTCGAGATTGAAACATGCCTTTGAAAAGTTCATTGAATCTCAAAAGAATCTAGGAATTTCTAAGAACCAAATTAGAAAACTTAATATATTAATATTTCGTTTTTGGTGGAAATTGGTGAATCGTCATTCACCTACCTTTCAAATATGTTATTACTTAGATTCCGGCATACCTCTTCTAAGTATAATATATTGTGATTGGGTCCTAGCCTTAATATCACATTTGGGTGTTTTATTAAGGACTATATTTGTATGTAAACTAAGCTTGTTTTTCTTCTTGCTCAGATGTCTTCAAACAATGCTGCTTCTGGCTCTAATCCTAATGGCTACTTTACCCTTATGAACTTGTGTGGGAAAGTCACTTTTGATGGATCCAACTTCAATGAATGGATCAGAAACATCAGGATGATTACCCGCTACGAGGACAAGGAATATGTCCTCGATAAGGAGCTTAAAGAGATTGATGAGACCACTGCAACTCCTCAGGAGATCGCTGACTTCCAGGCACATGAAAGGGATGCCACCAAAGTGGCATGCATCATGATGGCCACCATGACAGCAAAACTCCAAAAGTCCTATGAGGACTTCTACTCTTTTGAAATGCACCAAGACTTGATGGAAAGATACCATCAAAGTGCACGACAAGAGAGGTATGAAATCATATCCTCCATGATAACAACCCGAATGACGGATGGTGAACCCATCACGGGCCACATGCAGAAAATGCAAAGATTTGTGGACCGTTTGCTGAAGCTTAATGTGAACTTCCCCGAGGAGCTTGCAATAGATATCATTTTGCACTCCTTACCCTCATGTTATGATCAATTCCGCATGACATATCACGTGAATAAGGAAGATGTCACACTCAGCAAACATCAAGGACTCCTAAAGACCGCGGAAAGTGGTCTTAAGGGTAAGTCGGTTGTTACTCCTACTCCTACCAACTCTGCCCCTGTCTTGGCAATTGGGAAAGGGAAGAGTAAGAAGAGGAAGAGCCCCTCGAAGGGTACCAAGGGTAAGACCCTTGAAGGCTCCTCTTCAAATGGAACCAAGAAAGGTTTCGTCACTCCTTCTGCTTACCCAAAAGAGGCTGAATGCTTCTATTGCCATGAAAAGGCACATTGGAAGCGGAACTGCCCAAAGTACCAGCAAGATGTGAAGGATGGGAAAGTTAAACCCAACCATGCATGTATTTACACTATATTATATAATAACTCACCCTATTCTAACTCTTGGGTCCTTGATACCGGTTGTGGTATTCATATCTGTTCTGATTTGCAGGGACTAAGAAGAAGTGAGAATGTGGAGCATGGAAGAATAAACTTGATCATGGGGAATAGGAAAGCTTCACCTGTCACCAAGATTGGAGTTTATACTTTATCGCTAAGTAGTGGGTTTAGTTTAGATTTGAATAAATGTTGTTACTCGCCAGAAATGGCAAGAAATATTATTTCCTTTCATGCATTGTATAAACAAGATTTTACCTTTTCATTTGATAATGAAGTTGGTTCGATTAATGCTTTCTTTAATAATGTTCTTTATTTTAAAGCATTACCTTGTGATGGTGTGTATGAAACTGTATCTGTTGTAGATAACTTAGGAAATAATGTATTGTGTATTGATTCTGTTAATGATAATAACTTGGATAAAGCATCATTATGGCATTGTGGTCTTGGACATATAAGCAAGAAACGTATAGGCCAACTCCAAAAGGATGGAGTCTTGGAATCATTTGACCTAAAGTCAGATGGTAGTTGCAAATCATGCTTACTTGGAAAAATGACAAAGTCTCCCTTCACTGGTTCTTGTGAGAGGGGTGAAGGTTTGTTGGATCTTGTACACACGGATGTGTGTGGACCCTTCAAACATGCCACAAGGGATGCTAATCGTTATTATTGGACTTTTACTGATGATTACAGTAGATATGGATATGTCTACTTAATCAAGCATAAGTCAAAGACTTTTGAAAGGTTTAAAGAGTTTAAACAGGAAGTCGAGAATCAATTAGGCAGGAACATTAAGATGCTTCGATCCGATCGAGGTGGTGAGTATCTTAGTTCAGAGTTCCTCGACTATCTTAGGGAATGTGGGATTGTCTCACAATTGACACCTCCCAGGACACCGCAGTTGAATGGTGTGGCTGAGAGGCGTAATCGAACCTTGTTGGATATGGTTTGTTCCATGATGAGTCGAGCTTTGCTACCAATCTCATTTTGGGGGTATGCCTTAGAGACTGCCACCCATATCCTTAATCTAGTCCCTACAAAGAAAGTTGCCAAAACTCCTCATGAGATGTGGACTGGTAAAGTACCCAAACTATACCACATCAAGATTTGGGGTTGCGAGGCTTTCGTGAGACGCGAGACTCATGATAAGCTCGAACCTCGAAGTGAGAGGTGTATTTTCATCGGCTACCCACAGAAATCCTTTGGTTACCTCTTCTACAGACCAAGTGAGAATGTGGTCTTTATAGCTAGGAGGGCTTTCTTTCGAGAAAGAGATTTTATAAGCCAAGGAAACAGTGGGAGGCAAGTTGACCTTGAAGAAATTCAAGAGTCAAGTGGTGAAGGAACTTCAAACCCTAGCACTCAACTTGAGGAGGAAACTCCTGTTGAGCCAATTGACGAGTCTGTACCTCTGAGGCATTCCACAAGAGTTAGGAATGCACCTGAGCATTACTATGGATTCCATATTACTGCTGAAGGTGATACACTTATTAGTGATGAGACACTAGTAGGGCTGGATGAACCTAAGAGTTACGCGGAAGCCATGGCAGGCCCTGAGTCAGCCAAGTGGAAAGAGGCAATGGACAACGAGATACAGTCCATGTATGACAATCAAGTTTGGAACTTGGTTGAGAATGTACCAAGTCGTAAGACTGTAGGGTGCAAATGGATCTTCAAGAAGAAGACCGACATAGATGGTAATGTACACACTTCTAAGGCACGACTGGTTGCAAAGGGCTTCTCTCAAACTCCGGGAGTTGATTATGATGAGACCTTTTCTCCAGTAGCCAAGATTAAGTCTATTAGGGTTATGTTAGCCATAGCTGCATTTCATGACTATGAAATATGGCAAATAGATGTCAAAACCGCTTTCCTTAATGGAAAGTTGGCTGAGGATGTTTACATGAGTCAGCCAGAGGGTTTTGTCAATATAGAGTACCCTAATAGAGTGTGTAAGCTTGAGAAATCCATTTATGGATTAAAGCAAGCACCTCGCAGATGGAATCTTTGCTTTGATGAGAAAGTCAAGGCTAGTGGGAGTATAGTTAGCTTTTTGGTATTGTATGTGGATGACATACTACTCATAGGAAATGACATCCCAACTCTGCAGGAAGTTAAGTCCTGGCTTGGGAAGTGTTTCTCTATGAAGGACCTAGGAGAAGCTGCCTATATTCTAGGGATAAGGATCTTGAGAGACCGGAGTAAAAGACTAATTGGACTTAGTCAGAGTACTTACTTGGATAAGGTGTTGAAGACATTCAGCCTGCAGGACTCCAAAAAGGGAGAGCTACCTATTCAGTGTAACGCCAGATTGAGTAAGACTCAAAGCCCGAGTACTGAGGCTGAGATAGCAGAAATGAGTCGAGTACCTTATGCTTCGGCTGTAGGATCGATCATGTATGCTATGACTTGTACTCGACCTGATGTAGCCTTTGCTTTGAGCATGGTTAGCAGGTATCAGGGGAACCCTGGCAAGGCACACTGGACTGCGGTAAAGAATATCCTCAAGTACCTACGGAGGACTAAGGACTGGGTCCTTACCCTCGGTGGGAGTGATGACTTGAGAGTTATAGGGTATAGTGATGCTGGCTTCCAGACTGATAGGGATAATTTCCGCTCTCAGTCGGGCTGGGTCTTTACCCTAAACGGAGGAGCAATTACTTGGAAGAGTTCCAAGCAGGAGACAGTAGCTGATTCCACTTGTGAATCAGAGTATATAGCAGCGAGCGAGGCAGCAAAGGAGGCAATATGGCTGAAGAACTTCATTGGAGACCTTGGAGTTGTACCAGCTATAAAGGAGCCTATGGAAATTTTCTGTGATAGGGAAAGTGTTGTTGCCTTAGCCAAGGAACCAAGGGATCACGGGAGATCCAGACACATCGACAGAAAATATCACTTTATCAGACATCGCATAGAAGAAGGAATCCTCGTGGCAAAGAGGGTATCATCAGATGAGAACCCAGCAGATCCCCTCACGAAGGGACTGAGTCGGGTTAAGCATCTTCAGCATGCTCGGAGCATAGGGCTAAAGGATGATATTAGTTTTAGTAGTTAGATAATTTTGGAAATTTGTAAAGTGTAATTGACATTTGATGATAAATAAAAGTTGTATTTATATATGAGTAAAGTGTTGATATCTTCTGTCAATCGTTTACTATAATTTTCTTTTGCATGTTTTGACTTCCAGAATATTATGTTTTGTTTTACATATTATTCAAATTTTCCACAGTCGGTCATATGTTGGAAGTAGATATGAATTAAGACTGTCATGAGGACAATACTTCATGAGTACTCATATGTTCTGATTATTGGAATCAACCCACGCTCACTGGTATCACTTCATGGAATTTATCTCAAGTGATCGTGAGACGGTAACATCATATAAGTCTTCAAACCTAGAGATATGATTTGTTGCCTATGAGTTGGTTATGCATTGATTGTACGAAAACGCATTGGTAACTCGATGTTATAAAACGTGCTTTTGTGTATAATTCAACAAGTAGTAGAGCAAACATATGAGTCGAAGTTTATCTGTTCCTTCTTGGATTAGAAGCTGATATCTGGGCCCCTCGATGATTTTGTTTTGACCTATGTACCGGGCCCGGTCAGAACTAAGTTGATGTGCTCAATTAAGTTCTTTGTCAAACAAATCGGAAATCGGGAAACAAACTGCTGAACAATAAGCAAGACATTGTTCCATGTATTTGTCTAGCTGATATCTAGAACAGAGGATTATATGATCACTTATCTTAAATGGCATATCATCATCTTCACAGTTCCAAGAGACCTTGAAAGAGCTACGATTGCCGATCGGTTCCTGAAGTCATACTTGCAGTTATAGTTATTAGACTTATCCAAGTGGGAGACTGTTGGATAAGGTGTCTAAGTCCATAACTATTTCTGGTATATACTTGACCCGACCCGGCATGGTCCATTTGGGTTGCATGGCACCATGCATTGGATAAACTAAATGAGAGAAATAACACTTATGTTTTATTAATATATTATAAGTTCTAATATATTAATAATATTATTTAATTAGTTTGATCAAGAATTAATTTAGAATTAATTAAGTGATCAAAAGATAACTAATTAAATATATGTGTTGATTATGTAAATCATCCATAACTTATATAGTGGGCTAAGAGGCTCCATGGATTATCAAGTTGGGTTCCACCCATAGGATGCTCCATGGAGTTAATCCATGGATCATGGAAATGAAGAGTCATGTTACATTAGGGTTTACCTAATGCAACACACTATATAAACCATGTGACATCTCCCAAAATCGGTTACACTAAGTAGAACAAGAGGGCAAGAGCCGATTTTAGTGTGTTATACATTCTCTCCAAGTTTACTCCATAGCATTTGGTGTTGTGTGAAGCATTTGAGGCATCACACTTGGGGTGCTAGGCTCACAAGGTTTCAAGGAATCAAAATAACCAAGAAGGTATGTTATTCTATCTTACATTTAAGTTTAAATGTTCCCCATGTATGCTAGATAGGATTATGAACCTTGGAAATCATCTTGCATGAATTTTAGACAAACATAGATCCAAGGTTTATTAGGGTTGCATGTACACTTAGGAAGTGTTAGAATGCTCAAAACCCTTCACATACTTCATTTCTCATGATGACAACAAACTTTGTTTACGCAAACTTATTTGCTCATATTTGCAATATATTTATATTTATGGAAACTTTATTTCCCACGAGAATATGAACATTACATCTCATTTGGGCAACATACTTCATTTCTCATGATGACAACAAACTTCGTTTATGCAAACTTATTTACTCATTTTTGGACTATATTTTCATTTATGGAAACTCTTATCAGAACTTTGAGTTCAATTCATGAAACTAATATTATTTTTAAATCTGTGAGTACTCACCAACTATTTTTATAGTTGACGCTCGTTTTACATGTTTTTTCAGGAATCATCTAGTAAGAGGCACGTAGAGACACATCACTTTTAGGAGCATGCGCATGTGTTGTATTTCAATTCACATTGTAATTTTTTTTAAAGTTGTTCAAACCCATTGTAAATTTGTAATGCTTTTTAATACTATGGTTTGTGTTGTCTTTATCTTTTGCTATGAAACCCTTTGTACTGCCACACCCTGTATTTCCGCTTTAGCGGGTTGTGACATTTGATATAGCAAAATCTAATGAAAAATCGAAGTGTAGAATTTAGTTGCCTTAATGCTCCTCCTTCCAAGGTTGTGAATGAAATTCTTGCTTCCAAGCCTTAAAACCAGTGTATTGCCTTCAAAAGTGTCAAATTCTACAGAGCCAAAAGTTCCAATTCGGAGGTTAAGGTAATCTATTTATACTTTTCCCGAAATCAGAGCATCAGGTCGTGGTAAGTCCACCACGTCGTGGTAATCATGTTTATCCCGTGTTTTACAAGTCTTCGAAGTGGATCGGGATTCTTCAAGTTGCCATGCCGTGGGGAATTCACCACGTCGTGTTGGGGTTTATTTTCTTCATTTTACAGCTTTGGTTCAAACTCCCAACTTCCAGCATCCAGCTTCCAGCTTCCAACTTCCTTTTTGCTCAAAGTTGTCTTTTGGTCCCTACAACATGATTCATAGAAAATTAAGTATCTTTTTGTTATAATAAGGGCATAAAAGTAATAAAAATATTAAGATATGTTGTATAATTATGTGTATAGATATGCACATATCAGAGTGGTCAGGGTGAGCGATCGTTGACTTGTTGACCAAGCTCATTTAAGGCTCACCACGTGAGCATGAAGTGCTTACATCGTGAGTAGCGCCTGATGCACCAAAACCCTTATTTTCGGGTATTTAAAGGTATGAGATGATTAGGGTTGCTTCTCCTCAGCCTCCTTCACCTCCAAGACCTCTAGAAACCCTAATCTCATCCCCCATTGAAGTCCTTGGTCATTTTTGGTGTTATTCAAGAGATTTTGAAGATTTAAAGCCCTTTGGGGAAGAAGAAGTTCATTGGTGGTGCGTTTGTTAGCATATTGGCTTCATCATCAGCTAGTTGAGGAGCTTTTGGACCTTCGTAAGTCCTCAAGCTCATGCCTTTCCTTTCCTTGCATGCTAGATCTAAGTTTCCATGCATTTTATGGCTTGTAATGTTGGTTAGCATGCATGGAATCCATAAAGTTGGCAATTTATGGATCATGGTGGTATCTTAAGTCTTATAAGTCTCAGATCTGGATTTTGGTCATGGTTTTGGACTTCAAGTTTGAGTCTTGGACATTTTTCCTTCATTTTGACCTAAGTAGGTGTTGAAGGCATGTATTGGACATATGTAACTGAAAAGCTTCGATTTTTATGGTCCTTGGCGTCAAGGAAGGCCCTCTAGAGTGTCCCATGTTACAGGTTAATGGATTAGGAGCTTAATGCTCATTTTTGGTCAGATCTGGACTCACAACGTGAGGAATGAAGCCTCACGACGTGAGAGCGTGTTCGAGAAAGTTTTTGGGCCAAAGTCACGACCTCACAACATGAGCATAAGGTGCTCACGACGTGAGCATCACCTGTTCAAGTTTTGGGCTCTTTAATTGTTGGTTAGCTTGGTATTGAACTTATCCTTTGGTTTGGGCTCGTAATGGACTAAGGATTTTGGAGTAATGGACTTCTGGTTGGGCTTTCCCTAATGGGCCTTGGTTGATGAATTGGGCCTTAGTGGGCCCAATGTAGTTAAGCCTTGATTGGGCCAAATAGGCTTGGACCTTTGGGCCATCAGAAAATCATTGGTTCAGAAAAGTAAATTGGCTTTAGGGAAAGGCCCATGTAAGGGTTTGGGCCCAATTTTCCATTGATAGGTTTTATGGATTTGATAGTTTTGGGTCTTGGTTGTGAATCTTGTTGGATTAGGGGTAAAATGGTTATTTTACCCGAAATATGGATTATGGATCATGGTTTGGGACCCAATTGCTAATTGGGTGATATTTTGGTATTAATAGCTCGAGGAGTTGCTAGGACAGCAGCTAAGGATTTCTTGCAGTGGACTTCAGCGGTGTGAGGTGAGTTACCTTCCTTGTATAAGTGGGTCGAAGGCACCAATGTCGGACCACTAGTAGTTGTTTATAGTAGAGATGATTGTCTTTGTGATAATTGTCTAGCATGCCGCTATCTGTTGAGATTTATGTGCTTGCATGCTATGTTATTATGTGGTAGTGGTAGGGGTGAAATACACCCCGTAACCAGTTGAAATACACCGGAGGGTAAGTCGGAAACCCAGATATGCCTGACAGCATGTTTATGTTATGTTATTATGTGGTAGTGGTAGGGGTGAAATAGACCCCGTAACCGGTTGAAATACACCGGAGGGTAGGCCGGGCACCCAGATATGCCTGACAGTATGTTTAGGCTATGTTATTATGTGGTAGTGGTAGGGGTTAAGTAGACCTTGTAACCCCTTGAAATACATCGGAGGGTAGGTTGCGCACCCAGATATGCCTGACAGGGCAGGTCGTGCACCCAGATATGCTTGACAGGGTAGGTCGGGCACCCAGATAAGGCTGACAGGGTAGGTGTGACAGTCGTCAAAATTTGAGTCGGTTTTAGATTTGACTAAACTTAGTTGCACATATAGGCACTACACATACTAGACTTAGTAACTAGAAGCTAAGTTATAACCTACTAGAAACTTGGAAACAATTAGAATCAATGGATAGTGTGCATAGATTTCACATTGATATGTGAATTCTATAACTACTTAACTGTAGAGACTATCCATATTCGGGTCATTCTTTGACTCGAACACCTTTTCATGAATCATATACACGCATCATGCACTTGACCTAGTGGTAGAAATGAGGTCCTAGTCTTGTTGGAACTTAAGTTAGAGTTGAAAACTAGGACTAGTATACTTGATTCCTCAATTTCGCTTGAATCTCGAAACCACTACATAGAATGCCAATAAATCGATAAAAATAAATTACAAACATTATTTTTAACTAGAAAAGAGTTATGAAACTCTAACATAAATTGAAATCTCAAATAATTCAATTTATCTTGATATCCAAATATTTATTAAATCTCAAGACCCTAAAAACCCTAAATGCCCTAAAAACTCACATTTATAAACTTTAACCTTAAAAATTCTATAAAATAATTATGAAGCTTCTAATATTATCTTATAATAATCAAAATTATGAAAATGAATTCAAGGAAAATAAATTTTAAACTATCAACATTTATTCCTAATTAACAAGTTAAATCAATAATTTAATAAAACAAGTCATGGCTTAATTCACACTTTATAAAAAAATGGGAAAATTTATAAAAATTGAGGCAAATTTATATAAAGTAAATGGAAGAGGTGGGGAGTCTCTCTCCTCATTGAAAATTCGGATCTCCCTCCCCATATCTCTCCTCTTCCCAACACAAAATCATTCTTCTTCTCTCTCACACTCCATCTTCCCTCATTCTCTCTCATTTCTCTCTCACACTCTCACACACATTTTCTCTCTTCCTCCCTCTATGAACCACGAAATTTTACAGCAAACAAGTCCAAGAACACTCATGATGCTCAAAATCTTCATCATCTAGTGGTGTTCATTAAGGTAGAACACGATTTCCTTTCATTTTCCTCCATGTTTTCAAGGTTTTTCTTGCATTTCCTTCTTCTTCTACACCTTTCTCTTAGAAAATATGTGTGCATGTTCATTCACTTCAGTTTTGATGATGATGGTGGTAGGATTTCACCCAAAAACAACATGTATGTTGTAAATGGTGAAATCTAAGGACCTAAACCTAAGTCAAGATCATGAAAATGCACTTTTCTACAAGTTTTGGTGGAAAATCACCACATGCACTCTAAGTTTTCTTTCAAAAACGATTTTTGAACATTTCAAACTCATGAATGGTCTTCAAACAAACATGCATGTGATGATCTTCAAGCTTAGATGCTAGATCATCAAAGTATGTTGTTAAAAGCTTTCAAATATGTTCATGAAGAATTTATTTCCAAATAAATATCTAAAACTCCTTTTCTGACCAAATCCGATTTTTCCCAGATTCCCATCAACAAAATGAGATGTTCAACAAATTTTCAGAAAAAAATTCATTTTTCTCGAATTATTATAATTGTTGAAATAAAATAGGGCAATAAATCATATAAAATACTTTCTGATGTCTATAAATCCTAGGTAAATTCGTGGATGACCCCTATGCTAAGAAATGACCTCAAATTAAATTTCATCGGTTTTTGTTACTGTTTAATATGGTTTTGAATTTTCTTTTTGTTTGGCTCCAATAAATCATAAAAGCACTTTAGAGAATCTTAAAATGATATATAACAATTTTTGCAGTTGCTACCAGAGGTATAAGACTCAGAAAAATATTTTCAGAATTTTTCTTAATGCATTCCTATTTTTCCCCGATTTTTGTATTTATAATGGCCTAAAAATAGAACAAATAGTTCTGCTCATCCAAAATTCATGAAAATTTACCAGAACACCTTGTAGTACATTAGGATGCTACATAAAAATTTTGATGATTTTTCTCTTCTGTATACTATTTTTCTTCTATTTTCCCAAGATTAAATACACTTAAACCCAATTTTTATTAGAATACATACACAAAAATCATAAAATTGGGATAAACAGTTTAGAAATTCATTTTTATATTTTTCCTAGCTTAATAATGACTAATAAAAGCGTTACAAAAATTTTGGGCAATTTTGGAAACTATTTTCTATTTATTTCAATTTTTATTAGAATAAATACACAAAAATCATAAAATTTGGATAAATAGTTTAGAAATCTATTTTTCTATTTTTCCCAGGTTAAGTATGTGTAATAACAATACTATAAAAAGTTTGGGGCACTTTCTTAACCAATTTCTATTTTTCATGAATTTTTATATATTTAGAGAATTAAATATATGAAAAATGGTTATGCATATTCATAATCCATGAAAATTTATCTAGAAGTCTTTTAGTACATTTAGAACCAAAATCTGAAGTTTGGTAATTTTTATTAACTGTTTAGTATTTTTCATGATTTTATGGTTATTCAAGAAACTAAAATCGTGAAAAATAGTCAGACAAATCAAAAATTCAAGAAAATTTATCTTAAGGTCTTTGACTTCAATGAAAATTTTCCACTTAAATTGTTATATAACAATTGATTCTTTGAAACTTAATTTCCACAGAAAAATGTTTGTAACTTATCAATATTAAATTTTGACACATTATTGGCATAATTCTATTGTAGTAGTAAGTATACTAGTGTTAGATTTCGATTAGAGACTCACTAGCGAATACCATTATTGTAGGAATCGGTAGTGGTACACGTGGAACGTAGTTCAAGGCACCATTTGCATCATCTAAATGTATTGTGAGTATTCACGCACTCCCCTATTTTCAGTTTTTATGTTTTGGGGTGGAAAAGCATGTCCCGAAAAACTATTATTTGAATGTTGTATTTAAATTGATTTGTATCAAACATGATTGCTATTTTATTGCTATGTCTCTCTATGTATGTCTATGCAACACGGAACATGAGAACTTATCATACTAAGGCCCTTCCCTTATCTCTAACCATTAACTCTTTGAGCCAATGGTCATTATGGATAACGCTATTAGGAATTGACAACTCCTCACTCGCCCTATTGCTGGAGTGCATGATACCATATTCATCTATGGAACGATAAGCATAGATCTTGATAGGGATTCAGTCATAGGTTTGGTTGAGACTCATTGTTTGCTCATACACATACAAACTCGTTTCTCGTTATAGCAATAAACTTGTTATTAATTATAGCAATGAACTTTGTTTCTCATTACAACAACGAACTTTTATTACTGAAAACTTATATACATGTTTTAGCAATGAAATTGTTTGCTCCTTGTAGCAACGAAATTGATTGCTCATTTTAGCAATGAAACTTGTTTACTCGTTTGAGTAACGAACTTTATCTTCCATGAGAATATGAATGTTGCATCTTATTTGGGCAACATACTTTATCTCTCATGATGACAAAGAACTTTATTTTTACAAACTTATTTACTCATTTTAACAATATACTTTTATTATTGGAAACTTTTATCAAAACTTTGATTTCAATTCATGGAACCAGTATTATTTTGTTTATCTGTGAGTACTCACCAACTATTTTTATAGTTGACGCTCGTTTTACATGCTTTTTCAGGAATCATCGAGTAAGTGGCACTTAGGGACACTTCACTTTTAGGAGCATTCGCATGTGTTGTATTTCAATTTACATTGTAATTTCTTTTAAAAGTTGTTCAAACCCATTGTGAATTTGTAATGATTTCTAATACTATGGTTGGTGTTGTCTTTTAACTTTTGCGATGAAACCCTTTGTACTGCCACGCCCTGTGTTTCCGCTTTAGCGGGGTGTGACAGAAAATGGTATCAGAGCCAGGTTATAGAGAATACCGGTTTTCCTTTGGAAAACCACAACTATAGCCAAAAATTTTCTAAACGTTTTTAAAATATAGAACATACTACTGGTATAACTAATTCGAGTACGCATTATTGGACTTTAATTAAGTATAGCCTGGCCAACTATACTTAATTAAGGAAAGTTAATGTGAGGCTGGAAACGGTTATAGTAGAATTATGTTCAAAACAATTTTCAACTTAAACTATTGAAAAACAAAATTTTTCGGTGTGCGTACGGGCATTGCATATTATAGGCATTCATCTAGATACACTTAGAAACTAAGTTCACTTTTATAACAATGCCTTTATTTAGAAATATTCTTGTCCCTTATCAAGTGCTAGGTTAACCACTTAGGTTATATCACTAGCCACTCTAGGAGCAATGCACATAGTACTAAGAACGGGTATTCCTCGGTAGCTATTGACTTTAGATGTAAGATTAGTAGCTAGATATACACAAGTAATAATCTTAAGTCGAAACCTATACCAATTATTCCTCAATACCTCTTCATCGTCTTCGTACTGTAGTTACAACTAGGAAAGCGTTCTGATACCGACACGGATGAAAATTGGAGCATCGCGTAAGGAGGTAGATGAGTCGTTTCTAAGTAGCCACTTGGATATCATTGGAGAGCATTCCCAATTCGACTCACGAGGAGACACGGAGGTTTAACCCATACGTGAGACCTTATTACTACGTTACGACTTAGCTCTAGGTTGTTTCCACCTTGAGCTTAAAACTTAACATAAGATGTCCCTTTGACCTCTATAAAAGGTCGTAAACTACATTGACACCATAAAACGTTTTTCAAACAATTTTTCTTGTCCTTTATCTTTGGGAAAAAGACATCGGTACTCGTCTTATACTCGCCTTGTACTCGCCTTAGTATTTAGGTACGATCAGCTACACTAACATACTTATTCCTTACTTCTTAATCTTCCATCGAAAAATTATTTTGCTTCATCGGTTTTATTTATCATTGATAAAATATTTTATAACCACTTCATTCAACTTAGTAGACATTTCCTAACAATGTAAGCCATATTCTCGCTAAAAATCTTTTGACAACTTGCTTTAATTTAACACTTTTCTTCAAAACTCAATTTAACCAATATTTGTTTTAACATTTCTATTTCAATTTCATTTCAATCCATTTCAATGGATAGATGTGCTTTTAAGGGCATATACACCATTTTAAACCTTGCTTACCATTTTGGCACGTTTTCGAAAAACTTAGAAACATTTTCTTTTATAAAAGTGTTTAAATTCTATGCTATAAAACATATTCATATGACATTGAAGTTCATATTACGTGTAAAAGCTTCATCGGATCTTTCAAACCACTTTTGTTTTGACTCTTTTGACCACTTTCTCATTTAGGCATTGTACCTTATTTAAATGTGTTTTCTTGAATCCCAACATGATATTTTCACAACTTTCTACTTCACGCATGTTTCTAAGATATCTCTAATTCCTAAATTTCCAACACACATCATTTGTTTATTTTATTTCAAATTAGTTTTATAATCTGTGTTTATAAAACTTACAACATTGCAAAACTTAGTGTTCACTTTTAAACTTCCAGCGACGCACTTTTGACAATGCACGATTACTCATCTAAATATGTTAAGTCTTTACCTTATCCGTTTTAACCATTGTTGGACCCCATTCAAAAAGGTCAAAACTGTCAGATTTTCAATTACAAGTTTTAGTGTTTCTTCTTTTTCACAAATGGAGTTTAACTTAATAGATAAATAGTGAATTTTTAGCAAACCTTATATAACACTTTAAAACTCCCACATGTCTATTTAATCATCAATATACATCAAATATTGAAGTTTGAAATATATCTCAACTTGGTTTTAAATCTACCTATAGGTATTGTTCTTATAATTTTAACAATAGCAATCATTGCCGCCGCTATCTTCCTCTTTCTTTCCCCCCGAACTTGATTTCTCGCTCCCATTCTGATTTTAGATCTCGCACGCCATAATATTAACATAATACATCGTCTAACTTTGTTTCTGTCTATTTTGCTTCTCCTGGTATCATGTTCGTATACATAAAGACTAGAAGTCTACCCTTTCGTTTTGAGCGATTAATACGTGTATAGTCATGAGACATACCTTTGATTTAGTCAACTTGGATATATTCAATTACGCCTTTTATCATATATATCTTGTTTTTATTTTGAAATCTACTATAAACAAGTGATCTTTATTTACATTTGCTCTTTCGTTCTAAGTTCGGAAACTTGGTATAAAATGCAATTTTCATTGTATTTTTCCTTATAATTAATACACAAGATGAATACTCTTATGCTTATCATTTTTCTATATTCAAAAATTATATGTGAAGGATATGTTTCCTTATGTTCTTCTTTTCTTTAAATACATCAAAAGTTTTGTATTTTACGATTATCTATTCTCTAAATGATAGTTTTTATAGAAACACTAGACTATGAATGCACTATTTTCAATGATCGATATTTTTACACCTTTCTTAAAATAGTATTTTACTTTGCAATTTTCAGTGAGTTCCTAAACTCTCAAACTTGTTTTCATAAGTATTCTGACTCCTCGTAAACTTGAATTTGTCCTGACTTTGACAATTGGACAATTTCTCAAAAGTTTAATACAAATATTTCTATACAAATTCCTTTAATGACGTCTTAAACCTTTAACCTTAATTAATCTTTATATTATTTCACTACTTTGTTGGATCGCCACACATGTATCTTCATTATCTTGGAATTATTACACATTTTGATAATAGTGAGATTAATTATCATTTATAAACACACATTTTGATAACAGTGAGATTTTTATCACTTCTAAGCACTTAAAATACTATCTACACAATGTGATTTAATTTATCATAAACTTTCACCGCCTTCATTAGAAACAATGACTCTCTAATTATATATATACTCTTCGAATATAGTTCTATTATTGTAAGAGTAACCGTAGTAGTAATTATAGCCTCGGAGATCCTCAATCATTTCGTAATTTATTTTGTGGACGACACTTAAATAGCCTTTACATTTGAGATGTACCAAAACTTCGTTGCCTACCCTTAGTACGTATTTTTAGGAACTTACCCTCGATCGCTTCCCTTTCATTCGTGCTACCCCTTCTTATTTCGAAATATATCTTTTCCAGAGGTAATAGCTAACCCGGAAGTGAACAAATTGTTCCTAATCTCTTCTTTACTAGGCGGCGAATTTACACTTAGTGCTAATTTAGAATGCGACTTAAGCATCAATGCGGATTTAACGCTCAGTGCAATTAATGCTTCAGCAAAACTTCTACCGCTCTCTTAATTCAGATAATATCTAACTAGATGATCTTTTTCGAATAGGTCGCTATGGTTGGATCATGATTCCACGACCCAAATTTTCCATAATCTAGACGAAAGAACTCGAATTAAGGAAACACTAACTTGACTATAGCTAAAGAATTGGGCTCTTCCTTTGAGGAAATAAACCCAAAATAATCAAAGAACACTTCAAGTCACCACCTCCCGAACGATACAATTGTATTCGGCTGAGTTCTAATAGAATACGTCACGAATTTAATTTCGGGACGAAATTCTTTCAACCGGGGGAGACTGTGACAGTCGTCAAAATTCGAGTCGGTTTTAGATTTGACTAAACTTAGTTGCACATATAGGCACTACACATACTAGACTTAGTAACTAGAAGCTAAGTTATAACCTACTAGAAACTTGGAAACAATTAGAATCAATGGATAGTGTGCATAGATTTCACATTGATATGTGAATTCTATAACTACTTAACTGTAGAGACTATCTATATTCGGGTCATTCTTTGACTCGAACACCTTTTCATGAATCATATACACGCATCATGCACTTGACCTAGTGGTAGAAATGAGGTCCTAGTCTCGTTGGAACTTAAGTTAGAGTTGAAAACTAGGACTAGTATACTTGATTCCTCAATTTCGCTTGAATCTCGAAACCACTACATAGAATGCCAATAAATCGATAAAAATAAATTACAAACATTATTTTTAACTAGAAAAGAGTTATGAAACTCTAACATAAATTGAAATCTCAAATAATTCAATTTATCTTGATATCCAAATATTTATTAAATCTCAAGACCCTAAAAACCCTAAATGCCCTAAAAACTCACATTTATAAACTTTAACCTTAAAAATTCTATAAAATAATTATGAAGCTTCTAATATTATCTTATAATAATCAAAATTATGAAAATGAATTCAAGGAAAATAAATTTTAAACTATCAACATTTATTCCTAATTAACAAGTTAAATCAATAATTTAATAAAACAAGTCATGGCTTAATTCACACTTTATAAAAAAATGGGAAAATTTATAAAAATTGAGGCAAATTTATATAAAGTAAATGGAAGAGGTGGGGAGTCTCTCTCCTCATTGAAAATTCGGATCTCCCTCCCCATATCTCTCCTCTTCCCAACACAAAATCATTCTTCTTCTCTCTCACACTCCATCTTCCCTCATTCTCTCTCATTTCTCTCTCACACTCTCACACACATTTTCTCTCTTCCTCCCTCTATGAACCACGAAATTTTACAACAAACAAGTCCAAGAACACTCATGATGCTCAAAATCTTCATCATCTAGTGGCGTTCATTAAGGTAGAACACGATTTCCTTTCATTTTCCTCCATGTTTTCAAGGTTTTTCTTGCATTTCCTTCTTCTTCTACACCTTTCTCTTAGAAAATATGTGTGCATGTTCATTCACTTCAGTTTTGATGATGATGGTGGTAGGATTTCACCAAAAAACAACATGGATGTTGTAAATGGTGAAATCTAAGGACCTAAACCTAAGTCAAGATCATGAAAATGCACTTTTCTACAAGTTTTGGTGGAAAATCACCACATGCACTCTAAGTTTTCTTTCAAAAACGATTTTTGAACATTTCAAACTCATGAATGGTCTTCAAACAAACATGCATGTGATGATCTTCAAGCTTAGATGCTAGATCATCAAAGTATGTTGTTAAAAGCTTTCAAATATGTTCATGAAGAATTTATTTCCAAATAAATATCTAAAACTCCTTTTCTGACCAAATCCGATTTTTCCCAGATTCCCATCAACAAAATGAGATGTTCAACAAATTTTCAGAAAATAATTCATTTTTCTCGAATTATTATAATTGTTGAAATAAAATAGGGCAATAAATCATATAAAATACTTTCTGATGTCTATAAATCCTAGGTAAATTCGTGGATGACCCCTATGCTAAGAAATGACCCCAAATTAAATTTCATCGGTTTTTGTTACTGTTTAATATGGTTTTGAATTTTCTTTTTGTTTGGCTCCAATAAATCATAAAAGCACTTTAGAGAATCTTAAAATGATATATAACAATTTTCGCAGTTGCTACCAGAGGTATAAGACTCAGAAAAATATTTTCAGAATTTTTCATAATGCATTCCTATTTTTCCCCGATTTTTGTATTTATAATGGCCTAAAAATAGAACAAATAGTTCTGCTCATCCAAAATTCATGAAAATTTACCAGAACACCTTGTAGTACATTAGGATGCTACATAAAACTTTTGATGATTTTTCTCTTTTGTATACTATTTTTCTTCTATTTTCCCAAGATTAAATACACTTAAACCCAATTTTTATTAGAATACATACACAAAAATCATAAAATTGGGATAAACAGTTTAGAAATTCATTTTTATATTTTTCCTAGCTTAATAATGACTAATAACAGTGTTACAAAAATTTTGGGCAATTTTGGAAACTATTTTCTATTTATTTCAATTTTTATTAGAATAAATACACAAAAATCATAAAATTTGGATAAATAGTTTAGAAATCTATTTTTCTATTTTTCCCAGGTTAAGTATGTGTAATAACAATACTATAAAAAGTTTGGGGCATTTTCTTAACCGATTTCTATTTTTCATTAATTTTTATATATTTAGAGAATTAAATATATGAAAAATGGTTATGCATATTCATAATCCATGAAAATTTATCTAGAAGTCTTTTAGTACATTTAGAACCAAAATCTGAAGTTTGGTAATTTTTATTAACTGTTTAGTATTTTTCATGATTTTATGGTTATTCAAGAAACTAAAATCGTGAAAAATAGTCAGACAAATCAAAAATTCAAGAAAATTTATCTTAAGGTCTTTGACTTCAATTAAAACTTAAATGCAAAGTTTGGGAAAGTTTAGAACTAAATTGATTTAGTTTTGAATATTTAATCATTAGAACACCTCTAAAATGTTAAATATTAACATTTCAATAATGAAAATTTTCCACTTAAATTGTTATATAACAATTGATTCTTTGAAACTTAATTTCCACAGAAAAATGTTTGTAACTTATCAATATTAAATTTTGACACATTATTGGCATAATTCTATTGTAGTAGTAAGTATACTAGTGTTAGATTTCGATTAGAGACTCACTAGCGAATACCATTATTGTAGGAATCGGTAGTGGTACACGTGGAACGTAGTTCAAGGCACCATTTGCATCATCTAAATGTATTGTGAGTATTCACGCACTCCCCTATTTTCAGTTTTTATGTTTTGGGGTGGAAAAGCATGTCCCGAAAAACTATTATTTGAACGTTGTATTTAAATTGATTTGTATCAAACATGATTGCTATTTTATTGCTATGTCTCTCTATGTATGTCTATGCAACACGGAACATGAGAACTTATCGTACTAAGGCCCTTCCCTTATCTCTAACCATTAACTCTTTGAGCCAATGGTCATTATGGATAACGCTATTAGGAATTGACAACTCCTCACTCGCCCTATTGCTGGAGTGCATGATACCATATTCATCTATGGAACGATAAGCATAGATCTTGATAGGGATTCAGTCATAGGTTTGGTTGAGACTCATTGTTTGCTCATACACATACAAACTCGTTTCTCGTTATAGCAATAAACTTGTTATTAATTATAGCAATGAACTTTGTTTCTCATTACAACAACGAACTTTTATTACTGAAAACTTATATACATGTTTTAGCAATGAAATTGTTTGCTCCTTGTAGCAACGAAATTGATTGCTCATTTTAGCAATGAAACTTGTTTACTCGTTTGAGTAACGAACTTTATCTTCCATGAGAATATGAATGTTGCATCTTATTTGGGCAACATACTTTATCTCTCATGATGACAAAGAACTTTATTTTTACAAACTTATTTACTCATTTTAACAATATACTTTTATTATTGGAAACTTTTATCAAAACTTTGATTTCAATTCATGGAACCAGTATTATTTTGTTTATCTGTGAGTACTCACCAACTATTTTTATAGTTGACGCTCGTTTTACATGCTTTTTCAGGAATCATCGAGTAAGTGGCACTTAGGGACACTTCACTTTTAGGAGCATTCGCATGTGTTGTATTTCAATTTACATTGTAATTTCTTTTAAAAGTTGTTCAAACCCATTGTGAATTTGTAATGATTTCTAATACTATGGTTGGTGTTGTCTTTTAACTTTTGCGATGAAACCCTTTGTACTGCCACGCCCTGTGTTTCCGCTTTAGCGGGGTGTGACAGAAAATGGTATCAGAGCCAGGTTATAGAGAATACCGGTTTTCCTTTGGAAAACCACAACTATAGCCAAAAAATTTCTAAACGTTTTTAAAATATAGAACATACTACTGGTATAACTAATTCGAGTACGCATTATTGGACTTTAATTAAGTATAGCCTGGCCAACTATGCTTAATTAAGGAAAGTTAATGTGAGGCTGGAAACGGTTATAGTAGAATTATGTTCAAAACAATTTTCAACTTAAACTATTGAAAAACAAAATTTTTCGGTGTGCGTACGGGCATTGCATATTATAGGCATTCATCTAGATACACTTAGAAACTAAGTTCACTTTTATAACAATGCCTTTATTTAGAAATATTCTTGTCCCTTATCAAGTGCTAGGTTAACCACTTAGGTTATATCACTAGCCACTCTAGGAGCAATGCACATAGTAATAAGAACGGGTATTCCTCGGTAGCTATTGACTTTAGATGTAAGATTAGTAGCTAGATATACACAAGTAATAATCTTAAGTCGAAACCTATACCAATTATTCCTCAATACCTCTTCATCGTCTTCATACTGTAGTTACAACTAGGAAAGCGTTCTGATACCGACACGGATGAAAATTGGAGCATCGCGTAAGGAGGTAGATGAGTCGTTTCTAAGTAGCCACTTGGATATCATTGGAGAGCATTCCCAATTCGACTCACGAGGAGACACGGAGGTTTAACCCATACGTGAGACCTTATTACTACGTTACGACTTAGCTCTAGGTTGTTTCCACCTTGAGCTTAAAACTTAACATAAGATGTCCCTTTGACCTCTATAAAAGGTCGTAAACTACATTGACACCATAAAACGTTTTTCAAACAATTTTTCTTGTCCTTTATCTTTGGGAAAAAGACATCGGTACTCGTCTTATACTCGCCTTGTACTCGCCTTAGTATTTAGGTACGATCAGCTACACTAACATACTTATTCCTTACTTCTTAATCTTCCATCGAAAAATTATTTTGCTTCATCGGTTTTATTTATCATTGATAAAATATTTTATAACCACTTCATTCAACTTAGTAGACATTTCCTAACAATGTAAGCCATATTCTCGCTAAAAATCTTTTGACAACTTGCTTTAATTTAACACTTTTCTTCAAAACTCAATTTAACCAATATTTGTTTTAACATTTCTATTTCAATTTCATTTCAATCCATTTCAATGGATAGATGTGCTTTTAAGGGCATATACACCATTTTAAACCTTGCTTACCATTTTGGCACGTTTTCGAAAAACTTAGAAACATTTTCTTTTATAAAAGTGTTTAAATTCTATGCTATAAAACATATTCATATGACATTGAAGTTCATATTACGTGTAAAAGCTTCATCGGATCTTTCAAACCACTTTTGTTTTGACTCTTTTGACCACTTTCTCATTTAGGCATTGTACCTTATTTAAATGTGTTTTCTTGAATCCCAACATGATATTTTCACAACTTTCTACTTCACGCATGTTTCTAAGATATCTCTAATTCCTAAATTTCCAACACACATCATTTGTTTATTTTATTTCAAATTAGTTTTATAATCTGTGTTTATAAAACTTACAACATTGCAAAACTTAGTGTTCACTTTTAAACTTCCAGCGACGCACTTTTGACAATGCACGATTACTCATCTAAATATGTTAAGTCTTTACCTTATCCGTTTTAACCATTGTTGGACCCCATTCAAAAAGGTCAAAACTGTCAGATTTTCAATTACAAGTTTTAGTGTTTCTTCTTTTTCACAAATGGAGTTTAACTTAATAGATAAATAGTGAATTTTTAGCAAACCTTATATAACACTTTAAAACTCCCACATGTCTATTTAATCATCAATATACATCAAATATTGAAGTTTGAAATATATCTCAACTTGGTTTTAAATCTACCTATAGGTATTGTTCTTATAATTTTAACAATAGCAATCATTGCCGCCGCTATCTTCCTCTTTCTTTCCCCCCGAACTTGATTTCTCGCTCCCATTCTGATTTTAGATCTCGCACGCCATAATATTAACATAATACATCGTCTAACTTTGTTTCTGTCTATTTTGCTTCTCCTGGTATCATGTTCGTATACATAAAGACTAGAAGTCTACCCTTTCGTTTTGAGCGATTAATACGTGTATAGTCATGAGACATACCTTTGATTTAGTCAACTTGGATATATTCAATTACGCCTTTTATCATATATATCTTGTTTTTATTTTGAAATCTACTATAAACAAGTGATCTTTATTTACATTTGCTCTTTCGTTCTAAGTTCGGAAACTTGGTATAAAATGCAATTTTCATTGTATTTTTCCTTATAATTAATACACAAGATGAATACTCTTACGCTTATCATTTTTCTATATTCGAAAATTATATGTGAAGGATATGTTTCCTTATGTTCTTCTTTTCTTTAAATACATCAAAAGTTTTGTATTTTACGATTATCTATTCTCTAAATGATAGTTTTTATAGAAACACTAGACTATGAATGCACTATTTTCAATGATCGATATTTTTACACCTTTCTTAAAATAGTATTTTACTTTGCAATTTTCAGTGAGTTCCTAAACTCTCAAACTTGTTTTCATAAGTATTCTGACTCCTCGTAAACTTGAATTTGTCCTAACTTTGACAATTGGACAATTTCTCAAAAGTTTAATACAAATATTTCTATACAAATTCCTTTAATGACGTCTTAAACCTTTAACCTTAATTAATCTTTATATTATTTCACTACTTTGTTGGATCGCCACACATGTATCTTCATTATCTTGGAATTATTACACATTTTGATAATAGTGAGATTAATTATCATTTATAAACACACATTTTGATAACAGTGAGATTTTTATCACTTCTAAGCACTTAAAATACTATCTACACAATGTGATTTAATTTATCATAAACTTTCACCGCCTTCATTAGAAACAATGACTCTCTAATTATATATATACTCTTCGAATATAGTTCTATTATTGTAAGAGTAACCGTAGTAGTAATTATAGCCTCGGAGATCCTCAATCATTTCGTAATTTATTTTGTGGACGACACTTAAATAGCCTTTACATTTGAGATGTACCAAAACTTCGTTGCCTACCCTTAGTACGTATTTTTAGGAACTTACCCTCGATCGCTTCCCTTTCATTCGTGCTACCCCTTCTTATTTCGAAATATATCTTTTCCAGAGGTAATAGCTAACCCGGAAGTGAACAAATTGTTCCTAATCTCTTCTTTACTAGGCGGCGAATTTACACTTAGTGCTAATTTAGAATGCGACTTAAGCATCAATGCGGATTTAACGCTCAGTGCAATTAATGCATCAGCAAAACTTCTACCGCTCTCTTAATTCAGATAATATCTAACTAGATGATCTTTTTCGAATAGGTCGCTATGGTTGGATCATGATTCCACGACCCAAATTTTCCATAATCTAGACGAAAGAACTCGAATTAAGGAAACACTAACTTGACTATAGCTAAAGAATTGGGCTCTTCCTTTGAGGAAATAAACCCAAAATAATCAAAGAACACTTCAAGTCACCACCTCCCGAACGATACAATTGTATTCGGCTGAGTTCTAATAGAATACGTCATGAATTTAATTTCGGGACGAAATTCTTTCAACCGGGGGAGACTGTGACAGTCGTCAAAATTCGAGTCGGTTTTAGATTTGACTAAACTTAGTTGCACATATAGGCACTACACATACTAGACTTAGTAACTAGAAGCTAAGTTATAACCTACTAGAAACTTGGAAACAATTAGAATCAATGGATAGTGTGCATAGATTTCACATTGATATGTGAATTCTATAACTACTTAACTGTAGAGACTATCCATATTCGGGTCATTCTTTGACTCGAACACCTTTTCATGAATCATATACACGCATCATGCACTTGACCTAGTGGTAGAAATGAGGTCCTAGTCTTGTTGGAACTTAAGTTAGAGTTGAAAACTAGGACTAGTATACTTGATTCCTCAATTTCGCTTGAATCTCGAAACCACTACATAGAATGCCAATAAATCGATAAAAATAAATTACAAACATTATTTTTAACTAGAAAAGAGTTATGAAACTCTAACATAAATTGAAATCTCAAATAATTCAATTTATCTTGATATCCAAATATTTATTAAATCTCAAGACCCTAAAAACCCTAAATGCCCTAAAAACTCACATTTATAAACTTTAACCTTAAAAATTCTATAAAATAATTATGAAGCTTCTAATATTATCTTATAATAATCAAAATTATGAAAATGAATTCAAGGAAAATAAATTTTAAACTATCAACATTTATTCCTAATTAACAAGTTAAATCAATAATTTAATAAAACAAGTCATGGCTTAATTCACACTTTATAAAAAAATGGGAAAATTTATAAAAATTGAGGCAAATTTATATAAAGTAAATGGAAGAGGTGGGGAGTCTCTCTCCTCATTGAAAATTCGGATCTCCCTCCCCATATCTCTCCTCTTCCCAACACAAAATCATTCTTCTTCTCTCTCACACTCCATCTTCCCTCATTCTCTCTCATTTCTCTCTCACACTCTCACACACATTTTCTCTCTTCCTCCCTCTATGAACCACGAAATTTTACAACAAACAAGTCCAAGAACACTCATGATGCTCAAAATCTTCATCATCTAGTGGTGTTCATTAAGGTAGAACACGATTTCCTTTCATTTTCCTCCATGTTTTCAAGGTTTTTCTTGCATTTCCTTCTTCTTCTACACCTTTCTCTTAGAAAATATGTGTGCATGTTCATTCACTTCAGTTTTGATGATGATGGTGGTAGGATTTCACCCAAAAACAACATGGATGTTGTAAATGGTGAAATCTAAGGACCTAAACCTAAGTCAAGATCATGAAAATGCACTTTTCTACAAGTTTTGGTGGAAAATCACCACATGCACTCTAAGTTTTCTTTCAAAAACGATTTTTGAACATTTCAAACTCATGAATGGTCTTCAAACAAACATGCATGTGATGATCTTCAAGCTTAGATGCTAGATCATCAAAGTATGTTGTTAAAAGCTTTCAAATATGTTCATGAAGAATTTATTTCCAAATAAATATCTAAAACTCCTTTTCTGACCAAATCCGATTTTTCCCAGATTCCCATCAACAAAATGAGATGTTCAACAAATTTTCAAAAAATAATTCATTTTTCTCGAATTATTATAATTGTTGAAATAAAATAGGGCAATAAATCATATAAAATACTTTCTGATGTCTATAAATCCTAGGTAAATTCGTGGATGACCCCTATGCTAAGAAATGACCCCAAATTAAATTTCATCGGTTTTTGTTATTGTTTAATATGGTTTTGAATTTTCTTTTTGTTTGGCTCCAATAAATCATAAAAGCACTTTAGAGAATCTTAAAATGATATATAACAATTTTCGCAGTTGCTACCAGAGGTATAAGACTCAGAAAAATATTTTCAGAATTTTTCATAATGTATTCCTATTTTTCCCCGATTTTTGTATTTATAATGGCCTAAAAATAGAACAAATAGTTCTGCTCATCCAAAATTCATGAAAATTTACCAGAACACCTTGTAGTACATTAGGATGCTACATAAAAATTTTGATGATTTTTCTCTTTTGTATACTATTTTTCTTCTATTTTCCCAAGATTAAATACACTTAAACCCAATTTTTATTAGAATACATACACAAAAATCATAAAATTGGGATAAACAGTTTAGAAATTCATTTTTATATTTTTCTTAGCTTAATAATGACTAATAACAGCGTTACAAAAATTTTGGGCAATTTTGGAAACTATTTTCTATTTATTTCAATTTTTATTAGAATAAATACACAAAAATCATAAAATTTGGATAAATAGTTTAGAAATCTATTTTTCTATTTTTCCCAGGTTAAGTATGTGTAATAACAATACTATAAAAAGTTTGGGGCATTTTCTTAACCGATTTCTATTTTTCATGAATTTTTATATATTTAGAGAATTAAATATATGAAAAATGGTTATGCATATTCATAATCCATGAAAATTTATCTAGAAGTCTTTTAGTACATTTAAAACCAAAATTTGAAGTTTGGTAATTTTTATTAACTGTTTAGTATTTTTCATGATTTTATGGTTATTCAAGAAACTAAAATCGTGAAAAATAGTCAGACAAATCAAAAATTCAAGAAAATTTATCTTAAGGTCTTTGACTTCAATTAAAACTTAAATGCAAAGTTTGGGAAAGTTTAGAACTAAATTGATTTAGTTTTGAATATTTAATCATTAGAACACCTCTAAAATGTTAAATATTAACATTTCAATAATGAAAATTTTCCACTTAAATTGTTATATAACAATTGATTCTTTGAAACTTAATTTCCACAGAAAAATGTTTGTAACTTATCAATATTAAATTTTGACACATTATTGGCATAATTCTATTGTAGTAGTAAGTATACTAGTGTTAGATTTCGATTAGAGACTCACTAGCGAATACCATTATTGTAGGAATCGGTAGTGGTACACGTGGAACGTAGTTCAAGGCACCATTTGCATCATCTAAATGTATTGTGACTATTCACGCACTCCCCTATTTTCAGTTTTTATGTTTTGGGGTGGAAAAGCATGTCCCGCAAAACTATTATTTGAATGTTGTATTTAAATTGATTTGTATCAAACATGATTGCTATTTTATTGCTATGTCTCTCTATGTATGTCTATGCAACACGGAACATGAGAACTTATCGTACTAAGGCCCTTCCCTTATCTCTAACCATTAACTCTTTGAGCCAATGGTCATTATGGATAGCGCTATTAGGAATTGACAACTCCTCACTCGCCCTATTGCTAGAGTGCATGATACCATATTCATCTATGGAACGATAAGCATAGATCTTGATAGGGATTCAGTCATAGGTTTGGTTGAGACTCATTGTTTGCTCATACACATACAAACTCGTTTCTCGTTATAGCAATAAACTTGTTATTAATTATAGCAATGAACTTTGTTTCTCATTACAACAACGAACTTTTATTACTGAAAACTTATATACATGTTTTAGCAATGAAATTGTTTGCTCCTTGTAGCAACGAAATTGATTGCTCATTTTAGCAATGAAACTTGTTTACTCGTTTGAGTAACGAACTTTATCTTCCATGAGAATATGAATGTTGCATCTTATTTGGGCAACATACTTTATCTCTCATGATGACAAAGAACTTTGTTTTTACAAACTTATTTACTCATTTTAACAATATACTTTTATTATTGGAAACTTTTATCAAAACTTTGATTTCAATTCATGGAACCAGTATTATTTTGTTTATCTGTGAGTACTCACCAACTATTTTTATAGTTGACGCTCGTTTTACATGCTTTTTCAGGAATCATCGAGTAAGTGGCACTTAGGGACACTTCACTTTTAGGAGCATTCGCATGTGTTGTATTTCAATTTACATTGTAATTTCTTTTAAAAGTTGTTCAAACCCATTGTGAATTTGTAATGATTTCTAATACTATGGTTGGTGTTGTCTTTTAACTTTTGCGATGAAACCCTTTGTACTGCCACGCCCTGTGTTTCCGCTTTAGCGGGGTGTGACAGTCGGGCACCCAGATACGCCTGACAGTATTTTGCTATGTGGTATGATGGGGGAACTCACTAAGCTTCGTGCTTACGGATTTCAGTTTTTATTTCAATACATCTTCTTCAAAAGGAAAGGAGCCGGCATGATCGCAGCGCATCACATTATGCTTTTTCGGATTATAAGATCTTTGGGAGTTGTACTCTGATATTAATTTTCTATGACATGTTTTGGATATTCTACATACCGATTTTGACTATGATAGGAGTTGCACTATTGATGTTTCGGACTACTAGTTTTATAACTACTTATTTTAAAATGAAAATTTTGGCTCTGAATTGTGGGATGTTACAAGTTGGTATCAGAGCCCTGGTTTCAGGGATTCAGACACACTCTCGGGTGTGTCTGGACTCAAATCTAGGGGTTGAGAGATTTTTACAAGAAATTTTTTTTTCTAAAATTTAAAATTAAAGGTTTTGTTTTAAGCTCATACCAGGCAAAGCTGATGACTTTATGAATCCAGAGGTCAAGGGGAGTCCAGATCTGAAGTTACAACTTCAGATCTTGGCTTAAGCTCAAGAAACATTTCTTAAAACTCATGCAAAAGAGGTTAAAAGAGAGATGAGCCAAAGAAATAGCTTAATACCTTCCAGAGAGTGACAACTGATGAATCTCTTAGCTCCCCACGAGTTCCTAGCCTTGATTTCCTTGCTTCCCAAAGTGTTTTCTCCTCCAAAATTCGTCCTCCAAGCTTGAACACACCAAAAGAACACACATGCTCGATTTAGGGTCTGAGAGGGACAAGAAGTAGTAAAGGGGAGGCTGGGGGAGGACAATGATCCTTTAAATAGGGTGTAAAACCCCAGAAATTAGGGTTTCATCCTCCAGCTCCTACTCGTCGAGTCCCTTCTTGGACTCGGTGAGTAGGTCACTAAAACACGCGGATAAACCCGCTGCTACTCGACGAGTAGGGCAACCAACTCGTCGAGTAGACCTTGAAATCAAGAAAATTCTTATATAAAATCGATACCTGAGAATCGGGGCGTTACAATTCTCCCCCACTTGAACTAGACTTCGTCCTCGAAGTCTGTCGTGGTGCACAACTCCGGATAGTTCTCCCGCATCTCTGCCTTTGGCTCCTACGTCCACTCGGACCCCCCTCCGATGTTCCCACTGTACCTTCACCAAAGGTATCCTTGTTCCGTAGAATATTCACCTTCCTTTCTGATATGGACACGGGCCTCTCTACATAGTTCAGGCGCTCATCGACCTGAATGTCATCCAGTGATACCACCGCCTCCTGGTCCATAACGCACTTTCGCAATTGCGAAACGTGGAAGGTGCTGTGAATCCGACTAAGCTCCTCTGGAAGCTCTAACTTGTATGCCACCTTGCCAACCCTGCCAATGATCCTGAACAACCCAATATATCGGGGACCCAATTTTCCCCTCTTCCTGAAGCGGATCACACCCTTCCAGGGCGAGACCTTCAGGAGTACCATATCACCGACCTGAAACTCTAACTCGGATCGGCGTCGGTCGGCGTAACTCTTCTGTCGACTCTGAGCGGTCTGCAGCCGCTGCCTAATCTGCTGAGTCTTCTCGGTAGTCTGCAAGACCACCTCCGTCCGACCCATCATCCTGTGTCCGACCTCACCCCAACAAACCGAGGTGCGACATCTTCGCCCGTACAACAGCTCAAAAGGCGGGGAGCCAATGTTGGAATGATAGTTGTTGTTGTAGGCGAACTCTGCAAGCGGTAGGTGGGAATCCCAGCTCCCACCGAAGTCAATGACACATGCCCTCAACATATCCTCGAGGGTCTGAATGGTCCGCTCACTCTGGCCGTCTGTCTGGGGGTGAAATTATGTGCTGAAGTGAAACCGCGTGCCCAGTTCCTCGTGGAACTTCTGCCGGAAGCGGGAGGTAAATCTAACATACCGGTCGGAGACAATGGAGACTGGAACCCCATGGCGAGCAACGATCTCGCGGACATATATGTCGGCCAATTTCTCGGCCGACGAACTCTCCCGTATGGCCAAGAAATGGGCACTCTTGGTCAATCGATCCACGACAACCCATATTGCATCAAACCCCTTTGTCGTTCTCGGCAGCTTGGTAATAAAATCCATCGTGATCTGTTCCCATTTCTACATGGGAATCTCCAGGGGCTGCAGCTTGACATGCGGCCTCTGATGCTCGGCCTTGACCATCATACAGGTCAAGCACCTCTCGACGTACCAAGCGATTTCTCGCTTCATGAAAGGTCACCAGTAGCTCAAACTCAAATCCATGTACATCTTGGTGGCCCCCTGGTGAATAGAGAAGTGAGACTTATGAGCCTCCTCCATGACTGTCTTTCTGACTCCACCAGACATCGAAACCCATAACCGACCGCACGGGGTCAATAATCCTCGGCTATCCTGCACAAACCGGGTTTTCTCACCCTTGATCCTTTCCAACCTCCAGTTCTCCGGTCGCATGCCCTCAACCTGGGCATCTCTGATCAAACTCACAAGCGGATAATCCACCGCTATCCTCATACATACCGCTGGAATGGAAGACCCAGGTGTCTTGCGGCTCAAAGCGTCCGCAACCACATTCGCTTTACCGGGGTGGTAAAGGATCTCACAGTCGTAGTCTTTCACTACATACAGCCACCTGCGCTGCCTCATGTTCAGGTTTCGATGATCCATGATATGTCTCAAACTCTTGTGATCCGTATATATGGTACAACGAACCCCATATAAGTAATGTCTCCAAATCTTGAGAGCGAACACCACCGCTCCCAGCTCCAGATCATGAGTAGGATATCTCGTCTCATGCGACTTCAACTGTCGCGATGCATAAGCTATCACCCATCCCCTCTGCATGAGGACTGCCCCTAAACCTGTGATGGATGCATCACAGAACACCACGAAATCCTTAACTCCCTCTGGGAGTGTCAAAACTGGAGCCTCACACAACCGCCGACGGAGGGTCTCAAACGCCCTCTGCTGCTTAGAACCCCACCATATAGCCGCTTTCGTCTTAGAACTCCCAAAAAGTCCCTGAGATGCTCCTCGTGCTACTCTCGAGTCTTGGAATACACCAAGATATCATCTATAAACACGATGACCGAACGATCCACCATCGGTCTGCAGACCCGATTCATCAGGTCCATAAATACCGTCGGCGCGTTGGTGAGCCCAAACGGCATCACCACGAACTCGTAATGACCATAACGAGTCTGAAACGCGGTCTTCTCCACGTCCTCCTCTTTGACCCGGACCTGATGATACCCCAACCTCAAATCTATCTTGGAGAACCAAGATGCCCCCTGCAATTGATCAAAGAGATCATCTATCTTCGGGAGTGGATAACGGTTCTTCACCGTCAACTTGTTCAACTCCCTATAATCAATGCACATCCGGTGCGAGCCGTCCTTCTTCATGACGAAGAGGATCGGTGCACCCCATGGATAACTACTAGGTCGAATGAACTGCTTGCCCAACAGTTCCTGCAGCTGCGAAGACAGCTCCTGCATCTTGGGTGGCGCCAATCGGTACGGCGCCTTGGCGATAGGAGCCGCACCTGGTACCAGGTTGTTCCGGAACTCAACCTGCCTCTCCGGAGGTATCCCTGGCAACTCCTCTGGGAACACGTCGGCAAACTCCCTAACCACTGGCACCTCTGAAACTGAAATCTGATCCCTGACCCGTGTATCCACCACATACGCTAGATAACCCGCACACCCGTGCTGAATACACTGCCGAGCCTTGGCGGCTGAACAAAACCTTGATCCCACTCTGGTGCCCTCACCGTATACAACCAGTTCTCCCCCACTTGGGGTTTGAACTACCACTCGCTGGCCCTCACAGTCAATCATAGTACCGAACCGACTGAGCCAATCCATGCCTACAATCACACACACCTCCTCCATGAAGATCGAAATCAAATCTATCGGAAAGGACACCCCGAAAATATCCAACTCACACCCTCGATAAACCGAAGAAGCAGAAACCCCGTGTTCGTTGGCGATAGAGACTCGCAACAGACACTCTAACCCACTGAACTCCCTAGTAAATGACTAGGATACGAAGGACCGACTCACCACCGAGTTAAATAAAACCAAGGCAAGCAAAGAGTTCACTAAAAACGTACCTAATCACAGGTACAACAGATAAGCATAATACAATTATAATAAATAAAATAAAGGAGAGAAACATACCAGTAACCACATCTGGTGCTGCCCTGGCCTCCTCTGCGGTCAACTGGAAAGCACGCCCCTGAACCTTTGGAGCCTCTGTCTTGACCGACCTCCCATCCGGTATCCTCAATGTAGCCGGCGTTGGAGCCTGCGCCGGCCTGGCTACGAGTTGTGGACAGTTGGTCTTCACATGACCAACCTGATGACATTGATAGCATAACCTCATATCCGATGCAGGGGTTGTCTCGCGACAATCCCTAGCATAGTGTCCCTCCTTGCCACACTTGTGGCACCCACTACCCGTCCTACAAACTCCGGGATCACTCTTGCCGCACTTTCCACAAGTGCGGCTCTGCTGGCCCCCGATCCTAGCATCAGCGGTCTTAGACCGCTTAGGCGCCAGCTGCGACTGTGTCGGGGCCTTCCGTTGCTCCCTCATTTGCAGCTAAATCTCCAACTCACGCCGCCTAGCGGCCTCCTGCAACACCAAAAGATTATCACATCACTAGGTAGACACAAACTGACGGATGTCAGTCTTGAGCATGCTCAGATAACGGGTCATCTGAACCTGCTCAGAAGCAAACTCCGGGCAGAACATCGCCCTCTCTGTGAACATGTGGGTGATATCCATCACCGACTCCCCCTCCTGTCTCAAACTCAAAAACTCCTGCGACAGCCATTCCCGCTCGACCCGTGGAATGTATCGGGCGCGGAACATATCCCTGAACTGCTCCCAAGTAATAACAACTCTCTGATCATCAGTGTACGACCCAGTCGCCAATCTCCACCAGTCCTTGGCCCCGGACCTTAGTAGGTTCAAAGCACACCTGACCTTTTGGTTAGTAGGACACGAGCAGGTAAAGAAACACCCCTCCACATCTGAAAGCCACCTCATCGCCTTGATGGGGTCCTGTGTCCCATCAAAACTAGGGGGCTTCGTGTTATCGAAGTCCCTGTACTGGAAGCCCCAAGTGGCTCCTCCTCCTCCCCCTGCCGCTGTTACAGCTGATGCAGCTGCAGCGGCAACCATCTCCACAAGGGTTGCGTATCGCTCGTCGAAGTACTCGAGCATGGCGGTCTTAATAGACCCGAACATCTCTGGCAGCTGTGCCCGGAATGCAGCAGCAACCTCATCATGCAGGATCTCCCGAATCCTGGTATCCAACTCCTCAGTACCCATCTGCACCAAAGGGCTCAGGTGCTGTCGGCCCCTCCTGGTCTCTGTCTCCTGATCCTGATCCTGAACCGGATCCAGTCACAAAGCGTCTCGTCATCACCATTCTGAAACATACCACAAGATATCAGATAATCCACAAAAATAACTGGAAACCAACTCCCGAATAAACCCTAGGGGTTGTGAATTCCTTGCTACGCGTATAGGTCATGTGCTTTCAGTAGTGTGGGCCCCTACTACCTTCCACACCTACCCATATTTGTCTCAAGTATCACCACAACACCCTAACAATATACATACATCTGGTGGTCGCTCAACCTCACTCCTAAAGGAAGGCTAACTGTCTCATAACTGACCTACCGGTCTCGCACAACCCACCCATCCATGAAACTTCCACCAACCCTGCAGCACTAGTATATGCTAATCATACATAACGTTGTACCCTATAGACTTTCGAATACCTGATCCTACCCTAAGCCCTTCATCAAACAAGAACAGGAAATAAGGCCAAACCAAACATTCTTAGGCTATAAGATCTTAGTTATGTACGACTGTGATGCATACACTAAGCAACTACAGTAATGATGTCAATTTCATATAAGGAAAACCCTAGGCTACCAGGGATCATGTAATCAGGCAATTCTATCATGCAATTCCTGAAGATCCCTAGCCTAGCACTAACATGTTGTTCTAACATATCACATAATCAAATAACTGTGTGGCATTTTGGGGTCACTTACCGGCTCTGGCTGATCGTAGACCTTGCATCCTCCTTTATTTATTTTTGAAAACAATTTGAAATTTATTTTGAAAATCTTTTCCATGGTTTGAGACTGGAGTCAGACGGGTGTTCTTCCAATTCACTCAAACCAAGGCTCTGATACCAACTTGTAACACCCAAAAATTTCATGCCAATTTAAAACTTTTTCAAAACATTTAAAACCAATCATCATTACAAAGTTGTTTTCAAAATATCTAACATCAGAGTTTTCCCAAAAACATAAACAAATCATGAGGAGATGTACGATCATGCCTTCGCCTTGCCGTGATCCCCTGATGTACCTGAAACAATAAACTGAAACTGTAAGCCTGAAAGCTTAGTGAGCTCCCCCAAAATACCAACTCCATACCAAAATAACCACAACAAATAACAATTTTAGATCAGCATGTATAATGAGCCTTCAGACTGACTGGACTGCCTCACAGGGCCTACAGCCTATCTGGACCGCTCCCAAGCCTTCGGCATGACTGGACCGCCTCGTAGGGCCTACAGCCTATCCGGACCGCTCCCCGGGTATGTTGGCCTACAACACAAAGCAGGACCGCCTCAACCCAACCCCCAATCAACGAACATGTGCACATAAATACCATACACTAGCTTATATCATATAACAGTCAAACCGATCTAACATATCACTAATCATAGCAACATCCCAATAACCGAGATACAGACCTAATCGGTCACTAACATAGCATTATCCTATTACCAGGACGTTGACCTAACCTGGTCGCTAAGCATAAGCATACAATTATCCTAACTACCAGGATGTAATCAATAAACATATCATGCCAATATCCCGATACAATATATAAAGGGCCGGCCTTGGTGCCTTAGACCCTGTTGATATAGTGAGGATAACTCACCTTGCAAATGTCGACTCAAAATATAAGCTCACCCTCTCGAATCACTTCCAAAAACCCCACCACCTATAATCGCCATACAACCATGTTCATAAGTTCCCAAAATGCCCCTAAAAGTCTAAAAGTCAACCCATGGTGAAAGTCAAAGTCAACTGTCAAGGTCAACAGTCCATGTTGACCTCAACTCGTCGAGTACCCTCCGCTACTCGCCGAGTTTCTTGCAATACTTGTCCGCTCGCCGTGTCACCAGAGTGACTCGTCGAGTTCCTAAGGCTCATGGTCGAAGCTTCACGGCTACTCGTCGGGTTTCCTTCTTGCATTCGACAAGTCCACACGCATCCATTAATTGGGAAACCCGAACTGACTCGCCGAGTTGTTCATCCAACTCGTCAAGTCTACGGAAAACTTCATCGGGCTCGCCGAGTTGTTCATCCAACTCGTCGGGTCCATGCCCATCTTCATACGACTCGCCGAGTCGACCATGCGACTCGCCAATTCCCTTCAGTCCTTCAACCACACAGACACTTTTTAAGCCATGCCAAGGCTTCAAATTGCAGATCCAACTTCCTTAGGCATGCTTATCACGTAAAGTTGCAAACTTTACGTGCATGCAACGCTTTTAAGACCCTAAAATGACAAAACTAAGCTTGTAATGAAGTTACACCCTTGAGGGAAGGCTCATACTAGGCAAAGCTGATGACTTTATGAATCTAGAGGTCAAGGAGAGTCCAGATCTGAAGTTACAACTTCAGATCTTGGCTTAAGCACAAGAAGCCTTTCTTAAAACTCATGCAAAAGAGGTTAAAAGAGAGATGAGCCAAAGAAACAGCTTAATACCTTCCAGAGAGTGACAACTGATGAATCTCTTAGCTCCCCACGAGTTCCTAGCCTTGATTTCCTTACTTCGCAAAGTGTTTTCTCCTCCAAAATTCCTCCTCCAAGCTTGAACACACCAAAAGAACACACACGCTCGATTTAGGGTCTGAGAGGGACAAGAAGCAGTAAAGGGGAGGCTGGGGAGGCCAATGATCCTTTAAATAGGGTGTAAAAAACCCCGGAAATTAGGGTTTCATCCTCCAGCTCCTACTCGTCGAGTCCTTTCTTGGACTCGGCGAGTAGGTCACTAAAACACGCGGACAAACCCGTTGCTACTCGACGAGTAGGGCAACCAACTCGTCGAGTAGACCTTGAAATAAAGAAAAATCTTATATAAAATCGATACCTGAGAATCGGTGCGTTACACCAAGATACCCATACAATTTATGATATGATATGAATTGTGAATATATGAACTACATGTTAGATTAGGACTAAGGATCTAGGAAGGATGCCTTGTATGCCTACTGTATGATCTTGTAGACTTGCATGCTAGTACTGATCAGTCAGTGATAGGATGGCCTGTTTAGGTTATGGCTGATTGTATAAGCCTTAGAATTGCATGATAGTATAGATTCCTGATAAGAGGATAGAATGGCTTGATTGGAGTATGTTGGTTAGTTTTTCCATTGTCTGAATGCTGCTTGCTTTGTGATTTGTGGGACTCCTAACAATGTGAGCTAGCTATTAATTGAATATGCTAAGTCACATGTGGCACAGGCTAGATAATCTCAGAGTAATGGACTTGGCCCTATTGCGTAACTCTCGTCCTGATTCCAACTGTTCTAGGATTGAGTCTTTTACTCGAAGAATTATCTAATCTTCGTTGCATGTGACTATATTCATGAGGTAGCTAGTTGACATTACTAGGAATCTTTCAGCAGCTGAGGACTAGGTGGGTTTGGGAACCTAGGAAAGCCTAGGATATGCTTCAGTGGGCTAGTAGTGTGGTTTAGTGAGTTTTGGATGCATCGGTTTGAGAAAGTGACCTAGAGGATTTGGGAGGATTGTTGAGGAAAGTATGGATAGGTATGGAAGGTAGTATTGGGCCTGTACTACTGAAAACACAGGATCCATACTCGAATCGGTAAGAGTCCTGGAGAATCTAAGAAGCTTAGGGGCGGAGAATTCTTGGTTATATTCTGATCATGGGTATAGTTGCCTTTTAGGTTAGTGATGAGCATGCATAAGGAAGGTTTAGGGCGTGGTCCTGGTTTAGATGGTGAGCCAATTAGTGGAAGGACTGCCAGGGTTCTGAGTTCGCGTTGGATTGAGGAGATGGAAGGTATCTTCCGCACTAGTCCTTTCCCCATAAGAGCCAAGGTTCGGTTCGCCTTGGACCTCTTATATCGTGCGGCAAGGAGCTGTTGGGAATTGATTGTGAGATCTATTGTGCTTTTTGAATTGGAGGCGATGTCTTGGGAGGAGTTTGTGACCCGGTTTAGGGCAGAGGTTGCTCCAGCTTTTGCAGATCAGCCATTGGAGAGTGACCTGGTGGGTGTGTCAGGGTGCCAGACCCCGAAAGATGTGACTTCCAAAGCCCGAGGGATGGAGATCAACCTGGAGCACATTGGGAAGAGGAGGGCAGATCAGGTACGCGCATTGGAAGGTCCCGGAAGAGACCTAAGACTTCTGACCAGCATTTGAGAGGCCAGCAGGGCCGGAGACAGTGCGGCACGTGCGGAAAACTGCACGATGGAGTTTGTTGTTCTAGGGGTTTGGGCTGCTACAAGTGTGGCAGGGTTGGTCACGTCAGCAGAGATTATCCTCAGAGGGCAAGCCCATTATGTTTCCACTACGATCAGGTGGGCCACAAGAAGGCCGATTGTCCGAGGAGGAGGGAAGGAGTAGTGAATGCGTCTGCTCCGGCTATTTTAAAATCTTTGACGATCGAGAGGGTGGGGCAGGAGCCCCAGCAGATAGAAGTCAGGCCCTGCAGTGTCAGACATGAGAAGTCAAGACTCCAGCAGGCGATGTTGCGGGTATGTATCTTTTGCCTTCTTTCAGTTTTATCTGCACATTGTTGTGGGAATTTTTCTTTGGTTTGGAATATTCTAGCGGGTTGGGTAAGTGTATCCCTGGTTTATTTATTTGCTCATGTTGGGTTATATCTTCAAATATTGTCATACGCCAGTTACATACCACGAATTATTAGTGGTTAGTGTAAGGTCGTTTCCCTTTTCGCTGGTTCGGGGTGTTCAGTGTTCTCTCGGTTCTTAGTAGAGATCGGTCAGGGGAATTATGGGAAGGTCTATAGTCAGGGTCCGCAGGACAGTTATTTAGCATCGTCAAAATTTCGTGGTTTAGTTGATAGGCTATAATTTAGTGGTTTGGGCTAGGCATCTATCTTGTAAAGGTCTTGTTTGAGTCTTAGGGATTGTTATGGTGGTTGTAACTTTTGTATGGCTGTGTGCGGCCGTACACCCCGTGTGCGGCCGTACACCCCGTGTTCGGCCGCACACGCGTGTGTCGCTGTACACTCATGTGCTGCTGGAGTGATATATATAGTAGGTGTCTGTGTCAGTGAAAGGGTGACGTATGTGTGTGATTTCCAAGGTGTATTTGACGTTTATATGATATAAATGTGTTCATGCTTGGGTTAATTCTTCGTCTACTCCTTCTACACTCTAATTGATTGCAATATCACTTGATCACTGATTTGGATCTTAGAATTTGGGACTTTACAATTGGTATCAGAGCCTAATCAGTGTCAATTGGATTTTTTGAGTGTTATGTTGAAGGTGTGCGGTTGACTGTTGAAGGTGTACGGCTGAGATTGAAGGTGTGTGGTTGACTGTTGAAGGTGTACGGCTGAGATTGAAGGTGTGCGGTTGACGGAGTGTACGTTTGAGTGTACGGCTGTGTGTACGGTTGTGTGTGCAGCTGAGTGTGCGGCTAAGTGTGTACGGTTGGAACGTGTACGACTCAGTGTGCGGTTGTGAGCGTGTACGGTTGAGTGTGCGGTCGCAAACTCCTTAGCAGATTAAGCATCTTAATTTTAAGCATCTTTCTTGTTAAAGTTTCTGATCTGTTCATTTCTAAAAAGAAAACAAGAACGGACTCCCACATCTCATCAGCTCATCATGAATTGGCCACCTTAATGGGAACCACCACTCGAATTCCTCGGTTGTTATCCGCCGAATGGCCAGAATGGAAGTACCAAATTGAGAAATACATCAAAATGAAAGATTTTAAGGTTTGGCGAAGCATTCTCAAAGGACCAGTCAGAGTCACTACTAATCTTCCGAATGGACAAGTGATTGACAAATTGTATGCTGATTACACTGATGAGGATTTCGAAATGGTTGAAGAACAGGAAAGGTCACTGGCTACTTTGACTATGGCTTTATCCCCCGATATTGGTCAAGGATTCAGAGAATACACTTCAGCCAAAGCTCTATGGGAAGCTTTGATTGAGGTCTACGAGGGAAATGAAGATATGAAAGAGAGCCGTCAGGATATGTTAAGACAGAAGTTCAATATGTTCAATTATGTCCCTGGAGAAACCCTGGAAGCTCAGTTGCAGTGATTTACTACACTCACTACTGAGATGAGCATAGCCGAGATTTACTTGACTAGATCTGAGATAAACAAAAAGTTGCTGAATTCACTTCCGAAGTCGTAGGATATGAATGTGGCTGTCATAAAAAAGACAAAAGATCTCAATCGTCTCAGTCTTGCTAAAACAATGACAATCATCAAAGCCTGTGATCTTGATGATAAACAACGAGAGATTAATCATGTGAATTCCTACTCGACTACAAATCTTGGGATTTCTTCAAGTAATGCCTTTTCATCCTCTACCTCCTCTCCAAGTCAAGCGTTTACTGTTCAACAACCTCAGAATCAAACCTTTATCACTCCATCAGTTGCACCATTTGTTGGTTCTTCATCTATGTCTCACCCATAAAGTCAGTCCTTCGTTGTTCCACAACCTGCTTCCTCCTCCAATGCATCAGTTATGGTTTTTGCTCCCAATTCCAAGGAGAACGATGAAAACTTAGCGCTTGCCACTGGACTTGTCAATTGCTACAATGCTTTTGTAGCTGGAGAGCTTCCACCTCAACTCTCATTTGCTGATCTGGATCAAATTTGGAAGAAATGGATATTATTTGGCAGATAGCAATGTCAGTGTTCATGGCAAAGCAATTTGCTAAGAAGATGGGAATGAATAATTGGGGAATGAATGCGGATAAGAAGGTAGGGTTCAACAAGGGAAAGTTGCATTGCTACAATTGACACGAGGCGGGTCAATTTGCTCGTGAATGTCCTAAACCAGACAGAAGGGTCAATAGTGATCGAACAATGGTTCCAGTGGGAAATGGTCTCAGAAATGTTACTGTCAATAGTGAGACTGCTAATCTGGCAGTGGTTGCTCAGTCCTTTGACTGGGAGGACCAGATTCAGGCACTGAATATTTCAGGACCTGAAAATGCTCACTTGGCTCAAATCAATGACACTCCTGTGGAAGAAGCTGAAGTTGATCCTGAAGAAGAGATGATGGAGTTGCTGTTTGACTTTATGGTATCTTCTACTTCCGAACCTGAAAAGAAAGAGGTAAGTCAGTCTTCTTGTTCTCAAACATGCATTGATAAAGTTAAAAATCTTCTTAAGCATATAGAATTATTACGAAGAGAGAACAAGGACTTGAAATATGAAAGGTATCAACTTAGAAAAGGACAGAAACCCCTGAAGGCTGAATTAGAAGAAAAAATCAAAGACTTTAGAAAACTTCAGGCAGAATATAGCAATAAGAGTGCGTGTTATAGACATGTGACTGAACAACTTGCTGAGGTAACTGCTGAGCTTGACACATTGAAAAACAAATTTGAAAATGCAGATTTTACTTTTAGAAAATTTGATGTGTCAAGTGAAGTTGTTGCATCAATGATAGAACATAATTTGCATTTCAAAGAAAATCAACAAAAGGGTTTAGGATATGACAAAGTGACTCCTCCTTATAATCATAATTATCAGTTCAAACCATTGACTAAAGAAGAGATTGACAGAGAGCCATTTCTTAAATATGGATTTGTGTTAGGAGGTAGTATTAATGTTGAAAATACTAATGTTTCTACTTCCCATGCAGATAAATCCTTAAGTCAATCAAAGCAAGAAGCTGAAGGATGTGTTTCTAAAAATAAACCAGGTTTTGAATTGCTGTTTCCGTTTCAAATAATGACTATTTTGTTTCTGATGTTAAAATTAATGATACATCATGTGATACTTTTGCATCGAATCATGTTGATTTAAACTTTTTTGACATATTTGATGATTTGTTTGATAATCCTGATGTTTCTGTTTCAATCACATCCACTCCACAAATCACACAACCGGATTCTCCCTCACCTATCACACAATCTGATTCTTGCACATGTTCGTGTGGAAAAAGTAAGGGTGTCAGTAAAGTAAGAAAATCAGACAAAGGCAGTACCAGTTACAATAATAATAAGCAGATTTGTTTTAACTGTGGTACTGCCGGTCACATCGCTATGAATTGTCTGAATAGGGCATTTGTGCATTTTTCTTCTCAAAGAGGAGAGAACGAGTCTCGAGGAAGGTCTTTAACTGTAAAGTCCTCGAGATCTCGCCCTCGAGATGATGATTGGAAGGATAATCAAAACAAGAAAAGGGCAGTTTGTCAAAAGAACAAACAGGTTTTCAAAAATAAAGTCACAAATAGTTTGCCAAAATCGAACAAGGCTAAGCCGAGGTCAGTTTAATCAAAGAGCAAATCTGGATCTTCAACCACTTCTAGTAGAAAATTCAAATGTTCAAAGCAAACTGAAAAGGAAAATGTTTCAAAAACACATGGGAGTTTTCAGAAACCTAAATATCAGTGGATGCCTAAATTAACTTCCAACCAATCATTATCATCCTCTGAAAGTATTTTACATGATGATTCAAAATCCAAAAGTTCAAAGAATGAATCTGTGTTCGTAAAGGGTCAACCCAGGAAAGCAATGACCTGGGTCCCCAAATCTAAATGATCCCACTCATTTGCAGGGACAGTTGTGGAGGAATGTCGTCAGACCTTGGTATGTCGACAGCGGCTGCTCCCGACATATGACATGAGACATCTTCCAGTTGAACGACATTCAAACTTTTAATGGGGGATTTGTTTCCTTTGCGGGCAGAGAAGGCGGAAAAATTACGCAAAGAGGAACTGTGACGAACAGAGTGCTGATTTTTTAGAACGTCAACTATGCTCCCGAGTTAAAGCATAGCCTGTTAAGCGTCTCACAAATTTGTGACAAAGGTTATTCAACTCATTTCACTGATAAAGAGTGTCTGATCTTAAATCCAGGCATTGTCATCCCGGATGAGTGGATTCTGGTTAAATCAAAGCGGGATGGCAATGCATACATTATCGACATGAATAGCAACATTCCTGAACAAGTCACCTGCCTCTTTTCAAAAGTTTCAGAACAAAATGCAATGCTGTGGCCTAAGAATCTGAATCGTCTTGCTAAAAATGAAATGGTGTGTGGCCTACCTGTCAGAGACTTCATAACATTTGAAAAGTGTGTGTCATGTGCCCGGGGAAAGCATCATAGGAAACCACACCTGGATTATTACAAATCAGTCAGGTGCTTCAATTATTACACATGGATTTATTTGGTCCGGTCAATGTACTAATCATCAACATAAATTCTTACTGTCTAGTAGTGATCGATGATTTCTCGCGTTTCACGTGGGTTTTCTTCTTATCCAACAAAGCTGGGGTATCTGATCTGATCAAGAAGTTCATCGTAATTATTGAGAACCAAACCAATAACCGGGTAAAGGCGCTTCAGACTGATAATGGCATAGAATTCAAGAATGCGGTTCTTGATCACTTTTGCATAGAAAAGGGAATTGTGCATCAATATAGTTCAGTTTGTACGCCTCAGCAAAACGGTGTTGTTGAACGGAGGAATCGAACGCTACAAGACGCTGCAAGGGCGATGCTATGTGACTCAAAGTTACCAGTTTTCTTTTGGGCTGAGGCGATCAACACTTCTTGCTATGTTCAGAATCGTGTTTTGATCACCAAAGCCCAGATGAAGACTCCGTATGAAATTCTATATGGTCACAAGCCATCTGTCAGCCATTTCCGCGTATTTGGCTGCCCTTGTACCCTTCTTCACCTGGAGTCCAACCCGAAGTTTAAGGCCAAAGCTAATGACTGCTATTTTGTGGGGTATGCTGATCACACTTCATACCAGATCTACAACAAAAGAACAAAGCAAATTGTAGAATCCTTCGATGTGTGTTGGCTGGAGGAGAATGAAACGGATGCTAGAGTGGGTCCTGATTGGTTGTTTGATTACACATCGTTGTTCAAATCGTTCAATGCGTATTGAGATGGTTTATCTGGATCTATGTCTAGTTTGAAGAATGTACCTAAAGATGAAGACGAAGAAGTTGTTTACAGACCGCCGATAGTGTCTTCTGCAAGTCCTGCGGTGGAGTCATCTGTTCCAACTACTTGTTCAGAATCTCCAAGTCATCAAAGCACTCTGGATGCTGATGTCACACCTCTTACTCCTATTGAAAGAGAATTCATGTCTTCAAATCCTTCCGCTGCTACTCAAGCTTTTATGGAACTTCTCTTTCCTGAGCAAATTGCTGATGAGTTTGTGGCTAATCCTTCTTACGAGACAGGTTCGTCTGAAGTGAATCGTTCAGCAAATGACGGAGTTATTAACATTCACAATCTTCCAGTTTCACTCAATGACATCAGCCAGGAGATACCTTCACGCATTCAACGCGATCATCCGATCGAAAATGTCATTGGCCAGCTGGGTGATGGTGTCAAAACAAGAAGCCAGAGTGGAGATGTCAATACATGTCTCTATTCTTGTTTTATCTCTCAAATAGAGCCAAAGAATGTTGAAATGGCTTTGAATGAGCCCAGCTGGGTAGATGTTATGCACGAAGAGTTAAATCAATTTGAAAAACTCGGGGTTTGGACGCTGGTTGAACTTATTAAGGGCAAAAAGTCTCTTGACACACGCTGGGTATACCGCAATAAGCAGGATGATTCCGGAGTCATAGTGCGCAACAAGGCAAGATTGGTGGTTCGTGGGTTTAGAGAGATCGAGTGTCTTGATTACACCGAGGTTTATGCTCCGGTGGCTCGATTGGAGGCTATACGTATCCTCCTTGCATACGCTTCCTACATGAACTTCACTATTTATCAGATGGATGTCAAGACAGCTCTCTTGTATGGCAAGGTGAAGGAAGAAATCTATGTTGATCAACCCCCTAGGTTTATTAACTCGAAGTTTCCCAATCATGTCTACAAGTTGGACAAGGCGTTGTCTAGGTTACATCAAGATCCTCGAGCGTGGTATGCAACTCTCACAAAGCACTTGCTCGAACATGGATATTCTCACGGCACTATCGATCAAACTTTGTTCATCAAGCATGTGGGTAATGATTAGATCCTAGTACAGATCTATGTTGACGACATTATCTTCGGGCCTACAAGTCCACAATTTTGCAAAGAGTTCGAAGGAGTGATGAAAAAGAGGTTTGAGATGAGTTCGTTGGGCGAAATGACCATGTTTTTGGGGCTTCAGGTCCAACAGAAGTCAACCGGAATCCTGCTCCATCAAGCAAAGTATTTGTAGGATATTCTTGAGAAGTTCGGGTTTCAAGACGCAAAACCTGCCTTGACGCCAATGGCTGAGAGACCCCTGCTGACTCCAGATACTGATGGTGAATCCGTAGATTAAACTTACTATAGATCGATGATCGGTTCGTTGATGTATCTAACTCCAAGCCGTCCATACATCATGTTTGCAGTTTGTCAATGCACACGCTTTCAGGCTAATCCTAAACTTTCACATCTTATTGCTGTCAAAAGAATCTTTCGGTATCTCAAAGGCAGCCCAAATTTGGGTCTTTGGTATCCGAAAAATTCTGAATTTGATTTGTATGCATTTACTGACAGTAATTATGGAGGCTGTGAGCTTGACAGGAAGTCTACATCAGGAGGATGTCAATTCCTTGGTGACCGGTTGGTGTCTTGGCAGTGCAAGAAACAGCACACCGTCTCTACCTCAACAGCAGAAGCGGAATATGTTGCTGCCTCTGCCTGTTGCTCTCAAGTTATATGGATCCAACATCATCTATTGGATTACGGTTTGAACTATCTAGAAACCCCTATTTTCTGTGATAATGAGGCTGCAATTCAGATTGCTAAAAATCCAGTCCAACACTCCAAAACCAAGCACATTGACATCAAAATTCATTTCATCAGATATTGTTATGAGCGTTCGCTCATTCGGCTGGAACAGGTTCCTTCTACTAATAATGTAGCGGATCTGTTCACAAAGTCGTTTAACAAAGCTCGATTTGATGTGCTTGTGAGCTTTTTGAAAATGATACGTTTTGAGGACTAATTTTTTTTTAGGTTAGTTTAAATTTGCGCATTTTAATTTCATTCTCACCCATGCACAAATTTAGGGGGAGAAATAAACAAAAACCAAACAAAAATTGAGAAAATTCAAAATCCAAAAACATTAAGAAAATCAGAAAATCAAAAAATATGTTGCTGATAGTTCTTGTTTGTAGGTGAAGTGTTGGGAAGTGATATAATCATGTGATAACAGATAATCTGAATCTGTGAAAGGTGACAAAGTCGAATTGTCTGAGCTCTGTGTTCGATGCGCTGGTAGGCACGGAAAGTTTTCAAAATGGACTTGACTAGGATCAGTTGAACTTAAGGAATTTAGAGACCTGACAAATCTTGACCTAGATTATTCTGGGTAGGTTGACCAGAGAGATACATATGAGAATCTGCAGATACATTAAATGATATGTATCTAGAACTGTGGATTAACTTTTCCGCGATGTGCGGACTTTGTCCTTAATTCCGGTATTGACGGGGCAACTGGGGAATTCCGATAAATTAGGTCTATAGAAAAATATATTATTTCTTTCTATCTGTTAGTCATATGTTGCTTCCTCTGCTGATTAGAAGAGATCCGTCATGGAATGCAACATATGCAACTCTATCTCTCTGCATCTTCTTCTATGCTATTCTTCCTATCTGTTAGCCATATGCTGTCTCCTTTGCGTGATTAACAATCTGACCTGGTACACATCATATGCAACCTTCTACTTCTCAATCCCTCTAAACTCTAGGTAGTCATATGTTTCACTCTCTGCGTGATTGGAAGAGATCTGACCTGAGTGTACAACATATGCATTCTAAATCTGACCTCTTCCTTAGTAATTGTCAGCTCATCTGAAGTAAGGAGTATTCTGGAAGACCTTGATTATTGGGGTATATCAGGAAGCGGGAAACACGTTCTAATACAATTAAAAATGAACATTTTATAGGTTGTTTGTAGATGTCACTGCTCAACTTAGGTGGACAACAATACCTTTGGTTATCGTCAGCTGAATGGTCTTTGAGGAATTTTATCTAAGTTCATAAGATCTAATGACTTGTCACTTATAGTGTGTACAAAATTCATCAAAAACCTTTCGTGTTTAAGTGGATCACAATACCAGCGATCGACCAAACTTAGACATGAAGACGGAAGTATCGAAAAGTGGATTAAGGTTGTCTAACAACTTTGATCCCAATATCACAAAAAATTTACTGGCTTTGGTGAATGAGAAATTAATGATGATTCATTTCAATTTTAATTTTAAATTTATTTTATTTTATTTTATTTTGCTAAGAAAAACAGAAAATTAAAAATTTTGGTTTAGATTAAAATTCTTAGATTTTATTTTATTTTATTTTTAGTCCTTGAAATGCATCATTTTAAAAAAAAAAATCTATTGGGTTGTTGGGTTTGAATTCAAAGCTTATTGAGTTGCAGCCTATTCTATTTGAACCGGGTTTAAGGAGGGTAGTATATAAGGTTGATGTGTGGCCGGACTCCACTTTTCTTTCCATTTTTCTGAGTACGGCCGCACACCTAAAGGATTCTCTCTCTCTACTAAAGCTTTAAAAGTCTCGATTTTCTTTGAAATTGAACACTCATTCGTAAAGGTATCATCTAATCGATCCTCATAATGAAGTTATTGAGCCTAATCGACTGAGAATCCACGGTTTATTGAAAAAAAAAATCGATTTTCGGCAAAATTGGAGTGTGTACGGCTGCACACCCGTGTACAGCTGGACCTCTGTGTACGGCTACACACTCCAATTTACCCTTAAAATATTGAGATTTAACCTGTGAGCAACTTGATTTAACTGTTTATTGGGAAAACACTTGATGTTTATTGATGAATTGTTTTTGATTTCTCAGCTCAATATGACAGATCTTGAATTCGCTAAAATTCACAACTTAGTTGTTTACCTTGCTGATCCTCCAGAGGCCCACTCTGAGTTTCAATTCATTGTAGTTGGCCTCAGACGATGCTGCCTATTCTCTGCTCTCACCACCTGTCCAGTCATTTACCAAAAATTGATCAAAGAATCCTGGAAAAATGCAGTGGTGAAGAAGGATAATAAGGGTGCAAAATTTCTTGAGGCTTCTGTACGTGGAAAGAAAGTCTTGGTCACCGAGCGGATTATTCGAGAAACCTTCAGATCAGTGATAAGCCTGAATTCCCAAATGAGATCGACTTAGACAGGGCTCAAGAGATTCTGAACCAAATGGGCTATGAAGGAACTCCCCCCCCCACACACACACTCTCAAGAAGCTCTTGCCTCCGTGCTGGAAATATTTAGCTCATGTATATGTGAGCTGTATCTCTGGCCGGAAGTCGGGAGCTAATGAAATATCTCTGGTCAACACTGGTGCAATTGCTGCCTTAGCCTCTGGATCTGAGTTCAACTTCTCAAAGTTCATTATGCATGAGATGATTTTGAACATTGAAGGAAATAAGAGGGATAAGTTCTTCATGTACCCAAGATTCCTTCAAATTATCTTGAATATCAAGCACCCTGAAATCGAAAGAGGAGGAGAGACTCTGGTATGATGAAGCAGAATCGACCAGGGAAGGTTAATTTTGAAGGGAAATTTCCACTGATGAAGTTTGGAATTTTTTCTGAAAAGAGTGAACAATCTGAATCTGATGCTCTTTCTAGCCCCACAGAAACCGAGGAGATTGTTATCTCGGCTTCTGAACATGAAATCGAGGAAGGTCGTGTTTCCCCTGTTGCAATCGTGGCAGAAGAACATGACCGGTTGCAAAATGTGGAGGTTCAAAGTAACTTTGATGAAGAGGGCAACGATGAAGAGAATGATGGTGATGATGATTTTCCCAAAGATATGGACTTTTCTGGCATTAACGATCAAGAAATACCCCTTAACCTTGGTCTTGAAGATGATGACCTAGGTCCAAGTTCTAATTTCGTTGACATGTTCTTTTTCAATGACAATAAATTTGCTCAAACAGCAACTGAGTCTAGGGTTGCTCATGACGCTCTTAAAACAATGCCTCCTGCATCAGGATTGATGGTAGTTTCTTCAAGCCATAGGGATGCAGTTTCAGGGATTCCTCCCTCTGTTACAGCTACTCCTGCATCAGTACCATCTTCTAGTGATCTGACACAGACACGAACCTCTCTGCCTCCGGTGAAAAGAAGGCGTCTTGATCCGAGGCAGGGAGTGCTTACTCAAGATCAACCACCTCCAACTCCATCCACACTCGTCACTACAACAGTTTCTGCACCACCTGTAATAACCCAACAAGGCCCAAGATCCATGTATGAAGCTGGAGGATCTTCAACTGTCCCTGATTACTCTCCCACAAGACCTTCGCTAGATGAAGCCTCAATTAGGCTAGCAAGTCACTTGGCTCAACATAATCCAAGACCTTCCTCATGTGGAAAAGGGATATCATTCGAGGAAGGTTGTTCAGTGGATGATGATTCTGATGTGTCCTCTCTCAAAGAAGAAATTGGCATTCTAAAGCAACAAAATATTGAGAAGGACATTTTACTTGGAAAGCATGATATCAGGATTGTTGAGCTTGAAGCAGACAATGCACTGAAGTCTAAGCAAATTTCTGAGTTGCAAACCAATCTTGGATCCATAACTGCTTTCTACTTCAGCTTGAAGAACAAGTTATTTAAAGCTTTTGGTGATAAGTTACAATCTCTGTTTCAACATCCTCACGGTGTAGAAGATCCTCCCACTTCTCTCGATCAGCCTTGCGAAAGCGAAAATTCTTTTGACCAACCTCCTCCAAGAACAACAAGAATCGTCGATCGATTTGAAAAGGAGCCTGTAAATGTCATTCCACGGATCAAAATCAAACATAGCCAAAGAACAGTCACAGCTGAGCAGAAGGAAGGCTTACTTTTCTTAAAATTTTCAAATGAGAATCGTAGAGCAGATGAACTTAAACTCATAGTGACTGATCTTAAAAGGAGAAAATTTGGTGATCAATATGGTGATCGTACCGGGATCAAGATGTGGGGTTATGATCCTGAGCTTAAGTTGTGAGTGGTTAAGAGGAATTCTGGGAATTCAGAATACTACAAAAGCATTCATGACTTCAACTCTTGGACGAAGGTCGATCTCTCTGAACTCTCAAGGGCTCCATTCCACAATCCTTCTCAAGATGCTAGTTTTTTCAACTTCAAGCAGTTTTTGGAGAGACAGGTCAAGGAAAACTTTCCAATGATGAAGACTGCAAAAGCGTTGGTTAGAAAAGACAAAAGTATCCTTGGCCCTGAAACTAACCAACCAATGAAGATAATGTTATGGCCGGCTACTAATCAAGTGAGTGATATTCAAATTCCACAACACTTTAGTGATGGATATCTTGATGATATGGAATTTTGGGCCTATGATCATGAAACTGCAACTGCTGCCATAAAGTTCAAAAGCAGAGAATGAGTTCTAAGGCTCTTCAACACTAAGGATCTCCTGAGATTTAGAGAGAGATACATTCATACCTTGGCCCGTCATCAAATCATATGTAGAAGGGAGGTCATGGAAGCTGCTACAAAGGAATTCACAGGAATGGTTGCCACGATCATAAATGAAAAACTCTGGATGGGATCTATGGGAAAATCTGAGCTGAGGCTGTTCAAGAAACCAAGTGCTTGAAGACCATGCTAGCCACAAAGCAAGGGGGAGATTGATAGGCTATAATTTAGTGGTTTGGGCTAGGCATCTATCTTGTAAAGGTCTTGTTTGAGTCTTAGGGTTTGTTATGGTGGTTGTAACTTTTGTATGGCTGTGTGCGGCCGTACACCCACACCCGTGTGTGGCTGTACACTCGTGTGTTGCTGGGGTGATATATATAGTAGGTGTCTGTGTCAGTGAAAGGGTGACGTATGTGTGTGTTTTCCAAGGTGTATTAGACATTTATATGATATAAATGTGTGCATGCTTGGGTTAATTCTTCTTCTACTGCTTCTACACTCTAATTGATTACAATATCACTTGATCACTGATTTGGATCTTAGAATTTGGGACTTTACATTAGTTGCTCTTATTGGAGTGACTATTAGAAGCGCCAATGGAAGTGTCTTGTTGCCGAGGTATTGGTTGAAGCATCTGTCGTTTGGGCGTCAAGATTTGAGTGTAGTATCATTTCAAGCATCAGGGGTTGTCGGTTTCGTTGGGATTCAGGAAGTGATCATTTGGTCTTTCGAAGTTGTGTGGTCTTTTGAGGTTCGGCTAGCGACGGAGCACTAGGATTGGTAAGCGCTGGTGGCCATCAGACCGATTGTTGGAAAGAAAAAGGGGATTTGGGAATCCTTTGATTCTTATGTGTTGTGAATATTCGTCATTTCAGAGCAGGGATTAGACCTATTTGAGCCTGTGTTAAGACCGTAGGAACACCACTGCAGTCATGGGATCGATGAAGCGATGGACCGTATAAGGTCTTCTATGATATAAGGCTATCTTTGTTCATGTCGCAATCACTTTTAGTCTCAGAATTGGTGACGTCAGGATTCGACGTGTGGACCCGATCGGTTGGAACAGATGGTTATTGGAGTCATAGTGGCAAGATAACTAATGGAGACTATTGACAGATGAGGTTTTCGTTCAAAAGTCGGGTGGGGCGACTGTGTGGGAGTGTTTTGGCTCAGCAACCGGCCTGGAACCCGGTACCTCAGATGCCTAGCAGATGAACTGAGACCAAGGAGGTCTCGGTGGATTTTGAAAAGCAGACAGGAGGCAGCATACTGTTTTGGGCAGTCCAGTGTTCGGACAGTTTAGTGTTTCGGGCAGTTTCAATGTATCGGGCGGTATTAGAGTTTTAGGACTTCATGTATGCATGGAGTAACCAAATGCTTGGGTAATGATAAATCACCCACAGCGAGATTAAAAAATCTCAGAGTAATTGATTTGGCTCTGTTGCGTAGCTCTCATCTGAGTCTAACCGTTGCAGGGATAAATCTTCTAATCGAAGGATTATATAAGCCTTCTGTCAAGTATAATTGTTCAGCATATGGTTATGGTTAGTGGCATTGGTCTTGTAGATTGCATCAAGGTAATCAGGGTTGTAAGCGTTATGGTTGGCTTGTTATTCGATGAGGCTTGGGCATGGTAACATTTCAGCATAGGCGGAAGTGGTTTTGCGGAAGTTTGAAGTTTGATTTCTTCGGGATGGGAGTTTGGTTTGAGTTTTGGTAGTCTTGAGAAGGTTGCCTTATGGGCAGAATCATCGGCTGCGTTCCTTAGCTCGTTTGTTTGGATATGGGTGTTAGTAAGGAGTGATTTCGAGGACGAAATTTAATTTAAGTAGGGAGAGTTGTAACGCCCTGTTCAGAATCTCTTTCCTAATTCGGGATTGTGGCCTGAAGATAGGTTATCATAAGGCTTAGGTCCTTTGGAAAAGAGAGATCTAGACCCATTTAGGTACGGATAATGTAATTAAGATGATCCGGGAGTTTGGGTTGTTCCTTGGAGCCAAGGGGGGTGTATCGGTAAAGTGGAAGTTCGAGCTCTTTATGAATTTTGGATTTTCGTTTGTAAGGTTTTGATGTGAGGATAACCTAATAGACGTGTATAGCTTCTCGCCACCTTTCCGTGGATATAAAGAACGTTGAAAACGGAGTTGAAACGAAGAAGTTATGGCCGTTTAAAGTTGGAGTGGTCCGGGTGAGCGTTCGTTGACTTGTTGACCAAGATCATTTAAGGCTCACGACGTGAGCATGAAATGCTTGCAACGTGAGAAGCGTCTGATGCACCAAAACCCTTATTTTCGGGTATTTAAAGGTATGAGGTGATTAGGGTTGCTTGTCCTCGGCCTCCTTCGCCTCCAAGACCTCTAGAAACCCTAATCTCATCCCCCATTGAAGTCCTTGGTCATTTTGGTCTTATTCAAGAGATTTTGAAGCTTTGAAGCCCTTTGGGGAAGAAGAAGATCATTGGTGGTGCATTTGTTAGCATCTTGGCTTCATCATCAGCTAGTTGAGAAGCTTTTGGACCTTCGTAATTCCTCAAGCTCATGTATTTCCTTTCCTTGCCTGCTAGATCTAAGTTTCCATGCATTTTATGGCTTGTAATGTTGGTTAGCATGCATGGAATCCATAAAGTTGGCAACTTTATAGATCATGGTGGTATCTTAAGTCTTATAAGTCTCAGATCTGGATTTTGGCTATGGTTTTCGACTCCAAGTTTGAGTCTTGGACATTTTTCCTTCATTTTGACCTAAGTAGGTGTTTAAGTCATGTAGTGGACATATGTGACTGAAAAGCTTCGATTTTTATGGTCGTTGGGGTCAAGGAATACCCTCTAGACTGTCCCATGTTCAAGCTTAATGGATGAGGAGCTTAATGCTCTTTTTTGGTCAGATCTGGACTCACGACGTGAGGAATGAAGCCTCACGATGTGAGAGCGTGTTCGAGAAAGTTTCTGGGCCAAAGTCACGACCTCACGACGTGAGCATAAGGCGTTCATGACGTGAGCATCACCTGTGCAAGTTTTGGGCTCTTTGATTGTTGGTTAGCTTGGTATTGGACTTATCCTTTGGTTTGGGCTCGTAATGGACTAAGGATTTTGGAGTAATTGACTTCTAGTTGGGCTTGCCCTAATGGGCCTTGGATGATGAATTGGGCCTTAGTGGGCCCAATGTATTTAGGCCTTGATTGGTCGCAATGGGCTTGGACCTTTGGGCCATCAGAAAATCATTGGTTCAGAAAAGTAAATTGGCTTTAAGGGAAAGCCCATGTAAGGGTTTGGGCCCAATTTTCCATTGATAGGTTTTATGGATTTGATAGTTTTGGGCCTTGGTTGTGAGTCTTGTTGGATTAGGGGTAAAATGGTCATTTTACCCCAAATATGGATTATGGATCATGGTTTGGGACCCAATTGCTAATTGGGTGATATATTAGTATTAATAGCTCGAGGAGTTGCCAGGACAGCAGCTAAGGATTTCTTGCAATGGACTTCAGTAGTGTGAGGTGAGTTACCTTCCTTGTATAAGTGGGTCGAAGGCACCAATGTTGGCCCACTAGTAGTTGTTTATAGTAGAGATGATTGTCTTTGTGATAATTGTCTAGCATGCCACTATCCGTTGAGATTTATGTGCTTGTATGTTATGTTATTATGTGGTAGTGGTAAGGGTGAAATAGACCCCGTAACCGGTTGAAATACACTGGAGGGTAGGTTGGGCACCCAGATATGCCTGACAGTATGTTTATGTTATGTTATTATGTGGTAGTGGTAGGGGTGAAATATGATGGGTTTTGAGCACTACATCATTCCTATGGTATACATGCAAACCCTAAAGCTTTGGATCTAGTTTGTCTAATGAACATGCAATAATCATCCAAAGCCATAAACCCTAGATCTAGCATACAATAATCGATATTATCATAATATAGGGTTTAGATCTTACCTTTGATTGTTATGTAGCAATAACAATCTATTCCTTCTTGTAATTGGTTTCTGAAAGCTTCTTGTAATTGGTTTCTGAAAGCTTAGGCTCAAACAGGTCTAATCCATCTAGAAAAAACATCATAAATGGTCCCTGTGGTTACCCAAAATTTGAAGTTTAGTCTCTGTGGTTTAAAAACCTCATAGATGGTCCCTGTGCTTTCAAAACTTTTGATGTTTGGTCCTTTTTGTTAACTCTGTTAGCTTTCTACCGTTAAACGAAGGGTACTTCCGTCATTTAACTATCCAGGGACCTTTTATGAAGTTTGATTTATTTTATTTATTTAAAAAGAAAAAAATAATTAAATTTAATATCCAATGGGTCTCTCTCCACTTCTTCCACCTGCACCACCAACCCGTCTCCACTTCCTTTCTTCCTAGATGCAACAATCTCTCTACCCAATTGTGATCCCTAACTTTTAAAGCTTCATCTACCACCTAATCCTCCAAAAACGAAACCCACATTCTTCGTCTTCTCCCTCAAGGTCTGCTACCAGGCTCCGGCAAGTGAGATCGATGTGTCAATGGCGGTTTCCCATCGATCACCGCTGTATGACCAGATCCACGCCATTGAGCGCCGATCGGATCATACGAGTCACTGATTTCACTTTCCCTTTTTTCAAGAATCATAACAATCAACAACTTGTAAGATCAAACACAAAAGAAAACTATTTTCACTCACTTACAGGTGTGTGAGTGTGAAATTTCCACTCGCTTCTTGTGTTGTTTCTTCAGACTCTTTTCTGTTCGCTTTCATTCATCATTCTACTTTCATGTTACTTTTTATAATTTGTCGCCTGTAAATTGGATTTGGTTATAAGGAGGCTGTGATGATTTCGTTTTTTGTAGTTGATATGAGCATCAGATTGGAGGGGCAATGGTGAAATTTCATCCTGTATTTTGGCAGGGCAACCATTGTTGCAGCCATGACGATGTTGGCCCTTAATTTCTAGCCCTCAAGGATCTGTGGCAAGAGAAAGACGCAATAGAAAGATTTCAGGGAGAGAGGAAGTCGTACAAGCAATTTCAGTCTTCTTCATGTTCTGTTGATACTGATCTGTATTTGATTACAGTGAATACATTTTCAAAACAAATGAGAGAGGGATTCCATATCTGGGTTTGATTTTCTTGCTCTGTATTTGATTCCAAATCTGAGTATCTGTATCCTTGTGTTTATCATTCTATGGTTTATCAAATGGAGATATGAGTCATACCCTTTTCCGGTCATCTTCACGCTGCCATATCACAGCCAACACCACCACCTGAAATCGATTACAAGGGGAAAAGGGAACATAGAGTATCGACATAGGGCTAGGGAGAAACAAGTGCATAACAAATTTTTGTTTTGGTGAAATGTTTTGCTTGATGATTTGGTTAGATAACAAAGGAAACATTATTGGAAATTTCTTTGGTTGAAGAACATATATGGAGGTTGTTGGATTTACAGAGAGAGAGAGAGAGAGAGAGAGAGAGAGACCCTTGGATATTAAATTTATTTTAAGAAAATAAATAAATAAAAGAAAACTTCATAAAAGGTCCCTGGATAGTTAAATGACAGAAATACCCTTCGTTTAACGTTAAAAAGCTAACGGAGTTAACAAAAAGGACCAAACATCAAAAGTTTTGAAAGCACAGGGACCATCTATGAAGTTTTTAAACTACGGGGACTAAACTTCAGATTTTGGGTAACCACAGGGACCATTTATGATGTTTTTTCTTAACTTAATAAAACCATAAGGGTGTAATTTGAACTTTTCAAAACTAGGGTTTTAGAATTTAAAATTTCAAAAAATAAACTTTTAATCAAAAATTTTAAATTCAAAAACTTGAGGGCAAGTTTTGAAACATTTCAAAACATTAGGGTTTAGAATTTAAATATTTCAAAATTAAACTTTTAATCAAAAATTTAAATTCCAAAACTTGAGGGCAAGTTTTGAAACACTTTCAAAACTATCTAGATCAAATTACAAATAATTAAAATTAATCAAATAATTGGTAATTATCTAAATTTGACCTAATTCAATTTGTTACTAGATAATTCAAAACAAAATTACAAATAATTAATATTTATCTTATAAAAAAGAAATAATTATCTTAATTTTGACAATTATCTTCTATTTTGGTAAGGATAATCACCAAATATTGATAAAATTCGGATTTTATTAATGAAAAACGTTTTTGGTAATTATCACACAACAAAATAGGTCAAAATCCCGCAAAATCAGCCATCTGCGACTCTGACTCATCGAGTCAGCACTGGACTCGTCGAGTTCCCAGTGGACTCAGCGAGTTCAGTCATGGACTCGGCGAGTTCAGTCATGGACTCGGCGAGTCCAGCACCCAGAAAGCAGAATTTTGCGATTTTAAGCTTGAATGATTATGAAATACATCAAATACATTATACAAACAGCCTAGGCTCTGATACCACTGATGGGTTTTGAGCACTACATCATTCCTATAGTGTACATGCAAACCCTAAAGCTTTGGATCTAGTTTGTTTAATGAACATGCAATAATCATCCAAAGCCATAAACCCTAGATCTAGCATACAATAATTGATATTATCATAATATAGGGTTTAGATCTTACCTTTGATTGTTATGTAGCAATAACAATCTATTCCTTCTTGTAATTGGTTTCTGAAAGCTTAGTGTCACAAGTGTCACACCTCTAATGGCTCACAAACACCAAGAGCAAGAGGATGACTTAGGAGAGGAGAATGAGGCACCAAGAACGTCCAAGAAACTCCAAGGAATGCTTAGCCATGTTTTTGGGTGCCCTAGGGGTGTTTATATAGTGAGGCTATTAGGGTTTTGAACTAGGAAACCTTAATCTGATTGCTTAGGCCCTAAGCAGCCCATGGCCTCCCTCCTTAGAGGCCTTGGACGAATTCTCATGGGTTTCCCCATAGATTTCGTCCACTCCAACCTCTATGGAGTCCATTAGACCAATATCCAACTATCACACAATTGATAATTCTAGCCCCCTTTATTTAATTAATGTCTTTTAGCCACACAATTAATTTTATATATATATATCTATATATATATATATATATATATATATATATATATATATATATATATATATATATATATATATATTAAATCCAAGGGACCTTATGAATAGTAATCTTTTTTGCTTTAGGTTTTTGCCATAAATGTTTGATGAATTTGACATTTTTAGTCCTCGAAGTGAAAACTTTTACATTTTTAAGTTTTGATTAAGTTTTTGTGCCTTCAGATTTTTGCCACAAATCTTTAGTGACTTTGACACTTTTCGTCCTTGCAGTCAAATCTTTTATATTTTGATGTTTTTGCCATAAATTTTTAGTGACTTTGACACTTTTCAACCTTGCAGTCAAAACTTTTACATTTTGACATAAAAAACACAAAAAACCTCCTTTAGACTTTTGCCACCATATTTTTCCAACTTTGGCAACTTTCACATTATAGCCACAACATTTTTGGTTTTTCTCCATCAATGTTCTTTCTTTTTGTTATACACTTTTGAAATATAATTTTAGGGGGTGTCAGTTTTCTCCCTTATTTGTGGCGATTTACACTTTCAATACATATTTTAAAGTTTGTCGATATTTAACTTCTATGACATAGTCCAAAAGCGGCGGAGCCGAGCGTCCTTTTCAAGTTCTTATTAATTCTTGACTAATATTAATTAAACAATATGATTTCTCTTTTAATATATTATTCATATAATATATTAATCAATCATAATTAATCTCTTTCTCCACAAATCATCCTATCAAGTTGCTTTGGTGAAGGCAACCAAAAAGGACCATGCTCACAATCGGGTCAAGTACATACCAAAATAGTTATGGACTTAGACCCCGTAACCGGTTGAAATACACTGGAGGGTAGGTCGGGCACACAGATATGCCTGACATTATGTTTATGTTATGTTATTATGTGGTAGTGGTAGGGGTGAATTAGTCCCCGTAACCGGTTGAAATACACCGCAAGGTAGGCCGGGCACCCAGATATGTCTGACAGTATATTTAGGCTATGTTATTATGTGGTAGTGGTAGGGGTGAAATAGACCCCGTAACTCGTTGAAATACATCAGAGGGTAGGTCGGGCACCCAGATATGCCTGACAGGATAGGTCATGCACCCAGATATGCTCGACAGGGTAGGTCGGGCACCCAGATAAGCCTGACAGGGTAGGTCGGGCACCCGGATACGCTTGGCAGTATGTTGTTATGTGGTATGATGGGGCAACTCACTAAGCTTCGTGCTTACGGTTTTCAGTTTTGATTTCAGGTACTTCTTCTTCAAAAGGAAAGGAGACGGCATGATCTCAACGCATCACACTATGATTTTCCGCATTATGAGATCTTTGGGAGTTGTACTCTGATATTACTTTTCTATGACATGTTTTGGTTATTCTACATACCAGTTTTGACTATGATAATAGTTGCACTATTGATGTTTCAGACTACTAGTTTTATAACTACTTATTTAAAAATGAATTTTTTGGCTCTGATTTGTGGGATGTTACAAGTTGGTATCAGAACCCTGGTTTGAGGGATTCATACACACTCTCGGGTGTGTCTGGAATCAAATCTAGGGGTTGAGAGATTTTTACAAGAAAAATAATTTTTCGAAAATTTAAAATTAAGGGTTTTTGTCACACCCCCGAACGAGACGGCGTAAACGCCCGGGGGTTGAGTAACTTCATCTTGTAATATCATCACAGTGAATATAAATGAAACATGACAAACACCATCATCATACATTCAAATTACAACCGTCATTGTTTACATCAAGTATTGTATTAAATATTACATACCAAAATAGTTAATGTATGATGACACAAAATATGATAATTTCCATATGTTCCTGTCGACCTTTCTGCTTAACGATTCCCTGAGAATACAAATTAATTTGAAAACGTCAACGCATATAATGTTGGTGAGTTCATAAGCATGTTTTAGTAAGATGATTTGTATTACTTTGTAAACACCAAAAAATCCGATATTTTCTGAAAAACGATTTGAAATGTTTGTGTCCGATCTTGTATTAATGCATGTGTGTTAATGTTTAAAAATGTATAAAGTGAATGGTCCCAGACAATTCGGTATTGTCTGTTTATAAAACATTGTGGTCTTATCACGCTAAGACTAAGTACCAATGTATGTATGGTTCCGTGTTACCAAACTGTAAATATATTCCATAAATTTTTATAATGGAGTTAATTTCTTTGTGAGTTCGTTATAACCATACTTGATATGACTGATCTGCCTGTCATGACGTTTTTCAGGCGCCAACTTGTTTAAGGTAAGGTTTGTCGCCCTAGACTGGCCTAGTCTAACTGTAGCGAACAGCTCAGGCGTGGGGTGTCACCCTCGTATAGATCTATACACAAACTGTCACACCCCCAGACCAGAACGGCGGAAACGTCCGGAGGCGGGTGACGTCATCGTGCAGCATCATAACAATTGCATATAAATGAAACATAGCAAATCCAAACATCATACATCGATATATCAAACATACATTGTTTTACATCTTGTTTATGTTCTTGAATTACACAAAATAGATAATATTGAGTAAATCCCAAACTACATCAAAATGATCTTGAATCCGCATTCCATTAACCTGCTTACTGATTTCCTGAGAATACAAGTCGTTTGAAAAGCGTCAACATAAAATATGGTGGTGAGTTCATAAGCATTTTGTATAAAATCTGTGATAGTTGGAAAACCGGAAAATCCAATATTTTCTTATCATAGTAGTTGTGAGTCTTGTTTCTAATCATGGGTAGTTGCTTGTGTGGTATAGTTTATCGTTTTTGAAATCGTATAAAATCCTTTTTCCCCAGAAAATCCTATATTTTCTGATGTATAAAATAGTAGTCTTAAAACCCTAAGACTTGTGTGGTAAAAGCTTTGTTTAACGTATCCAAACAATAGTTGCTTATAATCGAGTGGTGTACTTGCGTAAAGTTCTAAATATTAACTGTTATATTCTTAGTGAGTCGCTATAACCACACTAATATGACGGAGGCCTGTGTTGACGTTTCTCAGGCGCCCAGATTGTTTATAGACATTTGTCACCCTAGACTGTCCGGTCTAGCTGTGGCGAACAGCGAAGGTGCGGGGTGTCAATCCCGTATAGATCTATGCACATATTCCCGCTCTCCCTCCAGGAGACTCTGGTTATAACTCTTACAGGACTTTAAGCATACACTATTATATATATATATATATATATATATATATATATATATATATATATATATATATATATATATATATATATATATATATATATATATATATATATATATATAAGTACTGCGAAGATTTGTCTGACTCGAATACTAACAGGTATTTGTACAAAAATCTAGTAATCCGTTGTTTATCTCAAAAATAACATTGGTGTGCTAGTTGACGAAATACTTCATTCTCATTTATAGAAAATATTCCTTTTTAAACCGGGCTTGTCAAAATAATCCAACATTCTTGATGATGGTCAAATGGTTCTTCGTTTTACAATTTATCAAATAAGACTCATATTTGTCCAAAAAGTAGCTCAACATTCTTGATGCGGTCCCGATAAGTCCCGAATTAGGGTTTCATGGCATTAGGGTTTTCCAAACCCTAATTAGGGTTTCCAACCCATCTTTGCCCAATAGCTAAATCCTTAGATCCATTAGGGTTCATTAAGCCCGTTAGTCACATGATTCGGTTTTTAGGTCCATTAAGCTTCATTGGGCCCACTAGGGCTTCTTTGGGCCCATTAGGGTTTCAAGCACCCCAAAAGAATCAACACAACGAGGCAAAGCACACCACCACCCGACACGGCGGCCGGTGGCGGCAGCCACCACCCTACGGTGGTGGTTTTTCAGTTTTCTTTTCATTATCCAAATTGCAATTACATTTTACAAGGCTAAAACTCAAGTAAACACACACCCACTCAAAAAGATAACCCACACAAGGCGGCACATGGCGGCAGCCACCACCTCACGGTGGTGGTATTGGCGGTTCTCGATGGCAGTGGTTTCTTTGGCTTCCAACACGCAGCAACACCACACACACCCATAAATACACCCATAGCCACCTCCCATGGTGGCTGGTGGCGGCGGAATAAGGCAGAAACGGGCAGTGTAGCGGTGTTAATAACGACAGCCACCATGGCTAGTCGCCATGGTGGTTCTTCTCAGTTTCCGGCCAACAACCCAACACGCAATAGATCTGGAAACGGCCTCTCGCCAGGTGGCGCACGACGAGCGGCAGCAGCAACGACCTTGGCAGCCAGGGACGGGTAATACAACTGTGAAAGAAGGTGGAAGTCGGACAGAAGGCGGAGGCTGGGGTAGGCGTCAGAATCGCAGCGACGAAACACCGGGACAACAGTTATTGCTCGTCGTCGCCTGCAACGGAACAACAGCAGCATTGACGCCGACTGCCGGGGATAGCGGCGTTTGCATGGCGAAGCAGTGGCAACAATCGGCTGGACTCGCCGGATCTGAACAATGAGTGAAGGGCGTCGGCTGGAGGTTGATGAATGGCGGTAGGAAGGTCCGGAGATGGCGGCGGGCGTGAGGGAGGTATAAGGGCGGGGGAGGTGGCAGCTGTAGATGGCTTCATTAGGGTTAGGATATGGACGGGGGTGACGATTATATACCCCCGATACTCCACAAACTTATTTCCATATTGCCACAAATGGCCCCTCCCCTTGGCATTTCTTTCAAAATAAAGCCAATATTTACCATTTAAACCCCGAATCCATAAATTCCTTTCATAATAAGTCCTTAAATTACCAATTAGCCTCCCCCACCCCCTAAGCCTTCAATTCTTTTCAATTTAAATCCCTTAATTACCAAACGCACCCTGACTTATGCAACCTTTCTCAAATTAAATCCAAAACTTACACTTTTAACCCTCAACTTCAAAATTATGACAATTAGCTCCTCGAAATCACACCTCGCTATATAATTATTGATTTTAGGGCTACAACTCGATCATTAATTTATTTATTTATCTAATAAATAAACAGGGTGTTATAACTCTCCCCCGCTTAAATTAGATTTCGTCCTCGAAATCATTCCTTACCATTCCGTACACGCCCAACCACCCTAATAACATGGTCACCATCCTGGGCACACCCTAGCCCTTCCCAGGGTAGCCGTGACCAATCTTCGCAAAGCCCTAAAATCCGTAGATGAATGAATCTCTCGCAACAAAATCACATCTACTCGGTCTAAAATCTGTTATCTTGAGATGGTCTGAATCCCTGCCACACCACTCATACCGAATCATCATCATTGAATCAGTCCATTTATCCCACAACTGACTACTTAACTTCTGATCACTCGCGGTTCCCACTATAAAACAGGGTCACAGACCCAAATATCCTTGCATATCACTTATACTTGGCCAATGTTCAGCTAATCCTTCCGTGAGTGACTTGTCATTTCCCAATAAACCGGCCATCCCGTGCGTACTCGCGACCTAAACATAAATACTAACACTGCCCAAACGCTGAAACTGCCCGAACACTGAACTGCCTGAAGTAGTATGCTGCTACATAGTTACTTCCCAAAATCTATCGAGACCTTCCTGGTCTCAATTCATCCATCAATTATCTGAAATATCGGGTTTCTGCCTGGCTGCAGAGCCAAAGGACTCCCACTTAGTCGTCTCACCCGACTCCTGAATGAAATCCTCGTCTGGAACTAGTTGCCACTAGTTATCATGCCACTGTGGCTCTAACAACCTCCCGATCCAACCGATTGGGCCCATACGTCGAAACCTGACGTCATCAAACCCAGGCTAAAAGCGATTGCTACCTAACCGATGGTAGCCTTATATCATAAGCAATCTTATACGGTCCATTGCTTTCCTGGTCCCATAACTATACTGACACTCCTACAGTCTTATCACTAGCCCAACCTGACCTAATCCTTCTGGGTAATTCCGAAATATAATCCGTGGATTTCCATATCCTCACTGTTGCACCCGAACTGGTGGGTACTACTGTTCCTTCCGCGTCCTAACAATGCACTCATGCTACCTACCAGCCCAGTGAATGTTGCGGCTACACCCACAGACTTGCATCACTCTAGCACTATCTGCTAACCTGGTGAATGCTACAACGACACCCGCAGTCTTTCAAAACTTATCACACTACCTGATCGCTAGTAAATGCTACGGCTACCCCCGTAGTCTTACAACACTTTCCATACTACCTGATCGCTAGTGAATGCTACGGCTACCCCCGCAGTCTTACAACACTTTCCATACCGGTCGAACATGCACTCGACCTAACACACAACTGAACTTAATTCATGGCTAGAATCCCAACCTGATCCCCAAATTCTGCTATCAAGAACCGAGAAGACGCGATTCCCATGCTGGGGGGTCTTACCGAACTCCCAACTCACACAACACTCTAACCAAATAGCCACTAGGGTTTTCTTCCTTCCTGAAAGTGATGCGAAACATATCCCAGTTTCAAAGCCGATCCTGCTTCTGTATTCTGGGACGATTCTCCCCCACTTAGATTCAACTAAGTCTTCAAAATAAATGAAAATTTGAGAATTCCCAATCCTTCTCACTTTCCAACGATCGATCTGATGACAACCAGACCTTTCCAACTAGTACTCCTTTACTAGCCCACCCCAAATGATCACATGCTTCTAATAACTAGATGAACACTTCCTAAATCCCAGGGAAACCAACAGTCCCTTATGTTCGAATGATCCCACACCCAAATCTCGAAGTCCAATGATAGATGCTCTAACTAGTCTCCCGCTCTCGGGCTCTAGAAATCATATCATCCAGGGTCTCGCACCCTGACGCACTCACCAGCTCGATCATCCACAGCTGAACTGCAGTAGCTGAAGCAACCTCTGCCCTAAACCGGGCTACAAACTAACCCCAGGACATAGTCTACAATCCCAAAAGTGAAATAGGTCGCACCATCAATCCTTACCGCCTGATATAAGAGATCCAAGGAAAACCGGACCTCATATTTACCCATGCCACGTCGACCCACCTGCACTCACCGGCGCTGAAATACTGTCGCCAATCCCTGAGACTAACTGACCCGAGCTGGAACACAACCTGATCCTGGGGTCACAATCCTGCTCACTTCTTCGAGTTCGAATTGAAAGGGCACAATCCTTTCCCTAGAAACGACATTCCAACCCTATCAATTAACCATTCTACTTCCAGCTGCATAACTCCAGCTGAACATAATCATTACTCCTTTCCGGAGTCCCCCACGACTCACATTCCAGCCTCGAGCAAAACCCCCCGAAGCCTCAAATATAGAAACTCATGTGCTAGACTCTCCCGCTCAACCTGCGGAATGTAATGAGTATCGAACATCTCCCTGATCACAAATAATTGCAGCCCTTTGCTCATCAGAATATGTCCCTGTAACAAATCTTGGTACTGGAAAGCTCGACCAGCCCCTCTCCCTGTCGTCGTTACAGCTGTTGAAGCTGTCGTGCCAGCCGTCTCAGCAATGGCCGCATAACGCTCGGCAGAATACTCAACCATGGCGGTCCTGATAGACCTAATCGTCTCCGGAATCTGTCCCCGAACAATCTCGATCACCTCCTCCCGGATGATCTCCCTGACACGATCCTCTGAAAATACTGGCCTATCCTGGCTGCCAGCTCCCGATCCTGACCCGGATCCGGTCTCAAAACGCCTCGTAACCATCATTCTGATAACACACCAAAAAGATCTCGTATAGTCCATATAATAACCAGGAAAAAACTCCCAACTAAACCCCAGGGGTTGTGACTTCCTTGCTACGCGTATAGGTCATGTGCTTTCAGTGGTACGGGCCCATACTACCTTCCACACCTACCCATATTTGTCTCAAGTATCACCAAACACCCTAACAATCTACATAAACATAGCGAGCGCTCAATCCTCACTCCTAGAGGAACGCTAAATATCTCATAACTGGCCTCTCGACCTCACACAACCCACCCACCCATGAAACTTCCACCAACCCTACAGCACTAGTGTATGCTAGCCATACATAACGTTGGACCCCATAGACTTTCGAATATCCAATCCTACCCTAAGCTCCCAATCAAACAAGAACATAACATAAGGCCAAATAAAACATTCTCAGGCTATAAGATCTTAATTATGTACGACCGTGATGCATACACTAAGCAACTACAGTAATGATGTCAATTTCATATAAGGAAAAACCCTAGGCTATCAGGCATCATATAATCAGGCAATTCTATATGTTGTTCTAACATATCACATAATCAAATACTGTATGGCATTTTGGGGTCACTTACTGGCTCTGGCTGATCGTACACCCTGCATCCTCCTTTACTTATTTTGAAAACCATTTGAAACCATTTTGAAAATCTTTCCTTGATTTGAGACTGGATTCACACGAATGTTCCTCCAATTCACTCAAACCAAGGCTTTGATACCAACTTGTAACACCCATAAAATTCAAGCCAATTTAAAACTTTTTAAAACATTTAAAACCATTAAGTTATTACAATTTGTTTTCAAAAATAGTTTAAGCATCAGAGTATCCCCAGAATCAATCATGAAAATATGAGGAGCTGCACGATCACGCCTTTGCCTTCCCGCGATCATCAAAAATACCTGAAATAAAATCAACAACTGTAAGCCCGAAGCTTAGTGAGCCTTCAGCCTGACTGGACCGCCTCGCAAGCCTTCAGTCTATCTGGACCGCTCTACGAGCCTTCGCCACATCTGGACCGCCTCGTAGGGACTTCAGCCTATCCGGACCGCTCGCCAGGCCTTCGGTCTGACTATCATACTCTCCTAGGTTTGTAGTCTATCCGGACTACCGTGGGTATGTTGGAATTCAGCACAAAGCAGGACCGCCTCAACCCAAACCCCCAATCAAACAAACATGTGAACATACATATCATACGCTAGCATATATAACAGTCAACCGATCTAACAGATCAAATAGCAAAGCAACATCCTATAACCAGGATACTGACCTAACCGGTCTCTAATATAACATCATCCTATGCCGAGGATACTGACCTAACCAGGTCACTAACATATGTACAGATAATCATACGGATCTAACAGATCACATAGCATAGCAACATCCTATGACCAGGATACCGACCTAACTAGGTCACTAACATATATACAGATAATCATACGTATCTAACAGATTACATAGCATAGCAACATCCTAAAACCAGGATGCAATCATAAAGGGCCGGCCTTGGTGCCGTAGACCCTGTTGATATAGTGAGAAGAACTCACCTGGCATTGTTGAAGTCCTACAAATAAAACTCCAGCTGCTGGTTGACAGCTTCCCGAACTGTCAACATCAAACAATACCCAATTAATAATTGGGCTCCAAGCCCACGGCCCAACTCACACTCCAAAAGACTTAAAAGTCAAGTAATGGGTCAAAGCCCAACATATGGCCCAATTTTCCAAATTGGGCCCAAGCCTATACATGGTATTATTCTAAGGCCCAACATCAAATTATCATTAAGGCGCAAACTATGGCCCATCTATGGCCTAATTTTCCAAATTGGGCCCAACCCCTTACATGGGCCTTACCCTAGGCCCATTAAATTATTCTAGTTCAAATGCTTGCTCTTGGATGGCCCATTATTATCCCAATCATTTAGGCCCAATAGAAAGGTCCAACAATAAACCCAAGTGAAATTAGGGTTTCACATAAAATGATGATTAGGGTTAAGTTTTCCTACTTAACCCATTAAGTACTTAATCCATTAAGTCCAATGTTGACTTAGGTTGATTGCAATTGATTATTATTTAATATATTAAATTCATTAAATAGTTTTGATGCGGTCCCGATAAGTCCCGAATTAGGGTTTCATGGCATTAGGGTTTTCCAAACCCTAATTAGGGTTTCCAACCCATCTTTGCCCAATAGCTAAATCCTTAGATCCATTAGGGTTCATTAAGCCCGTTAGTCACATGATTGGGCTTTTAGGTCCATTAAGCTTCATTGGGCCCACTAAGGCTTCTTTGGGCCCATTAGGGTTTCAAGCACCCCAAAAGAATCAACACAACGAGGCAAAGCACACCGCCACCCGACACGGCAGCCGGTGACGGCAGCCACCACCCTATGGTGGTGGTTTTTCAGTTTTATTTTCATTATCCAAATTGCAATTACATTTTACAAGGCTAAAACTCAAGTAAACATACACCCACTCAATAAGATAACCCACACAAGGCGGCACATGGCGGCAGCCACCACCTCACGGTGGTGGCAGTGGCGGTTCTCGATGGCAGTGGTTCCTTTGGCTTCCAACAAGCAGCAACACCACACACACCCATAAATACACCCACAGCCACCTCCCATGGTGGCTGGTGGCGGCAAAATAAGGCAGAAATGGGCAGCGTAGCGGTGTTAATAACGACAGCTACCATGGCTAGCCGCCATGGTGGTTCTTCTCAATTGTCGGCCAACAACCCAGCACGCAATAGATCTGGAAACGGCCTCCCGCCAGGTGGCGCACGACGAGCGGCAGCAGCAACGACCTTGGCAGCCGGCGACGAGTAATACAACTGTGAAAGAAGGTGGAAGTCGGACAGAAGGCGGAGGTTGGGGTAGGCGTCAGAATTGCAGCGACGAAACACCGGGACAAAAGCTACTGTTTATCATCGCCTGCAACGGAACAGCAGAAGCATTGACGCCGACTGTCGGGGATAGCAGCGTTTGCATGGCGAAGCAGCGGCGGCAATCGGCTGGACTCGCCGAATCGGAAAAATGAGTGAAGGGCATCGGCTGGAGGTTGATGAATGGCGGTAGGAAGGTCCGGAGATGGCGGCGCTGGTGAGGGAGGTATAAGGGTGGGGGAGGTGGCTTCTTTAGATGTTTTCATTAGGGTTAGGGTATGGACGGGGTTGACGGGTTATATACCCCCGATCCCCCACAAACTTATTTCCATAATGCGACAAATGGCCCCTCCCCTTGACATTTCTTTCAAAATAAAGCCAATATTTACCATTTAAACCCCGAATCCATAAATTCCTTTCATAATAAGTCCTTAAATTACCAATCAGCCCCCCCCCCTACGCCTTCAATTCTTTTCATTTGAAATCCCTTAATTACCAAACGCACCTTGACATCTGCAACCTTTCTCAAATTAAATCGAAAACTTACACTTTTAACCCTCGACTTCAAAATTATGACAATTAGCTCCTCGAAATCACACCTCGCTATATAATTATTGATTTTAGGGCTACAAATCGATCATTAATTTATTTATTTATCTAATATATAAACAGGGTGTTACAAAATCAAGATTTGTAATAAGATTTTGACTTGTACTCTCCCCCAAAAGCAGTGGAAAACTCGAAAATAGGGGTATGAAGCTCACATTGATTTGATTGGAGTGATGGAGTGAAGATCTCAAGCCTAGACTCTTGGGTGAGTTAAGGAACTTCCTTGGAAAAATGTTGTCCTAAGAGTTTTTCTAACATATCATTATTGGTGAAATAATGTGAATTTATCTTGAAATTTATATAAAATACTAGATGAGAGGGAAAAACTTACTTAAAACTCAAAGAAGAACTTGAGAAATTTAGCCTTTAGCAAGATCCTTGTTCTTGCTCTTTGAGAGGAGTATTAGTGAGAGTGTGAGAGAAATGAGAGAAATGGTAGAGCTCAAATCTCTCTCACTGTCATTTCTTTTAAGGGATAAAAGAAAGGGGGGGGGGGGGAGTGTGCATGGAAATCTGAAGGGTCAAGCCTTGTTAATAGGTGGGTATTGCACGGGTTACTGCGAATTGCATGGGAAATGGAAGTTTACATCAAATCACAAAGTCAAACCCTATTATCCCTATCCTATTCTCATCATGACCTACAGTTGATATCTTTATATATCTTAAGTATTATTTTATGTAAATAAGTTTTAAATGTTCAAATTTGGCACAAAATAGGGGTTTAGGGGGTTTAAGTTATAAAAAATACGAGTTTGGTGAGATTCTCGACGTCAAAATACCTAAAAATGAAGAAAAGTTCTGAAATAGACAAAAATCTGGAGTGTGGTCTGGAATCTGCGAGGGTCTGAAGTGCTTAGGGAGGTTTCCGGAGCCATTTAGCAAAATCCGGAGTCATTTACTCAATTCTGGAGCATTTTCTCGAATCCGGAGTCAGATGCGAAGTCTGCAGGTCCGGACCGGAGGTGCGAAGCCGGCTAGCAATTCCGAAGCGAGGCGAGGTCTTCCGAAGCAGAACCGAAGGATCCGAACGAGGGTGATTCCGGAGCGAAACCTTCCGGAGTGAAGGTATTCCAAAGTGAGCAAGGGTATTCCGGAATCCATCAGAAACTCCGAAGCAGGGAGGGGTTCCGGCCCAAGAGGGTTCTGGACCAAGAGGGGTTCCGGACCAAGAGGGTGCTTTTGGGTTTTCTCCTTCCGTTTCGAGCTGTTTTCGACTAAGGAAGATACATAAAGAGATTTGAGATACGTGGAGAGCTTTGATATTTATGGAGAGATTTGGGAGAGATTTGATAGTCATGGAGAGATTTGGGAGAGATTTAAGAGAGAGAGAGAGAGATACAGTGGGAGAGATTAAGAGAGACTTTGTCTGGGGCCTTTATTAGTGTTTTTCTTCGTAGTGCAAGGACCGTAGACTTCGTTACAACCTAATTTGAGTGTTATACACCTCTGAAGGGCACGTAATAGTGTTTTATAGAGTCGTTACATCCCTCAATCTGATTAGGGTTTAGAAGTTCTGAACATTTGAAACTTACAACTGATACTTTGTGTTAAGATTTTTGAGTGGTACATTAGTAACCATAGAGTAAGTACTAACATGTAAGCACTATTTGAGTTGACCAGTTTGACCGTTGACTTTGTTTGACTTTGACTTGACCGGGAATTTGGTGGTTGTCACATCATCCCCCCGTTAGAGGGAATTTCGTCCCGAAATTTGTTTTGAAGTAGCCCCCAAGGGTTAGCGAATAGGTTGGGGTACTTCTACTTCATCTAGTCTTCGCGTTCCCAAGTGAATTCCGGTCCGCGTTTTGCGTTCCATCGAACCTTCACAATAGGAATGCGACACTGTTTCGTGCGCTTCATTTCCCTATCCATTATCTCGACTGGTTCTTCGACGAATAGGAGATTCTCGTTTATCTCAATCTCTTCTAGAGGAATAACAAGGGTTTCATCTGATAAGCACTTTTTCAAATTTGATACGTGGAACACGGGGTGTACGTTGCTGAGCTCCGAAGGTAGCTGCAGCTTATAGGCCAGTGGACCAATTCGGGCAAGAACCTCGAACGGCCCAATGTATCGCGGGTTTAACTTTCCTTGTTTCCCAAAAAGGATCATCCCTTTCCAGGGTGAGATCTTCAATAACACATGATCTCCGACTTGGAACTCCAGGGGTTTTCGTCGTTTGTCAGCATAACTCTTTTGTCGGTCACGTGAGGCTTGGAGTCGGGCTTTGATTTGGATTATCTTCTCCGTTGTCTCTCGAATAATTATGGCCCTGTAAGGGTGCTGCTCGATGATTGCCCTTTTGCCAGCTGGGTGTCACCCACTTCATCCCAACAAAGGGGCGATCTGCACTTCCGGCCATACAAGGCCTTGAAGGGAGCGACTCCTATGCTCGTGTGATAGCTGTTGTTATAGGAGACTTCAACCAGGGGTAGGTGGGTATCCCAGGATGTGCCAAAATCTATTACACATGCCCGAAGCATGTCTTCTAGGGTCTGGATGGTTCGTTCACTTTGGCCATCGGTCTGAGGGTGGTAGGCAGTGGTCATATCCAGTCGGGTTCCCAATGCTTTCTGGAGCGACTGCCAAAAACGAGGGGTGAATCTACTATCCTGATCCGAGATGATAGATATGGGGACTCCATGAAGTCTCACTACCTCTTTCAGGTATATTCGCGTTAGCCTTTCCATTTTGTACGTCTCCTTTATTGGCAGAAAATGGGCGGATTTTGTTAATCGGTCAACGATCACCCAGATGGCATCCAGACCGTCTGCCGTCTTGGGTAATTTGGTTATAAACTCTATTGTGATCCTTTTCCATTTCCACTCGGGTATTTTGGGTTGTTCAAGTAGACCCGAGGGCTTCTGATACTCCACTTTAACCTTGGCACAAGTAAGACACTTACCTATGTAAGTGGCAATCTCCGCTTTCATATTCGGCCACCAATATTGTTGTTTGATATCCAGGTACATCTTATCGGAACCCGGATGGATAGAGTACTTTGTCTTGTGAGCCTCATTCATTATCACGTCCCTGAATCCACCGAACCTCGGTGTCCAGATTCGATCCATAAGATAATAGGCTCCATCTTCTTTGATCGTTAGATTCTTGTCCATTCCGCGCAATGCCTCATTGGCGATGTTTTCTGGCTTCAAGGCTTCCTGCTGAATCTGCTTGATTTGTGAGGATAGATGGGAATGGACGGTCATTGTTAAAGTCCTTACTCGGTGACCCGAGTATTCCTCTCGACTCAACGCATCGGCTACCACATTCGCTTTATCTGGATGGTACTTGATTTCGCACTCATATTCATTTAGCAGTTCGACCCATCTCCGTTGTCTCATGTTTAATCCTTTTGATTCAGAATGTGTTGGAGGCTCTTGTGGTCCGTGAAAATGGTGTACCTTGTACCATACAGGTAGTGCCTCCAAATCTTTAAGGCGGAGATCACAGCTCCCAGCTCGAGGTCGTGAGTGGTGTAGTTTACTTCGTGGGTCGGTTGTCTAGATGCATAAGCTATCACCTTTCCGTGCTGCATAAGCACACAGCCTAACCCTTGATTAGAAGCATCGCAGTACACTACGAAGTCCTATGTTCCTTCTGGAAGGGACAGCACTGGAGCACTGCATAGGGCTCGTTTCAGGGTTTGGAAGGCAGCTTCTTGTTTGTCATCCCAATGGAAAGGTACGCCCTTCTGGGTGAGAGTGGTGAGAGGCTTGGCGATTTTGGAGAAATTTTGGATGAACCTTCGGTAACAACCTACGAGGCCTAGGAATTGTCGGATTTCTGTTGGGGTTCTTGGGGTTGTCCAGCTCTCAATGGCTTTGATCTTGGTAGGGTCCACATGTATTTCATCTTCGCTGACTACATGACCCAAAAATTCCACTCTACGAATCCAGAATTCGCATTTGGAGAACTTTGCGTAAAGCTTCTCTGTTCTCAGTGTTCCCAGAATCTGTCGTAAGTGTCTGTTGTGCTCCTCCTTACTCTTAGAGTAAATGAGTATATCATCGATGAAAACAATCACGAAATTGTCGAGATACGACCGACAGACTCGGCTCATCAGGTCCATAAAGGTTGCTGTTGCGTTTGTTAGACCAAAAGGCATGACTACGAATTCGAAATGCCCATAACGGGTTCGGAAAGCAGTCTTTGAGATATCTTCCTCTCGGACTCTTAGTTGATGGTATCCGGACCTCAGATCTATCTTGCAAAAGTAACTAGCTCCTTGGAGCTGATCGAATAGAACATCGATTCGGGGTAGTGGGTATCGATTCTTGACGGTGAGCTTGTTTAATTCTCGATAATCTATGCACATTCTGAAAGATCTGCCTTTCTTCTTGACAAAAAGGACCGGAGCTCCCTGTGACAACCCGATATTTTTTCAAGTCAATGTATCATTCAAAAAGTCAAATATAATGAACTTTTTTGGAAGCAATGAAAATAGCGTCAAAAATGAAGTGTTCTAAAATCTTAATTGGGATGCATAAAGTGTTAGACATCGTGTCAAGGCTTCCAAAAATATAAAGAACACTCAAATCCGAGTTATAACGAAGAAGTTATGACCAATCGAAAATACGCTACACAACCGGTAAAACACTGTTAAGCGTAAAAAGTGAAACTTCAATAAAATACTTTTTAGCCTTAGGTATCTAAACGAAAGTCGTAGATTATTTTAAACCGTGAGCGTACATAAAAAGAACGCCCAAATCTGACTTCGTATGAGGAAGTTATGATTTTTCTAAGTTTCAGAACAGCGGTAGACAGCTAAAAACTCGAAATAAAGATCGAGCAATTTTTAGCCAACGCAACCTAAATGAGAGTTTAAGGTCTCTACAATAGTAGTACAATGGTAAAAAGACCGACGAAAACGGACATCGGATGAAGAAGTTATGGATTTTTAACGAAATTATCCTGTCCCGGCCTATTAAATAAAATATAATTAAAAATAAATTCAAAACTAGCCGACGAAGTCTAAATGAAAGTTGTAGAGTATATTCTCACCTACACGTGGATATAAAGAACGTCAAAAATGGAGCTCGTATACGAAAGTTACGCATTTTTGAAGTTTTTGGCACGTATTACGAGGCTTATCCGAAGGAGTACGCCCAGCGTACTTCGGAGTACGCCCAACGTACTGAATGGAGGGCCTCGGATCGTCCATATCGCCCCTACACTCTACTGCCGTCCCATCCGAAGAACGGAGACCGTGACGTCATCGCTGACGTACACCCCGCGTACGAGGGTACGCCCTGCGTACTTCGGTGTACGCCCAGCGTACGAGGGCAGCTCCCCCTCCTGTAAATAGCATGTGCGACTTCCGACTTTACTTTCCCATTTCTCTCTTCTCTCTCACTTTTACTCCATGTTTAGCATCGCGAGACGACCCCAACACCCCGGTTTCATATCTCAGTCCCGACGAAGGTCCGAAGCTCCGAGATTCCCGAGAAATACACCACTTTCCGGTCGAAGTGCCGCCCGAGAAAAATCTCGTTTTCTTCGAATCACCACACTTTCCAGGTGAGTTCATACCCCTACATTTTCACGATTTTTCATGTTTTAAGGGGGGGGGGATACAAGTGCATTAGGAGAAAAACTTATATGCCAAGATACACATCGTTTTATACGAATTCAAATACATCATCAACATTTTTATAAATGTTAAATAATATCGATATCAACGTTACACTTTACATGCAAAGTTAGTATTACATCGAGTTTTTATCAGCAAATGGAACACACTTTTGGAAAGACTATAATGGGTATAGTTTACGGGTTATTCATTACATCTTTACGTAAACATTGTGAAAATGAAATACTTTCGTCTACAAGAAATATAGACTTTTCTTTTCATAAATCTATTAATACTAAGTGTTGTGAGACATTCAGCTTCAACGTACTCTCAAGTACGCATTTCAAGTCCTGTATTATAAACCATAGTCTCTTGTAGGGAGAGCGTGATACTTGTGTATAGATCTATACGAGATTGACAATCCCGCACCTAAACTGTTAGCTACAGTTAGACCGGCAGGTCTGGGGTGACAAACGTCATAACACTACAACGCCTGAAGAACGTTGTTACAGGCAGTCTGGGTCAATAGCGTGGTTATAAAACTCACACGGAAGTATTAAAATAAGTTTGATTTACGAGACTTTTCGATGCATTCAGTAAATACATTATTTGAGTATAAATACACTTTCACCATTTGAGCACGAAAGATACTATTGCATTGCCAGCCTTTGGAACTTTTTCAGACTACATGTAGAAAATATTGGATTTTCTAGAAAACACGTTTAGTTATTTTTACTAAAGGACATACAAATTTTCAGTACAAAAACTCTTATGAACTTACCAACTTAATTGTTGACACTTTTTCAAAACTACTTGTATTTCTCAGGGAATCAGTAATACAGGTAACCATCAGCTTTTGGAGAAGGAACGCTAAGGCGTCTGTTATCAAAACATTTTTAAATCATCATATTTGTAATATTCTTTTGAAACATGTATTACACGCAACAATGTAATTCTTATTATATTTATAATGTTTGTGCTTACTTTCTTTACAATATTCAACCGTTATGATACTACGTGAAGTCATCCACCCCCGAATGTTTCCGCCATTCTGGTTTGGGGGTGTGACAGATTGGTATCAGAGCATTGTTTATAGTGAACTAAGTATATCGAACCACATAAGATATACAACTATAAATGCAAAGGGACTAAAACCCTCTGATTTAAAAACGTTTTCACCAAAACATACTTTTTAAAAATACTAGTTTTATAAAAGTATAAATACATGCATGCATCGGTCTACTGTCATAACCAATTTTTTTAAAAAAAAAGTATTAAGACAAGTTGTGACGCTACGACTAGGCCTCGGGATATGTAATCAGATCAAGGATGAATATAGCCTGATCAACTATATTTACCCGAGATATGATCAACATATGTTGGGGAATGGTCGTAGAAAGAAACAAGTCAAAAACTTACCGAATGAAACACTAGAATCAAACTTACAAATTTAAAATACTATGGGAGTATTTTGTAAAAACTAAAAGAACTGTTAAAATCATGCGAACCTCGATATTTAATTAGAGATAGAGATCGTCGAATAAAATTTATCCTTATCAAAAATTTCCTTTCTTACTCCCGAGTTTTATATATATAATTCTCTTGCCTCTATTCTCAATCAGACGAAATGGCAGGTTTTCACATTCCCGGGGATCCCTACTACCCCAACCAGGGAAATGGAGGTTGATTGAGGACGACCCAGAAGAAGATTCCGAAGAGGAAATTCCCGAGGAAGAACCAGAAAAGGAATCCGAAGAGGATCTTGAGGAAGACCCAGACGAAGATTCAGAGGAAGAAGGAGATGGTGGGAGCACAGACTCGGAGCCTGAAGTCTACAACCCTCCCCGAGAAGCAGCAATTCCCCGACGGAACTTTTAGGGCCCGGCGCCCCGCTGGGCTGTGGACCTGAAACGATGGAGCAAGGAACAAGGACAACGACCACCATACGACACGGAGCGAGGTTTTTATAACCTCAGTAACGGGGGTGCGGCTGACAGGGCACTCCCAGTCATGGTTCGTCGCATCGCCAACCAAGCCGAACGAGCAAGAGTGAATGCTAGCCAACTGTTGGACATTGGAGCCACCACTGCCGTCACTGCGGTACGCCTTCGTCGTCTGGACGAAGAGCATGAGCGAACAATAGAGCACACCTTTTCCCTGCAGAAGGACATCACTACTACTAGAGCCGAAGTGAGGGAGCTCCGTAGAAGCCAAGCCGCAATGGAGAGGCGCATCATCGAGGCTGAACGTCAAGTAGCCCGATCTCGGAATTCCACATACCATGGTCCGCAGCGTGCCACCCGCTCGGAGTAGAGCGCGTACTTCTGACGCTATGTATATACCTATCAAATAATTGTTGGTGCTACTCTTTCCTTTAAGAATGTAAACCCGGCGGATTGTGAGAACACAGGTCGGGGGTCGGAATGCGGTCAAATTTTCCCATTTTCAATGATGTACCCTATGCCTATATAAGGTCAAATTTTCCTTATCGTTGTATCATATACTAATATCAATGAAATTGACACGCATTTATTATTTCCTTGAGTATTCCATTTAATTCTTAAAAGAATCATACACTTATTTTCGAAAGTTCCCATTAACATGCAAAAACCAGAAATGTTCTGAACCAAAACTTATAATACTAAAAATCATTTCTAATAGCTTATCAAGAATTCGTCTCTTAACTTGTGGCAGAATCATTCCACCAAGGAGGAATCTCCGACGCTTCAATACAAACAGAGCACCAACACCACCTCCACCACCCCCTCCATCAATGGATGCTGCAACCTTTTAGGCTGCTGTAACAGCTGCCGTAACCGCAGCAATGGCACAAATGAGTAACAACGGATCAGGAGGAGGAATAAATAGCTCTACTAATGGCCAAAACCAAGGTCGTTCCGGGGAATGTACCTATAAGGACTTCTCCAACAGCAAACCCATCCCCTTTAATGGAACTGGGGGAGTGATGGCCCTATCCCAATGGATAGAGAAAACGGAGGCCGTGTTTGAGATATGCTCATGCCCCGAGGAGAGCAAGGTAAAATTCGCCGCCCGTACTTTCTCCAAACGAGCCCTAACATGGTGGAATGGCCACGTCAAGTCACTAACTATGGTGGTGGCGAACTCCATGGGTTGGGAGAACCTGAAACAGATGCTACTGCGAGAGTACTGCCCAAGGGGCGAGATTCAGAAGGTCGAGCAGGAGCTTTGGGGCCTTACGATGGTAGGCTCGGACATCACAAGCTATACAAATAGATTCAGTGACTTGACAATACTTTGCCCAGGAATGATGGTTCTGGAAAGTCAAAAGGTGGAAAGGTATATCTGGGGGCTGTCGCCCCAGCTTTGAGGAAGTGTGCTAGCTTCCAAACCCACGACGTACGACAGTGCCAAAGAACTGGTACAATCCCTCGTTGATCATGGGGTCTGCCAAGGAGTCACGACAGTCGTCCCGAAACCAACCAAAGGAAGCAACAACAATAACAGCAATTCCAACAACAACAACAACAAGAAGTTTTGGAACAAGAGGAAAGGTCAGACTTCGCAAGAACCTTCAAAGAAACAAATAGTGGCGGTTCATGCCGCTACTTCCCCAACTGTTGTTCCCGCTACCCCTGCGCCGACAAAACAATATGCTGGGAACCTACCAAAGTGCAACAAATGCAATTACCATCACCACGGTAATTGCCGGGAGATGCACTGTAAAAACTGCGACAGAAAAGGGCACACTGCCCGTTTCTGTAAGGCACCGGCGCGACCAATCACCCAAGTTCCTGGTACTGGAATAAGTCAGGCATGTTATAGGTGTGGGGAAACTGGGCACTTCAAGAGGGATTGCCCTAAGGCAAAGAATGTTGGCGGTGTAGGAAGAGTGTTGGCAATAGGGCAGAATGAGGCAATAGCCGATCCCACGGTGGTTACGGGTACGTTTCTCCTCAACAACATTTATGCATGCATACTCTTTGACTGTGGTGTGGAGAGAAGCTTCGTGAGTCATAAATTCAAACACTTACTTAATCAAAAACCCCAGGCACTCAATAAAACATTTACAGTAGAAATGGCAAACGGTAAAACAGAAAGCACAAACGATTTGTATGTAGGCTGCACACTTGCTCTAAATGAACACTTTTTCCAAATCGACCTAATGCCAATCACCATAAGAAGTTTTGATGTCATCATCGGTATGGACTGGTTAAGCCTTCACCATGCCGATATTCTATGTCACGAAAGGGCCGTTCGCCTAAATCTGCCAGGTGGCGAAACTCTTGTCATTTATGGTGACAAACCTGGTACAAATTTACAAATCATCTCTTGCGTCAAAGCCCGAAAATACCTTCGCAAAGAATATCATGCCTTCCTAGCCCACGTGGTAGACAAGAAACGAGAAGTGAAGGACATTAAAGACATTCCAGAAGTCTGCAATTTCCCCGACGTTTTCCCAGAAGATCTTCCAGGAGTCCCACCAGAACGTCAAGTCGAGTTCAGGATCGACTTGATTCCCGGAGCTACCCCAGTAGCAAAATCGCCGTACCGTCTAGCACCGGCTGAAATACAAGAATTATCCAGCCAGCTGAACGAGCTTCTAAGCAAAGGATTCATCAGACCGAGCTTCTCACCTTGGGGAGCACCAGTTCTGTTCGTAAAGAAGAACGATGGATCTTTTCGCATGTGCATCGATTACCGAGAGCTGAACAAACTCACGATCAAGAACCGATATCCCTTACCGCGCATAGACGATCTATTCGACTAACTGCAAGGAGCGAGCTACTTCTTAAAGATCGATTTAAGATCTGGTTATCACTAGCTGCGAGTCCTGGAAAGAGACATTCCCAAAACGGCATTCTGAACTCGCTATGGTCACTACGAGTTTGTAGTGATGCCCTTTGGATTGACAAATGCACCGGCCGTGTTCATGGACTTGATGAACCGAGTATGTCGTCCTTTCTTGGAAAAATTTATGATCGTGTTCATAGATGATATACTCATCTATTCCAGGAGCAAGGAGGAACATAGCCAACATCTCCGAAAAGTCTTAGAAACATTAAGGACAGAGAAGCTATACGCAAAATTCTCAAAGTGCGAATTTTGGATTCGGAAAGTGGATTTCCTGGGCCACGTACACGTGGACCTTCCAAAATAAAGGCAATCGAGAACTGGACAACTCCAAGGACTCCAACGGAAATCCGACAATTCTTGGGTTACCGAAGGTTCATACAAAACGTCTCGAAGATTGGTAAGCCACTTACCACCCTGACTCAGAAGGGTGTTGTTGGATTAATGTCTAAGTCCATCACTATAATTGGTAAGACTTGACCCGACCCGGCATGGTCCATTTGGGTTGCATGGCATCATGCATTTGGATAGACTATAATGAGAGAAATAACACTTAAGGTTGGTTAATATATTATAAGTTCTAATATATTAATAAGGTTATTTAATTAGTATTGATCAAGAATTAATTTGGAATTAATTAAGTGATCAAAAGGAGACTAATTAAATATATGGGTTGATTGTGTAAATCATTCATTCTTATATATGTGGGCTTGTGATCCAAGATTCCTTATGTTGGACTAAGTCCATGGGGTGACCCATGGATACTCCATGGAGGTTAAAATCCATGGAGCATAAGGAATGGGTAAAGTTATGAGTTACATGGTGTAACCCTAATAGCCACCATATAAAAGAATCTCATGGCTCAAGAAATCGTGCACTAATGTGTGAGAGTGAGGGCTAGACGATTTCAAGGAGTGTTCAAGTTTCTCTCAAGTTATTCCAAGTGTATTTGGTGTTGTGTGAACCATTTGAGGTGTCACACTTGGGGCACTAGGCACTCAAGCTTAATTAAGACATTCTACATCAAAGAGGTATGTATTCTATCTTGTTATATTTATTATTTTGTATGCTAGATTAGGATAATACCTTGGATGTTCATAATTGTATGTATAATAGAGAAAACATAGATCCAAGGTATTTAGGGTTGCATGTACACTTAGGAGTGTTAGAATGCTCATAACCCAACAGTGGTATCAGAGCCTAGGCTTGTTTTCTTGTTATACTTGCAAAAGTAGCTGAAAAATCGAGTTGGATGCATATATTCGATTGTTTTGGCTGGAATTGGACTAGGAACATTACCCTAAGATGTTTTTGGACTTATAAACTTGTTTTTGATGTTGTAATGTTCATGTTAATCCAATTTCTAAGATAATTGTCATAATTTCAAGATTTGTATTAGTTTGTATGTTCATGCTAATTTCTTGAAGATTGATGATTTGAATTATCTTGTTCTTATGAGGTTCTTAGATTAATAGAAAAGTTGTGTGAAATAGTTGTTTTCAATCCATTTTAATCTAAGAGTTGATTCCAAAGTGTGTTTTTGTAACTTGTCCTCAAGTTATATGAAAAGTCACATTTAAGAATCATAAAACTCATAAAAGTTGGCAAAGGTTACAAAATGAAGAGTCTCTTCATTAAATTAAAAAAAAAGTGTAACCTTAATTAGTTCCATAAGTTACAATAAAAGAAAAGTTATTTTTTTTTATTAATTAGTTTAAAGTCTTCCATAACTTGTTCTCAAGTTATGGAACTTGAAGAGTTTTTTTTTTTTAATAAAAACTACTTTAAACTCATAAGTTATGGAATTAATTAGTTTTGAATAGTTTCAAAACTTGCCCTCAAGTTTTGGAATTTGAAAAATTTTCACTTATGAATACTTTAATTCCAAGTTAGCCCTTAGAATTTTAAAAGTTAAAATTCAACCCTTATACTTTATAATATTATAAGTTAATAATATTTATATATATGTATAAGAGTAAAGTCAGTCTTACCGTTAGTAGGCCTCATTCACGAAGCCGGTCTATAAGGGGGGTATAAGGTTACTGCCTATAAAATGGCAGTTTAATGGGTGTCCACTCTCACCCACCGCTTCCTTGACTGGTGGAGGGTCGTTAGCCGAACGGGTAGGACAATGACTATAATTCTCCTTTCATTAAAAGTATTAATGATAAATACTAAGTAACTAAACTCTTATTAATACCCAATCTTAGTTACTTAGGAAAATGTGAATTTGGTGCTAACCCATGAAATTACAGTTTGCACTTTGCTTAAGTCGTTAGTGGAGCGTGTGTGGTTAACCGGCACACTAACCTGGACTTAACAAGGTAGGCAAAGGGTAACTTAATATTTATCATAGTATCGGTGGAGCGTGTGTGGTTAACCAGCACACTGATTAAGGGGTAAATATTAAGGGTACCAAGTATATTTGCATGGTTATTCACACCTTGTTTTGTGATCCTCGGCATCCCAGTCACAAAACCTGAAGGGCACACTCGAGATTGAAACATGCCTTTGAACAGTTCAATGAATCTCAAAGATCTAGGACTTTCAAATCCAATTAAAACCTAATAAATTATTTCGTTTTTCATGGTGGAAATTGGTGAATCGTCATTCACCTACCTTCAAATATTTTATAGCTTGGATTACGACATCCCTCTTCTAAGTTATAAAATAGTTTGTTGGGTCCTAGCCTTAATATTTCATATTGGGTGTCATATTAAGGACTTTAAATCAACTATCTTGAATATCTCCCAAAAATATGTCTGGTCTAGACATTTATGATCTTCCCAAATCTCTTGAAACAAGCTTTCCTAAATGAAGATGATGTCCCATGGATATCATACTTCTTTCACCTCCTCCAATTATTCTCCCTAACCCACAAGTTCCTAAAAAGTTTAAGGTCACTCAAGCCCTATTGGCAAGGCAAGGTCTAGGTGTGATCACATCTTGGAGATGTAGTCACATATTGACAAGCCGGGAGAGTTGGGTGTCAAAGTCTTGAGAAAGTTGGTGGCTCAAGTATTTTCTAAGTCACATAATGAGTTCTTTTGGGAATCCTATGAAACAGACTAAGACAAGACCCTTAATGATCTTATCTATTTGCTAAGATCAACTTCCTAAAACGCTATGGACATTGACAATGATGCCATTGGATATCCAGTAAAGCTCTCTCTTCCCAATGGAAAGGGATCGGCCATAGTCAACTCGGTTGACCCAATGGTAAAGAGAGAGGCGAAGTCTGAGATAGTCCCATTATCAAGGGTCCATAAGTAACTATTGCCAAAGGAATGGGCATTGGTTACGAAGCTGCCAAATTTACCTAAGGATGTTAAAGTCAATAAGTTTCCCTCTACTTCAGGTAAAGTCCATTGTCTAACTCTATTAAGTACATGCTGATTCTGATCGCGAAGATGGATTTCAATCGCATGGTTCGGTGATCAGAATTTTGGGCTATTACTTAAGAGTTATGATATTTATATTGCTTAGGAATAGATAACAACAAGGTTTTCATATGGATTGTAAGGATAAGTTTTTCCGCAAAGTTTTAAAATAAAAGAAAAAGGTTTTGATTTTATTTATTTTAAGTATCCTTACAATGGCATTTGTGAAAAGTTGTTGCTTATAAGATTCCATTGATAGCAATATTGGAAAAATGGATTTGATTCTTTCGGTTGTGGTAGTGTCTAATATTACCAAATAAGGAAAGATTCTCATCACCCAAGGTTCAATTGGACCGAAACTTGGAATCATGCAAGTTGTATAGTATGATGAATGAGAACTTTCAGCTTGGAAAATTAAGACTAATTCCTTATGTGAATAAGGAAAGGACTAAGGGATCGAGTACACATTCTTGTGCACTGGTCAAGTCCACCACAAAAGATCAAGAAGACTATTCGTCATGATTTACTTAAGTTCAGTAAATATGGTTATACTTATAAGTTTAAGTATAAGTCTGTAGCATTGGAGAAGTTTCAATGTGAGACAGAACGAATAAGAAGAATCAAAGTATGGCAGAAAGATAAAAGTTTCTCAAATCTGAAAAGATGGGAGAGTACTTTAGTATCATGTTTATGATCATCTTAATGATTAAGATACCATATCACAATTGGTCCTCTAAAGTCATCTCTTATGACTAAGAAGAGGAGTCATGAATTGTTGAAATGGTTAAATCAAAAAGATGAGTCATACTTCGTTCCAAAACAATTCTTAGAGTCATACTCCAAGATTGTAACTTAAGTGACATATCTTAAAGAGGGTTTGTTAACACTAGTCAAATGTAAGAGTAAAAGGTTATCTACTCTTGTACATTTGAAATTGGTAAGTTGTGATGTTTTGGATAAAACAGAGACCAACTTAGGCCAATTGTGTAAAGTGTTAGTCTTGATAAAGAATCCACACTATCTCTTGAATATTTGACAAGGGAGTCTTATATGTCAAGAGGACAGTGGGAGTCTTAAAGCTCTTGAAAGTTTCAAGACTTAATCAAGAATAAAACCTAAAGTCCTTCACTAGCACACGACTTGAGGTTTATAACCTATCGTGTTGAAATTTTTGTGCATATTCAAGTTGGCTTTGCATAGGAGTTCTGAGAGTTCTCAATTGGTTGCACAACTACTTGGAAGCAATAACAGGCACCTGAGTGCCAAATGGCAAGAATTTAAGATTGCACAAGTTTAATCAATATGAGTTTGGATTTGTCACTAACCTTGTCTTGTGATTATGGTTTTGACAAATTCACATGGATAAGAACACATACACTATTAAATCTAAGTGTCATAAGGTTTATCTCCGATTCATGAAAATGATGGTGAGGAAACACTTTCACTAAGTAGATTTTAGCTAGATAGCAATTGTGATATTTGCATTCTCAAAGTCGTTAGTGGAGCGTGTGTGGTTTACCGGCACACTAACATGGACTTGTGAGAAGTGGAAAAGGTCTAAACAATTGAGACTATGATTACGGCACCCCTTTTCATAGTTCTAAAATTGTTTAGACACACATGTGAGCTATCTAAGAGAGGTGTATGATTTTGATAAAGTTTTTATCAAAACAATCTAGTATCAGAAATCTGAACTTTGGTAAGAAAGTCAGCTGATTTCTGAGTACATGTCAAAGCTAGTGGGAGCATAAGTGTTATGCTAATAATCATCATGTTAGTGGGAGCATGATAATTATGACAAAGGTTGCAAGTTAGCAATGTTAATTATAGAAAACAAAAGTTTCAATTCGTGAGGTTGCAGGGGTTGAAAAAGTTGTTTTGCTATAATTAAGGGAGAGGAAATTATACTTCATTTCAATTCTAAAAGCTTAGATTGAGATTTTAATCGTATTTAATCAAGGATATATATATGAATTTCATGTTGGAATGGCTCAACATAAGGAAATTCTATATATGGGTCCATTATTTGCGTTCTAAAATTCGATTATGATTACGGCATCCCTTTTCATAATCTGAATTTTAAGAACTTGGCAAATTGAAATGGAAATATTATAGCAAAAGACTGGTTTAGTCTTTATGTGAGACATCATGAATCGTGTCCCATATGCTTCGGATATAGGATCGATTACATGTGCTATATTCATCCTTTCTAAAATTTTCCAAATGCCTGGGGCATTATGAAGGGAAAAGGTCTAGAATTGGATATGACTAAAATGATTAAGCAATTGTCGAGGACAATCTAAGGTTTACCAAAGATTGGTTGCTCAAGGACAGTTGGAAGTATAATGTTAATTCTGGAAGGACCATATTGACATAATATGTAAGGAGGCAACTCTTGTTCAGAAGTGATAGTCAAAATGGAATATGGAAATGTTTCAAAGTTAGAAATTATTCAATCTGTGTAAGATTAGGAAACTTAATGAAAGAAGGATGTTTCCAAGGAGCTGATCTCCTTTGGAATGCTCTGTAATGATTGTTGTCAAGTCTTTCTGACTTCGTGCATAATCATGAAGAGGATCAATGCATATAAGTTTAGAATCTAACAGATTTCAGTAAATGGCATGAATTTGGAATTCTTGCATTTGCAGTAAGGATTTGGGACTGTGAAAAGAGGATCATTGGAGTGATGTTCGATTGATCTATTTTACAAAGTAAAGATCATAGACAAAGATAGTATGCATACTTGGTGTATGGCATGACTAGTGTTTAGAAAACATAGTGTACATGCTTGGAGCATGGGACAACTATTGTTTTAAATTCAAGTATAAAGTTGATAAAACCAAAACAATGAATAATGAGTAATCAGTATGGTGATAAATAAAAGTGTTTATTTATATTCATAGGGTTTGATACCATATTTGATTCATTTATTCTTGTGTTTCACTTTGCATGTTTTGACTTCCAGAATAACTAAGTCGCTCTTCCTGAATGATTAAGTTATTCAAACCATCCACAGTCGGTCATATGTTGGAAGTAGATATGAATCAAGACTGTCATGGGTTGGTTTGTAGAGGTCCAAGTTGGTGGACAAAGTGGTGCTACAACACTCATGAGTGCTCATAAGTTCTGAGTATTGGATTCAACCCGCGCTCATTTGAATCACTTCATGGGTTTTATCACGAGTGATCATGAGACGATAATATCTTATATTCTTCAAACCTAGAGATATGAGTTGTTACTATGAGTTGGTTGTACATTGATTGCACGAAAACGCATTCGGTAACTCGATGTTATAAAACGTGCCTTTGTGTATGATTCAACAAGTAGTAGAACAAGCCATATGAGTCGAAGTTTATCCATTCCTTTTACCTTCGGGATAAAAGCGATATCTGTGGGCCCCTCGATGATTTAAAGATGATACATGTGAGTGCTTGGCCAAGCCAGGACTGATTTGATTTGTTCAATCAGTCAGTCATCATGAATCGGAAATCGGGAAACAACAAATGGACTGAGAGAATGATTGATAATCCATGTCTCAGTCCATATGATATCTAGAATGGAGGAATATATGATCCCTTATCTAATGGACAAGTCATTGACAAAGGTCAGAGTTCATCGACAAGGTCAGAGTTCGACAGAAGCTTTTGAGAGCTACGATTGCTGATCGGTTCCTGAAGTCATACGCAATAATAGTTTTAGACTTATCCAAGTGGGAGACTGTTGGATTAATGTCTAAGTCCATCACTATAATTGGTAAGACTTGACCCGACCCGGCATGGTCCATTTGGGTTGCATGGCATCATGTATTTGGATAGACTATAATGAGAGAAATAACAGTTAAGGTTGGTTAATATATTATAAGTTCTAATATATTAATAAGGTTATTTAATTAGTATTGATCAAGAATTAATTTGGAATTAATTAAGTGATCAAAAGGAGACTAATTAAATATATGGGTTGATTGTGTAAATCATTCATTCTTATATATGTGGGCTTGTGATCCATGATTCCTTATGTTGGACTAAGTCCATGGGGTGACCCATGGATACTCCATGGAGGTTAAAATCCATGGAGCATAAGGAATGGGTAAAGTTATGAGTTACATGGTGTAACCCTAATAGCCACCATATAAAAGAATCCCATGGCTCAAGAAATCGTGCACTAATGTGTGAGAGTGAGGGCTAGACGATTTCAAGGAGTGTTCAAGTTTCTCTCAAGTTATTCCAAGTGTATTTGGTGTTGTGTGAACCATTTGAGGTGTCACACTTGGGGCACTAGGCACTCAAGCTTAATTAAGACATTCTACATCAAAGAGGTATGTATTCTATCTTGTTATATTTCTTATTTTGTATGCTAGATTAGGATAATACCTTGGATGTTCATAATTGTATGTATAATAGAGAAAACATAGATCCAAGGTATTTAGGGTTGCATGTACACTTAGGAGTGTTAGAATGCTCATAACCCAACAGGTGTAACCTTCGGCTGTGGAGAAAAGCAAGACATTGCATTCCAAACACTAAAGCAAGCCCTATGCAGCGCGCCTATACTAACTTTGCCAGAAGGAACAGAAGACTTTGTGGTCTATTGTGATGCGTCAAACCAGGGACGTGGATGTGTCCTAATGCAACGAAGGAAGGTCATCGCATACGCCTCGAGACAACTCAAGACGCATGAGGTCAACCATACCATGCACGATCTCGAACTAGGAGCAGCCATTTTCGCCCTAAAGACCTGGAGGCACTATCTCTACGGCACGAAATGTAGAATCTTTACTGATCATAAAAGCCTTCAACACATCCTCAGTCAAAAGGAACTCAACATGAGACAAAGATGGTGGGTAGAACTGCTAAACGATTACGAATGCGAAATTCGTTATCATCCCGGGAAAGCTAATGTAGTAGCTGATGCACTCAGCCGAAAGGAATACTCGGGCCGACGAGTGAAATCCCTAACAATGACGATCCATTCACACCTATCCGCACAAATCAGGGAAGCTCAAATAGAAGCCTTGAAATCCAAAAATATGGCGAATGAAGCCTTAAGAGGGACGGATAAGAACCTTGAAGTCAAGGATGACGGGGTTCGTTACTTCGCAAATCGAATCTGGACACCGAAGTTCGGCGGATTTAGAGATGTTGTCATGGATGAAGCCCATAAGACACGATACTCCATACATCCCGGTTCAGATAAGATGTATCTGGACCTCAAGAAACTGTATTGGTGGCCAAACATGAAAGCCGAAATTGCTACCTATGTAGGCAAATGTTTGACTTGCGCCAAAGTCAAAGTGGAATACCAAAAGCCCTCGGGATTGTTGCAACAACCGGAAATACCCGAGTGGAAGTGGGAGCGGATAACTATGGATTTCATAACCAAGTTACCCAAGACGGCAAGCGGACTCGAAACCATCTGGGTGATCGTCGACAGGTTAACCAAATCCGCGCACTTCCTACCAATAAAAGAAACGGATAAACTAGAGAAGCTAACCAGAACGTACATCAAAGAGATTGTACGACTGCATGGTGTACCAATATCCATTATCTCAGACCGAGATAGTAGATTCAACTCGAGGTTCTGGCAGTCGCTACAAAAATCTCTAGGAACAAGGTTAGACATGAGTACCGCTTATCACCCACAGACCGACGGCCAGAGTGAGAGAACCATTCAAACCTTAGAAGATATGCTAAGAGCTTGTGTGATCGATTTTGGTAAGGCGTGGGACACACATTTACCATTGGTCGAGTTCTCGTACAACAATAGTTATCACACTAGCATCAAGGTCGCCCCATTCGAAGCCCTCTACGGCCGTAAGTGCAGATCACCTCTGTGCTGGGCTGAAGTGGGTGACACACAACTAGCAAGAGGACAAGCAACCAACAGCACTCTCACTGGACCGGAAATCATAAGGGAAACTACGGAGAAGATTGTTCAAATCTGGGGATGACTGAAGGCTTCAAGAGACAGACAAAAGAGTTATGCGGATAAAAGATGGAAACCCTTGGAATTCCAGGTTGGAGACCGGGTACGACTAAAAGTCTCACCCTGGAAGGGATTAATACGTTTCGGAAAGCGTGGGAAACTAAACCCAATGTATATCGGACCATTCGAGATCCTTGCCAGGATCGGCCCGGTGGCGTACAAACTTCGATTATCGCAGGAACTCAGTAATGTGCACCCTACCTTTCACGTATCGAACCTAAAGAAGTGCTTGTCCGATGAGACCCTCGTTATCCCTCTGAACGAAATTGAAATCAACGAGAGTCTCCAATTCGTAGAAGAGCCAGTAGAGATCATGAATCGGGAAATTAAAAGAACTAAGCAAAGCCGCATACCCATTGTGAGGGTCCGTTGGAATGACAAGCGAGGACCTGAATACACCTGGGAACGCGAGGATCAGATGAAACAAAATTACCCGCATCTTTTTCCTTAGAACTCTATCTTAGATTAAATTTCGGGACGAAATTCCCTCTAACGGGGGGATGATGTGACAACCCGATATTTTTTTCAAGTCAATGTATCATTCAAAAAGTCAAATATAATGAACTTTTTTGGAAGCAATGAAAATAGCGTCAAAAATGAAGTGTTCTAAAATCTTAATTTGGATGCATAAAATGTTAGATATCATGTCAAGGTTTCCAAAACTATAAAGAACACTCAAATCCGAGTTATAACGAAGAAGTTATGACCAATCGAAAATCCGCGACACAACCGGTAAAACACTGTTAAGCGTAAAAAGTGAAACTTCAATAAAATACTTTTAAGCCTTAGGTATCTAAACGAAAGTCGTAGATTATGTTAAACCGTGAGCGTACATAAAAAGAACGCCCAAATCTGACTTCGTATGAGGAAGTTATGATTTTTCTAAGTTTCAGAACAGCGGTAGACAGCTAAAAACTCGAAATAAAGATCGAGCGAATTTTAGCCGACGCAACCTAAACGGGAGTTTAAGGTCTTTACAATAGTAGTACAATGGTAAAAAGACAGACGAAAACGGACATCGGATGAAGAAGTTATGGATTTTTAACGAAATTATCCTGTCCCGGCCTATTAAATAAAATATAATTAAAACTAAAGTCAAAACTAGCCGACGAAGTCTAAATGAAAATTGTAGAGTATATTCTCACCTACGCATGGATATAAAGAACGTCAAAAATGGAGCTCGTATACGAATGTTACACATTTTTGAAGTTTTTTGCACGCATTACGAGGCTTATCCGAAGGAGTACGCCCAGCGTACTGAATGGAGGGCCTCGGATCGGCCACGTCGCCCCTACACTCTACTGCCGTCCCATCTGAAGAACGGAGACCGTGACGTCATCGCTGACGTATGCCCCGCGTACGAGGGTACGCCCAGCGTACGAGGTACGCCCTGCGTACTTCGGTGTACGCCCAGCGTACGAGGGCAGCTCCCCCTCCTATAAATAGCATGCGAGACTTCTGACTTTACTTGCCCATTTCTCTCTTCTCTCTCACTTTTACTCCACGTTTAGCATCCCGAGACGACCCCGACACCCCGGTTTCATATCTCAGTCCCGACAAAGGTCCGAAGCTCCGAGATTCCCGAGAAATACACCACTTTCCGGTCGAAGTGCCGCCCGAGAAAAATCTCGTTTTCTTCGAATCACCACATTTTCCAGGTGAGTTCATACCCCTACATTTTCACGACTTTTCATGTTTTAGGGGGGGGGGAAATACAAGTGCATTACGAGAAAAACTTATGTGCCAAGATACACATCGTTTTATACGAATTCAAATACATCATCTACATTTTTATAAATGTTAAATAATACATCATCTACATTTTTATAAATGTTAAATAATATCGATATCAACGTTACACTTTACTTGCAAAGTTAGTATTACATCGAGTTTTTATCACCAAATGGAACACACTTTTGGAAAGACTATAATGGGTATAGTTTACGGGTTATTCATTACATCTTTACTTAAACAATGTGAAAATGAAATACTTTCGTCTACAAGAAATATAGACTTTTCTCTTCGTAAATCTATTAATACTAAGTGTTGTGAGACATTCAGCTTCAACGTACTCTCAAGTAAGCATTTCAAGTCATGTATTATAAACCATAATCTCTTGTAGGGAGAGCGTGATACTTGTGTATAGATCTATACGAGATTGACAATCCCGCACCTAAACTGTTAGCTACAGTTAGACCGGCAGGTCTGGGGTGACAAACGTCATAACACTACAACGCCTAAAGAACGTTGTTATAGGCAGTCTGGGTCAATAGCATGGTTATAAAACTCACACGGAAGTATTAAAATAAGTTTGATTTACGAGACTTTTCGATGCATTCAGTAAATACATTATTTGAGTATAAATACACTTTCACCATTTGAGCACGAAAGATACTATTGCAATGCCAGCCTTTGGAACTTTTTCAGACTACATGTAGAAAATATTGGATTTTCTGGAAAACACGTTCAGTTATTTTTACTAAAGGACATACAAATTTTCAGTACAAAAACTCTTATGAACTCACCAACTTAATTGTTGACACTTTTTCAAAACTACTTGTATTTCTCAGGGAATCAGTAATACAGGTAACCATCAGCTTTTGGAGAAGGAACGCTAAGGCGTCTGTTATCAAAACATTTTTAAATAATCATATTTGTATTATTCTTTTGAAACATGTATTACACGCAACAATGTAATTCTTATTATATTTATGATGGTTGTGCTTACTTTCTTTACAATATTCAACTGTTATGATACTACGTGAAGTCATCCACCCCCGAATGTTTCTGCCATTCTGGTTTGGGGGTGTGACACTCCCCAAGGTGAAAAGTTCGGCCTGATGAATCCTTTGTCGAGAAGCTCGCTTATTTGACTAGATAACTCTTGCGTCTCGGCAGGAGCTAACCTGTAGGGTGATTTGGCGATCGGAGTGGCTCCAGGTACAAGATCGATTCGAAACTCAACCTGGCGCTCGGGAGGGACTCCTGGCAAATCCTCGGGAAATACGTCAGGAAAGTCACGTACTTCAGGAATATGGTTAATGTTTTTCTCCTCCTTTTTTATCCATGATATGAGCAAGAAAGGCGTGATTCTTTTTATGCAAGCACTTTTGTGCTTGGATGCAAGAAATGAGTCGGAGGTTTGAGCCGGGTTTATCGCCATAAATTATTAGGGTTTCGTCGTTGGGTAGGTGAAGGCGAACGGCCTTCTCGTGACACATAATTTCAGCATGGTGGGGGATTAACCAATCCATGCCAACAATCACATCAAAGCTCCTAATATTAACAGGCATCAAACTGATTGGGAAGGAGTGATTATTTAACGTTAATGTGCACCCTATGTAGATATCGTTGGTTGATTCTGTTTTACCGTTGGCCATTTCGACCGTGTAAGTTTCGTTCAATTTTTGAGGATTTTGATTGAGTAGGTGTTTGAATCCGTGACTTACGAAGCTTCGCTCAGCACCACTATCAAATAAAATACACGCATAAGTGTTGTTGAGGGGAAACGTATCAGTCACCACTGATGGATCTTGCACCGCTTCTCCTTGCCCCATGGTTAGGACTCTTCATGTGTTCTGATTGTTATTCTTGGGGCAGTTGCGTTTAAAATGGCCGGTTTCCCCGCATCCGTAACATGCACGGCTGGCTCCGGCGTTGTTGCCATTGGGATGCTTGTTTTGTCGTGGGGGCATCTTGCAATACCGGATAGTGTGTCCTTTTCGATTGCAGTTGGTGCATTGGAAGTCCTTGCATGCCCCATAGTGGTGAAAATTACACTTGTTACACTTGGCATTTGATCCTACGTATGGCCTTGTTGGCGCGGTTGTGGTTGGGGCTGGTGCGGCTGGAGCGGTAGCAGAATGAACTGTTACTGTCTGTGGTTTCTTGGATGCCTTGAATTTTGTTGTCCCTTTCGCTTGTTCTCCCAGTTCTTCTTGTTCCCTCCTTCTTGTTTGCTCTCTCCCTCGGTTGTTTTGGTACTTCTCTTGTCACTATGATCATAAAGTTTCTTTGCCAGATGCTTTGCACTATCATAGGTCTCGGGTTTTGAGGCAATCACGATACCTTGAATGGGAGGTGTCAACCCCCAGATGAATCGCTCGACCTTCTTTCCCTCAGATGTAATCATACCAGGACACAAAAGGGATAGTTCGTTAAACCTCGAGATGTACGCGTCAATGTCCGAATTCTGCACCGTAAGGTTCCATAGTTCTTGCTCGAGTTTTTGTACCTCCCCTCGGGGACGGTACTCGGCGATTAACATTTCCTTGAGTTCTTCCCAGGACATGGCGTTTGCAACGGGGAGTGTCATGGCCTCAATGTGACCATTCCACCATGACAATGCCTGATCGATGAAGGTGCAGACCGCGAATTTGACTTTACTCCCTTCTGGACATTCGTATATCTTTAACACTGACTCTATCTTATCGATCCATCGTTTCAAATCTATGACTCCTCCAGTCCCGCTGAAAGTGTGGGATCTTGCATTGGAAAAGTCCTTGTAGGTACAGGCCTTTACAGGCCCTTGATTTATCCCGTGGTGGGAGCTTCCTGTCCCTTGGCCTTGTCCACCACCATTATTTCCGGTTTGGATGTGGGCAAGAGCCGTTGTCACTGCGGCTGAAACTGCCGCTTGGAAGGCCGCAGAGTTCATTTCCGGCGGGGGTAGCGGTGGTGGTGCTATGTTGTTGTTCTTTCTGATCGGTCTCCTCGGCATCTTTCTGTCATGGATCAGAAGGACAATAAGTATCCAATGTATTTTGTTTCATGATTTCTTGATCATAGAATAGTATCGGTGATTCGGTTGTTTACAAGTAAGTGTGTGAATAAAATCAACATGTAATAAAAGCAATAGAGCACATAGTAGGTATCACATCATGAAGAATATATATCCGCTTTTCATTGATAATAACCTTTTGAGTACATGGAAAATTGCCTTCATAAGGCATACAATACTTGTAGTGAAATGAAATCAAGCAGAGTAACGACCTCATGAGTAGTGTAATCACTTACTCATGCAGTCGGTAGTATATATAGCAGTGCACAAAGGGAAAATCGATATGGTAGCGAATATTCAGGTACTAGTCGCGACGAGTAGGGCCTGGTGGTGCTGGTGATGAGGTAGATGCGCCCTGAAGTTCGGCTAATCTACGTTCGGTGATCGGTACACACTCCTCCAGAGCGGTGTGTCTCTCCTGGTATTCCCTGACCTCCGCTCGTGCAGTGGCAAGATCTTCCATGAGTCGTTCCATTGGATAGAAGTCTCGCTCTAAGTCTCGTGTGCGAGCATCCATAACCTGCATAACCGCCCGCATCTGCATTACCCGGTCGTCGGTCATTTGAGCCTGGTCACCGATGTCCCTAATGCATCTGACCATGACAGGGAGTGCGCGATCTGCTGGTCCTCCATGCTGGAGGTTGTAGTAACCTCGGTTCATCCCAAATGGTGGTTTTTGACCTTGGCATCGGCCCCATCTCTTAATATCGTCAACCCAAGGAGGTGTAGGGCCATTGTAGCCCATCCTATGCGGTGGTACCCTTGCCATGTAGGGAGGGTTGATAACTTCAGACTCTGCATCCGATTCCTCGTCCTCTTCAACCTCCTCCTCGTCATCTTCCTCGATTTCTTCATCGACGTCCTCTTCTTCAAACTCTACCGGTTCTTCGAGATCCTCCATGGGTTCCTCGGGGTCTTCTTATGGGTCTTCCTCGATCCAACCCCCATTCCCTTGATTGGGAAAGTAAGGGTCTCCGGGGAGGTGAAAGCCTGCCATGTCGTCCGTGCAAGAATACATGAGTACGAGAAAATAGATAGAATGTCAAAATACTCCTATAGTATTTTAATTATTTTAGGTTTGGTTCTAAAAACTTTTGGATAACGAATTGGGAAGCTTTAGAGTTGTTGCAACACCACTACCACTCTCAAACACATGTTGGTCATATCTCAAATAAATATAGTTGATCAGGTTATATTTATCCCAAATATGATTACATAACTGCCCAGGTTTGACTGTAGTGTTCAACCCTTAAGTTATCTTGTTTTGTTCTTGTTATGATACGGTCCTAGCATGTATGTATACTTTTATTCAGAGTGTTTTAGTCCCATTGTATTTATAGTTGTTTATCTTATATGGCTAGATATACTAGTTCACTATAAACAATGCTCTGATACCAATCTGTCACATCCCCGGACCAGAACGGCGGAAACGTCCGAAGGCGGGTGACGTCATCGTGCAGCATCATAACAATTGCATATAAATAAAACATAGCAAATCCAAACATCATACATCGATATATCAAACATACATTGTTTTACATCTTGTTTATGTTCTTGAATTACACAAAATAGATAATATTGAGTAAATCCCAAACTACATCAAAATGATCTTGAATCTGCATTCCATTAACCTGGTTACTGATTTCCTGAGAATACGAGTCATTTGAAAAGCGTCAACATAAAATATGTTGGTGAGTTCATAAGCATTTTGTATAAAATCTGTGATAGTTGGAAAACCAGAAAATCCAATATTTTCTTATCATAATAGTTGTGAGTCTTGTTTCTAATCATGGGTAGTTGCTTGTGTGGTATAGTTTATCGTTTTCGAAATTGTATAAAATCCTTTTTCCCTAGAAAATCCTATATTTTCTGATGTATAAAATAGTATTCTTAAAACCCTAAGACTTGTGTGGTAAAAGCTTTGTTTAACGTATCCAAACAATAGTTGCTTACAATCGAGTGGTGTACTTGCGTAAAGTTCTAAATATTAACTGTTATATTCTTAGTGAGTCGATATAACCATACTAATATGACGGAGGCCTGTGTTGACGTTTCTCAGGCGCCCTGATTGTTTAAAGACATTTGTCACCCTAGACTGGCCGGTCTAGCTGTAGCGAACATCGAAGGTGCGGGGTGTCAATCCCGTATAGTTCTATACATAAATTCCCGCTCTCCCTCCAGGAGACTCTGGTTATAACTCTGACAGGACTTTAAGCATACACTATTATATATATATATATATATATATATATATATATATATATATATATATATATATATAAGTACTGTCAAGATTTGTCTGACTAGAATACTAACAGGTATTTGTACAAAAATCTTGTAATCCGTTGTTTATCTCAAAAATAACATTGGTGTGCTTGTTGACAAAATACTTCATTTTCATTTATAGAAAATATTCCTTTTTAAACCGGGCTTGTCAAAGTAATCCAACATGATGGTTAAATGGTTCTTCGTTTTACAATTTATCAAATAAGACTCATATTTGTCCAAAAAGTAGCTCAAAGCCATGTGAGTTGTTGGAAGTAGTACATTTCCTCCAAAATATTTGTTTAAGAAATTTTGATGTAAATACTTGTGATTTATGGTTGTAAAATTTATAATTTGTATACTAGTTCTTGTTTCTTGGCATATTTAGTGAAATATGATTCAAACTATTGAGACTTGCTCAAAGTTTCGAATTTTTGGAGTTTTCATAACTTTAGTACATATAACTTAGCATACAAGCATAAAAAGCAACTAAATCAAGATTTGTAATAAGATTTTGACTTGTACTCCCCCCCAAAAGCAGTGAAAAACTCGAAAATAGGGGTATGAAGCTCACCTTGATTTGATTGGAGTGATGGAGTGAAGATCTCAAGCCTAGACTCTTGGGTGAGTTGAGGAACTTCCTTGGAAAAATGTTGTCCTAAGAGTTTTCCTAACATATCATTATTGGTGAAATAATGTGAATTTATCTTGAAATTTATATAAAATACTAGATGAGTGGGAAAAACTTACTAAAAACTCTAAGAAGAACTTGAGAAATTTAGCCCTTAGCAAGATCCTTGTTCTTGCTCTTTGAGAGGAGTATTAGTGAGAGTGTGAGAGAAATGGTGGAGCTCAAATCTCTCTCACTGTCGTTTCTTTTAAGGGATAAAAGAAGGGGGGGGAGTGTGCATGGAAATCTGAAGGGTCAAGCCTTGTTAATTTGTGGGTATTGCATGGGTTACTGCGAATTGCATGGGAAATGGAAGGTTACATCAAATCACAAAGTCAAACCCTATTATCCCTATCTTATTCTCATCATGACCTACAGTTGATATCTTTATATATCTTAAGTATTATTTTATGTAAATAAGTTTTAAATGTTCAAATTTGGCATAAAATAGGGGTTTAGGGGATTTAAGTTATGAAAAATACGAGTTTGGTGAGATTCCCGACGTCAAAATACCTAAAAATGAAGAAAAGTTCCGAAATAGACAAAAATACGGAGTGTGGTCCGGAATCTGCGAGGGTCCGAAGTGCTTAAGGAGGTTTCCGGAGTCATTTACTCAATTCCAGAGCATTTTATCGGATCCGGAGTCAGATGCGAAGTCCGCAGGTCCGGACCGGAGGTGCAAAGCCGACTAGCAATTCCGAAGCGAGGCGAGGTCTTCCGAAGCAGAACCGAAGGATCCGAACGAGGGTGATTCCGGAGCGAAACCTTCCGGAGTAAAGGTGTTCCGAAGTGAGCAAGGGTATTCCGGAATCCATCAGAAGCTCTGAAGCAAGGAGGGGTTCCGGCCCAAGAGGGTTATGGACCAAGAGGGGTTCCGGACCAAGAGGGTCCTTTTGGGTTTTCTCCTTCGGTTTTGAGCTGTTTTCGACTAAGGAAGATACATAGAGAGATTTGAGATACGTGGAGAGATTTAAGAGAGATTTGATATTCATGGAGAGATTTGGGAGAGATTTGATATTCATGGAGAGATTTGGGAGAGATTTGATATTCATGGAGAGATTTGGGAGAGAGAGAAAGAGAGATATAGTGGGAGTATTGAGAGAGACTTTGTCTGGGGCCTTTATTAGCGTTTTTCTTTGTAGTGCAAGGACTGTATACTTCGTTACAACCTAATTTGAGTGTTATACACCTCCGAAGGGCACGTAATAGTGTTTTATAGAGTCGTTACATCCCTCAATCTGATTAGGGTTTAGAATTTCTAAACATTTCAAACTTACAAGTGATACTTTGCGTTAAGATTTTTGAGTGGTACATTAGTAACCATAGAGTAAGTCCTAACATGTAAGCACTATTTGAGTTGACGAGTTTGACCCATTGACTTTGTTTGACTTTGACTTGACCGGGAATTTGGCGGTTGTCACACAAACTCCCGCTCTCCCTCCAGGAGACTCTGGTTATAACTACAAGACTTAAGGTTATATGCTAGATAGGTACGGATGAATACACGTCTCACAAGAAACTTAACTAAATGTACGTGAATATTGTATCACATCATTTAACGTAGTAACTAATTTTTTCCAAATATGTTGTATGTATTCAAGGCCCAAAGAGTATGTGTGTGAATGTACAGAGCCACAAGCATATAAATAGGGGGTATGAACTATCTTTGGTTTGATGAATTCGTTTTTTGAAGAAGATGGGAGAAGATTTCAGCCTAGCTCACTTCTTTGAAGAGATCTTCGATTTCTAAGAGATTTTATGAGCATGGATCACGAAATAGAGTGTTAAGGAGTGAAGGATTAGCATAAAATGAAGTTAATCATCTTACTTAGAGAGTAGCTTACCCAAAAGTGATGATCTTTGATGAAGTGTTCTTGGACACACACTTTAGCACACACGAATTCTTGGAACGAAATGAGAGCTTAGAGAGAATTTTTGTGTGTTGAAGTTTGGATGAAGTGTGGAGAATGGAGAGGGGCCGAGGTTAAGAAGATAAGAAGAAAGAGAGTGGAATGGGTATTACATGGAGGATTAGGGAACTAATCCTATAAGTATGTGGTGTAATTAGCCTTGAAATCCAATAAATAAAAGTGAGGTGTCATCCTCTAGTTAATCCCATAACATTTTCTTTCCTTTTTTTTTTACATATGTATATATATAACCGAAGATGGAGAGGGGAGGGAAAGAAGTTTGGATATTGCGCTAGTTTTGATAATACTCGAAATTATAAGGCCCATTATGAATGTTTTCGGCCCTTTTGGGCCCATATGAGGGTTTACGGCCCAAAATGATAAAGAAATGGGTTTACGGCCCAATAATGTTCAAGAAAGTTGTTTACGGCCCAATAAGGCCCATGAAAATGATGTGGGACATTTTAGGCCCAATATAGCCCAAAATGCTGTAGATTAATGAATGTGGGTCCAACTAGTGCCCAAATAGGGTTCCTTGACCCAAAATACCCAAATTGAGAGTTTATTGGCCCATTAAGCCCAATAAGAGGATCCTGGTCCATTCTGAGTTTGAATCGGGACATTAGGGTTACAAACCCTCATTTGAGTATATGAGATGTATTGAATTAGGTTTCGAACTTCACGAGTGAGTTTCGGTTCAAATAGCTGTTTTTGAATGAGCATAGTGCATAATACCAACTTAAAGTTACAACTTATACAAGAGTTGATTACATGTAGACAGAATTTCCTAGCCAAAAATGCTAGTTGTGACAGTTTTTTTTAATAAAGAACAAGGAGTGTGATGCGTGCAATCGGCCGAGCTCAAGTAAGTTTTCCCCAAGATACCCATACATGTTATGTTATGATATGTATTGTGAATATGTGAACTGCATGTTAGATTAGGGCTAAGGGTCTAGGAAGGATGCCTTGTATGCCTACTGTATGAGCTTGTAGACCTGCATGCTAGTACTGATCAGTCGGTGATAGGATCGCATGTTTAGGTTATGCCTGATTATATGAGCCTTAGAATTGCATGATAGCACAGATTCCTGATAAGAGGATAGAATGGCTTGATTGGAGTGTTGGTTAGTTTTTCAGTTGTCTGAATGTTGCTTGCTTTGTGCTTTGTGGGACTCCTACCAATGTGAGCTAGATATTAATTGAATATGCTAAGTCACATGTGGCACAGGCTGGATAATCTCAGAGTAATGGACATGGCCCTATTGTGCGGCTCTCGTCTGTTTCCAACTGTTCTAGGATTGAGTCTTTTACTCGAAGGATTATCTGATCTCCGTTGCATGTGACTATATTCATGAGGTAGCTAGTTGACATTATTGGGAATCTTTCAGCAGCTGAGGATTGGGTGGGTTCGGGAACCAAGGAAAGCATAGGATATGCTTCAGTGGGCTAGTAGTGCGGTTTAGTGAGTTTTGGGTGCATCGGTTCGAGAAAGTGACCTAGAGGATTCAGGAGGATTGCTGAGGAAACTATGGATAGGTATGGAAGGTAGTATTGGGCCTGTACTACTGAAAACACAAGATCCATATTCGAATCGGTAAGAGTCCTGGAGAATCTAAGAAGCTTAGGGGAGGAGAATTCTTGGTTATGTACTGATTGTGGGTATAGTTGCGTTTCAGGTTAGTGATGAGCACGTATGAGGAAGGTTCAGGGCGTGGTCCCGATTCAGGTGGTGAGCCAATTAGTGGAAGGAATGCCAGGGTTCTAAGCTTGCGTTGGATTGAGGAGATGGAAGGTATCTTCTGCACTAGTGCTTTCCCCATAGGAGCCAAGGTTCGGTTCGCCTTGGACCTCTTGTATCGGGCGGCAAGGAGCTGTTGGGAATTGATTGTGCGATCTATTGCGCTTCCTAAATTGGACGCGATGTCTTAGGAGGAATTTGTGACCCGGTTTAGGGCAGAGGTTTCCCCAGCTTTTGTAGATCAACCATTGGAGAGTGAGCTGGTGGGTGTGTCAGGGTGCCAGACCCTAAAGGATGTGACTTGCAGAGGCCGAGGGCCGGAGATCGACTTGGAGCACACTAGGAAGAGGGGACCAGATCAGGTGCGGGCATTGGAAGACCCTGGGAAGAGACCCAAGACTTCTGACCAATCTTTGAGAGGCCAGGAGGGCCGGAGACAGTGCGGCACGTGCGAAAAACTGTACAATGGAGTTTGTCGTGGAAAACTGCACAATGGAGTTTGTCGTTCCAGGGGTTTGGGCTACTACAAGTGTGGCAGGGTTGGTCACATCAGCAGAGATTGTCCTCAGGGGGCAAGCCCATTGTGTTTCCACTGCGATCAGCTGGGCCACAAGAACGCTGACTGTCTAAGGAGGAGGGAAGGAGCAGTGAATGCGCCTACTCCGGCTATTTTGCAAATCTCTGATGGTCGAGAGGGTCGGGCAGGAGCCCCAGCAGATAGGAGTCAGGCCCTGCAGTGTCAGACAGGAGAAGTCAGGACTCCAGCAGGCGATGTTGCGGGTATGTATCTTTTGCCTTCTTTCAGTTTTATCTGCGCATTGTTATGGGAATTTTGCTTTGGTTTGGAATATTGTAGCGGGTTGGGTAAGTGTATCCCTGGTTTATTTGTTTGCTCATGTTGGGCGATCATTGAGATTGGCTAGTAGTGGAATGCTAGTATTGGTTAGCGTGAGTCATGGGTGGTTCATGCTATATGAGGAATTGTCGGGTCGGGGATCCATCGGATTAATGTGATGAGAAAGAGTAAGAGAACTTCATATAACCCAAGTGGAGAAGAACCGGTCAGAAATTCCGAGAGTTAGATCGGAAGGGGAACTAGGAAAAGTTCTGCATGCTGGTCAGGAAGAGAGACGACCAAAGTGGCCGTTAGGGTTGCGGTTGTTTAAGTGGGAGATCAGGAAACTTCCAGCAGTTGGTCGACGCATTCGTATTAGGCATATCAGTTTTGTGGATGGATTCAGGTTGAGGGTTGTGTCAGAGCCTCTCTGCCTGTTCTTGTCTAATAAAGGCTATGGGGTTCAAAACCTAACCCGATAACCTGATTAGGAGCATGGTCTGGTGCGTGTTCGGTTCAGTATAGGTATAGTTGGATTGGTGGTAGCATTCACAAGGTTGGCAGATAGTGCTAGAGCTGTAAGACTGCGGGTGTAGCCGTAGCATTTACTAGGTTGGCAGATAGTGCTAAAGTGTTGTAAGACTGCGGGTGTAGCTGTAGCATTCACAAGATAACTAATGGAAACTATTCGACGTATGGACCCGTTCGGTTGGAATAGAAGGTTGTTAGAGATATAGTGGCAAGATAACTAATGGCAACTATTGACAGATGAGGATTTCGTTCAAAAGTCGGGTGTGGCGACTGTGTGGGAGTCTTTTGGCTCAACAACCGGGATGGAACCCGGTATCTCAGATGCCTAGCAGGCGAACTGAGACCAGGGAGGTCTCGGTGGATTTTGAAAAGCAGACAGGAGGCAGCATGTTGTTTTGGGTAGTCCAGTGTTCGGGCAGTTCACTATTTCGAGCAATTTCAATGTATCGGGCAGTATTAGAGTTTTAGGACTTCATGTATGGATGGAGTAACCGAATGCTTGGGTAATGATAAATCACCCACAACAAGATTAAATAATCTTATAGTAATTGATTTGGCTCTGTTGCGCAGCTCTCGTCTAAGTCTAACCGTTGCAGGGATGAATCTTCTACTCGAAGGATTATCTGAGCCTTCTGTCAAGTATAATTGTTCAGAAGATGGTTATGGTTAGTGGCATTGCTCTCGTAGATTGCATCAAGGTAATCTGGGCTGTAAGCGTTATGGTTGGCCAATTATTTGATGAGGCTTGGGCATGGTAAAATTTCAGCGTAGGCGGTCTGTCGGGGAGACAGACCATTATGGAATCAAGATCTTGGAAAGGCGGAAGTGGTTTTGTGGAAGTTTGATGTTAGATTTCTTTGGGATGGGAGTTCGGTTTGAGTTTCAGTGGTCTTGATAAGGTTGCCTTACGTGTAGAATCATCGGCTGCATTCCTTAGATCGTTTTTTTGGATATGGGTGTTAGTAAGGAGTGATTGCGAGGACAAAATCTAATTTAAGTGAGGGAGAGTTGTAACGCCTTGTTCCGAATCGCTTTCCAAATTCGGGACTGTGGCCTGAAGATAGTTTATCATAAGTCTTAGGTCCTTTGGAAAATAGAGATCTAGACCCATTTAGGTACGGATAATGTAATTGAGGTGATCCGGGAGTTTGGGTTGTGCCTTGGAGCCAAGGGGGTATATCGGTAAGGTGGAAGTTTGAGATCTTTATGAATTTTGAATTTTCGTTTGGAAGGTTTTGAGGTGAGGATAAGTTGATAGATCTATAGAGCTTCTCACCACCTTTCCGTGGATATAAAGAAAGTCGAAAATGGAGTTGAAACGAAGAAGTTATGGCGGTTTGAAGTTGGAGTGGTCCGGGTGAGCGATCGTTGACTTGTTGACCAAGCTCATTTAAGGCTCACGACGTGAGCATGAAGTACTCACAACGTGAGGAGTGCCTGATGCCCCAAAACCCTTATTTTCGGGTATTTAAAGGTATGAGATGATTAGGGTTGCTTCTCCTCAGCCTCCTTCACCTCCAAGACCTCTGGAAACCCTAATCTCAACCCCCATTGAAGTCCTTAGTCATTTTTGATTTTATTCAAGAGATTTTAAAGCTTTGAAGCATTTTGGGGAAGAAGAAGATCATTGTTGGTGCGTTTGTTATCATCTTGGCTTCATCATCAACTAGTTGAGGAGCTTTTAGACCTTTGTAAGTCCTCAAGCTCATGCCTTTCCTTTCTTTGATTGCTAGATCTAAGTTTCCATGCATTTTCTGGCTTGTAATGTTGGTTAGCGTGCATGGAATCCATAAATTTGGCAACTTTATGGATCATGGTGGTATCTTAAGTCTTATAAGTCTCAGATATGGATTTTGGTCATGGTTTTGGACTCCAAGTTTGAGTCTTGGACCTTTATCCTTCATTTTGACCTAAGTAACTGTCTAAGTCATGTATTGGACATATGTCACTGAAAAGCTTTGATTTTTATGATCCTTGGGGTCAAGGAAGACCCTTTAGACTGTCCCATGTTAAAGCTTTATGGATTAGGAGCCTGATGCTCATTTTTTGTCAAATCTAGACTCACGACGTGAGGAATGAAGCCTCACATCGCGAGAGCGTGTTCGAAAAAGTTTATGGGCCAAAGTTATGACCTCGCGACATGAGCATAAGGTTCTCACGACGTGAGCATCACCTGTGTAATTTTTGGTTTTATGTTAAATAGAACCTAGTTTTACTTCAAGTTATAACTATTGTACTACAAAGTATTATGAAATTAGGAGTAATGTTTAAAAGCATAGTCTAGTAACTTAGGGTTTTAGACACAAATATATTTTCACTATTAGAATTTTAGGAACTCAACAAAGTCTACATGAGCTACTATATTCATCAACTAAGATTGGAAATCTTAGAGGAATTTCTCTAACCTGTAATCGCTAATCCTGTGTGAGCGAGGAAGTTGTGTGCGAAACTATACGGGTTGACAACCCAACTCGTGGTTGGTAGCTACGACCCAACATTTGGCGAGTGACAAATTATCCTTTTTATTGTTTTATTGTGATCCAGCGTCGATGAAGCGTGCGGTGTATTTATATTGGTAGAATCCTTCATGGTACCCTGGGCAAAAAAGTACTATTTTACTCGGAGTCAAAACCTGTGGACTCACCAACTTTATGTTGATGTATTTTCAAAACGCATGTGTTTTTAGGAATTTGATAAGCTGGAATGTTTCTCGAATAGGAGAAGTTTTACTATTATCCTTTCTGTTTGTATGGAACATATATCTGTTAAGACGTGTGTAGTAGTTCAGATACTATGTAACAATTACTAGGAAACAGGAATAATGTAACTTTCTATCATCAATAAAGGTATGTAGTTTATAATAAATTCTTTTTACTGTTCAATGTATGTTTAATGATTGTTATACAAGGATTGAAGTTACACCGCCCGGTGTTTCCGCCTCTGGTCGGGGGTGTGACAGATTGGTATCCAAGCTATTAACTATAGAGAACTAGTACTTTCTTAGGAAAGAACGACTATAGTCTAGGGATTACTCTTTAGGTATTGTTAATTATACTACTAAGGGACTACTTACGGGAGCGGTGACAGGATAGACACGTCGTGTTGGGTTGCTAGATTTTAGAATGGCTATATGCTAAAATGATCCTGCCCACCAACTATCCTGACTGGTCGGTGCCTTATCAGCTAGACCAGAAGTAACAAACAATAATTAATAATAACCATGAACACAATAAACACATATATATAGAGTTATGTATGAACTTAGTCCCGCGATGAGAACACATGTATATACAACCCAAAAATATATAAAACCCAAACCCTCGATAAACAATACAACACAAGGTTTTAGGTCAAACTCCTTAGTCGAGTTTTATTGTACATGGGCCGAACCACAACTAAATGTAGACTGATCACCTATGTTTAATTATGGTCAGACCGATGCACAACTAAACTTGGATACAGTGGTTGATATACTAAAACACTTGAAGATTCTAGAAGATTCAAGAAAGATCGCAGTTCAAGACACAAAGGAAAAACACTAAGGAACTAGAAATCAATCAATTTCTTATGCTTGAGAAAAATAAGTGTTGCAAATCCGTATATACATCAATCATGTCTGATGTTTATTACAGAACCATAATTATTCAATCCGTATATTCCTATTAGATATTTAAGTACACCTTCGGAAACACACATATTTATAAATCATTACGAATTACGATTACCGGTGACTACTATGTTATAGAAGTCAATTAATATCAACAATTGTAGTATTATCGCTCAAATTTTCAACAATACTTACGCGCAACTCATCTCTCCTTCAACCAATTGTAATGGGACAAAGCAATATTCCACAAGAGATCAATGAGTGATCATTCATCACCAACGCAATCACAGCTTCAATCAAGTGAACAATCAAACAACAAGTAGCTAACAATTTAAGACATTTAGGAACACCGCCTTTGAACAAAGTAAAGATTGGAGCAGTAACCATAGAAATAATAGTAACATTTCAATGGATTATACATGCGGAACATTCATGAGCTACAAACCTAGATCCTTCTACGACGTTGGAGGGGTTGTAGGAATGACTCTTTGGATCAAGAAGGCAGACTCTGTCTTCCAAATAAGTTGTTGTCCGAATGATTGCAAAGTACGATTCGCAACTTGTACTTTTTTCTGATGCGACATTAACATGGTAGAACAACCATGCAAAGACAATGGGCAAGATGATGTTAATAGAAGAGTATTGTCCTAGAGATAAGGTGCAGAACCTGGAACAAGAACTATGGAACCTAATAATGAAGGGTTCATGGGTAAATGCTTATACCACTAGATTCAATGACTTTGTTGTGATATGTATGGTACTTGTAACCCCTAAATACAAGAAAATTTAACGATACATCTGGAGTCTAGCACCACAGATCCAATGGATGGTTATTTATTCAAAACCACAACCTACGACAGTACAAAACGCTTAGCCTATCATCTAACCAACACAGAGATCCAAGGGGGATCCATGGTACCGAAAGTTGGGCCTCCCAAATCTGGAGTATACAAGCATAAGTTTAATGGAAGAAACCCAAGACAATCATCCAGAAAGAAACACGAAGTGACAATTATTTATGCCGCTACAACAACAACAACAACACCCACACTACCAAAGCAATATGAAGGAAAGCATCCATGGTGTAATCGGTGCAACCGTCATCACCCAAGTGACTATGTTGTTTGCACGAAGTGTAAAAAGAAGGGGCGCACTGTTAATTACTGTAGAAGCACGACACCTGCAATAGTAAATAACATAACAAACACAGGAACAGGCTCTGGTAGAGGAAGAACATGTTACAATTGTAGAGAAGTTGGACACTTTAGGAGGGAATGTACAAAATGGAGGAAACAGGGAAGCAATGCCTGTGGTAGAGCATCCGTAATTGGAACTAGGGACGCTATCCAGGACCTTCTGTGGTAACTAGTATGTTCCTTATAAATAACTTATACGGTACAATACTCTTCAACTCTGGAGCTTATAGAAGTTTTATTACTCTAACATTTAGGCAACATTTAAATCATGACTCTAGTAAACTAAAAGAAGCATATAAAGTAGAAGTAGTTAAATGAACAAAACGAAATCACCCAAGAAATTTTAGAAAATTACCTTCTAACTCTAAATAATCATACTTTTCACATCAACCTTATGCCAATGATTATTGGAAGCTTTGACATCATCATCGGCATGGATTGGTTATCTTTACACCACGTCGAAATCCTATACTACGAAAAAAAACTATACGACTACCCTTACCAAACTACAAAGCTCTAATTATTTATGGCGATAAATCGGGGAAGAACCTCAAAGTCATTTCCTGCACCAAGGCTTAGAAATATCTACATAAGAAATGTAGCACATTCTTGACTCACATTGTAGATAAGAAAAGCAAAACAAAAGAAATCAACGACATACCTCAAGTATGTGACTACCCAGATGTGTTTCCTGAAGAGCTACCTGGAATACCACCAGTTTGACAAGTCGAATTTCGAATCAACTTAATTCCAAGAGCAGCACCAGTAGTGAAATCTCCTTATCGGTTGGCTCCATATGAGATGCAAGAACTATCTAGCCAACTACAGGAACTTCTTGACAAAGGTTTTATCATACCAAGCTTTTCACCTTGGGGAGCACCAATTTTGTTTATTAAGAAGAAGGACGGATCCTCTCGAATGTGTATTGATTATCGGGAGCTTCACAAATTAATGATCAAGAACCGTTAACTGCTTCCAAGAATTGATGATCTATTCGATCAACTTCAAGGATCTAGCTACTACTCAAAGATAGATCTTAGATTAGGATACCATCAACTCAGAGTACAAGAAGACGATGTTCCAAAAACAGCATTTAGGACTCGGTATGACCATTATGAGTTCTTAGTTATGCCTTTTGGATTGACCAACGCCCCAACAATGTTCATGGATCTCATGAATTGTGTTTTCAAACCGTACTTGGATAAATTCATGATAGTATTTATCGATGATATATTGCTATATTCACGAACCAAGGAAGAACACGGTTAACACTTGCAAATAATCTTGGAACTACTAAGAAAAGAAAAGTTATACGCCAAATTCTCCAAATGTGAATTAGAGAAGTATAATTTTTAGAACATCTAGTTAGTAACAAAAGGATTCATGATGACCCCTCCAAGATTGAAGCAATTAAGAATTAGGAAGCACCAAAGACGCCAACAACAGTGCGTCAATTCTTAGGGCTTGCTGGTTACTACCATAGATTCATAGAGAATTTATCTAAGATAGCCAAGCCGCTCACAACACTAACCCAGAAAGATATGAAGTTCAAATGGGAAGACAAACAAGAAGCTGCTTTCCAGAAACTACAACAAATGTTATGTAGTGCACCAATCCTATCCCTCCCAGATGGTACAAAATATTTCGTCGTATATTGCGACGCATCAAATCAAGGATTGGGATGTGTGTTGATGCAAAGGGGAAAAGTTATCGCTTACGCATCTCGACAACTTAAAGTACATGAGAATAATTACACTACCCATGACCTTGAATTGGGAGTTGTAGTGTTTGCTTACCCATCCTATTATCTTCTTTATTCTTAAGGATCTACCCTAAGAATCATCTATTATTCAATATTTATTCCTAATGATTTTCCTAATGAATAAGGCATTAATTCCGTAGCTACCAATATTTTCAGCGTACATTCGGTGAACACGTAGTTCACAACTCCTAGTGGTTTCGACACTATTTGGGTAATAATCGATATATTAACTAAATCCGCCCACTTCTTGCTAATCAACGAAACTGATAAGATAGAAAATATTACCAGAACTTATCTCAAGGAAATCGTCAAATTGCATGGAGTTCCGATTTCTATTATCTCTGACAGAGATAGTAGATTCACTTCACGGTTTTTGCAATCACTATAGAAATCCTTGGGAACACGCTTGGATATGAGTATGGCTTACCATCCACAGACCGATGGTCAGAATGATAGGACCATCCAAACTTTGGAAGCTATGCTCTGACTCTACGTAATAGACTTTGGGAATGCATGTGATACTCATTTACCGTTAATTGAGTTTTCTTATAACAATAGTTATCATACCAACATTAAGGCCACACCGTTTGAGGCTCTTTATGGACGAAAATGTCATTCCCTTATATGTTGGGCAGAAGTTGGAGACACACAATTGGCCAAAGAACATATGGGTGATAACTTACGTACGGACCAGAAATAATCCACAAGACAACTGAAATATCATGCAAATTAAGGATCGATTTGGAGGTCACATGTGATCGTCAAAAGAGTTATGTTGACGTAAGACGTAAGCCTTTAGAATTCCAAGTTTGAGATAAAGTAATATTAAAGGTCTCTCCTTGCAAATGCATGATTCGATTCGGGAAAAGAGGCAAACTAAACCCGCGATATATAGGACCTTTTGAAATTATAGCAAGAATTGGTTCTGTCACATATCAACTTAAGTTATCTCAAGAGCTAAGCAATATACACAATGTTTTCCCCAACTAATTAACATTTCCCCGTCCACAAGATAAATTTCGAGACGAAATTATTTCAACGGAGGGAGAATGTAACACCAGTCAAAATTAGGTCAAATATAAATTCCATAAATATAACAAACACATATTATAAACAATTTACTTTAATATTTAATGAAATTTCATTCAACACTACAAATCTATACGATTCCAAAAATATATAGAACCTGACTTCGCATGAAGAAGTTATATAAATTCTAACACTATAGCCTCTATAACAAGAGGAATTTAAAATAGACTTAGAATTAGCTATTGGAGTCTAAAAGAAAGTTGTATTACTCGAAATACCTACGTGTGGATATAAAGAACGTAAAAAAACAGAGCTCATATGCAAAAGTTATGATCTTCCGAAGATGTAGCTGTCTGAGGGCATGACATGTGGCAGAAACCCTAGCCGCCTTGGTTCACTACGTGAACATTAAGTTCACGATGTGAAAGTAGTCCAGAACACTAATCGAGGCTAGAAAACACGTGGTAAGACTACAGGATGACTCATAGAAGTTCACGACATGACCATAGGTATGTCACAACGTGAATGGGCCCTGAACAGCCTATGAATAGCAAGTTCGACCCTTTCTTTCATTACACTAAACATTATTTATTTCCCTCATTTTTTGAAGGCTGTTTCCCTTCCCGATCCTGACAATGACGAGACTCTGACCGTTTTTCAATTAGATTCTATAGATCGCACTATTAGCGTGAGTTTCACGACCCCACTTTTTAATGTTTTCGGGGGAAAATGTATGCTAAATATTATATAAAATTTAATATTATGTTTATATGATAGTATATTTGTATCAACATAAATAGTTATATTAACTGTTATATAGTTGTTTTGTATCATATATACCTAGAATATATCTGATATTTTGAAATCATACAACTATCTTAAACTTGTTAGCATGTTGTTATTATACATTTTACTAATATAGACTCGGAGTTATACTCGGGAGTTCAATATATTGTGTGTGATATAGCCCCAGAGTTATACTCGGGAGTTCTATATACTGATCATTAAGTATGTTGCTATTATTGGTTTTATGTTAGATAAAACCTGGTACGTTACTAATATAGCCCTGAAGTTATATTCAGGAGTTCTATATATACTTGTTAAGTATGTTGCTATTTTTGGTTTTATGTTAGATAGAACCTAGTCTTACTTCAACTTATAACTATTGTACTTCCTAAGTATTATGAAATTAGGAGTAATGTTTAAAAGCATAGTCTAGTAACTTAGGGTGTTAGACACGAATATGCTTTCACTATTAGAACTTTAGGAACTAGACAAAGTCTACAAGAGCTATTATATTCATCAACTAGGATTGGAAATCTTAGGGGAAATCCTCTAACCTGTAACCGTTAATCCCGTGTGAGCGAGGAAGTTGTGTATGAAACTATACGGGTTGACAACCCCACTCGTGGTTGGTAGCTACGACCCAACATTTGGCGAGTGACAAATTATCTTTTTTTTTATTGTGATCCAGCGTCGATGAAGCGTGCAGTGTATTTATATTGGTGGAATCCTTTGTGGTACCTCGGGCAAAATATTTTATGTCATCAATGGTAGAATCCTTCGTGGAACCATTGCTGGGATCTTTTAGTCTGAGGTCTTATATGTCATATAGCAGCGGTTATGGACTCATGGTAGCATAATTTTAGAAACATTATACATTGTCGATATACAAGTATTAATGTTAAGCATAAGTTTACCAAATACTTATACTCTAAGTACAAGGAATTTGTAGGTATTCTACTTATCCATTAAGTAAACAATTATACCTAGTATATATACTCGTATATAATTGAAATAAGATTTATACGTAGTAACCTTCCTTGATTTAAGTATATGGATATTTTAGGTATATCACTTATTTAATAAGTAAACTATTATACCTAGGATATATACTATATGTTGGAACCAAGTATGAGTCAGAATGACACTTTTAAACTATGCTTTAAACTTTTTGAACTTGGAAAAAGTACTATTTTACTCGGAGTCAAAACCTGTGGACTCACCAACTTTATGTTGACGTATTTTCAAAACGCATGTGTATTCAGGAATTTGATAAGCTGGAATGTTTCTCGAACAGGAGAAGTTTTACTATTATCCTTTTTGTTTGTAAGGAACATATATCTGTTAAGACGTGTGCGATAGTTTAAATACTATGTAACAATTACTAGGCAATAGGAATAATGTAACTTTCTATCATCAATAAAGGTATGTAGTTTATAATAAATTATTTTGTATTGTTCAATGTATGTTTAGTAGCTGTGATACAAGGATTGAAGTTACACTTCTTGTTGTTTCCACCGTCGGCCGGGGTGTGACAAGTGACGCCAACTTTCAGACAGATCGAGACAACTTTTATTCTCATTCTGGTTGGGTGTTGTGTTAAATGGTGGAGAAGTAACTTGGAAGAGTTCCAAACAGGATACGGTGGTTGATTCTACTTGTGAATCAGAGTACATCGCAGGAAATGAAGCATCAAAGGGGGCAGTTTGGTTGAAGAACTTCATCGGAGATCTCAGAGTAGTCATGATTATTCGAAAGCCTTTGGAACTTTCTTGTTGATAATGAAGGCACGATTGCTTTGACGAAAGAACCCAAGGATCATGGTAGATCTAAGCATATTGACAAAAAGTACATTTACATCAGACATAGAGTTGAAGAAGGTCATCTTATAGTGAAGAAAGTATCCTCAAAAGATAATCCTACATATCCTTTCACGAAGGTTCTGAGTAGGATTAAGCATAACCAACATGCTAGGAGCATATAAGTAAGAGATGATATTAGTTTTAGTAGTTAGTTGATATTTTGAAACTTGTAACATAATAAATGTAATTGATTCTGGTGATTAAGTAATAGAGGTTATTTATGAGTATGGTTACTGCCTTTTTCGATTATTTATTATTGTGTTTAGTTTTGCATGTTTTACTTCCCAAATGATTTGATTGTTTGAAACTCCACAATTTATCATACTTTTGGAAGTAAGTAGCGAATGAAGACTGTCATGAATAGATTGTAGATTGTGTGTGGAGATCAGACATTGTAATGGTTAAAATAATACTCGTGAGTACTTAGAAAATGGAGATTTTGAGTATTGGATAAATCCACACTCAGGGAATTACTTCATGGATTATATCACGAGTAATTCTGAGACGATAATATCTTATATTCTTAAAATGGAGATATATGAGTTGTAATTTACAATTCGGTTGTGCATTGGTGTTACGTAACACATCAGTAACATGATGTTATAAAACATATTGTCATGCACGATTTGGTGAGTAAGGGATGCAAGCATATGAGTCGAAGTTTATTCGTTCCTCTTTCCCTAACATGAAAAACGATATATTTGTGTCCCTCGGTGATTTGGGGTTGACATTATAGTACTGAACCCAGCTAGGACTAAATTGATGTGCTTAATTAGTAAGTCTTATAAGGTCATCACAAATTGGGAAATTGGGAAATAGAATTTTGGACAAGAGAATGGTTATAATACATGTCTCATATCCATACGATAACTTGTATAATGAAGGAATATTTGATCACTTATCTTAGGACCGATATCTGATCATATCAGAGACCGGAGTTGCGTTGTGAAACATGATGGGTTTGAGCCATAAGAACTTTCCTATGTGCACATGCAAACCCTAATTGCTTGGATCTAGGTTTCTCTAATTGAACATGCATTGAATCCAAGACTTGCAATACTAGATCTAATGTAATATATTGAATCTAATCATATGAAATCAGATCTGAAAGAATACCTTGAATTACTTGCTTGATACTTCTTCTTCTTGGAGCTTAGAGTCATAATTGTCACTCCTCTAATGGCTTACAAACACCAACTAGCAAGAAGATGATCTTGAGAGAGGGAGGAGGGATAGAAATCGGCCCTAGGGTTCCTTGGCTTACAAGAGTGTCGATTTCTCCACCCCAAGGGTTCTATTTATACTATGAGCTATTAGGGTTTCTCCTTTAACCCTAATTGAATGACTTAGGCCCTAAGCAATCCAAGATCCTTCTAGATACAAGGCTTGGACGAATTTAAGGTTCCCAAACCCTAAATTTCGTCCACCCCAATATCCATAAGGATACATAGCCCAAAATACAACTATCACACATTTGACAGTTTATGCCCTTTATTCAATTAACCTCTTTAAGTCACCAAATTAATTCTCAATTAATATATGACTTATATTAATCAAATAATATTATTATTCCTTAAATATATATTATTCTCATAATATATTAATAATATCTCCTCTCTTAACAAATCATCCTGTCAAGTTGCTATGGTGAAGGCAACCCAAAAGGACCATGCATAACCGGGTCAAGTACTTACCAAATATAGTTACAGCCTTAGACACTAATCCAACAAAACATCCTTTGTTGTTTGATTTAGAAGTTATACTTGCAATTGTAGTTATGGACGTATCCAAGTGGGAGACTGTTGGATTAGGTATCTAAGCCAATAACTAAATTGATATATACTTGAATTAAAAGCAGAGTCCTTTTGGGTTGCCCTCAAAACTAGTAATTGACATAGTGACTTTTTGGAGAAAGAGGTTTATTTATTGGTTTATTATAAGATTAATAAATAGTAATAAATGATTGATTAATATATTATGAGGTTAATATCTTATTAAAAATAGTATTAATTTATGATTAATTAATCAGAAATTAATTCAAATTAATTTTAGGATTAATTGGATTAATTAGAAGTAGAAGGACTAAAGGTGACAATGTATAAAAGTTGAGTATTGAAGAATTCCATAACCTTCCCATAGGGGGACGGTTTTGGAGGAGGGTTCTAGGGTTCTTGGAAGCCTTAGGGAGAAAAAGGATACGAGTTATCCAAGGAAACCTGCCTTATCCTAGCTTTCTTACTCACCTATGTAAACCCCTTATGGGTTCAGAATTTTGACCATCCATTCTAAGAGCCTTAGAGCCAAAATTCCTTCCCATATCCTCTCTCCTCTAAAGTATTCTATTGCTAGGGTTTTGGTACAAACCATTAGAGGCTGAAATTTCTGTGCTTTCTTTCTGAAGCTTGATCAAGAAGGAATTGTTGATTATTTACTACAATAATCAAAAATTATGTAAACCCTAAAACCCTTTATGAATTTCGAAAATAGTAGAGTACTCCTAGGGCTCTTGATGTGCAATTGTTTGTTGCAAATCAATAATGAAAACATAGATCCTTTAGGTTGCATGTGAACTTCGGGTTAAGTTCTTCCGCTACATATATATATATATATATATATATATATATATATATATATATATATATATATATATATATATATATATATATATATATATATATATATATATTTGTAAACTAAAAAACCTATCAACTATATCTTACTAACTAGTAGTTACATGTTCCATTTAGATGATTACTCAAAACGTCCAAATAATTGTCGATGACACATATTTATACCTTGTGAATATAACTAGCTTTGATCTCTTTGATTATTATTTCCTAGAAGAAATAATTTCTCAATATGTTGGTAAATATTATGTTCATAAAATAATAATTTTCCAGTTAAATACAAGGAACATAAATATTTATCAAGGATCAAATTCTTATAAATAATATATTTGCATCAAGTTGTAGTTAGTGTGACCCTTTAGGATCATATATTATCTAACTAATATCATCATATAATGATAATTGAGCATAAAGATCTTTCAAAAAGATCTTGGATAATTGCATCGTTAGAATTGAATGGGTTTTTTTATAATAATTTTTATGTAGTTGAACAACTTGAAGAGAACTTGACTTATAAACATTTGGAAGATTCTCCAAACAGTGTGAGATTGCCTTGTGTTATTGTTCATGAGCGAAAAAAATAAAGTTTTTAGATTAAAGATGAGACTGACAATGTAGATGATGCTGGTTATATTTAACTTTTAATGATAGTGAGTAATTGTTATTTGTGTGTTATTAGTTTTTGGGTATAGATATCTAAATTCCTTTATATATTGAAATATTGTAACCTTGTTATTTGTCATGTTGTGTGCGTGTGTGTGTGTGTCTATATATATATATATATATATATATATATATATATATATATATATATATATATATATATATATATATATATATATATATATATATATATATATATATATAGGCTGAGTTATTGTGAGAACTAAATAAACCGTGTGAATTTGCGAACTCATAATCAAATCATCATTTTTCAAAACCAAAAACACCAATCTTCTCCAAATCGTGCGTCTAGGCCACATATAGGCTAAAAAAAGATTTTACAATTTTTTTTATTTAGTTTCGAAATTTGCATGTATGCACAATCAGCAGTCATATGGACTGCTCATGAGCACAATCATCAATCAAATGGATTGCGGATGTGCACAATCAGCAGCCATATAGACTGCTGATGAGCAATCAACAGTCTATATGACTGATGATTGTGCTTATCAGCAGTCCATATGTGTAACAACCCAAAAACCTGGAGAAAAATTTTTCATTTTTTAATAAGGTTTACAATCATAAGTTTGATTCCAAAATCCATTATGTAATCATCATCATGTAAAATCATCAAACTGACAATAACAGTAAATGCGGTAAATGGTGGGGAGTGAATGTTGTGCCATCAATCCAGACCCTTCCCCTTAGTACTAGAAGTACCTGAAACCATAATACAAACTGTAAGCAAAAGCTTAGTGAGTTTCCCTAAAAATACCATATAATAAACATACAACTAGGCCAAGCCATGGGGTATATTCCAACCCAAAAAGCAAGTATGGGCCCTGCCCTAGGGTATATTTCAACTCGATCATAACATATTGGGCCTCGCCCTGGGGTATATTCCAACTCGAACGTATCATAATGGTCCCTGCCATAGGTATATTTCAACCCGTCATGCCATATTGGGCCCCGCCCTATGGTATATTTCAACCTGATCATGCAAACACAACATATATATCATACAACAACTAGCATGTGACATAACTGGATAGTGGGTCGGCCTTGGTGCCTTCGACCCATGGATACAGGGAGGAGACTCACCACGGTCTGCTAGTAAATACTAACTGTTCGGCTACTGATCCGGGAAATGCCACACTGAACATACACAAATTACCCTAATTAGGAATGGGCTACAATCATGACTATGGGCCTAAATTCCAATCCAATTCCTAAGGTCAAGGTCCCCCCCCCCCCCTTTCACCTTACCCTTAAGGGGCTTAATCAATCTTGGCCCAAACACAAAAATGGGCCCAAAGGCCCAACTCATAATACTTAAGGCCCACAAAACAAGTCCAAAATCATCCTTAGCCCAAAACAATATTATGGTGGCCCAAAATACAACCCTAAACTCCTAGGGTGCAAAATGAAGCTCAAAACCGAAGGTCAAACATCCACAGCCCACTGTTGAGTACGCAGGGCGTACTCAGCTTGTACGCGACACATAGGAGATTGTACTTCCAGCATACTCCCCCTAATTAGCCAACTTCACTTTTTAGCTCTTAATCGATTAAGACATTAGCCCAAAACTCAGATCTGACCTCCTTGAGGTGGTTTATCACGTATAGTTACCAACTTTACGTGCATGCATGGCTTAATGAGATCCTAGAGCTCAAAAGAGCTTAATAAATGACTTAATACTTGCATGGGAGTCACAAACACCATAAAGTTTGCACCTTTAAGCTTAAGGAACCCACCAAACTTCCAGATCTACAAGATTTAGCATCTCAAATGGTCTTAACTCATCAAGACCAACCAAAAGGACCATAAAAGCTAAAGAAGTAGATCTAAGAAAAGGATAGGCAAGGTATGAACTTTATACCTTCAAAAGCTTCCTAAGATGGTGTAGATGCAGGATCTTGAAGCTCAACTACATCCTAGCCTTGCACACCAAGCTCTTCTTCTTGAAAACACACCAAAAAGGCCACCAAAGTCACTTTAAAGCTCAAAGATCACACTCACTAGAAAACTAGGGTTTAAGCGTCGATAACAAGCAGTGGAGGCTGATAAGGTTGAGGTTCCAAGAGTTATAAGTGAGCTTAAATAGGGCTCATGCCCTAAAATTGGGGTTTTGCTTCTGGATAGGTACGCCCAACGTACTCTTCGTACGCCGCGCGTATGTGGTTCAAGTCCACGATCACACTCGCCCATGTACGTTAATTGTATATATATGTACGTGCAGCGTACGGAGGAACTTATCACCATCAAATGATTTTTGTTACAAAGACTTGGAAAGAATACCTAGATTCGAGTGTTATAACTCTCCTCCACTTGAATTAAAATTCTTCCTCGAAGTCCGCTGATGTGAATAAATCTGGGTAGTGCTCTCTCATCTCGTCCTTCGGATCCCATGTCCACTCCGAACCCCTCCAGTGTTGCCACTGCACCTTCATTAGATTCACCACCTTGTTTCGAAGAGCTTTAGTTTTCATGTCAAGAACTGTAATGGGCTTCTCTACATAGTTCAGGCATTCATCCACCTAAATATCATCTAACGAGATCACTGTTGAATCATCGACTACATATTTCCACAACTGAGACATGTGGAAAGTGTTATGGATCTGACTGAGCTCATCAGGAATATCCAGCCGATATGCAACCCTGCCAACCCAGAAAGAAATCCTGAATGGACCAATAAATCAAGGACCCAGCTTGCCCCTCATCCGGAATTGGGTGACACCTTTCCAAGGTGACACATTCAGCAGCACATAGTCTCTCACCTGAAACTCGAAGTCTAAACGACGTCGGTCAGCATAACTCTTCTGACTACTATGCGGGACCCACAGTTTGTCGCGTACTCGCTGAATCAGCTCGGTGGTCTTAAGCACCACTCGGTGCTTCCCATGACCCGATGTCCGACCTCCCCCCCCCCCCCCAACGAACTGGGGTCCTACACCTCCTTCTATACAACATCTTGAATGGAGGTCGATCAATACTAGCACCATAACTGTTGTTGTAGGAGAACTCTGCCAGTGGAAGGTAAGTATCCCAACTCCCTCCAAAATCTAGTACACAAGCCCTAAGCATATCTGTGACAGCCATCAAAATTCGAGTCAGTTCTAAACTTGACTAAACTTAGTTGCACGTGTAGGCACGACACATGCTAGATTTATTGGCTAGAGACTAAGTCATAACCTACTTGAAACTTGGAAACAAGTAGAATCGAAGGATAATGTACTTAGATTTCACATTGATATGTGAATTTTACAACTACTTTAATTGTAGTGACTATCCAAATTCAGTTCATTCCTTGACTTGAACATCTTTGCATGAATAATGTAGACACATCATACACTTAACCTAGCAGTAGAAATTAGGTTAGAGTTGTAACATCCCAAAATTCAAGACCAAAAATTTCATTTTTAATTAGGTTATTATAAAACCAACAGTACAAAAACATCCATAAAAACATCCCATGTCAAAATCAAGGTGTCAATAATCAAAGCATGTTATCATAAAACAATATTAGAGTGTAATCCCAAAGATCTCATGTGCGGAAAACATAGTGTGATGCGCTGCGATCGCCGGCTCCTTTCCTTTGAAAACGAAGTACCTGAAACCAAAACTGAAAACCGTAAGCACGAAACTTAGTGAGTTCCCCCATCATACCACATACCATATACACATAATGCCAATTCCTCGGTATCTTTAAACCGATATCTTACTGGTAAAACTTGAAGCTGGACTCCCCTTCGATATCTTTCAACCGGTAACCGGGAGCTGGCCTCCCCTTCGGTATCTTTCAACCGGTAACCGGGAGCTGGCCTCCCCTTCGGTATCTTTCAACCGCTATCCGGGGACTATTTCACCCCTACCACAACCACATAATATCCTAGCATAAACACATACATCACATACTGCCTAGTATATCTGGGAGCTGGCCTCCCCTTCGGTATCTTTCAACCGGTAAATGCCTTCGATATTTTTCAACCGGTAACCGGGGACAATTTCACCCCCTACCACTACCACATAGTAACATATCATACTAACACATAAACATAACAGATAGTGGCATACCAGACAATTATCACAAAGACAATCATCTAACAAACATCTCCTATTAGTGGGTCGGCATTGTAACTCACCTCGCACTGCTGAAGTCCCGCGGACAAAACCTTGGCTGTTGGATGACAGATTCCTGAGCTGTCAACATCAAAACAATACCCAATTAGTCATTGGGTTCCAACACATATCCATAAGTCCATGCTTGGGGTAAAAGACTACTCTACTCTAACTTAGCTTGATTTAAGCCCAAGGCCCAATCCAAAGGCCCAAAAGTCAACTATGAGTCAAGGCCCAACATATGGCCCAATTTTCCAAATTGGGCCCAAACCTTTACATGTTCTTATCCTAAATCCCAACCATTTATTCCAGTCTAAACATTTAGCATTCTAATGGCCCAATATCTAATAATCATAAAGGCCCAATTATGGCCCACCTATGGCCCAATTTTTCCAAATTGGGCACAAACCCTCACATGGGCCTTACCCTAAAGCCCATCCATATATTCTTAGTCCATATGATTGTTCTTGGATGGCCCATTAATAGCCCAATAACCAAAGCCCAATAGAAAGGACCAACTTAAGGCCCAAGTAAGATTAGGGTTTCCACATAAAATGACGATTAGGGTTAAGTGTTTCCTACTTAACCCATTAAGGACTTAATTCATTAAGTCCATCAATCTATTTGGTCAATCATATAGTGTGGTCGGCTTAATACATAATCCCAATCCGGTCATCCAAAATGCGGGTCCTGACACTCCAAAACCCATATATCCAAAATTAGGGTTTTCTAAACCCTAATTAGGGCTTCCAACCCAATTAGGCCCAAAATCTAAGCCTTTAGATCAATTAGGGTTTCAATAGGCCCACTAGGGTTTCATAAGTCGGGCACCACCCACTACCGCCTCGGGAAGTGGTGGTCAACGACGGCTCACGGCGGTGGCCACCACCTCACGGTGGTGGTTATGGTTCTAGTCCATTTATATCCAAGCATTCCAAAAGCAGTCTAAACACAAACAAAAGCACACCGCCACCCAATACGGCAGCTGGTGGCAGCAGGAGGCGGCAGCCACCACCTCACGGTGGTGGTTATGAGTTTTCTTTGATTATTCCATCACCGATTACAACATACAACACCAAGATCCCAAATAACACACACACACTAAGATAAACACACACAGCCACCCTTGTGGTGGCCGGTAGTGGTACATGGTGGCAGAAAAACAACAATGGCGGCAGCCACCATGGTTGGATGCCATGGCGGCTCTCTTCAACTTCCGGCCAGCCAAAAAAATGCACACACAATCACGATTACAACAGCGATTCACACACACACACACGTGAAGCACGAACACCCACCATGCCGGACTTCGGTATTGGAGGAGGAGAATGACGACGGAGGGGCGATGAATGGAGTTGTGGAACGTGCAACGGCAGCAGCAGCGGCGACGGTGCCAACAGGCGACGTTCAGTAATGGCGACGTAACCCACGATGTTCACGACGGCGCGACGGACACCTCGGAGGAAAGAAAAAACGCAATAGTAGCCTCGGTACCAGCCTTCATGCCCGTCATCGTAGTCGCAAGGAGTTGCCGGTGGTTCACTATGGTCTCACGGAGGCGGCGGCTGTATGGGAGGGAGAAAGGTGGCGACGCCGGAGGTGGTTGATGAGAAAGGTGGCGACGCCGGAGGTGGCTGCACTAGAACTAGGGTTAGGGTTAGGGTTTGGACAGGGGTGACGGTTTATATACCCCCAGCCCCTTATAACTTTATCCGATAATGATAACAATGGTCCCTCCCTCCTGAAATAATTTCGAAATAGCTCCCATATTTACCCATTATACCCCTGCTCCTATAATTCTTTTCATAATAAGTCCAACAGTTACCAAACAGCCCCTCCTCTACAATTTATTCTCAAATAAATTCCATATGTTACCATTCAGCCCCTTAGCCTCCAAAATCTCTTCAAATTAAGTCCTAATAATTTACCAAGTAGTCCCTGCCTTCATAAATATTTACGAAACCAATCTGGAACTTACACTTTTAACCCCTAATTTCTAAATTATGACAATTAACTCCTCGAAACCAACACCTTGCTATATAATTAGTGATTCTAGGGCTACTATTCATTCATTAATTTGCCTATTTATTTATTTAATAAACAGGCTGTTACAAGAGTCTCATAGGCACTTAAGTCAAAGTTGAAACTATGACTAGTATACTTGGTTCTTCTATTTCACTTGAATCTCGAAACCACTACATAGAAATGCCAATAACCCGATAAAAATAAATTACAAACATTATTTCTAACTTGAATAAGAGTTTTGAAACTCTAAAATAGTTTGAAGTCTCAAAATTCAATTAATTTTGATATCCAAAGATTTACAAACTCCTTAAAACCCTAAAAGTCATAAAAACTTAGATTTATGAAGTTTTATATTAAAATCCCATAAAAAGTTTTATAAACACTATAATATCAAATTAATATATTTAAAATGTGGAAATATAATCAAGGAAATTAATTTAATTCATTAACATTAACTTTACATTTATAAGCTAAAAATCCAAGAGTTATGAACAAAATTTATATAAAATACACATTTTATATAATTTTATAAAAATTAAGGAGATAATACAAAATAAATAAAATCTCCTCTCTCCACTCAAAAATTGGCCTCATCACTTTCCCTAAGTCACCTCTTCCCTAAGCCTAATCATTTTACTCATTCCCTCACTCCACCTCTCTACTTCTCTCTCTAAAATCTTCTCTCTCACTTCTCTCTAGCAAATCCGAACTTAGAAGCAGAATAACTAGGAGAGATATTTACATTCGATTCTTCATAAGTTCATATACATCTATGTATTTTGGTAGCCAACTTTGGTGGAGAGAAACCCCAAAGAGATGATGAGAGAGATTGGGTATCCAGAGAGACAAAATGTCTCTTTTCTCTCCTTTCTTCTCTCTAAAACCCCCATTCTTTTCCCTCTTTCTAACTCATGAAATTTTGGTAGAAAGAATACCATTTTACTCAAAAATCTTCACCATATGAAGTTGTTCTTCAAGGTAAACACAAATTTCCTTCATCATCCTTCAATTTCCTATCAAATATATACAAGTTTTCTTGCATTTTTCTTCTCCATAAACAATTTTCTTTGAGATTATTCACATGCATGTTAATGCATGTCAAATTTGATGATAATGGTGGTAGGATTTCACCCAAAAACAGCAGGCATGTTGTTAGAAAGTGAAATCCAATTATCAAAACGTAAATCAAATTCATCAACTTGAGTTTTACAAGTTTTAAAGATCCAAAACCACATGCATTCAAGTTTTTCATTTAGAAACATCATTTTGAACAAAATAAGTTCATTCATGGTCTTCAAATCATAATGCATGTGATGAACATCAAGCTTAAAGTCTTGATGATCAAAGTACATTGTTAAGAATGCTTATAAAATGATTTATTCATAAATAAATATCTAAAACATCTTTTCTGCTCAAATCCGATTTTCCCCAGAATTCAAACAACAAAAGAAGATGATCCGGAAACTTTCAGAAAATAACTAGTTTTTCTAGATTTATTGTAATTTTTGCAAGAAAATAGAGTAATAATTCATATAAAATATTTTTAATAGTCAATAAATTCTGGTAAATTTCGAATATCACATGTGCACTGAGTAAAGACTTTTAATAAAGTTGCATGCATTTATACGGCTGTTTTCTATTGATTTCTAATTTATTTTTGTTGAAGAGAAATAAATAGTAAAATACAGTTATGAATATCCAAAGCCATATTTCATAATTTTCGCATCTTCTAGACATCATACAGACTCCATTACAAGTTTTTTAGATTTTTGCAAGACAATTTCTTATTTTTCCCGATTTAATGAATGTTTAAGGGATTAAATTGATGAAAAATAGCTACACTTATCCAAAAAATATGAAACTTCATCCGTGTGTCTTTTATGACATATTAATCCTATATAAAAAGTTTAGTCAATTTTACCTACTGTTTTATAATTTTTCATGAATTAATGATTATTTAAATGAATAAAACAAAGAAAAATAGTTAAGCTGTTTGAAAACCAACTTTTATATTTTTCCCAACTTATATATGTTAAATAACAGTGGCGCAAAATGTTTGGAGAATTTTATAAACTGGTACCTATTTATTTCAAATTTTGCTATAATGAATACACAAAAATCATAAAATCATGTTAATCTGTTTAAAAATCAAGTTTTATATTTTTCCCATAATATATATGATGAATATCAGTGTTACAAAAATTTTGGAGAATTTTCTTAACTGGTTGCTATTTTTTATGAATTTGTATTGTTTTGAGCAATTAAATAAAGGAAAAATAGTTAGACAAATCAAAAAACTCAAGAAAATTTATTTTAATGTCTCTGCCTTCAGTTTAAACTCAAATACAAAGTTTGGAAAATTTTATAACTTAATTGATTTAGTTTTGAATATTTAACCATTTGAAACACCTTCCAAAATGTTAAAGTTACACTTCAATTGACATTGTCAAAAATAGGATTTTTCACTTAAATTTGTTATTTAACAAATTGATCCATGGGAATCTGAATTTATAGAAAAATGTTTGTAACTTATACAAAACCTAATTTTGACATAATATTGGCATAATTCTATTGTAGAAATTAAGTATACTAGTGTTAAATTTTCGACTAGAGACTTACTAGTGTGTAACCTTATCGTAGGGAATCGGTAGTAGGACGTGAGGGAAGTTAGTTCAACGCATCACAAATACCTTCACACATCATTTTGAGTATTCAATTCTCCCCCTATTTTCGGTTTTTAAATTTTTTGGGGTGGAAAAGCATGTCCTAAACTATTTATGTTCATTGTATTTATTTTGACTCGTATAAACTTGGTTGTTATATTTTGCATGTATGTGTATGTTAATTTAATTCATGAGGACTGTATCACGGTTAAGTCCCTGGAATCATTTGACACAACTCATTAACTCTTTTGAGCCCATGGTTATTATGGATAACGCTATTAGGAGGTAGACAACTCCTCACTCGCACGATTCGCTTGAGTGTATTTTACCATATTTTATACACTATGTTTGCGATACACATAGTAGTCAATAGGGCACGATTCGGTCATTAGGCATGAGTTGTGAACTCATGAATGGAAACTTGATGCACATACGAATCTTACATCGCATTTTAGCAACAAAACTTGTATACTCATTTGAGCAACGAAACTTGTATACTTATTTTAGCAACGAAACTTATATACTCATTTGAGCAACGAAACTTGTATACTCATTTTAGCAACGAAACTTGTATACTCATTTTAGCAATGAAACTTATATACTCATTTTAGCAACGAAACTTATATACTCATTTGAGCAACGAAACTTGTATACTCATTTTAGCAACGAAACTTGTATACTCATTTGAGCAACGAAACTTGTATACTCATTTTAGCATCGAAACTTGTATACTCATTTTAGCAATGAAGTTTGTATACTCGTTTTTGCAACAAAACTTGTATACTCATTTGAGCAACGAAACTTTTATACTCATTTTAGCAGTGAAACTTGTATACTCATTTTAGCAACGAAACTTCTATACTCATTTTAGCAGTGAAACTTGTATACTCATTTTAGCAACGAAACTTGTATAATTATTTTAGCAACAAAACTTGTTTACTCATTTTAGTAACGAACTATATTTCTTATGAGAATATGAACTTTGCATCTCATTTTTGGCAACGTACTTTATTTCTCATGATGACAAGGAACTTTTTTTATGCAAACTTATTTACTCATTTTAGCAATGTACTTTTATTTATGGAAATTTCTATCAAAACTTTGATTACGATTCATGAAACCAATATTTTTGTAAACCTGTGAACTCACCAACTATTTTTATAGTTGACGCTCGTTTTACATGCTTTTTCAGGAATCTTCTAGTAAGAGGCACCTAAGGACACATCACTTGTAGGAGCATTCACATGTGTTGTCTTTTATATACATTGTAATTCCTTTTAAAAAGTTGTTCAAACTCATTGTAAATTTGTAATGGTTTTTAATACTATGGTTGGTGTAGTCTTTTAACTTTTGCTATGAGACCCTTTGTACTGCCACGCCCCGTGTTTCCGCTTTAGCGGGGTGTGATAATATCCTCGAGCGCCCGGATCATCCGCTCGCTCTGAATGTCGGTCTGGGGGTGGTACGTCGTACTGAAATGCAATTGCATGCCCAACTCCTCATGGAACTTCCTCAAAAATCTGGGGAGAAACGAACATCACGGTCCGAGACCACAGATACCGACAGCCCGTGCCTGACTACCACCTCCCGAACATAGATACTCGCTAACTTTTCTTAGGATATACTCTCGACAATTAGAATAAAATGTGTACTCTTGGTCAATCTGTCCATAATAACCGATATAGAATCAACACCTCATGTCGTCCTGGGCAATTTCGTGATAAAATCCATAGTGATCTCCTCCCATTTCCACATAGGGATAGGTAACGGTTGCACCTTGCCGTGAGGTCTCTGATGTTTAGCTTTGACCTTCCTACAAGTCAAACACCGCTCAACAAACCGAGCCACTTCCTTTTTCATGCAGGGCCACCAATAACTTAACCTCAAATCTCGGTGCATCTTCCTGGCCCGCGGGTCGATAGAAACTTTGATTTATGTGCCTCCTCCAAAATAGTCCTCCTTAGCCCACCTAATGCCGGAACCCAGACCTTACCACATTAAGTCAATAACCCTCGACTGTCTCTAACAAACAAATGAATTTCCCTCTAATCTACTCAGTCTTCCAATTTTCCTTTTTCAATCCTTCAACTTAAGCCTCCTTGAACAAATCCATCAAGGGTGAGGTAACAGTAATCCTCAAACAAATATCTCGGATTGATGAGCAGACCGCCTTACGGATCAAAGCATCGACCACCACATTGGCCTTCCTGGGGTGATACAAAATCTCACAGTCATAGTCTTTTACCACATCTAACCACCTCCGTTGCCGGATATTTAAGATCAACTGATCCATCAAATACTTCAAACTCTTATGGTCGGTGTAAATAGTGCATCAGACCCCGTATATATAGTGCCTCCAGATTTTCAGGTAAAACACCACCACCCCCAATTCCAAATCGTGTGTGGGATAATTCGCCTCATGAGGCTTCAGCTGCCTTGACGCGTAAGCAATCACATGCCATCTCTGCATAAGGACAATTACCAATCCTGAAATAAAAGCTTCGTAATAAACCACAAAATCATTTAATCCCTTCGGTAACGCGAGAATCGGTGCCTCGCACAATCTCTATCTCGGAGTCTCGAAGGCCAACTTCTGATCCGGACCCCACCGAAAGGTCACATTCTTCTTATTCAAGCGGGTCAGAGGCACTGCAATCTTGGAGAAGTCCTGAATAAATCTCCGATAATACCCTGCAAGACCCAAGCAACTCCGAATCTCATATGTGTTTTTCAGAACTTCCCAACGCATCACAGCCTCGATCTTGGCTGGGTCCCCCAAAATCCCATCTTGGTTGATGATGTGCCCCAAAACTGCACCTCACGCAACCAAAACTAGCATTTGGAGAATTGGGCATAAAGCCTCGGCTTCCTCAAGGTCTCCAACACCCCACACAGATGATGCTCGTGCTGCTCCTTAGTCTTGGAGTAGACCATCATATCATCAATGAAAAATATCACAGACCGATCCAACATTGGCCTGCAAACCCAGTTCATGAGATCCATGAATGTTGTTGGTGCATTAGTGAGCCCGAAACGCATCACCACGAACTCGTAATGACCATAACGAGTTCTAAAGGCCGTCTTCTGAAAACCCTCATCCTTGATCCTCATCTGATGGTACCCTGACCGAAGATCAATCTTGGAGAACCAAGATGCACCCTGAAGCTGATCAAAGGAGTCGTCGATCCTCGGAAGTGGGTAACGGTTCTTCACCATTAGTTTATTCAATTCCCGATAATCGATACACATCCTGTGTAACTTGTCCATCTTTTTCACATCGGTGCTCCCCACGGGGAACTGCTCGGACAGATAAAACTCATGTCTAACAGCTCTTGTAGCTACGTAGACAACTCCTGCATCTCAGGCGGTGCAAGGTGATATCGTGCCTTGGCTATTGGTGCCGATCCAGGCATCAAATCAATCCAAAACTCAACCTACCTCTCGGGAGGCACTCCCGGCAACTCCTCCGGGAAACATCGGGAAAATCCCGCATAATGGGTATCCCGCTCAACTCTGACATGACCTCAACCCGTGTGTCTGAAACATAAGCCAAAAACTCTGAACAACCCTGCTGAAGAAACCTCCTAGCCCTCGCAGCTGAACAGAGAGTCGGTCCATACGAAGCTCTCTTACCAGGAAAGACCAGTTCTCCCCCACTTTGGGTTCGAACTCTCACCAACTGCCGCTCACAGTCAGTCATGACCCCATTGGGCCCCAACCGGTCAATCCCGATGATCATCTTCAATCCCCTAAAGGGGATCAACCCCAAATTAATAGGAAACCTCTCATTAAACATGTTCAGAACACATCCTTAGAATACCCTCACAACACTCACAGTACGATCATCCACAACATCCGCCTCCATAGGGGAGTCCTAAGTCCCTGATGCGTCTCGAAACTTCTTGTTTAGCACAAGAGATACAAAAGATCAGGTAGCCCCCGAATCGAATAAAACATGAGCTGGAAATCCATTGACCAAAAAGGTCCTAGTAACTACATCCGACGCTGCTCGGGCCTCATCGGTAGTCAACTGAAATGCTCTGCTCTTCACCGTAAGAGTCTCCTCCTTCCCCTGGCGGCCATCGGTTGTCCTCAAGGTGGTTGACGCAGGTGCCATCAATGCTCCCCCCAAACAATCTCGGACATTCGGCCTTTTTATGGTCGGTCTGGTTGCAGTGAAAACAAATTAGAGCCCTCTTGGGGCAGTCCTTGCTCATGTGAACTACCTGACCACAACCGAAACATCCAGCCCTCTTGGGGCAGTCCTTGCTCATGTGACCTATCTGACCACAACCGAAACATCCGGAGCCCACAGATTGATAGACTCTACTATGCGGCTTGTCGCACTTGGCACATCGGCCCCGACCCGGCTAGCCTCTACTGTGAACATCGAAGATCTTAGGCTTCTTGGTCTGACCCACTGCTATCTGAACCTGCTCCGGCTTCCGCTTCGTCCGGAGCTCCAAATCAATTGCCCGCTCACAGGTCTTCTCAATCATATCATTCAGGGTCTTGCACCTTGAAAAACTCACGAACTCCCTGATATTATCCCTCAGCATAACATGATATCTCATCTTCCACATCTCCTAATGCGCAGCATACTGTGGAACTAGAAATGCGCTCTCCCTAAACTTGGCGGTGATCTCCGCCACAGTCTCCGTAGTCTGGTGAAGGTCCTGGAACTCCCTCACCAACTGCAGCAACTCAATGGCCTGTAACACCGTAAGTTTTCAAACAAATTTCTCATTTAAAAATTGCATACTTTTCATAACATATTGTATAAAAATCTCGTTTATTCAATTTACAAAACACAACTCCATTAATAATCCAGGATCCTCATGACTCTTTCTCTGGTGTGTACAATCAAGCCGGTGCCGTCCCGCGATCCTGAGAAACCTGAAACACATAACACATACACGGTAAGCACAAAGCTTAGTGAGTTCCCCAAAATACCACATACAGCACATAAGCCACTCGAGGCTATAACTCGGTATGACCCTCCGGTCAATGTGTCTCAACGAGACCCTCCAGTCCTGTAGCTCGTTGGACCCTCCGGTTCGGTTTGAATCGTTGGACCCTCCGGTCCGGTCTGATCGAGGACCCTCTGGCCTCATGAGTCGTTGGACCCTCTAGTCCGGTCTATATAATACATAGCATACATATAACACAATGCACATAAATCTCAAACATACACATACACATAAGACCCTCTGGTATGCACATAGATACCACTCTAGGTAATGTATAGTGAGAAGACTCACCTCGGGTAACTCGGATAAATCTCGAATCTCGAATACTGATCTAGCCTCCGCCTAATCACATAAAAAATTTCATCTAATTAACAACGGCTCTCAAAGGCTAGATTAATCCCCCTTAATTCCTTAATAGGGTAAAATACCATTTTACCCCTCCAAGACCCAAAAGCCCAGTTGTTGACCAAGCCCTAAAAGTCAATGAAAGTCAACTCAGTCAACGGTCCAACTTTGACTAGACTCGCCGAGTGCACTCGTGGGACTCGGCGAGTTCATGCGCATCTTCTAAATCCTTCTAAGGCCTCACTCGACTCGTCGAGTTAACCTTTCACTCGACGGGTTACCAATGATCACGAATCGTGGGGCAACCCGACTCGACTCGTCGAGTTCTCTCATGGACTCGGCGAGTTTCCTCCATGGTAACTCCCAAATGACCTTCTGAGGTCATATCTGTTTCTCTAACTTATAGATCTGACCTTTAAACACTCAAAAGTCATGTAAAGGTCCAAACTTTATGCTCATGCAACACTCATATGGCTCTATTTGATGAATTAGCTCTTAATATGAAAACCAAGATCCAAAACCCAAAAAGGGACTGCATAAAGCTGAATGATTGGGATTCTCTGGACTTCTCAAGGTCCAGATCTAAGGTCTATTTCTCATTGGGACTTCTCATGCTTCTTATTCCAACTCAAGAAAGGGTAAAGAAACCCTTGATTCAATAAGCCTACACAATAAAGAAGAAAAGGGCTGAATTGCTACCTCAAAGTGAAGCCTCCTTGCTTGAAAGTCTCAGAACAACAACCTCCTTTGGTCCTTCTTGCTGGATCACTTCTCCTCCTTAGCAAAATCACAACAAATGGCTCAAGATGGCTCTCTCTCACTTCACACACTCAAATATGCTAGGGTTCTTTTCTCTGGAAGGGTGGCTGCAAATGAAGGCCATAAGGACCCTTAAATAGGTCACAAAACCGGACAATTAGGGTTTCTCTGCCCAATACCTACTCGGCGAGTCCCTCCTCTGACTCGTCGAGTCCACTCATTAAATCCATGCGATCAACTCGACTCGACTCGGCGAGTTAGTCCCTTAACTCGTCGAGTCCCTCCTTCAATATCAAGCTTAACATACACAATAATGTCCCTGAAAATCCAGATGTTACAATTCTCCCCCACTTGAATTAGATTTCGCCCTCGAAATCGCTCCTCAACAACAAATAGATCTAATCCTATAACCAAACAGTACCATCGAAAGGATCTCATACCACACAGCTATCTGGAAACTCTAGTAGCCTGACACACAGCCAGACCGCCCTCTCAAGATATCACCACGTTATTCGCTCCTCGAATAACAAACCCCGATAACTCATTGCCCCTCTGATTCTCTAGTGGGTACCGATAAAAATAAGTCCATGCCCAAAAATGGCTACCGATCACTCGTCCCAGACATGATAAATAATCCAGATCATATACCAAGGAATGAAAGGATCACATTACACCAGGGACCCATCCACTGTACTGCAATCACAACCCTTCTAAACAACGAACCATCAACACCCTGACCTCAGGCACGAAAAATGATCATGCTTGTTCAGAAGCGTCCCCTGACATCTAACAAACATTAACCTCAGCTCCCTTCTCAATATCCCTTTCAAGACTAAGCACCAGGTCATCTCCCGACCCAGCAGTTGAACCTCCGAAGGTTACCCATTGCATGTACCAAAACGTCTCACTGACTTCCTTATCAATACAACTATCTCGGTCTAGTGTGACACACAAGTCACGAAGTTCGCTTTACCTCAAGCGAATACGGAATTCGTCTTACCCTCGACCTCTATCGTCTACTACTCATTAGTTCCATGCATTTCGCAGTTTTCTCATACCAACAAATTGACCCACTCAGGTCTAAGACACCAGATGAAAACAATACCCCCCTCAGAATGAAATTTATCCCTGAATCCAGAATCTCATTCCGCCTGCTTAAAACACCACTGGAAGCGAACTCAACTCGAGAGTCTGGTCCGGCACAGAATTGGAACCACTCATCCCAACAAAACACTCAACTCGCGACCTATGACCCGCAATCCACGCGTACGTCACCTCTCCGATTCCTTTCGATTTCGGTCTCCACAACCTAACTCAGAATATACTGATTCCTGACCATGATGGAGGCCTCCGCCTCGCCCCTGGTTCGACCACCAGGCTCCCACAAGCTCAAATATTAGGGCTACCCAAGCCTAAAACTCTTCTGCGTCATGCTATGATCAGAGAGTACTTCATCAAAACATTCTCTCACGGACAAGTGGGTACTACAGCTCCCCTCAGTATCACAACGACCTCTCACTGAATAGTGAGTACTATGGCTCCCCGTAGCATCACCACAACCTCTCACTGAATAGTGAGTACTACGGCTCCCCGTAGCATCACCACAACCTCTCACTGAATAGTGAGTACTATGGCTCCCCGTAGCATCACCACACCCTTCACTGAATAGTGAGTACTACGGCTCCCCGTAGCATCACCAAACCCCTTACTGAATAGTGAGTACTATGGCTCCCCGTAGCATCACCACACCTCTTTTTCACTAACTCATTGAGACTGCAACTTCCCGCAATCTTACCGCACTTGCTCTTACCACTTCACAATTTCATCCTCAGGTCGACGCCACACTGCGATCATTAACTCATGCCCTGCGAACCAATCAAAGATAGGTGTATACACTTACCCAAATTATGCAGTGCTATTTCTGACGACATCCGCCATAACAAAATACCTTTCCCTGCTACAATCCACATTCTCGAATAATCTCGCTTGATGCCAATTGGCCGAAGTGCCCCCACCGGAACCATAGATACTTGATACACCACTTGCCATCTCAAAACTCAAAGTAATCCGAGATTTTGGACATTAAACCCATATCCCCCGGTACACCATCACAGGGCCTCGCAGTGCCTTGACTCTACCACAGATCTCATACTCAAGGCATCATACTCAGATACTGCATTGCTTCCTCGGAATCTCGCAACCGATCTTTCTCTCGTGCCACTTGTAATCCCCAGAATACTCCATCTTCCAATTTGAAACACGGAGAAATCGCCAACGACTCAGAACACGAAGATGACCCTCCGAAACTCTTTCCTCTATTGGTCAAAGTCAAGCGAGATTACACATGCCGACCCGGATATTGGCTGCCCGATCATCTCTTACCCTTTCCAAGGAGCATAGAATAATCCGTTCATCGAACCAAAATTCCCAACTGCCAAAGTATCCCTACGAACCAATCACCTCGAAAAATTCTTATCTACTACAAGGCCTCTGACCAACGGCCACTTGCCGTGCAGACACTCGTCCTTTCTTGAACGCGTACCACATGCATTAACTCCTTTTGCAACTCACCTCGACCACCAATAACCCTGGTCTCATGAATCCATAGTGCATGTCTCTATCCAGCTCCCTAAACGCTCTTGAACAAACCTCTGATCCTCTCAATAAAATACCCGGTTCTCCCCCACTTGGGGTTCGAACCATCACCGATTGGCGCACCAATAATCTGTTCCACAGACTGTTTCCACTAGGAACATCACACTTACTCTTGGAAGGTACTCCGCAATGCTCGGTGGTCTCCCCGAAAGAGACCCCGCAACTCCAAATACCCCGAATCCCAGAAGAAATCCTCAAAAACTTCTCATCATGATTGCCTCTAATCATACAGAATCTCATACCATCCCATTACCGGACATCTCGACTGTCCAGTAGTAGCTCTGTCTCTTAATCTGAAAATAATGAACTATCATACTCCTCATCCTCGACTCCTCAATCAACATTCCATCACGTTGATTGTAATAAGAGTGGGGACCTCATTACCACACTCGGTACTCATCATAGACAATAAGAGCCACCGCCCCAATAACCACTTCTTGATCATCCGCCTCTGCAGCTAATACATGCCCTACTATGCTCAAATAGGGTGTATCCTTGTTCTTAACCATCTCAGTCCCCACTGACAACCTGCTCATGCTCTATCAATACCTCTCGGCAGACATACTGCCCAAATAATCTGATGGAAGGTCGCCATCAATGCTAACCCGTAGGGTTTTACCCCCAAGCTCAGAAACCGAAATCTCGACACCTCTTATGTTTCCCACAGGAAACGGAAATAACACCTCCTAGGTGACAGAAGGCGACATCTCCACTATCGGCTGGTCGCTCAGCCCAGATCATATTCTCCCATAACACACCTTCCCTACTCATCCCTAAGTCTTGCGACTCCAACTGGCATCTCACCAACAATCCCTCGGAGCTAACTCGATTTCCCTCTCAAGGGATGCTCCACTGCAACTCGTTCGTCATGGCCTTCTATCCCTATACTATTTCTCATCTGATCTTGGTCTAACCAATCACAACGGAATAGCTGGTAGAACCAGTAACACTAACCGCCACGGGTCATGGTACTCAAACCATGTGACCACCTCTCGATCCGTTATGAATCATGGTACCCGAACCATGTTACCTCCTCTTAATCTGCTACGAATCATGGTACTCAAACCATGATCTCTCTTCTCAATCAGCCTCAAATTATGGTACCCGAACCATGACATCACCTCTCGATCTGCTACAAATCATGGCACCCGAACCATGACATCACCTCTCGATCTGCTACAAATCATGGTACTCGAACCATGACATCACCTCTCGATCTGCTACAAATCATGGTACTCGAACCATGACATCACATCTCGATCTGCTACAAATCATGGTACTCGAACCATGACATCACCTCTCGGTCTGCTACAAATCATGGTACTCGAACCATGACATCACCTCTCGATCTGCTACTTAGATCATCCAGAGCACTCCATGTATCGAGTATGGGTCCTCTGCTTTCAGTAGTATGGGCCCATACTACCTGCCACATCTACCCATACTCTCTACACGGACCATCCGAGAGTCCCTAAGTAGCTGCTCAACCTTCTCAATCACCAATCCCGACATGCGTGCTCGCTTCCCAGCAAAATGCTCTGCTCTGTCAGCGTACCCATCTGATTAAGGTCAATTCCTAGGTTCTCACACTTCTCCACCATCAGCTGCTGAGAAACTCCTTATGGTTCCAGTCATCTACCTCCTGAATATCGTCACATTCACTTGGTAGCTGACTCCCATCATCGGGAGTTCCATAAAGCACGAAGCAAGCAGCATTCGAGCATCGAATAAACACGCAAAACCCACTCTAGGTGATAACTCCACTTGCTCTACTCATACTCAAAAGATGTCACCGAACTCAGCAACTCAACCCCTCGCAGGTAGCTAACTACTCTCTCAGTAGGCTCCACAAATGCTCATCTAGGTGTCTCTCCTAGATTACTCATCTGCTCAAATCCCTCTCTAAAAGGATTCTTGTTGGATACTCTTACTCAACACATACTCGAAATCTCATCACAGATAACAGCAACTCCTAGGCTAAGGCAACACAAATTAGGCCACTCTAGTCCTAAAATATGAAATACCTAGCCTATCTCTAGCATGCATAATACCTCATAACATATCTCATAATACAAAAGTAAGGGTATTTTGGGAAATCACCGTTCGAGCTCTGGCTGATTGTACACACTGCTCCTTCTCGTTTTCTCTTAGAAACTCTAGTTCGCTTTAGAAAAATCATTTCTTTGAAAAATTTTCTCAAATCCTCAGTTTGAGTCTAGATTTACCCGAAGACGCATCCGAATCCCTCAAACCAAGGCTCTGATGCCAACTTGTAACACCGTAAATTTTCAAACAAATCTCTCATTTAAAAATCGCATACTTTTCATAACATATTGTATAAAAATCTCGTTTATTCAATTTACAAAACACAACTCCATTAATAATCCAGGATCCTCATGACTCTTTCTCTGGTGTGTACAATCAAGCCGGTGCCGTCCCGCGATCCTGAGAAACCTGAAACACATAACACATACACGGTAAGCACAAAGCTTAGTGAGTTCCCCAAAACACCACATACAGCACATAAGCCACTTGAGGCTATAATTCGGTATCACCCTCCGGTCAATGTGTCTCAGCGGGACCCTCTAGTCCCGTAGCTCGTTGGACCCTCCGGTCCGGTATGAATCGTTGGATCCTCCGGTCCGGTCTGATCGAGGACCCTCTGGCCTCATGAGTCGTTGGACCCTCTAGTCCGGTCTATATAATACATAGCATACATATAACACAATGCACATAAATCTCAAACATACACATACACATAATACCCTCCGATCTGCACATAGATACCACTCTAGGTAATGTATAGTGAGAAGACTCACCTCGGGTAACTCGGATAAATCTTGAATCTCGAATACTGATCTAGCCTCCGCCTAATCACATAAAAAATTTCATCTAATTAACAACAGCTCTAAAAGGCTAGATTAATCCCCTTTAATTCCTTAGAAGGGTAAAAGACCATTTTACCCCTCCAAGACCCAAAAGCCCAGTTGTTGACCAAACCCTAAAAGTCAATGAAAGTCAACTCAGTCAACGGTCCAACTTTGACCAGACTCGCCGAGTGCACTTGTGGGACTCGGCGAGTTCATACGCATCTTATGAATCCTTCTAAGGCCTCACTCGAATCGTCGAGTTAACCTTTCACTTGACGGGTTACCACTGATCACGAATCGCGGGGCAACCCGACTCGACTCGTCGAGTTCTCTCATGGACTCGACGAGTTTCCTCCATGGCAACTCCCAAATGACCTTATGAGGTCAGATCTGTTTCTCTAACTTATAGATTTGACATTTAAACACTCAAAAGTCACGTAAAGTTCTAAACTTTATGCTCATGCAACACTCATATGGCTCTATTTGATGAATTAGCTCTTAATATGACAACCAAGATCCAAAACCCTAAAAGGGACTGCATAAAGCTGAATGATTGGGATTCTCTGGACCTCTCAAGGTCCAGATCTAAGGTCTATTTCTCATTGGGACTTCTCATGCTTCTTATTCCAACTCAAGAAAGGGTAAAGAAACCCTTGATTCAATAAGCCTACACAATAAAGAAGAAAAGGGCCGAATTGCTACCTCAAAGTGAAGCCTCTTGGCTTGAAAGTCTCAGAACAACAACCTCCTTTGGTCCTTCTTGCTGGATCACTTCTCCTCCTTAGCAAAATCTCAACAAATGGCTCAAGATGGCTCTCTCTCTCACTTCACACGCTCAAATATGCTAGGGTTCTTTTCTCTGGAAGGGTGGCCGCATATGAAGGCCATAAGGACCCTTAAATAGGTCACAAACCCGGACAATTAATGTTTCTCTGCCCAGTACCTACTCGGAGAGTCCCTCCTCTGACTCGTCGAGTCCACTCATTAAATCCACGCGATTAACTCGACTTGACTCGGCGAGTTGGTCCCTCAACTTGTCGAGTCCCTCCTTCAATCTCAAGCTTAACATACACAATAATGTCCTTGAAAATCTGGATGTTACATGGCCGGTGCAAACTCTCGATCAAACCTCTACACAAACTCCTCCCAATTCATCACTGTAACAACTGTTGTACCAACCGCTCGGGAACCTCCTCCCACCAGTCCCGCGCTCGGTCCCTCAGCAAACAGGACGCGAATCCCACTTTTGCCGCCTGGGGCAAAAGCTCGTGCGCTGAGCATTCTCCATGTCAGCGATCCAGCGGCGACTAGCGATGGGGTACTTCGCCCCAAAGAATTCAGGTGCTCCGCATGCCTTAAACTCCCAGAACAAGGGAGTTCGAGTCCCAATCTGGCCTGCGACAATCTGGCTCGAAATGACCAAAGCCGCTCCTCCATATCTCCATAATCCCCTCCTTGATGGTACCAAAAATCACTGGGGTAGCATCAAGGATGCCACGAGTAACCTCGGTTGCGATAAGATCGCGCAGCCTCTCATCAAGCGGCTCATCACCTGAACCTGAACTCGAACCAGAGCCCGATCCCGAACTTGAACCTTCTCGTATAGTCATCACCATCCTTAAATCAAACCACAATAGAGAAACAGTCGATAAAGATGTTCGAGGGGCTTTCCTCACTAGTCTCCTTGGAGTTTCTAGGTCTGCACTCATCTCGGGTACATGTCCTATGCTTCCAGTAGTACGGGCCCAATACTACTTTCCACACCTACCTGTACCTAACTCAAGGTCAGACCTGATTTCTCCAATCCACCAACTATACTTAGAAACGTAACTCATATCACACAAGACAAATACATCCTAGAATCTTCTAGGATTTCTCAATCCTCTTAGAACCAGAAACCTTAATCAACACCACAGGTTGCCTTATGCATGCAAGTTATACACAAATAGAATCACATAGACTGTCAAATAAAGTTTCTACCCTAAGTCCACAACCAAACAAGGAACAGGAAATGAGGTAGAATCCATCATTCTAGGGCTTTGCAATCCTAATCGTATATAACTTTGAAAGCATACACTTAGCAAATGCAGAGTCAACATCGATTCCAAGGAATATACCATCCAATTTCCCTAGGCTATAAGGCATCACACAAATCAAGCATTTCTATCACATAATCCCTCAAGGTATCCTTAGCCTTACTCTAGCATGCTCTTCACATATCAATCATACTAATCGCAATACATAAGCATGATTAATTTTAGGAAACACTTATTTGAGCTCGGCCGAACAAAAGCATTGCACTCTCCCTTTTTAATTAAGAAAACCTTTGTCAGAAAAATTCGATCCTTTTTCTTTTGAAAATATTATCATTTCCTCAGTTTGAGTTCTGACACACCCGAGAGTGTGCCCGAATCCCTCAAACCAAGGCTCTAATACCAACTTGTAACAACCCAAAAACCAGGAGAAAATTTTTCATTTTTAATTAAGGTTTACAATCATAAGTTTGATTCCAAAATCCATTACATAATCATCATCATGTAAAATCATCAGAGTGACAATAATAGTAAATGCGGAAAATGGTGAGGAGTGAATGTTGCGCCGTCAAGCCAGGCCCTTCCCCTTAGTAGCGAAAGTACCTGAAACCACAATACAAAATGTAAGAAAAAACTTAGCGAGTTTTCCCTTAAATACCATATACTAAACATACAACTGGGCCAAGCCCTGGGGTATATTCCAACCCAAAAAGCAAGTATGGGCCTCGCCCCGGGGTATATTTCAACCATATCATAACATACTGAGCCCAACCCTGGGGTATATTTCAACCCTTCATGCCATATTGGGACCTGCCCTAGGGTATATTTCAACCCTATCATGCAAACACAACATATATATATCATACAACAACTAGCATTCTACATAACCGGAAAGTGGGCCAGCCTTGGTGCCTTCGACCCATGGATACAGGAAGGAGACTCACATCGGTCTGATGATAAATACTAACTGCTCGGCTACTAATATGGGAAATCCCATACTGAACATAGATAAATTACCCTAATTAGGAATGGGTTATAATCATGACTATGGGCCTAAATTCCAATCCAATTCCTAAGGTCAAGCCCCCCCCCCCCCCCTTCACATTAGCCTTAATGGGCTTAATCAATCTTGGCACAAACACAATAATGGGCCCTAAGGCCCAAAGGCCCAACTCATAATACTTAAAACCCACAAACAAGTCCAAAAACATCCTTAGCACAAAACAATATTTTGGTGGCTCAAAATACAAACCTAAACTCCTAAGGTCCAAAATGAATCTGAAAACTGAAGGTCCAAACATTCGCAGCCCACTGCTGAGTACACGGGGCGTACTCAACTTGTGTATTAAGTGTACATGCTTAAGGGCTTGTACGCGGTGCGTACATGAAAGATAATGTATGCTCAAGAGTCATATTAAAGTGATATTGCTAAATAACATATGATACTAACGGGTCACACTAACAACAACTTGATCCAATTGATTATTTATTAGAAATTGATTTTAATAAATATTCAATAAGACTCTTATAATTAAATTGGAAATTATTTATTTTATGGAAATAATAAATTCCATTAGCAAGTAACTTAATATATATCATACGGTATGATTTATAAGTCATGTATAAACTTTTGGACTAGTTGAATCCTTTTGTCTTTTTCCTAAAAGACAAGGTTTATATTTTATAAAAGAGTTTATAAAAGTTTGACTTTCTTTCTTCTTCTTTATGCAATTTTCGAGATATACATAAAAAGAATAAGTGTATGACTTGTCTAATCATGCTTTAAAGGCATGGGAGGCATGCTTATGACAATGGGGACAAGTTTGCTTAAAGTGCTAAGGACTAATGGTTAATAACTTCACTTTATGCATATAAATAAGAGAGCTTTCACTTGGATTATTTGCTCATTCATTCTTTGATGCAAAATTTGAATCCTCTCTTCCCTCTCCCTTTCTCTCTAGTTTTGGTTAGAAAACATGAAGAACACTTGCATCTTCAAGCCCTCTTTAAGTTCATATTGGTTGTGAACTTAAAGCTTAAGGGTTTAAGAGTTTTGGAGTAGCATCTACATCAAGTCATTGTTGGTGTCTCAAAGGTTCCACATTCTTCATCAACTTCCAAGCCTCCCATGAGGACCCAAAGAACTACAAAGGTTGTTATTTTTTCATCCTTTTATGGTTGGTGTTTTAATCTTTCTGTAACTTGCAAGAAGATCCTTGGTGGGTATAAAATGTTTATGTTATTTAAAAAATTAAAGCCTTCCGTTGCCAAATTTTAAAGTTTTTTTGAAACTATTTTTGAACTAAAACCCAACAATTGGTATCAGAGCCATCTTTCAAGTTTTGTTAGATTTTTTGATTTTTGGAAATCTTAGTTTTTGGAGAATATGGATAACTTGTTTTTGTATAAAAATAAGTTCATACATATTTTCTATGATAACTCTTTTATTTTATGTGACGAAAGTTTCATGCATCTTTTGTCATTTAAAGTTGTCTTAGAAAAACAAAGGTTGTTTGATGTGTATATTGATGTATATGATGTGTATAAACTAACCAAGGACCAATGTATTGTTATGTTGTTGTGTTGGTTATTTTTGTTATAAAATGGCAGTAATAATTTATTTATTCATATGGTATGTAATAATTAAATAGATTAGCTTTCTTGTTTATTTTTGTAAAGTAATAGATTAGTTTTTAGAAATAATTTATTTGTACAAAGATGTAACAAGAAATGAAGTTTGAACCATTTTTTTGAAGACAAAAGGAAAATTTTCGAGTTCAACATGTGTTGGGCAGAACATGACACTTTCTGAAAAGTGTCATGAATGCTACACATGTGCTAAACATGTGCTGAACAGAAAGATGATACTTTCTAAAAAAAAGCGTCATGAATGCAGCATAATTTTTTCTTAAAGAAGTTTTTCCAATCTTTTGCAAGCAATGGGTGTTTGCTTAAGTGGGAGCTTCTGCAACAACATTACAAGAAGTTTTTTTGTCCCTTTAAATGTCGCTTTAGGAATGGACTTGGCATTTTTGTGTTGGCTCACAAAAATGTCATTAGTTGGTTATGTTTATGCACATATCTTTTTATGCATGTTTGTGTTGCTTATTTTATCCATTATTTTGTGTGGTTGATAAAATTAGTTTTTTTACATGCTAAAATAATTTTGGACAAAATAAATGTCACACCCCCAAACCAGAATGGCGGAAACGTTCGGGGGCGGAGGACGTCATGTACAGTATCATATCAATGCATAATAGTAAACAAGCAACAACATCATCCATTGCATTAATAATATGTATTCTGTGTATAGTTTGATAGACACCAAAATATGAATCAAAATAAAAAATACGAGTCTTGTATGTGCTCCGTCTTCTCAAAACCTAGTCCAGTGTACCTGTCTACTGGTGACCTGAGAATACAAGTTATTTGAAAGAGTAGATCAGCATTTAAGCTGGTGAGTTCATAAGTATTTAGTGTCAGTTGTTATATATGTTTAATGAAATTGTTTGTAAATGTTTGTTTGTAAAGGTTTGTTCCTCCTAGAAAATCCTATATTTTCTACTTTAACTGAAATGTAGTCTTCTACCAAGATACAATTGTTTTGTATGTTTTTTCCTTTGTAAAAGTGAGTGTTTTCCCAAAGACATTCTATTATTTACCAAAAATATAGCTTACATTACCGTTTATGTGAGAAGATCACAATTTGAATGTAATGGGAAAATAATAAAGATGTACTTGTAGTATTTGTATATAGCAACTACCGTTGTACTATCTACCTTAAAACAATTGTTTTAATTAAGGTAAAATGTGATATAATTGTAACCATACTTGATTGACTGATAAAACACGATGTTCGAAGACATCGAAATGGTATGACATTCGTCACCCGTAGACCTACAGGTCCCACTATGCCTAGCAGCAAGGTGTAGGATGGTCAATCCCGTATAGATTTATACACAAATTCATGCTCTCCCTCCAGGAGACTCTGTTTACAAAACGTGACACAACAGTATATTGCCATGCCATGAAGTAGTGGCTCACATTAATGTTATAGTGTTCTTGTATTTGTATAGTGTGCTCTCTCTGTTCTAGTGTATTGTATGTTCTCTTTGTATAGTGTAGTGTATGTTCTCTCTGTTTCTCATTATAGTATGTTCTTTCTGTTTCTCATCATAGTATGTTCTTTCTGTTTCTCATTATAGTAAGTTTGAACTGACTCATGTATGAACTGACTCTTGTATGTTTCATTGTACTAGAAATAGTGAGTAGTGATCCTCTAAACTATACCTATTATAGTTTACTAGTAATGTTTTTTGAGTGACTGAGTATGTTTGTACACCTTTGCTGCCCAAAGGTGTTGAACTGATGTAAGAACTTTTATATCTATACCCATATACATAATATATAACTAAGATTCAAACGACACTCGGACAAACAACCGAATACCCTAAGTCCACAACCAAACAAGGAACAGGAAATAAGGTGAGTTATCAGTCCTAAGCCCTTTTATCCTTACTTATATAACTATATCTAAGAGTTTGATAAAGAGTTTAGCATATAAAAGAGTTTTTAAACATAAAAAGAAATTTTAACCATTTGAATGGTTACAGATGACTTGATGTCAGCTTATAAAAGGTTTTGAAGTAGTTTGTTTGATAACATAATTTTGAAGTATAAGAAATCCACTTGTTTGTTAGTTATTAATCACATGTGATTGATACAATAACTATAATGTTTCAACTTGTATTCTCCCCCATAAAAGCATTTAAAATCATTTAAAAGATAAGTTAAGGGGTATGAACTCACTTGTAGTGAGTGATTCGAATGTAAGATCGATAAAGGACGCTAAGTGTCAAGTGAAGCCTTGAGCACGAACGGATCCTATTAAGCATATAATGACACATATATGTATATAATTAGTGTATATAACAACTAATAATGTTAGGGAACCACCTTAGGGACTAGGAAACACTTGGAATGAAGTGTTACAATCATATGTGATTGTACTAAAGGGGTTTACGGCCACACAAGTGTGTTCACGACCTTGGTGTTTACGGCCAAGGTGTTTACGGCCATGGTGTTTATGGCCATGGTGTTCACGTCCATGTGTGTTTACGGCCATGGTGTTTACGGCCATGGGAGTTTACGGTCAATGAAGATCTTGAGGAGAGTTTACGGCCAAAGGAGATGCTCATGGCCGTAAACTCTTATTGTTCTTGGGAAGTGGTTGTTTTCAAGGGTGTATGTTAAGAGCTTCTATAGGATAACTAGTATATGGAAGATTACTTACGTTTTGAAGCTTGAAGGGGGTGTTCACGGTCCAAGAACTAGTATGTGTTCTTGGTGTAAGTGATGAAGATTTGAAGATCTACCCAAAAGAGATGAAATCATAGGGTTTCACTAGATTAAGCAAGGTACCAACCGACAAATGGAAGAAACACTTACATATTTGAAGATCAAGATGAAAACTCTTGATGATAGTTGAGAGAGAATCGAGTTTCTTGAGTTGGAAGTGTGAGAAGTGTGAGAGAATCTCTAGTTTACGGCCGTAAACTCCAAGACTTGGAGTTTTCCGGCTTGAATGCTGCACAATGAACTCTAGCAGATACTTCCTAACACCAAACCCTTGAATGTACTAGGCTTAGAACACTCAAATAGACTCTTAATAATGCTAAAAGATAGCAGAAACAAGTCTGACTGTGATTGAATTGAATGACTTTACAAAATAGAAATTTCGGGTTGTCACAATAAACATCACATAGAGTTTAGGTTTTCAAAATTGGACATAAGATGTAACAAGTTGTTATTTTTTAAAATAAAACCCGGTTTTATATAATCTTTAATCAAGGAAAATTTTGAAATAATCCATTATAAGTTTAAAATGGTGATTTTTATAACTTATACAAACTCCAAATATATAAGTAATAAAAGGAAGTTTTATTAAAGATATAAAAGGTTCAAATGCATTGATACTTAATACCGGTTATTAAAATTGAATTGCGTCTAATTGTGTAAAACTAGCTTTTTATATAGAACCTTTAAAAGGTAGTTTTCTTTTGAAAATTGATACCATGGTTTATTATATGCATGTAATAATCATGATATCATATGTTTTTAAACTAGAATTATAAAACATATAAAGACCCTTTTTACAAACCTCAAATCTATGCAATCCTTTTGAAAAACACTCGCACGTCTCTTATATGCACTAGTGGGATAAAGGATACCTAACAGCTTAGTGTTATCTTTTGATGGTCGGGGTGTATTCGCGATTTCTATTACCAAGTTATAGGCCAATCAACAAGTTTTTCAAATTGGACGATTTGATCAGAAATCTTTTGTGATAAAGGATACCTAAGCAAGAGAGTTCTGAGGCATAGATGGGATCAAACATGTCTAATTAAATTTGTTATTAGCGATCCCATAAATCTTGGAATTATATAGTGAGATATAATTGATAATCGATATCTATCGGGTTGAATTCAAATGGATGGGATAAAGGATACCTAACCTTTTTTTTGTTTTGCAACTTGGATCCTAGACTTTGATAATTAATGTTTTTGGAAACTAAAAGGGTATTAATTTTTAAAGATTAAATATTGAAAATACTAAATGAGTTTTTTTGAAGTTTTGTAGTTAAATAATACATTCTCATTATCATAAATTGTCATTTTCTTTAATGACTTTAATGAAACAATAGCATTCAATACATACAACTTCAATGAAAGAGTTCATGTCTTAAGAGACAATCTCGTAATAGATATGAAATTGTATACACTTAAAAGGTCCTAATCCTAAACCATTTGCTTTGAGCAATAATCCTGAAAAATGATAACTAGTAAAGGCATCACCGTGATGCTAAAGATACTTCTAACATCAAGCTAGGAATAGTTATTCATGACTTCTACGAAGTCTTGGATAATTTAAACATATATCTGATGATATACATGTCAAGCAATATTCCAATAAATACAATGATATTTTATTTAAAGCTGGTTTAAACATTGGTATAATTCAAGGCTAAAAGAGTCACCTAGTGTGATTTAAGAGGCTCATGTTTTATGGACTGAACACCTTTAAGCCCAATAAATCTACTAAAGCCCACATAGATGGATCTTGTTTCTTTTGTGAAGAAACTAGAAACTGGAAGAGGATTCACTCCTCTTATTTGGAAAGAAAGTCTGGAAGAGACTAGTACTTCTTGTATCTACTAGATAGAACTCATACTTTTCTAAAACACTTAGGTACTTGGTACTTAAATTTCAATCTAATATTTGTAAATGGCTTGCAAATATTTATTGAAGAGTAACCAAGCTGAGCACAATCAAGTAGGAACTATACTCTCAGAGTTTAGTTTATTATTTATGCTTAGAACATAAATTACTTGTAATGTAAAACAATATTTGTTTTGGAACAATGTATGTTTTAATTTAGCATGTCTAAATTTATGTCTCGGTTACTTTATTCAAATGTTTGATAATTTACTTAATCGTTTTTCATAACGATAATATTCATATTCTGAAATGATTAACTTTTATTTATGAGACTAGATCTCTTAATAGAATTATGAAGTAAATATCAACATTATTATAAATAAAATTAAGTTCTATATGCAAGCACTTTTTGACTTAAACTTGTTTTAAGTCAAAATCATCTTTGACATTGTTATCTTTATTATATAAATAACACTCACATATTCCAACTTCAAGAAAAGGATCTTTGAAGGCAAATAACGTAGTTTATTTTACATATGTGAAACTTATTTATATGTAAATGATTCCTAATGATATTTTCACTAAGGTGTAGAGAAAATAATTAAGGAACTATACACTTTAATGTATGACTTCCTTTCTAATGAATGTCTGAGATTAAGCACAAGATATCAAATCAACTTTATTAACAACTATAGTAGTTTTAATTATATTTTACGTGGTAAAGCATAATTGTGAAATCTTTTTTGAAGGTTTCAAAAGTTGAGATACAAACTGGTAAGAAACATCTAAGGCCTTAATGATAATAAATGATGAATTAAATCTTACTTCATATGATTTGCTTTCTAATCGGTAGAAATATCCTCCTTTAATCTTTTTGGGATAATACTTCAATCACTATTAATTGTATCTTGAGATTGTTGGATTAGGTGTCTAAGCCCATAACTATAGTTGGTATGTACTTGAGCCGATAGTAGCATGGTCGATTTCAGGTTGCCCTCACCAGAACAATTTGATAAATGGATATTTGAGAAAGAGGTTATTTGTGATTTCTTAATATATTATAAGAATAATATATTAATTGAGAAATCATATTATTTAATTAGTATTAATCAAGAATTAATTTGGAATTAATTTAGTGATCAAAAGAGACTAATTAAATTAACAGGGATTGTTTATGTAATTTAGTGATACATATGGTTTGGGCTAATGATCCATGATTGATTTGTGATAGACTAAGCTTATGAGATAGACCATGAAGTGTTAGTCAAAATCAAAGGGTTGGATCATAAGCTTAAGTGTAAGAATTAGGGTTACATATGACTCTTGGAATTCTACACTATAAATGTATACCCTAAGCCGTAAAATCTACCACCCTTGTATTCCAAGAAGAGGATAACCGATTTTGTGTCTCCAAAACCTCTCTCATATTCATCTAATTGTTTATTAGTGTTTTTGACTTGTTTGAGGCATCACACTTGAGGTGCTAAGCTCTTTTAAGGCCAAGATTCTACAAGCTATTACACAAGGTAATCTTCTAACTAGTTTTTACGATTCATATATCACATTTGCATGCTAGTTAGGCTTCATTCTTTGGAAAATGAATATTGCATGTATAATTAGAGAACTTAGATCCAAAGCATTAGGGTTGTATGTGCATCATAGGAATGTTAGAGTACATAAAACCCAACAGATACAAATACCAATTAATAAGTAGATTAAAAATTATATAAGATTAAGTATGGAAAGGCTCCATCCTCATCTTACATGTTTTATGGATTTGAAGTCGATGTTGGACTAAAGCTTCTAAACCCAAAATCTACTAAATACATATTTGTATAATATTCTAAATGTGGCTTGGATTGTAATATGCAAACCCACCAAGAATAGGTCCTCTTATTCTTGTGAAAGCTAAGTTAGTAGAAAACAAGATTCTAATGACAAAGCAAGTGGGAGGTGTGACATCCCCTAATTTCTCGGCCAGAAAAGACCGATTTAATTTATGCTTTTTAAAATAAAATTAGAGAATCTTTTTAAAAGATGTTGCGGAATTGGTCCCCAAAACAACATATGATAAAAGTTTATCAAAACCTTTCTTTAAGAAATATATAATTTCCTTTTTATATTAAAACCTCGGGATGTCATGTTCCGATACAGATCAAAAGCATAAACAAGACATTATAAGCCTTACAACAGTTATTTATAACTATTGGCCTATAATCCATAAATCACTCATCATCATCATCCGACTATGCTCGGGGTCCACTACCTGTAATCATAAAAAGCTGAGTGGGTCAGGCTTGGAAGCCTGGTGAGAATATAGGGTTTTCAACCCAAAATAAATAAATTTATTATGCTTAAACATCAATCAATGAACCAAATTACCCCAACCCCATTATCTTATTAATTTCTTAAGGGTTTAACCTAAGAATCAACTATCACTCCTTCCTAAGGATTCATCCTAAGGAATAGGCACGAAGTCACATCGTCACCAGGGTTTATACAACAGGCACTAAGTCCATAGCTGCCAAGGTTTATTCAACATATGCTAAGTTCATAACTCTCATTTATCGACAGTATTATTTACAGGTATTCCCCCCCTACAATACATGTCAATGGGTTTTTAGAGTACATCAAATGAACATATAGTTCATTACACCTACAGGTTGCGGGCCTGCTAGTGTTCCACATACTGTCTAGAATAGTCCATGGTTGTCATCCATACTCTGCTGAATGACGGGGGTCAACATTTTGGGTAAGTGATTCTCTCAAATTTCACCACTCACCCTCAACTCATGATCAATATTACTGATCATCTCCTTTATCCAACTCACCTTTCATCACACCCACTATTTCTTCTACCCATATTTTACCCAACATTTTTGTAGATAAAAATACATATACAGTTTAAATTATTTAAAAACATGTATAAATCACACCTTCAACATCCAACTCAAATAAACAAACAATAAATATTCACACAGCACGTATTTTATGTAAAATACTTCATATCTATGTGTAAGGTGAAAGTAACTACACACTCACCTGATTTAATGAAAATCGGGCAGCAATTCGTTTCCTAAAACGATCGTTTCTAATAAAACCGGGAGTTTTATTGAGAAACCGGGCTCTGCGAAAGGTCGGGCTTCGAAACCGAGAAGATAAATTTTTCGGGCTTCTCAGGCACTTCGTGGCGTATTCCGGGTGTTAGAATCGATACCGGGGCTTCGGGGAATGTTAAGGTGAAGAAAATATGGAAAAAGGGGTTAAAAATGGCAATTTCCCAAAAGTACCCGGGAGGGTTCGCATACCCCTTGTATTTATAGGGTGCGAGCTGCTGATCAGACGGTCAGGAGAGAAGCCACACGTCGCAGATCCGAGGTTCGCAGGGGAAGGCTCGCACGTGGGCTGCGCATGCGAGGGCCTCGCTGGAGGGCTCTGATTGGACCGAACTTCGGACCGAGGTGGGTGGCTCGTGGCTCATGCGAAGGCTTCGGATGCGATGAGTCACTATGTACGCGCCGGATGTGCGAGGGCCGAGACTTCGGTCGAATCCGGAAGTGACACGCGAATGCCAGCTGCTCGGGTGACTCGACCATTTCGTACATGTGGCACATTTTGGGCGAAGGTGACGTGGCATTTCCGGGTGAAGCTCATCCATGCGAAATTTCTCGAATTTTGTGCCAAAATCTTCTAAAATTCATAACTTTCGCATACGAGCTCCGTTTTTGACGTTCTTTATATGCACGCATAGGTAAAATTACGCTCTACAACTTTTGTTTAGACTTCGTCGGCTAATTTTGACTTTAATTTTTATATTATTATTTTTAACAGACCGGGACAGGAAATCCGTTAAAAATTCATAACTTCTTCATCCGACGTCCGTTTTCGTCAGACTTTTTACCGTTGTGCTACTAATGACGAGACCTTCGATTCTCGTTTAGGTCGTGTCGGCTAAAAATCACTCGATCTAAAATTCGAGTTTTTTAGCTGTCTACTGCTAAGCTGAAACTTCGAAAAATCATAACTTCCTCATACGAAGTCAGATTTGGGCGTTCTTTTTATCGAACTTCTCGGTTTAACGAATACTACGAGTTTCGTTTAGATTACTAAGGCTAAAAATTAGTTTATCAAAAACTCACTTTTTACGACATTCGGCACCGTGCCGGTTTGTCGCGAAACTTCGACAGGTCATAACTTCTTCGTTATAACTCGGATTTCGGCATTCTTTATATATCCGTAATCCTTGTCACGCCCACTACAAGTTTCTTAATAGATATAGGCTTTATCTAAAATTTAATTTTTGACGCTCATTTTTATTCTTAATTAATTAAACCCTAATAATTAAGCATAAAACACATAATTCACATAATATTCACATAATTCATTTTCATTTCTTCTAATTGAGTTACAAAGGTTAACCTAGACCATTATGTCAATATTAATGCCTAGCCTAGAAACACGGGCGTTACAACTCTCTCCCCCTTAGGATGATTCCGTCCCCAAAATCACACAACGACAAACAACTACAGGTAGCGACTCACCATGTCTCTCTCCGTTTCCCAGGTGGGATTTGGCCCATTTATATGTTTCCATCGCACAAGCACTAAATCGACTATCTTACGTTACAACTTCTTAGTCTTACGGTCAACGATTGCCGCAGGTTCTCCAATTAACCTCTTGCTCTCATCCAACCTTAATTCAGAAATGGGAATTATGTCGGGCACACCTCCCGTGAACTTCCTCAAATAACACACATGAAATGTGTTATGAATACCCTCAAGTTCTTCCGGTAATTCTAGCTTGTAAGCTTGATTCCCGATCCTCCGAAGAACTTTAAATGGTCCAATAAACCTTGGACTCAACTTTCCCCTTCTACCAAACCTTATAAGTCCCTTCCACGACGAGACTTTAAGTAAAACCAAATCTCCAACTTCGAATGATATCGGTTGTCTTTTCTTGTCAGCATAGCTCTTTTGAGCAGTTAACATCCTTTCCGTAATCACTTTCAACTTTCCAGCAGTCTGATGGACTATTTCAAGTCCCATAAACTGCTTTTCCCCAGCTTCCATTCAACATGATGGCGTTCGTGTTGGATTAGGTGTCTAAGCCCATAACTATAATTGGTATGTACTTGAATTGATAGCAGCACAGTCCTTTTGGGTTGCCCTTAACCTAGCAACTGGACAAGGAAATTATAAACGGAGAGATATTAATTTATAAGATTAATAAATTAATATAAATGATTTATTAATATGTTAAAAGATTAATATATTAATTAGAAATCATTATGTTTAATTAATAGTTAGCCAGAAATTAATCAGAATTAATTTTAGGGTTAAAAGTATTAATTATAAAGTGCAGGGACTAGTTTGCAATTATCAGATAGTTGAGTGGAAGGCTCCAGAACCTCCTTGGAAGGAGGTGGACGAAATCTATAGGGGAAACCCGAAGGATTTCGTCCAAGGGGGCTTTGGATAAGGCCCTTGGGTTTGCTTAGGCCCTAAGCAAAGGAGCATTAGGGTTTTCCCTAAACCCTAGATCCCTCAGCTATATAATGAGCCTCCCAGCTCTCAAAATCGGTCACCACTTCTTTGAAGAAACCCTAGGGCCGAAATTGCATACTCTCTACCCTCTCTCCTTCTAGTTTCCTTCTTGCTAGTTCTTGGGTGTGATTCCATTAGAGGCATTACATTTGTGGTGCTAAGCTTCCAAGAAGATCAAGATCAAGATCAAGAGGATTATCAATTGTTTGCTATAACAATTGAAAGGTATGTAACTCTTAAACCCTAGTTAGTTATTTTCGAAAATAGCCTCTCTCCTCTAGGGTTCTTGGTTTGTAATTCAAAGTTGTATGTTCAATAGTTAAAACATAGATCCAAAGTAGGTTGCATGTGAACTTAGGAATTGTTTTCTGGTTTATTTGTTTTACCTAAATCCCATCAGTGGTATCAGAGCCATTGTTTGTTTTGAATTGAATTGCTATAATTGTTGAATTGCAAATTAGGGTTTATAGCCATTAAACCCTAAAGGCCAAAATTTTCGATTTTAGGGTTTTGGATCACAGGGTTTTCGAAAACCCTAGCCTCCAAGAACCCTAATCGAAATTAGGGTTAGGGTTTTGGAAACCCTAGCCTCCTCCCCTTAAATTTCGAAATATCCTAGCCTTTTTAGGGTTTCCTTGTTTTGATAATAGTTGCCTCATTGGATAATTGAGAAAAATAAGGAAATTATCCTATCCCCATATTTTCAAAATCTAGAAGGGATATGGATTAGGATTAAATTAATTGTTTAATTTAATTAGATAATCCTCACAAGATTTAATAAATTGATTAATAGTTAATTAATAGATAAATATTAAATCTAGTAATTTGGTTTATTTTAAATTTAAATTAATAGTTTAATTTTCGAAATTTATATAAACCTTAAAGTTTTAAAAAGTTTAAAACACATCTTATATATGTATTATAATTAAAAGTTTAATATTATATATGTATAAGAATATGGTCAGTCAAATCGCTAGTATGCCTCATTCACGAAGCTAGTCTATAAGGGGGGTATAAGGAAACTGCCTATAAAATGGTAGTTGAATGGGTGTCCACTCTCACCCACCGCTTCATTGATTAGTGGAGGGTCGTTAGCAGAACGGATTTGATAGGACAACTACATCTCATTAAAAGTATAATGTTATTAAAGAAAGTACTAGAACATTATTTTACAAAATCCCAACTCTAGTTACTTTAGGAAAAATGTGAAAAGTATGCTAATCCATGGAATTGCACATTATGCTTTATTGGTCGTTAGTGGAGCGTGTGTGGTTAACCAGCACACTAAAAGGCACTAATAAAGAGTAGTAATGGGTATCTCATAATTGTCATTTTGATGGAGCGTGTGTGGTTTACCAGCACATCAATAGTTAATGATAAAGACAATGAGGTTACCAAGCACATTTGCATGGTTATTCACATCTTGTTTGTGATCATCGGCATCCCAGTCACAAATAGAAGAGCATAATCTGAGATTAAAACATGCCATTGAATAGTTTCAATGTATCTCAAAAGAATTAGGAATTTCACTTCGTTTATTTCGTCTAATGGTGGAATTGGTGAATCGTCATTCACCTACCTTAATGAAATTTACACTTGGATCTCGGTATCCCATTTCTAAGTTGTGAATCTTCATAGTTGGATCCTAACCTTGATATTATATCTTTGGGTTATTATATTAAGGTATCTTGAAATCTAACTAAAACTTTCTTTCTTTTCAGATGTCTACTCCTGGAAACACTTCTGCTTCATCCTCCTCCAACCACAACTTCTCTTTGCTCAACATTTGCTCCAAAGTCGTTATGGATGGCTCTAACTATAACGATTGGATGCGAAACATCAAGATGGCGCTTCGATTTGAGGACAAAGAATATGTCCTTGAAAAGGAGCTCAAAGAACTTGATGAGTCAAAAGCTACTCCTGAAGAATATGTTGCCTACAAGAAACATTACGATGATGCTACCAAAGTGGCATGCATCATGGTGGCAACCATGTCCCCAGAACTGCAGAGGTACTATGAGGACTACTGGCCTTTTGAGATGAACAAGGACCTTATGGAAAAGTACCATAAGCGAGCTCGTCAAGAAAAGTTTGAAGTGGTCAAGTCACTCATGGCTTGCAAGATGAAAGAAGGGGAGTCGGTTGTGTCTCATGTGCAAAGAATGCAACGCTACATAGAGCGTTTGGTCAAGCTCAACATTCACTTTGATGAGGAATTGGCCATTGATATGGTCTTGAACTCACTACCTGATTGTTATGGTCAGTTTATTCTAACTTACCATTTGAACAACACTGAGCAGACTCTGGCCCAATTGCACAACTTGTTGCAGACAGCTGAAGCAGGGATGAAGGGTAAAAGTATAGCCTCCACACCTGCAAGTTCCCCTCTCTTGGCTATTGGACAGGGAAAGGGGAAAAAGAGGAAAGGTCCTCATAAGCAAAACTGGAAGAGCAAGGCTCAAGCTGGATCATCTAGTAATGGCCCAAAGGCTAAGCCCAATGCTACCACTCCCCATGTTTCTGATCCAAAAGAGGCCGTTTGCTTTTATTGCAATCAAAAGGGGCATTGGAAGAGATCTTGCCCACAATATCTGCAAGATATCAAAGATGGCAAAGTAAAGCCATCTTCAGCAGGTATTTACACTATTTCTTCTAATAACTCATTATCTTCTCGTTCATGGGTCCTTGATACAGGATGTGGTTTTCACATTTGTTCTGATTTGCAGGGGCTAAAGGAAAGTGAGGAGATAGAGCGAGGAAGGATAAACTTGATCATGGGAAACAGAAAGTCTTCACCAGTGACCAAGATCGGAGTTTATCAACTTTTGCTTAGTAATGATGTTAGATTAGATTTATTAAATTGTTGCTATTCGTCTGAGATGACGAGAAACATTATTTCATTTCATGCATTGTTCAGACAAGGTTTTAAATATTCTTTTAATGATTTGAATGGTTTAATTTATGTTTATAAGAATGGTGTTTTTGTGTTTGAAGCTTTGCCTTGTGATGGTGTGTATGAAACAGTGACTTGTGTTGATAGCTTAGGAAATAGTGTATTTAATATTGACTTGTCTAATAGTGTAGACAAGGCATGCTTGTGGCATTGTCGTCTTGGACACATTAACAAGAAACGCATAGCCCAACTCCAAAAGGATGGAGTGTTGGAATCGTTTGACCTAAAATCAGATGATATGTGTGAATCTTGTCTTTTGGGAAAGATGACAAAATCACCATTCACAGGGTCTTGTGAAAGAGGTGAAGGTCTGTTGGATCTCATACACACAGATGTGCCCTTCAGATCAACTACAAGGGATGCTAATCGATTCTATGTGACTTTTACTGACGATTATAGCAGATATGGTTATATCTACTTAATCAAACATAAGTCAGAAACCTTTGAAAAGTTCAAAGAGTTTAAGCATGAGGTCGAAAATCAATTGGGCAGGAAGATAAAGATACTTAGATCCGATAGAGGCGGGAGTATCTTAGTATCGAGTTCAACGACTATCTGAAAGAATGTGGGATAGTCTCACAATTAACTCCTCCTAGGACACCACAGTTAAATGGTGTAGCTGAGAGGCGTAATCGAACCTTGTTAGACATGGTTCGTTCTATGATGAGTCGTACTTCGCTTCCTATTCACTTCTGGGGGTATGCTTTAGAGACAGCCGCCCACATCCTCAATCTTGTCCCTACAAAGAAGGTTGCCAAAACACCTCACGAAATGTGGACGGGGAAAGTTCCCTCGTTAGCACATATTAAAGTCTGGGGTTGTGAAGCTTTCGTAAGACGGGAGACTCACGACAAGCTAGCAGCTAGAAGTGAGAAATGTGTTTTCATTGGTTACCCAAAGTAGTCTTTTGGATATTTGTTCTACAGACCTAGTGAAAACGTGGTCTTTGTAGCACGAAGAGGAGTCTTTCTAGAAAGAGAGCTCATATTCAAAGAGGACAGTGGGAGCACCATTGAACTTGAATAAATTCAAGAGTTAGCCAATGAAGGAACCTTAGATGACACTAGCACTCAACCAGAGGAAACAGTTCCTGTTGAACCAGTTGATAACCCATTACCTCTTCGAAGATCCACTAGGGTGAGTGTGCCACCTGAGTTGTATGGTTTTCATATTACTTCAGATGGTGACACATTCATTAGTGATAGGACACTGGTAAATTTAGATGAACCAGTTACTTACAAGGAAGCAATGACAGGCCCAGAGGCTTCCAAGTGGAAAGAGGCAATGGACAGCGAGATTAAGTCCATGTATGACAACCAAGTTTGGAATTTGGTTGATAGTGCACCAGGTCGTAAGACAGTTGGGTGCAAATGGATCTTCAAGAAGAAGATAGACATGGATGGAAATGTGCACACATTCAAGGCTCGACTGGTTGCAAAAGGTTTCACTCAAACCCCAGGGGTTGACTATGATGAGACCTTCTCGCCAGTAGCTAAGATTAAGTCTATTAGGACTGCCTTTCATGACTATGAAATCTGGCAGATGGATGTCAAGACTGCTTTCCTTAACGGGAAGTTGGCTGAGGATGTTTACATGAATCAACCAGAGGGTTTTGTTGATGCAAAGTTTCCCAATAGAGTGTGCAAGCTTGAGAAATCCATTTATGGATTGAAACAAGCATCTCGCAGCTGGAATCTTTGCTTCCATGAGAAAGTCAAAGAGTTTGGTTTCTCTAGAAGTGAAGATGAGTTTTGTGTGTATATCAAGGCTAGTGGGAGTATAGTAACTTTTCTGGTGTTATATGTCGATGACATATTACTCATTGGTAACGACGTTCCAACCTTGAGAGATGTTAAGTCTTGGCTTGGAAAGTGTTTTGCCATGAAAGACCTTGGAGAAGCTGCCTATATTCTTGGGATTAGAATATTGAGAGATAGAAAGAAGAGACTAATTGGACTTAGTCAGAGCACATACTTGGATAAGGTACTAAAGAGGTTTAGTATGGAAAATTCCAAGAAGGGAGAGCTACCTATCCAGAGCAATACCAAATTGAGTAAGACTCAATGCCCGAGTACAGATGAGGAAATAGCAGACATGAGTCGTGTACCTTATGCTTCCGCTGTCGGATCGATCATGTACGCTATGACATGTACTCGCCCTGATGTGGCATTTGCTTTGAGCATGGTCAGTCGCTATCAGGGGAACCCGGGTAGAGCTCATTGGATAGCCGTTAAGAATATACTCAAGTATTTACGAAGGACAAAGGACTGGGTCCTTGTGCTTGGTGGCAGTGATACTTTGAGAGTAGATGGTTACAGTGATGCCAGCTTTCAAACGGATAGAGATAACTTCCGTTCTCAATTAGGCTGGGTATTTTTACTGACTGGAGGAGCAGTTACTTGGAAAAGTTCCAAGCAAGATACGGTGGCTGATTCTACTTGTGAATCAGAGTACATAGCAGCGAGTGAAGCGTCGAAAGAAGCAGCTTGGTTAAGGAACTTCATCGGAGATCTCGGAGTTGTTCCAACCATCCAGGAGCCTATGCAACTGTTCTGTGATAATAAGGGAGCGGTTGCCTTAACAAAGGAACCGAGAGATCATGGTAAAACCAGACATATCGACAGAAAGTACCATTTTATCAGACATAGAGTAGAAGAAGGCCATCTTGTAGTAAAGAGGGTGTCATCTGAAGATAACCCAGCAGACCCCCTCACAAAGGGTCTGAGTAGGGCTAAGCATACTCAGCATGCTCGGAGCATAGGACTGAAAGATGATATTAGTTTTAGTAGTTAGAAACTTGTAACAAAGTAAATGTAATTGACTTTTGGTGATTAAATAATAAAGTATTGTTTATAAGTTTGGTTACTGCCTTTTGTCAATTGTTTATTATTGTGTTTCATATTTTGCATGTCTTACTTCCCGAATAATAAGATTATTCAAACTCCACAGTCGCTCGTACTTTTGGAAGTAAGTAGTGAATTAAAACTGTCATGAACTGGATTGTAGATTGTTTGAGGATAGACATGGCAATAGAATTGCTGCAACGTTCATGAGTACTCAGAAATTGAGATTTGAGTATTGGATAAACCCTCGCTCAGAGTATCACTTCATGGAATTCATCACGAGTAATACTGAGACGATAATATCTTATAATCTTGAAACGAAGATATATGAGTTGTAATTTACAAAGTCGGTTATACATTGGTGATACGAAAACGCATCAGTAACTTGGTGTTATAAAACGTATTGTCATGTATAATTTGATGAGTAAAAGATACAAGCATATGAGTCAACGTTTATTCGTTCCTTTTGCCCTAACCGGAAAAGCGATATATGTGGGGCCCTCGATGATTTGGTGTTGACTTATGTGATGGGCCTAGCCAGGATTAAATTGATGTGTTCAATTAGAAGTCCTACATCATCACAAATCAGAAATCGGGAAACATAGATTCTAGACAAAGAGATTGATTACGTTCCATGTCTTATGTCTGGGGATATCTTGCAGAACGAAGGATTATATGATCACTTATCTTAGGACATGTAACTGACTGGGTCAGAGTTCAGCAGCAGCTTTTGGAAGCTACAATTTGCTGGTCAAATTTAGAAGGCATACTAGCAATTATAGTTACAGACTTATCCAAGTAGGAGACTGTTGGATTAGGTGTCTAAGCCCATAATTATAATTGGTATGTACTTGAATTGATAGCAGCACAGTCCTTTTGGGTTGCCCTCAACCTAGCAACTGGACAAGGAAATTATGAAAGGAGAGATATTAATTTATAAGATTAATAAATTAATATAAATGATTTATTAATATGTTAAAAGATTAATATATTAATTAGAAATCATTATGTTTAATTAATAGTTAGCCAGAAATTAATCAGAATTAATTTTGGGGTTAAAAGTATTAATTATAAAGTGCAGGGACTAGTTTGCAATTATCAGATAGTTGAGTGGAAGGCTCCAGAACCTCCTTGGAAGGAGGTGGACGAAATCTATAGGGGAAACCCTAAGGATTTCGTCCAAGGGGGCTTTGGATAAGGCCCTTGGGTTTGCTTAGGCCCTAAGCAAAGGAGCATTAGGGTTTTCCCTAAACCCTAGATCCCTCAGCTATATAATGAGCCTCCCAGCTCTCAAAATCGGTCACCACTTCTTTGAAGAAACCCTAGGGCCGAAATTGCATACTCTCTACCCTCTCTCCTTCTAGTTTCCTTCTTGCTAGTTCTTGGGTGTGATTCCATTAGAGGCATTACATTTGTGGTGCTAAGCTTCCAAGAAGATCAAGATCAAGATCAAGAGGATTATCAATTGTTTGCTATAACAATTGAAAGGTATGTAACTCTTAAACCCTAGTTAGTTATTTTCGAAAATAGCCTCTCTCCTCTAGGGTTCTTGTTTTGTAATTCAAAGTTGTATGTTCAATAGTTAAAACATAGATCCAAAGTAGGTTGCATGTGAACTTAGGAATTGTTTTCTGGTTTATTTATTTTACCTAAATCCCATCAGTTCGACACTTTTCTCCATACAAAGCGTGATAAGGTGCCATCTAGATGTTCGAGTGGAAACTTTTATTATAGTAAAATTCTACTAAAGGTAAATGTTCATCCCAGTTACCTTGAAATTCCAGGGTACATGCTCTCAGCATATCCTTTAACGTTTGAATCGTTCATTCGCTCTGACCATCGGTTTGCGGATGGTAAGCCGTATTCAAACACAACTTGGTACCCAATTCCTCTTACAGACTCCTCCAACACCTTGGAGTAAAATGGCTGTCACGATCGAATACAATCGTTAACGGAACACCGTGAAACCTCACAATTTCCTTCACATAAGAATTCGCAAGTTTATCCATATACCATTTCTAGTTAGCGGCTATGAAATGCGCACTCTTAGTGAAGCGATCAACGACCACCCAAATCATGTCGTGACCGTTCCTTGTTCTGGGCAGTTTAGTCACAAAATCCATAGTGATGTCTTCCCATTTGCCCATGGGTATAGGCAAAGGTTCTAAACTCCCATACGGTTTCTGATGTTGTGCCTTAACCCTAGCACAAGTTACACACTCGTCCACATACTTTGCAACATCGAGCTTTATCGTCGGCCACCAGTAATAGGGTTTTAGATCCCTATACATTTTCGTACTACCGGGATGAATCGAGTACATGGTTTTGTGAGCTTCTTCCATCAGAAGACCTCTTACTCCTCCCGCCTTAGGTACCCAAATCCTATCTTTGAATACCTTCAGTCCTTGACCGTTTGTATCAAACACCAACGTTTTGCCCAAACGTTCCTCCTTTCGGTCATTTCTCTCTAAAGCTTCCTCTTGAGCTTTCTTTATACTTTCCATAACTGTCGAGACAACTTCAATTATCAACGCTCTTGGCCTTTTCTTTTCAAGATTTCCCTTCCGACTGAGAGCATTAGCAACAACATTTGCTTTACCAGGGTGGTAAAGTATCTCACAGTCGTAGTCCTTGAGTAACTCTAGCCAGCGCCGTTGCCTCATGTTCAATTCCTTCTCCATACCTTTAAGGCGAATACTACCGCTGCCAACTCCAGACCATGAGTGGGGTAGTTCTTTTCATTCTCTTTCAATTGCCTCGATGCATACGGTATCATTTTATCCCTTTGGGTCAGAACACAACCTAACCCAACTCCAGAGGCATTACTATAAAATGTGAAGTCATCAACTCCTTCAGGTAACGAAAGAATCGGTGCTTCACGCAACTTCTTCTTTGACTTCTCAAAGCTTCCTATGCTTCTTATTCCAAGTATAGACAGCTCCTTTGTGGGTCAAAGCTGTCAATGGAGTCGCGATCGAAGAAAAGCCTTAGATAAATTAGCGATAATATCCAGCTAATCCTAAAAAGCTTCAGATCTCCATAGGACTTTCAATCGTAACCTTCGAGTTACAAAATAAATCCTTATTGAGGACTCCTTCTTCTTCTTAGAATAAGTATTTTCCTTCGTTTATTGTAACAGACCGATGGGTCATGTTCTAATGATCTCTCATTGTATACTGCACTACTTAGACTCATATCTCCTAGGGACAAATTTTGGAACAAACTATACCTTCCTTCATGTTCTAATGTGATACAATCACAGTTCAACATGCATCATTTCTAACTACCAACTTCTTTAACAATGAGTGCGATACTTCTATTGATCGCTTTGATCATCTTTCACTTCAATCTTCTGGCTTAAGTCAACTACTACATCGAACTTGGTTCTCTGAACCACATAATAAACTCATCTTAGTCAGACTCGATTCGATATGACCTCTAAGGTCGGAATAACAATCATCTTCTTAGTCATTACCAAAACGATGGTAACGACAGACTAGAATAAGACGGAATCAATTACTAGTTTCTTGGTAACCTTGTGACTTTCCCTGATCCAAGTGTGAGTCATGTGCTTCCAGTAGTATAGATCTCTACTACTATTCACACCTACTCATACTCGTCCGAAGTACGATCTCGCAGTCCCCAAGTCCTAAAATCACAAAACAATTTAACACATACGAATGTGTCCAATTAATCATAAAATTTTCCTAGACTCTACTAGGACTTCTTCCATACGTATCTTCAATCATCAATTCTGCTTCAACTTGGTTGGTGATGGAAATTCCAGACGATTGGGACAACTTCAAAAATTACACCAACCATTCCATTCATCAGATGACAAAACCAGGGTTTATATTATTTCCTTGAAACGATTACACAAAGGTTCAAGTTTACCCTATACTATGCCTCTAATAGGCTAAACCACTTTTTACTATTCACATTACTACTTTGTAACTTGATCTTCGGGTATCAAGTCTTTACTTCTACTTCCTAGCATTATTAATTGCTTCGTCAAGGATATTCTGAAATTCCTTTGGTGTTGATGGTGCACTTGGCCTTGTTACTTCATTGTTCTTCGGACAGTTCTTAGAAATATGGCCTTCTTCTTTACATACATAACACACCTCCTTGGGAATCATACACTTATTGGCGTAATGCCCTATTTCTCCACACCTAAAGCACATCACTTTCCTGTCATAATCCCCAGAGTGTTTATTTTTGCACTTCCCGAACCAATTTCTTTTACCTCCTCTTTTGCCAAACTTTTAGGATATGTTGCTCTTGTTGGGCCTTGAAGACCCCTCAAATTTCCTCTTCTTGCCAACTTCAATCTTGTTGGCGGTCCTGTCATTGATCATTTCTTCAATAGACTTAGCAACCCTAATAGTTGCCTCAAGAACAGATGTCTGACGTACTTGCATAGTAAGTTCACCCTTACTTTGTTGAAGTAAACGTTTTGTTTCTTCCATCTGTTCATCCAACATCGTACGCACCATTTCCTGCACCCCAGCCATCGTGATTGGCTCAGGCTGTGGATTATCGCTTCCGAACCCACTTTGAGTACTCGTCATTTCGATCTATACATCAATCGTAGATGAATTTAGATCTTCATTTTCGTTAGACGTTAAGTCTTCGTTATTACTCCGAAACGTTTATATGTTAGTTCTAATATCGTAGTCATACGTTTAGAATCCTACACACATAAGGTTTCCAGATCCGGTCGGCAACAGACCATAGATCCGAACAAATAATAGCATCATTATAGCTATAACACAAAACATTTAGCACATAAAAGCATTTTAGGCATCCTTCCTAAAATAAACTAGTGCTCGTGTCAATTTAGGTGTACTACCTAAAATATAATAGACACACTCAACTCACAATCATCGCTTAGCATTCTAAGTTTAAGTCTAGAAATCCTAGAAATTTCCTAGTTCGCTTAAACTAATGCTCTGATACCAACTGTGACATCCCCTAATTTCTCGGCCAGAAAAGACCGATTTAATTTATGCTTTTTAAAATAAAATCAGAGAATCTTTTTAAAAGATGTTGCGGAATTGGTCCCCAAAACAACATATGATAAAAGTTTATCAAAACCTTTCTTTAAGAAATATATAATTTCCTTTTTATATTAAAACCTCGGGATGTCATGTTCCGATACAGATCAAAAGCATAAACAAGACATTATAAGCCTTACAACAGTTATTTATAACTACTGGCCTATAATCCATAAATCACTCATCATCATCATCCGACTATGCTCGGGGTCCACTACCTGTAATCATAAAAAGCTGAGTGGGTCAGGCTTGGAAGCCTGGTGAGCATATAGGGTTTTCAACCCACAATACATAAATTTATTATGCTTAAACATCAATCAATCAACCAAATTACCCCAACCCCATTATCTTATTAATTTCTTAAGGGTTTAACCTAAGAATCAACTATCACTCCTTCCTAAGGATTCATCCTAAGGAATAGGCACGAAGTCACATCGTCACCAGGGTTTATACAACAGGAACTAAGTCCATAGCTGCCAAGGTTTATTCAACATATGCTAAGTTCATAACTCTCATTTATCGACAGTATTATTTACAGGTATTCCCCCCCACCCCTACAATACATGTCAATGGGTTTTTAGAGTACATCAAATGAACATATAGTTCATTACACCTACAGGTTGCGGGCCTGCTAGTGTTCCACAGACTGTCTAGAATAGTCCATGGTTGTCATCCATACTCTGCTGAATGACGGGGGTCAACATTTTGGGTAAGTGATTCTCTCAAATTTCACCACTCACCCTCAACTCATGATCAATATTACTGATCATCTCCTTTATCCAACTCACCTTTCATCACACCCACTATTTCTTCTACCCATATTTTACCCAACATTTTTGTAGATAAAAATACATATACAGTTTAAATTATTTAAAAACATGTATAAATCACACCTTCAACATCCAACTCAAATAAACAAACAATAAATATTCACACAGCACGTATTTTATGTAAAATACTTCATATCTATGTGTAAGGTGAAAGTAACTACACACTCACCTGATTTAATGAAAATCGGGCAGCAATTCGTTTCCTAAAATGATCGTTTCTAATAAAACCGGGAGTTTTATTGAGAAACCGGGCTCTGCGAAAGGTCGGGCTTCGAAACCGAGAAGATAAATTTTCCGGGCTTCTCAGGCACTTCGTGGCGTATTCCGGGTGTTAGAATCGATACCGGGGCTTCGGGGAATGTTAAGGTGAAGAAATATGGAAAAAGGGGTTAAAAATGGCAATTTCCCAAAAGTACCCGGGAGGGTTCGCATACCCCTTGTATTTATAGGGTGCGAGCTGCTGATCGGACAGTCAGGAGAGAAGCCACGCGTCGCAGATCTGAGGTTCGCAGGGGAAGGCTCGCACGTGGGCTGCGCATGCGAGGGCCTCGCTGGAGGGCTCTGATTGGACCGAACTTCGGACCGAGGTGGGTGGCTCGTGGCTCATGCGAAGGCTTCGGTCGAATCCGGAAGTGACACGCGACTGCCAGCTGCTCGGATGAATCGACCATTTCGGACACGTGGCACATTTTGGGCGAAGGTGACGTGGCATTTCCGGGTGAAGCTCATCCATGCGAAATTTCTCGAATTTTGTGCCAAAATCTTCTAAAATTCATAACTTTCGTATACGAGCTCCGTTTTTGACGTTCTTTATATGCACGCGTAGGTAAAATTACGCTCTACAACTTTCGTTTAGACTTCGTCGGCTAATTTTGAATTTAATTTTTATATTATTATTTTTAACAGACCGGGACAGGAAATCCGTTAGAAATTCATAACTTCTTCATCCGACGTCCGTTTTCGTCAGACTTTTTACCGTTGTGCTACTAATGACTAGACCTTCGATTCTCGTTTAGGTCGTATCGGCTAAAAATCACTCGATCTAAAATTCGAGTTTTTTAGGTGTCTACTGTTAAGCTGAAACTTCGAAAAATCATAACTTCCTCATACGAAATCAGATTTGGGCGTTCTTTTTATCGAACTTCTCGGTTTAACGAATACTACGAGTTTCGTTTAGATTACTAAGGCTAAAAAGTAGTTTATCAAAAACTCACTTTTTACGACATTCGGCACTGTGCCGGTTTGTCGCGAAACTTCGACAGGTCATAACTTCTTCGTTATAACTCGGATTTCGGCATTCTTTATATATCCGTAATCCTTGTCACGCCCACTACAAGTTTCTTAATAGATATAGGCTTTATCTAAAATTTACTTTTTGATGCTCATTTTTATTCTTAATTAATTAAACCCTAATAATTAAGCATAAAACACATAATTCACATAATATTCACAGAATTCCTTTTCATTTCTTCTAAATGAGTTACAAAGGTTAACCTAGACCATTATGTCAATATTAATGCCTAGCCTAGAAACACGGGCGTTACAGGAGGTACATGGAACTTGAAGCAGTTCAAGAACCATAACCTTATGTAGTAATAGTTGGCACCAGTTTTAACAAGGATTGTTAAAAATTGAATAATAGTTATTCATAAACACAAATTGTTCGCATTAGTAGTAGAAATAATCTATGACTTGAGAAATGTGGAATCTCTCATTGATGAGCTTTTATTGATGGTTTCCGGAAAATCCATCAAATACCAAGATGCTATGTCAGATCTCGAATCTGATAAATGACCTAGAGTCATGAACATGAGATGTAATCCATGTATGAGAATCAAGTATGGGCTTGATTAAAATTTGTCCCTATAGCAAGGCTAGAAGGAGTAAATAATTCTTCTAGAAAGAATAAATTACATGGATAACCATACACATTTAAAGCAAGACTTGTAGTAAAAGGATTTTCTCATACTCATGTCATTGACTATGGTCCTCATCATACTCATGACATTAACTGTGATCAAACCTTTTTCACAGGTAGCTATGATTAGATCAGCAAGGATGTTATTTGCTATAAATTCATATTGTTAATATGAGATATAGTAAATAGATTTCAAGAAAGACCGCTTTTCTTAATAGACATCTACTGGAAGATATCTATATAGATTAGCCTGGATGTTTTCTTGATCCATGTTATCCTAACAAAATGTGTAGAGCTTGAGATCCACTTGTGGATATAAAGCAAACATCTTAATGTTGCAATCATCATTTTATGTAAAACCACAAGGTGTGTTTTTATATCAAAATGAATAGAACATATGTGTTTACTAAGAACTAGTGGGAGCATAGTGAAATTCCTAATCTTGTATGAATGAGACATACTTAATCATTTGAAGTCACATTCTGACTAAGCAAGGTCGTTTACACCTTGACTCGGAAAGTGTTTCTAAAATGAAAGACTTATGGAGGAAAGGATACATTCTTGGAATGTAAAATCTATAAGGGATAGATAAAATTAATGTTAAAGGTTTCATGTCCTTATACATATATTGGCAATATCTTGAAAGGGATCAAGACACAAGATTCTTTTGGAGAATTCTTGGCATTGTTATATGGCACCATTTTGAGCTAGTGTCACATCCCGCTAAAGCGGAAACACGAGGCGTGGCAGTATAAAGGGTTTCATAGCAAAAGTTAAAAGACAACACCAACCATAGTATTCAAAATCATTAAAAATTTACAATGGGTTTGAACAACTTTTAAAAGAAATTACAATGTAAATTGAAATTGAAATACAACACATGCGAATGCTCCTAAAAGTGAAGTGTCCCTAAGTTCCACTTACTCGATGATTCCTGAAAAAGCATGTAAAGCGAGCATCAGCTATAAAATAGTTGGTGAGTTCACAAGTTAAAAATAATATTGGTTTCATGAATCGAAATCAAAATTTTGATATAAGTTTCCATAGATAAAAATATATTGCTAAAATGTGTAAATAAGTTTGTATAAACAAAGTTCATTGTCATCATGAGAAATAAAGTATGTTGACCAAAAGAGATGCAACGTTCATATCCTCATGGGAAATAAAGTTTGTTACTCAAACGAGTAAACAAGTTTCATTGCTACGAGGAGCAAACAAGTTTGTTACTATAAGAAGCAACCAAATTTGTTGCTAAAACAAGTAAATAAGTAATTAGTAACAAAAGTTCGTTGTTATAATGAGATACAAAGTTTATTGCTATAATGTGAAACAGAATTCATTGCTATAATTAATAAACGAGTTTGTATGTATATGAGCAAACAATGAGTTCCCAACCAAGCCTATGACTAATGCCCTATCAAGATCTATGCTTATCGTTCCATAGATTATATGGTAACATACACTCAAGCAATCGGGCGAGTGAGGAGTTGTCAATTCCTAATAGCGCTATCCATAATGACCATTGGCTCAAAGAGTTAATGGTTGGATTAAAGTATAAAGGGAAGGCACTTAAGACGATAAGGCCTCATGTTTCGTGTTGCATAGACATACATAGCAAAATATAGCAATCAACTTTGATACAATTCAATTTAAATACAATGAATAATAAATAGCTTTTCGGACATGCTTTTCCACCCAAAACATAAAAACCGAAAATAAGGGATATGCGTGAATACTCACAATATGCAAAATATAGCAACCAAGTTTATACGAGTCAATTAAATACAACGAACATAGATAGTTTAGGACATGCTTTTCCACCCCAAAACATTTAAAAACCGAAAATAGGGGAAGTCGTGAATACTCACAATATGCAAAATATAGCAACCAAGTTTATACGAGTCAATTAAATACAATGAACATAGATAGTTTAGGACATGCTTTTCCACCCCAAAACATTTAAAAATCGAAAATAGGGGAAGTCATGAATACTCACAATATGCAAAATATAGCAACCAAGTTTATACGAGTCAATTAAATACAACGAACATAGATAGTTTAGGACATGCTTTTCCACCCCAAAACATTTAAAAACCGAAAATAGGGGAAGTCGTGAATACTCACAATATGCAAAATATAGCAACCAAGTTTATACGAGTCAATTAAATACAACGAACCTAGATAGTTTAGGACATGCTCTTCCACCCCAAAACATTTAAAAACCGAAAATAGGGGAAGTCGTGAATACTCACAATACATTGAGATGATGCAGATGATGCCTTGATCTAAGTTCCACTTGTACCACTACCGATTCCTACAATAATGGTATTCGCTAGTGAGTCTCTAATCGAAATCTAACACTAGTATACATACTACTACAATAGAATTATGCCAATATTGTGTCAAACTTTAATATTGATAAGTTACAAACATTTTTCTATGGAAATTAAATTTCAAAGAATCAATTGTTATATAACAATTTAAGTGGAAAATTCTCATTATTGAAATGTTAATATTTAACATTTTAAGAGGTGTTCCAATGATTAACTATTCAAAAACTATATCAATTTAGTTCTAAACTTTCCCAAACTTTGCATTTCAGTTTTAATTGAAGTCAAAGACCTTAAGATAAATTTTCTTGAATTTTTGATTTGTCTAACTATTTTTCACCATTTAGTTCCTTGAATAATCATAAAATCATGGAAAAATAATACATTATCATGAAAAACTCTTATAATTTTTGTGTAACTGTTTTACAGTGTACATAATCTGGAAAAAATATTAATATGTGTTTTCAAAAAGTTTAACACCATTTTTCTGATTTTTGTGTATTTATTCTATAAAATAAGAAATAAATAGATAACAGTTTCAAAAATTCACCAAACTTTTTTTACAAGTGTTATTACACATACTTAAGCTGGGAAAAATATAAAAATTGATTTATAAACTGTTTAACCCAATTTTATGATTTTTGTGCATTTAAGTGTATTAAATCTTGGGAAAATAGAAGAAAAATAGCATACAGAAGAGAAAAATCATCAAATGTTTTATGTAGCATCCTAATACATTATAAGAGTTTTTAGTAATTTTTCATGAATTTTGGATGAGTAAAACTATTTTTCCTGTTTTTAATCCATTATAAACACAAAAATCATGGGAAAATAGATTTACATTTTGAAAAATTCCCAAAATATTTTTCCGAGTCTTAAACGTAAGGTAGAAGCTGCGAAAAATAAGAAATAATATTTTCACATTCCCTAAAGTGGTTTTATGATTTATTTGAGCTAAATAAAAAGAAAATTAAAAACCATACTAACCAATAACAACAATCCATGAAACTTCATGAGAGATGTTTATTAACTAAAAGGATCATCCACAAATGTTTCCAGAATTTATTTACAAGAGTAAGTATTTTATATGGTTTAACACTCTATTTTCTTATTATTTTCATGTAAAAATAAATAACATATATATTGAGCTGAAAATTTTCAGAATGCATCTTCATACAATTTAATATCAATTAAAAATCGTTTTCTTATTTTTCATGTCGAAAAACATGCCTAAAGGCTCAATAAATTATAGAGAAAACTTGATACTTGTGATTTTGGTAAAGATTATTGGTGTTACTTTGAGAATTTTTGCAACATGTTCCAAAGACTCTTGAATCAAGATCTTTTTGTACCTCTTAATACATGATGTTAAGTACTCAAATTAAATTTTCCTAGATTTTTAGTGAGGAATAAGACCTTTGAACATGCAATACAAAACTAGTATTCACAAAAAGGTGCTGTTTGAGCAATAGTTTTGTAAAAATTCTTAAAAATCGAAATATTGGAATTTTCCAGTGAGGTCAGATGGGTTTGAAAGCTAACTCGAAATGTTATATTTGAGAAAAAGAATCTCTAATTTTGGTTACCAAATGAGTGAGCTATGGCAGTTTAAACTCTGGTAAAGAAATCTGGCACATTGCATGCATGATGATTGGTTAGAAAAGTGAGTTTTCATCATTTCTTTGAGTAAATCTTTTGAAAATTTTTATGAATTCTTGATAAACACATATCCTAGTCATGTTTCCAGAGCTCAAAAGATTAAAAATTATCAAAATGTATACATGCATTTATGAACAAAATTTTGTTTCTCAAAAACTCTTAACTTGAGTTTGATGTTTTAATCCTTAAAATCGATTTTTACACTAAGATCATGAAAATGAAACCTTGTTTATCATACATGCATGGTGTTAAAACACAACCATGATGTTCTAAAAACCATTTTAACAAAAAGAAAACAAGTTTGAAGAAGATGAAGAAGTAGAAGAAGGAGAAAGTGTAAGAAAACTTGAGATTTTGAAGGAATAATGAAGTAGAAATCGAGTTTTACCTTCCACGACACCACAAGATGATGAAGATTTAGAATTCAGGGTGTATTCTTGGACTCATTTTCTGGAATAAAATTCATGGTTGAAGGAGAGAGGAAGAGAGAACAGAGAGAAAATGAAGTGGAGGTGTTGGAAAAATGAGAGAGAATGAGGGATATGGAGAGTAAGGTTTGTGTAAATGTTTTAGGAAGGCAAATATTGAAGGATGAGAGAGGGTGGCCGACTTTTGAGGGTATAATGCCCTCCCTCTCTTTTAAGTTTTAAAATTTTGAATTATTTTATAAAAGTTTCAAACTTTTTATAAAATATACACCGTAACCAAGATTTTGTTCATGAAACCTTGATTCTTGACTTATAAATTATGGGTAATTGTTAATGAATTAAAATTTTTTGTTCCTTGATTATATTTTTCTAAATTTAGTCATTTTAAATTGATATTATTAGGTTCATAACAAATTTTATGGAGTCTTAGGTGTTAAAGTTTATAAATTTGAGATTTTAGGGCTTTTAGGGTTTTTGAGAGTTTGTAAATCTTTGGATATCAAAATAAATAGAATCTTTGAGACATCAAATTATCTTATGTTATTATAACTCTTGTATAGTTATAAATAATGTTTGTAACTTATTTTATCGGTTTATTGGCATTCTATGTAGTGGTTTTGACATTCAAGTGAAATTGAGGAATCAAATATACTAGCCCTAGTTTTCAACTTCAACTTAAGTTTCTATGAGACTTTGACCTAATTTCTACTTATAGGTCAATTGAATTATGTGTGTATATGATTCATGAAAAGTTGTTCGATTTAAGGAGCGACCCGAATATGGATAGTCACTATAGTTAAGTAGTTGTAGAATTCACATATCAATGTGAAATCTAAGTACACTATCCATTGTTTCTATCTGTTTCCAAGTTTCTGTTAGGTTATAACTTAGCTTCTAGTTACTAAGTCTAGTATATGTTGTGCCTATAGGTGCAACTAAGTTTAGTCAAATCTAGAACCGACTCGAATTTTGACGGTTGTCACAGCTAGCCTCAAAAGTACATAGTGCATAGATTTGAAGTAGATGAAATGATTTATATTCTATTTGCTTGGCAAATGAATTCATCATTTATGCCATATTATGCATAGGACATGGTATTTGATCATGTTGTAAGCATGTCATAGGATACTAATTGAATACATGGTTAATTCACTAGATGACTATGAGAGCATTCTAAGACTACATTAGAAGAACTAAGAGAATGTATATGAGACAATCAGTTTAGAAAGGATCTTTATGGAAAGAGCTACACAAGATGTTAATTTCTAAACATATATATATATATATATATATATATATATATATATATATATATATATATTTATGAATTATAATTGGATTTTGACTTCATTATGGAATGAATTGTAAGTTTTGTTGGAATGAGGTCCAAGCAAAACATAATGACATAATCTACTACAAAATAAGAATACACTACTTTAGAAGTTGAATTCAAATATGATTGGATGAATGGGATCATTGAAAAACTATGTTGATTTCTGCCATTAAAGGATCACATAGAAATATTTGTGAATTCGAGAGTATACTTAATCTAGCTAAGAGACTCTATGTCACGAAAGAACACCAATCATATTCTCCAAGATATTTAACTATACTTAGAGTAAAGTTAGGTATGGAGATGATAATATTCACAAAATTCATACAAATTAAATTTTGTCAAATCCATTGATAAAGTCATTCTTTTGAGCTAAGTATGAATGGTCACACTTCAGCTATAAGACTTTATTATTTTAGAAATGGATTTTTGATTTGGGTTTAGTATTTGGATATTGGAACATTATAACAACAACTATTTGATGATGTTATGATATATTGGGATATAGTCATCACATTAGTACTTGTTGTGTTCTATATTAACATGTTTAATCCATGAATAATGTTATTATTCTAAAGGTTCATATTCGGTTATAATTGTGGGAGCAATTATAAAGTAAGACTAATATGAATTGGATTGCTTGACTTTCACTAGATGAAAGTAGGCAAGTGGTTGTAACCAACTTTCATAGGTACTTGTCAGAGAACTAGTATTGAGCTGACTCGCGTCAAGATCATCTCATGGATCGCTGTCATGAATGATACTTGATTAAAAGGTACTATCTTTGTATCCTTAACACCTGAGATACATATTGAGACTTAAGTGTAGTGAGTACTATGCTTTGATAATGGTCAAATGTTGTTCCTTAACCGGGCAGTTATAAAAGCCATTTTTAGGTATGGTGTGAACTATGCAAAAGGCTTATGTAGTCAAGATGGGATTTGTTCCTCTTATGTGTTAAGAGTTATACATCTAAGGTACCTTACCAAAATTTGAACAACTAATGAGATTGATCGCGATCCGAATCTCATGTTAAACATGATGTCTGTAGCAAAGGGATAACTGATAAAACCTACCTTATACACCAATGTTGCTAGACGTTCACCACTGTCAAGAGTCATATTAAAGAGATATTGCTGAATAACATATGATACTAATGGGTCACACTAACAACAACTTGATCCAATTGATTATTTATTAGAAATTGATTTTAATAAATATTCAATAAGACACTTATAATTAAATTGGAAATTATTTATTTCATGGAAATAATAAACTCCATTAGCAAGTAACTTAATATATATCATATGGTATTATTTATAAGTCATGTATAAACTTTTGGACTGGTTGAATCCTTTTGTCTTTTTCCTAAAAGACAAGGTTTATATTTTATAAAAGAGTTTATAAAAGTTTGACTTTCTTTCTTCTTCTTTATGCAATTTTCGAGATATGCATAAAAAGAAGAAGTGTATGACTTGTCTAATCATGCTTTAAAGGCATGGGAGACATGCTTATGACAATGGGGACAAGTTTGCTTAAAGTGGTAAGGACTAATGGTTAATAATTTCACTTTATGCATATAAATAAGAGAGCTTTCACTTGGATTATTTGCTCATTCATTCCTTGATGCAAAATTTGAATCCTCTCTTCCCTCTTCCTTTCTCTCTAGTTTTGGTTAGAAAACATGAAGAACACTTGCATCTTCAAGCCCTCTTTAAGTTCATATTGGTTGTGAACTTAAAGCTTAAGGGTTTAAGAGTTTTGGAGTAGCATCTACATCAAGTCATTGTTGGTGTCTCAAAGGTTCCACATTCTTCATCAACTTCCAAGCCTCCCATGAGGACCCAAAGAACTACAAAGGTTGTTATTTCTTCATCCTTTTATGGTTGGTGTTTTAATCTTTCTGTAACTTGCAAGAAGATCCTTGGTGGGTATAAAATGTTTATGTTATTTAAAAAATTAAAGTCTTCCGTTGCCAAATTTTAAAGTTTTTTTGAAACTATTTTTGAACTAAAACCCAACAATTGGTATCAGAGCCATCTTGCAAGTTTGGTTAGATTTTTTGATTTTTGGAAATCTTAGTTTTTGGAGAATATGGATAACTTGTTTTTGTATAAAAATAAGTTCATACATATTTTCTATGATAACTCTTTTTATTTTATGTGACAAAAGTTTCATGCATATTTTGTCATTTAAAGTTGTCTTAGAAAAACAAAGGTTGTTTGATGTGTATATTGATGTATATGATGTGTATAAACTAACCAAGGACCAATGTGTTGTTATGTTGTTGTGTTGGTTATTTTTGTTATAAAATGGCAGTAATAATTTATTATTCATATGGTATATAATAATTAAATAGATTAGCTTTTCTTATTTATTTTTGTAAAGTAATAGATTAGTTTTTAGAAATAATTTATTTGTACAAAGATGTAACAAGAAATGAAGTTTGAACCATTTTTTTGAAGACAAAAGGAAAATTGTCGAGTTCAAAATGTGCTGGGCAGAACTTGACACTTTCTGAAAAGTGTCATGAATGCTACACATGTGCTAAACATGTGCTGAACAGAAAGATGACACTTTCTAAAAAAAGCGCCATGAATGCAGCAGAATTTTTTCTTAAAGAAGTTTTTCCAATCTTTTGCAAGCAATGGGTGTTTGCTTAAGTGGGAGCTTCTACAACAACATTACAAGAAGTTTTTTTGTCCCTTTAAATGTCGCTTTAGGAATGGACTTGACATTTTTGTGTTGGCTCACAAAAATGTCATTAGTTGGTTATGTTTATGCACATATCTTTTTATGCATGTTTGTGCTGTTTATTTTATGCATTATTTTGTGTGGTTGATAAAATTAGTTTTTTCACATGCTAAAATAATTTTGGACAAAATAAACATCACAAAGAGTTTGGGTTTTCAAAATTGGACATAAGATGTAACAAGTTGTTATTTTTTAAAATAAAACCCGGTTGTATAAAATCGTTAATCACGGCAAATTTTGAAATACTCCATTATAAGTTTAAAATGGTGATTTTTATAGCTTATACAAACTCCAAATATATAATTAATAAAAGGAAGTTTTATTAAAGATATAAAAGGTTCAAATGCATTGAAACTTAATACCGGTTATTAAAATTGAATTGCGTCTAATTATGTAAAACTAGCTTTTCATATAGAACCTTTAAAAGGTAGTTTTCTTTTGAAAATTGATATCATGGTTTATTATATGGATGTAATAATCATGATATTATATGTTTTTAAACTAGAATTATAAAATATATAAAGACCCTTTTTACAAACCTCAAATCTATGCAATCCTTTTGAAAAACACTCGCACGTCTCTTATATGCACTAGTGGGATAAAGGATACCTAACCGCTTAGTGTTATCTTTTGATGGTCGGGGTGTATTCGTGATTTTTATAACCAAGTTATAGGCCGATCAAACAAGTTTTTAAAATTGGACGATTTGATCGGAAATCTTTTGTGATAAAGGTTACCTAAGCAAGAGAGTTCTGTGACAACCCAAAATTTTCAATTTTATAATCTCTACAGTTAAACACTTCATATAATATTCAAAAACATTTCAGTACATTTTTGGCCGGATTTAAGTCCGTTTGGGTGTTTTATTTTATTTTTCGTCAAACGATTAAATAAAGGGAAGTGTCGTTATTAGAGTTGTGTAGCAAAACAAAACAATCAACGCCTTAGCTAGGTGTTTACGGCCAAACAAGAGGTGTTTGGGCCGTAAACACCATTTTCCCAAGAACTCATGCATATAGCATGAGTTTACACACCTTTTTCCTCATTTTCCACTTCCCACCTCAAGAACACCAAGCTTTTTCTCTCAAGTATCATAAGTTCATTTCTTCAAATCCGCCAAAATGTAAGTATTTCCTTCCTAGATTCGTTCACACAACACTTAATCTAGTGTTTATACATCATTTCATCCATGGATTCTTGGTTTTTACTTAGATCTTCAAGTGTTCTTCAAAACACCAAGAACACACACTAGTGTTTTTGGGCTCTAATCACTCTTTCAAGCTTCATATAAGTAAGTGTACCCTTCCTATCTAGTTACGTACTTAGTATACTTGTTAATCCTTTGGAAAATCATCAAAATCCCCAAGAACATATGTGTTTACGGTTTGGGGATCTCCCAAAACCGTAAACACCCCCAAATGGTGTTTTGATGCCCCTAACACCTTCAAATGCTTGTATAAAGGGCTAGAAACTTGCATGCATGAGCTAGAAACACCAAAACACGAAAAGGTTGAGGCATACATGAGTTTACGGCCGTAAACTCATGGGTTTACGACCGTAAACCCAAGTGTTTACGACCATAAACTCTTATGGATGGCCCAAGGACTGTAAACTCCAATGAGGGGTCCTTTTGTGCCCAAACCACTTCCTAAGCCTTTGATTCGAACTTAGAACCCTTCCTTGTGAGATATAGGACCTTGAAACACACAAATGCACCATTTCCATGAGTTTACGGTCGTAAACTCATGGGGGAAATGGTCCAGAAACCGTAAACACACATAAGGGCCACCATTTGAGGAGTAAACTCCAATGTGAGGCCCTACTCTCCTTAGATGCAACCCTTAGCACTCTTAGCACTTGAAACGAAGTGTTTTCATGCATTGGAGTGTCTTTACTTGCTTAATTAGTGATTAAATAACTAATTAGATACATTTATGTATCACTACATGTTACATAGGATCCGTGTGTGTGCTCAAGTCCTCACTTGACACCTAGCATCCTACCCGGCACTTCCATCCAATCCACTCACTGCAGGTGAGTTCATACCCCTAAATCAACCTTTTAAATGATTTTAAATGCTTTTATGGGGGGGAATACAAGTTGAACTGTTAGAGTTATTGTATCAATCACATGTGATTAATAACTAGAACAGACTACAAGATTTACTACTGCTTTCAAATTACCATCAAACATTGGATTTTCAAGTGTTTCAAACCTTTTATCAAACTCTTTTAATGCCAAAACTGTTTTCAAACTCTTTTAAACTTACTTTATTTTCAAACCCATATCTATACTAATATAGTTATATAAGTAAGACTTGAAGGACTTAGGACTAATAGCTCACCTTATTTCCTGTTCCTCGTTTGGTTGTGGACTTAGGGTATTCGGTTATTTGTCCGACTGTCGTTGAATTCTTAGTTATATATCATATATATTTGTGTTAGATATAAAAGTCTTCACTTCAGTTCAGTACCTTTGTGTAACAACGGCATGCAACCAACATTACTATTTAACTATAATAGGTATAGTTAAGGATTACTGCTTATTACTACCATTAAAATGACACCTACCAGAGTCAGTACAGTTATGAGTCAATACATGCTAAATACTATACAAAGAGAATACTATATACTATACAAGAGAACACTCTATACATTATACCAGAAAATACATTATACAATATACAAGAGAATTTACTAAAACAGAATGTGACATACTACTTCTCGATACGACAACTCATTGTGTTATCACCGTGTAACCAGAGTCTCCTGGAGGGAGAGCGAGCATTATGTGTATAGATCTATACGGGACAGACACTCCCACATCCCGACTGCTAGCTACAATCCGAGCCGACTAGGCCCAGGGGTGACAAAATGTCACCATACTACGTGTGACCTGGAGGGTCACCAGTTATTCGATCGTCAATCAGCATGGTTACATACGAATTCACATTCAGACCTTTAATTAACACTTTATGAATTAGAGGCAAAACAGACTCCGCGAGGTGTATTGTACATTTAATACTACCTGAAGTCTGCATTTTCATTTCATTTAGCCGGCAGTGACACTGCTGGGGTAAAACATTATTTTCCCAATTACTTTACATGAATGAAGTCAAAAACTATATTTTCATACTGATAGTTTCACTGGGAAAACTTTTACATTTTCAAAAGATCAAACATGCAAACAACCGGGTCTTGGTAGAAGACTACTTTTACTGGAAAACATAGGGTTTTCTAGGGAGTATACTATTTGCAAACATTGAAATCAGTTATTATACTACACTATTGTAAACATTCTTATACAAGCAATGACACTAAATACTTATGAACTCACCAGCTTTATGCTGATACTCGCTTTCAAAATAACTTGTATTCTCAGGTCATCAGTAGACAGGTACAGATGCAACTTTTGAGAAGATGGAGTACATACAAGACTCATCTTTTATTTTGATTATACTTTTGGTGTCTTACAAACTGTACAGAACACGCTTGTATTACAATTATTATATTAATGCAATGGATGTTGTTGCTTGTCTTTACTATTATGCATTGTTATGATACTGTACATGACGTCCTCCATCCCAGAACGTTTCCGCCATTCTTCGGTTTTGGGGTGTGACATATTGGTATCAGAGCACTGTTTATAGTGAATCAAGTATATCAACCCATAAAAGATATACGAACTATAAACACAACGGGATTAAAACACTCTGACATATTGGTGTTTGTGACTTGTTTGAGGCATCACACTTGAGGTGCTAAGCTCTTTTAAGGCCAAGATTCTACAAGCTACTACACAAGGTAATCTTCTAACTAGTTTTTATGATTCATATATCACATTTGCAGTTTAGTTAGGATTCATGCTTTGGAAAATGAATATTGCATGTATAATTAGAGAAAACTTAGATCCAAAGCATTAGGGTTGTATGTGCACCATAGGAATGTTAGAGTACATAAAACCCAAAGTGGTATCAGAGCCTAGGGTGTTTTCTATTATATTGATGCAATTGTTTGATTTTCAAAGCTGAAAAATTGACATTCCTGGCCATTGACTGTTAGACTCGACGAGTCTTATGATTGGACTTGACGAGTTGGATAATCTGGTGATGAACTCGACGAGTCCATTGCCTGACTCGATGAGTTGGATCATCAGATCACAAGTTTTCCAAGTTTTTGGCCTATTTTGGATTAGGATCGTTACCACAAACTGTTTTGGTTTATAAAATTCGATTTTACTAATATGGTAATGATTATCCCCATCCAATAACATGATGTTTGTCAAATTTTAAGATAATTACATGATTTTTTGAAATAATTACTTGATTTTGTGAAAAAAAACTAATTATTTGTAGAATTTGAAATTATGTTGTTATTTGGCTAGTATTAGGTGAAATCGGTAAATGATAAATTATATGATAATTGTATTAGTTAAATTTGATCTAAATGTTTATTGAAGAGTTTCATAACTTGTCCTCAAGTTATGGAATATGAAAAGTCTCATTCATGAAACATTAACTTTTTTAAGTTATAGAATTCCAAAGGTCTTGAAGAGGTTCATAACTTGTGCTTAAGTTATGGAACTTGAAAAGTTTCATTTATGTAACATAAATTGTAAAAATCAAGAGTTTTTGAAGACTTTCAAAACTTGCCCTCAAATTTTGGAATTTGAAAAGTCTCATTTATGAAACTTTAATTCCAAACCCTAGAATTTTAAAAGTTTAAAATTCAACCCTATACTATTATAATATTAAAGTTTAAGACTTATATACATATATATACATACATATATATATATATATATATATATATATATATATATATATATATATATATATATATATATGTATGTATATATATGTATATAAGTATTAAACTTTAATATATATATATATATATATATATATATATATATATATATATATATATATAAGACAAGTCAGTCTTACCGTTAGTAGATCTCATTCACAAAGCTAATCTATAAGGGATGTTTAAGGAAGCAACCTATAATATGATCGTCATAAGTGAGCTTAAATAGGGCTCATGCCCTAAAATTAGGGTTTTGCTTCTGGCCACTTACGCCCAACATACACTTCGTATGCCCTGCATACGTGATTCAAGTCCACAATCACACTCGCCTATGTACACTAAGCATACGTATATGTACGCCCAGCGTACGCAGGAACTTATCACCATCAAATGATTTTTGTTACAAGGACTTGGAAAGAATACTTGGATTCGAGTGTTACAATATGACTGCTGATTGTGCTCATCAGCAGTCCATACAACTGTTGATTGTGCTCATCAGCAGTCCATACATTTGTTGATTGTGCTCATAAGCAGTCATACAAAAAACCAAAAAAAATTGTCAAATCTTTTCTTGAGACTAGATATGGCTTAGACGCACGATTTTGAGAAGATTGGTGTTTTTGGTGTTGCAAAATGATGAGCTGAGTGCGTGTAGTAGCGATCAGTAGATGATTGGTTTGGGAAACCAGGTTGAAGATTTTCTCGGAAAGACGTGATTTTGGCTAGGATGTAAGACTACGGGACAGCCGTAGCATTCACCAGCAAGTAGACAGTACGGGAAGTGTAGTGAGGCTATGGGATGACCATAGTAATCACGTTAGACGATAGCTGGTTCGGAAAACCAGGAGTCAAGATGCAGATTGAGTGAATGTCCGGCACGGGATGCCTTCGGATTAGTAGTCAGTGGCAGGGCAGTATGGAGAGTGTGGTAGAACTGTTGGATATAGTGTCTAAGTCCATAACTATATTTGGTATGTACTTGACCCGACCCGGCATGGTCCATTTGGGTTGCACTTCACCCGAACAATTTATGGATAATCGTTTGAGAATAGTATAAGTTATGATTTATTAATATATTATAAGTCCTAATATATTAATATAAAATCATATTATTTAATTAGTATTGATCTATAATTAATCTAGAATTAATTTAGAGATCAAAAGTATGACTAATTAAATATGGGCTCTTGTATTTATATAGTGTGGACTAATGCTTATTTGGAATGGGCTAGGCTTGCATGGAAAGTCCATGGATACTCCATGGAGCTTTAACCCATGGATCTCATGGAAATGAAAAGACATGGGTATTAGGGTTTACATGGATGTAACCCTAATCCACCACACTATATAAAGGAGGCTTTGGTTCTTGAAATCACACGAGTTGTGGTGAGTAAAGTAAGAGGGCCGATTTCAAGAAGGTGATTACTATTCTCTCAAAGTTCCAAGTTTGTGGTGATTTGTGATTTCCATTTGAGGCATCCACACTATTGGTGCTAGGCTCTAAAACTCCAAGCAATCAACTACAACTACAAGGTAAGTAATTCTACTAGCTTTATTTGATTCAAGTTCCCCATGTCATGCTAGATAGGATAAGAACCTTGGAAAATTAATTATTTGCATGTATCATAGTCAAACATAGATCCAAGGTTTCTAGGGTTGCATGTACACCATAGGAGTGTTAGAATGCTCAAAAACCCATCAGTGGTATCAGAGTCTGGTTTGTTTATTTGATACTTGATGCAAAAAAAAAAAAAAAAAAAAAAAAAAAAAAACTTGAAAATCGAAGTTTTGTTCAAAAGCTCGTATCAAAATTTCAAGTTTTGTATATGTACTTACGATTCTTGAAATTTTTGATATGAACATTCATAAACATATGAGTTTAGAAGATCATAGAAATTATGTGCTAATAATTGATTAGATTAATTCTTGATCTTTATGTGTTTTAATGAAGTCCATAACTAGTTCTTAAGTTATGGATAACCAAAAGTCACATTTATAAATAACCATTAAAAGAACACATAGGTTACAAAAAATGAAGAGTCTTCATTTTTAATAACCATTAACTCATAAGTTATGAGAAATGAAAAGTTTTGAAAGTTTACAAAACTTGCCCTCAAGTTTTGGAACATGTAAAGTCATATTAAAAACTTTAGTTCCAACCCCTAGAATTTTAAAAGTTAAAATTCAACCCATATACTTTATAATATTATAAGTTTAATAATATTTATATATGTATAAGATCAAGTCGTCTTACCGCTAGTACGCCTCATTCACGAAGCCGGTCTATAAGGGGGGTATAAGGTTGTTGTCTATAAAATGGCAACTTAATGGGTGTCCACTGTCACCCACCGCTTCCTTGATCGGTGGAGGGTCGTTAGCCGAACGGGTAGGACAAGGACTAATAAATTCTCATTAAAAGTATAATGATAATACTAAAGTAACTAAACTTTATTGAATTCCCAATCTTAGTTATTTTAGGAAAATATGAATAAGGTGCTAATCCATGAAATTACACTTTACACTTTGTTTAAGTCGTTAGTGGAGCGTGTGTGGTTAACCGGCACACTAACTTGAACTTAACAAGGTAGGTAAAGGGTGACTTAATGTTTATCATAGTATCGATGGAGCGTGTGTGGTTTAACCGGCACATCGATTGAGGGGTAATACATTAAGGGTACCAAGTAATTTGCATGGTTACTTCACACCTTGTTTTGTGATCCTCGGCATCCCAGTCACAAAACTTGAAGGGCACACTCGAGATTGAAACATGTCATTGAAGAAAGTTCAATGAATCTCAAAGAATCTAGGAGTTTCTAAACCAATTAAAACCTAATTAAATATTTCGTTTTTCATGGTGGAAATTGGTGAATCGTCATTCACCTACCTTCAAATATCTTATAGCTTAGATTACGGCATCCCTCTTCTAAGTTATAAAATATTATGTTGGGTCCTAGCCTTAATATTACATTTGGGTGTTTTGTTAAGGACTATCTCTATATCTAATCTAATCTATTCCCTCTTCTTTTCAGATGTCTTCCAATAACAATGCTTCTGGCTCAAACCCTACTAGCTCCTTCTCTCTCATGAATCTTTGTGGGAGAGTCATCTTTGATGGGTCCAACTTTACAGATTGGATCAGAAACATCAGGATGGTCACTCGGTATGAGAACAAAGAATATGTTCTCGACAAGGAGCTGAAGGTACCCGAGCCAACTGCTACTCCTGAAGAGCTTGCTGAATATGAGGTACATGAAAGAGATGCTACAAAAGTGGCATGCATCATGATGGCCACCATGACAGCCGAGCTCCAAAAGTCCTATGAGGACTATTATCCTTTTGAGATGCACCAGGACTTGATGGACCGCTACCATCAAAGTGCTCGTCAAGAGCGATATGAAATAATCTCCTCCATGATAACAACCCGAATGAAGGATGGTGAACCCATCACGGGCCACATACAGAAAATGCAAAGGTATGTGGACCGTTTACTGAAGCTGAATGTGAACTTCCCTGAGGAGTTAGCAATAGACATCATTTTGCACTCCTTGCCATCGTGTTATGATCAATTCCGCATGACATATCACATGAACAAGGAAGAACTCACCCTCAGCAAACTTCAAGGACTCTTGAAGACCGTCGAAAGTGGTCTAAAGGGTAAGTCGGTTGTTACTACTCCTACTCCTACTCCAACTGCGGCCAATGTCTTGGCAATCGGGCATGGCAAAGGGAAGAAGAGAAAGAACCCTTGTAAGGGTACCAAGGGTAAGACCCTTGAAGGCTCCTCTTCAAGCAAAACCAAGAAAGGTTTTGTCACTCCTTCTGCTAACCCTAATGAGGCTGAATGCTTCTATTGCCATGAAAAGTCGCACTGGAAGCGAAACTACCCAAAGTACCAGCAAGATTTGAAGGATGGGAAAGTAAAACCCAACCATGCAGGTATATACACTATATTGTCTAATAACTCACATCATTCTAAGTCTTGGGTCCTTGATACAGGTTGTGGTATTCACATATGTTGTGATTTGCAGGGACTAAAAAGAAGTGAGAATGTGGAGCAGGGAAAGATAAACTTGATCATGGGAAACAGGAAAGCTTCACCTGTCACCAAGATAGGAGTTTATTCCTTAGTGCTAAATAGTGGGTTTACATTAGATTTGAATAAATGTTATTATTTGCCAGAAATGGCAAGAAATGTTATTTATGCATTGTATAAACAAGGTTTTACCTTTTATTTTGATAATAATAATGGTAGTATTGATGCTTTCTTTAATAATGTTCTTTATTTTAAAGCATTACCTTGTGATGGCGTGTATGAAACTGTATCTGTTGTAGATAATCTAGGAAATAATGTATTGTGTATTAACTCTTCCACTAGCTTAGATAAAGCATCCTTATGGCATTGTCGTCTTGGACATGTAAGCAAGAAACGCATAGGCCAACTCCAAAAGGATGGAGTCTTGGAGTCATTTGACCTAAAGTCAGATGATAGTTGTGAATCTTGTTTGCTTGGTAAAATGACAAAGTCACCTTTTACTGGCACTTGTGCTAGGGGTGAAGGTTTGTTAGACCTCATACACACGGATGTGTGTGGACCCTTCAGAACCGCCACAAGAGATGCTAATCGGTTCTATGTGACTTTTACTGATGATTTTAGTAGATATGGATATGTCTACCTAATCAAGCATAAGTTAGAAACCTTTGAGAAATTCAAAGAGTTTAAGCAAGAAGTGGAGAATCAGTTGGGCAGGAACATTAAGATGCTTCGATCCGATCGTGGTGGTGAGTATCTTAGTACTGAGTTCCTTGACTATCTTAAGGAATGTGGGATTGTCTCACAATTGACACCTCCTAGGACACCACAGTTGAATGGTGTAGCTGAGAGGCGCAATCGGACCCTGTTGGACATGGTTCGTTCCATGATGAGTCGAGCTTCGCTACCAATCTCATTTTGGGGGTATGCCTTAGAGACTGCCGCCCATATCCTTAATCTAGTCCCTACAAAGAAGGTTGCCAAAACACCTCACGAGGTGTGGAATGGAAAAGTTCCCAATCTATACCACATCAAGATTTGGGGTTGCGAGGCTTTCGTGAGACGCGAGACTCACGATAAGCTCGAACCCCGAAGCGAAAGGTGTATTTTCATCGGCTACCCACAGAAATCCTTTGGTTACATCTTCTACTGACCCAGTGATAATGTGGTCTTTGTAGCAAGAAGAGGATTCTTTCGAGAGAGAGAATTCATGAGCCAAGGAGACAGTGGGAGGCAAATTGACCTTGAGGAAATTCAAGAGTCAAGTGGTGAAGGAACCTCAAACCCTAGCCCTCAACCTGAGGAGAAAACTCTTGTTGAGCCGACTGAAGAATCTATACCTCTGAGGCGTTCCACCAGAGTTAGGAATGCACCTGAGCATTATTATGGTTTTCATATTACTGCAGAAGGTGAGACACTTATCAGTGATAACACACTGGTAAATCTGGATGAGCCTAACAGCTACACGGAAGCCATGGCAGGCCCTGAGGCTGCTAAATGGAAAGAGGCTATGGATAGCGAGATACAGTCCATGTATGACAATCAAGTTTGGAACTTGATTGACAATGTACCTGATCGTAAGATAGTTGGGTGCAAATGGATCTTCAAGAAGAAGGCCGACATGGATGGTAATGTACACACTTATAAGGCACGACTGGTTGCAAAGGGTTATTCTCAAACTCCGGGAGTTGATTATGATGAGACCTTTTCACCAGTGGCCAAGATTAAGTCTATTAGGGTTCTGTTAGCCATTGCTGCATTTCATGATTATGAAATATGGCAAATGGATGTCAAAACCACTTTCCTTAATGGAAAGTTGGCTGAAGATGTTTACATGGTTCAGCCAGAGGGTTTTGTCAGTACAGAGTACCCCAGTAGAGTGTGTAAGCTCGAGAAATCCATTTATGGATTAAAACAGGCACCTCGCAGATGGAATCTTTGCTTTGATGAGAAAATCAAAGAATTTGGCTTTTCAAGGAGTGAAGATGAATCTTGTGTCTATATCAAGGCTAGTGGGAGTATAGTCAGCTTTTTGGTACTGTATGTGGATGACATACTACTCATAGGAAATGACATCCCAACCCTGCAGGAAGTAAAATCCTGGCTTGGGAAGTGTTTCGCTATGAAGGACCTTGGAGAAGCTGCCTATATCCTAGGGATAAGGATTTTGAGAAACAGGAGTAAAAGACTAATTGGACTTAGTCAAAGCACCTATGTGGACAAAGTGTTGAAAAGGTTCAACATGCATAACTCCAAGAAAGGAGAGTTACCCATCCAGAGTAACGCCAGATTGAGTACGACACAAAGCCCTGGTACTGAGACTGAGATAGCAGAAATGAGTCGAATACCTTATGCTTCAGCTGTAGGATCGATCATGTATGCTATGACTTGTACTCGACCTGATGTAGCCTTTGCTTTGAGCATGGTTAGCAGGTATCAGGGGAACCCTGGCAAGGCACACTGGACTGCGGTAAAGAATATCCTCAAGTACCTACGGAGGACTAAGGATTGGGTCCTTACCCTCGGTGGCAGTGAGGACTTGAGAGTTGTAGGGTACAGTGATGCTAGCTTTCAGACTGACAGGGATAATTTCCGCTCTCAGTCGGGCTGGGTCTTTACTCTAAACGGAGGGGCAATTACTTGGAAAAGTTCCAAGCAGGAGACAGTGGCTGACTCCACTTGTGAATCAGAGTATATAGCAGCAACCGAGGCAGCAAAGGAGGCTATATGGCTAAAGAACTTCATCGGAGACCTTGGAGTTGTACAAGCTATAAAGGAGCCAATGGAGATTTTCTGTGACAGCAATAGTGCGGTTGCCTTAGCCAAGGAACCAAGAGATCATGGGAGATCCAGACACATTGACAGAAAATATCACTTCATTAGACATCGAATAGAAGAAGGAATCCTCGTGGCAAAGAGGGTATCATCGGATGAGAACCCAACAGATCCCCTCACGAAGGGACTGACTCAGGCTAAGCATCTCTAGTATGCTCGGAGCATAGGGCTGAAGGATGATATTAGTTTTAGTAGTTAGATAATCTTGAAATTTGTAAAATGTAATTGACATTTGATGATAAATAAAAGCTGTTATTTATGAGTAAAGTGTTGCTATCTCTTGTCAATCGTTTACTATTATTTCTTTTTTGCATGTTTTGACTTCCAGAATAATTATGTTATGGTTTATATCATATTATTCAAACTCTCCACAGTCGGTCATATGTTGGAAGTAGATATGAATCAAGACTGTCATGGGTTGGCTTGTAGAGGTCTAAGATGTTAGACAAAGCGGGGCTACAGCACTCATGAGTGCTCATAAGTTCTGAGTATTGGATTCAACCCACACTCACTTGTATCACTTCATGGAATTTATCTCGAGTGATCGTGAGACGGTAATATCATATAAGTCTTCAAACCTAGAGATATGATTTGTTGCCTATGAGTTGGTTATGCATTGATTGCACGAAAACGCATTGGTAACTCGATGTTATAAACCGTGCTTTTGTGTGTAATTCAACAAGTAGTAGAGCAAACATATGAGTCGAAGTTTATCTGTTCCTTCTAGGATTAGAAGCGATATCTGGGCCCCTCGATGATTTTGTTTTGACCTATGTACCGGGCCCGGTCAGAACTAAATTGATGTATTCAGTTAAGTTCTATGTCAAACAAATCGGAAATCGGGAAACAAATGCTGGACAATAAGCAAGACCATGTTCCATGTATTTGTCCGGCTGATATCTAGAACAGAGGATTATATGATCACTTATCTAAAATGGCGCTTCATAGTTCAATAGAGTTTAAAGAGCTACGATTGCTGATCGGTTCCTGAAGTCATACTTGCAACTATAGTTATTAGACTTATCCAAGTGGGAGACTGTTGGATATAGAGTCTAAGTCCATAACTATATTTGGTATGTACTTGACCCGACCCGGCATGGTCCATTTGGGTTGCACTTCACCCGAACAATTTATGGATAATCGTTTGAGAATAGTATAAGTTATGATTTATTAATATATTATAAGTCCTAATATATTAATATAAAATCATATTATTTAATTAGTATTGATCTATAATTAATCTAGAATTAATTTAGAGATCAAAAGTATGACTAATTAAATATGGGCTCTTGTATTTATATAGTGTGGGCTAATGCTTATTTGGAATGGGCTAGGCTTGCATGGAAAGTCCATGGATACTCCATGGAGCTTTAACCCATGGATCTCATGGAAATGAAAAGACATGGGTATTAGGGTTTACATGAATGTAACCCTAATCCACCACACTATATAAAGGAGGCTTTGGTTCTTGAAATCACACGAGTTGTGGTGAGTAAAGTAAGAGGGCCGATTTCAAGAAGGTGATTACTATTCTCTCAAAGTTCCAAGTTTGTGGTGATTTGTGATTTCCATTTGAGGCATCCACACTATTGGTGCTAGGTTCTAAAACTCCAAGCAATCAACTACAACTACAAGGTAAGTAATTCTACTAGCTTTATTTGATTCAAGTTCCCCATGCCATGCTAGATAGGATAAGAACCTTGGAAAATTAATTATTTGCATGTATCATAGTCAAACATAGATCCAAGGTTTCTAGGGTTGCATTTACACCATAGGAGTGTTAGAATGCTCAAAAACCCATCAAGAACTGCGTGATAGCCACAACTTTCAGTAGAGGCCAGTCAGAGGAGTGTGGGCGAGGGCCAGTATCTCCTAGTTAGCGGAGCTTGGGCTAGGCCCGTGTCTCCTAGTAGCATGATAGGAATCAGGAAAGGATAGTTCATCGAGTTTAGTAAGGAGTTGGCATGCTTAGTCCTAAAGAGGTGAGACCTTAGGAGGGGCCGCTCCAAGATATAGTTGGGTGAGACCCGTGGGCGAGGCCCGTATGTGAGTAGCAGTACAGGTGGGACCTGGTAGTGACCTTGAGGTCAAGATAGGGGATCGAGGATCCCAGGACTTGTAGAGTCAGAGTGGCAGTGTAGTTAGAGCAGTTTAGATAACCGAAGTTCTTCAGAAGTCGCTGGGAGTGACTGATGTGTTTAAGCTAGGGTTTAGTAACCGGTGGGAGTCCGATGACCCAGTAATAGCATATTAGTTGGGACCAGGGTGGTCTCGATTCATCCGGAAGTTGGATAAGAGACGACAGAACCTCCAGTCAGGGCAGTAATGAGAAGAAAGTTGTTGTGGGACAGCCAACGACCGAGAAGTGTTACGCTCCTTGCAGCAGGGTTAGATAATCTCAGAAGGAAAGGTTTGATCCTGCTGCGCAGCTCTCGTCTGAGTCTAACCGTTGCAGAGATGAATCTTTTACTCGAAGGATTATCTGGTCCATTCGTTGGGAAGGGTGCAACACTGAGATATAGTAGAAGGAAGCAGTTAGCAACTAGCAGCGAAGCGGCCAGCACTGGGAGTGGCTGGGAATGTAGACAGCGAAAGGTGTATCCTTCACAGAGGAAGGAAGGGTTTTAGTGGTGTGGGAAGATGCCTTGGGAAGGCCAGTGAGCGTGCAAGGAAAGAGGGGATGAAATCCCTAGGATGTTCAGCATGAGTACTCGGGGAGTACCAAGGGGGTTGTCGGTTGGATTAGAGCAGCGTTTTCAGGGTTGTTGGTGAGTAGAGTGCACTTAAGGACTGTTATTTGCAAGGACTAGTGGTAGTCTGAATGACCGGGCGGAAGGTCAATGAAAGTGGTCAGCAGGAGTTAGATTCACCAGGCAGGAAGGTTGAAAGCAGATTGAAGGATAGTTGGCCGTAGCGGACTTCGAGGACGAAGTCTAGTTTAAGTGGGGGAGAGTTGTAACACCCGGTATCAGAAAGGCCAAGAAAGGAAGGAAAAACCCAAAGTCAAAAGGGGGTCAACTCGTCGAGTCGAAGGAAGAACTCGACGAGTCGGAGCGGGATCCGGGTGCAAGATTAAATGACCGACTCGACGAGTCGGAGAGTAGACTCGGCGAGTCAGGTCTGGGTTAGGAAGCCCTAATTCCGGGACTTGGTACCCTATTTAAGCATCTTATTCTTTTCCCTAGGGTTCATTACAGCCTCTCTCGTCCAGAACCCAAAACCCTAGCCACCCAACTCCATTGTGTGAGTTTTTTAGAAGATTAAGGACCTTAGAGTGCATCTTGGAAGCTTGGAGAGAAAGGAGCAAGGAAGGAAGAGTAGATCCAGCCTCCATATTGACTTGGCAACTGTTAGGAGGTAAAAAGTCTGAACCTTGTGCTTTCAATTGATAGATCCCCTTTCTATCTTGCCTTTTGTCACAATTGGATCATTTCCAAGTAGAATCCGAGTATTAAGCCTTTGAGGATGGATTGGACAACAGATCTGGACACTCTTGAGCTCTAGAAGCTCAAAGTTGTTGGCTTTATCTAGCTAAGGTCCCATTTCATGACCTAGGCCTTCATTGTAGCTTGGATTAAGTGTTCTAGCCTCATAGCACCTTGCATGCACGTAAAGTTAGCAACTTTACGTGAAATGCTAGCATTAGGAGTCCAAATCTATGAGTTGGAAGTGTTGGAATGGAATGTAATCGACATAATAGAGATGTCACAAGGTGGACTCGACGAGTCCGTTCATGGACTCGGCGAGTCGGGTCGCAAACCCAAACTGTTCTGTTGTGATTCGGATCAGGAGTGGAGTTAGTGAAGGATTCAGCCAGACTGAGTCCGTAATGGACATGAAGATCATAGTACTTGACGAGTTCGAGGAGGAACTCGGCGAGTCCAAAACAATCTCCTTAGTTATGAAGATGAACTCGACGAGTTGTTCATACAACTCGGCGAGTCAGGGTCTAGACATTCATACGATGATGATGACCTCGACGAGTTCAAGGATGAACTCGACGAGTTGGTTGAAGATAGTCTTGAAGTGTTAGATGAAGGAGAACTCGTTGAGTTCTCTCTAGACTCGACGAGTGGAGTCGGGGTTGTTTTGGGATTTCAGGAGCATGGACTCGGCGAGTTGGCAGAACAACTCGACGAGTCGAGTCAACTGGAAGGATGACTTTGACCAGGACTTTGATCTTGAGAAGGACTTTGACCAGAGGTGACTTAGTTGACTTCTTGAGGACAGTTAGGCTAAGTGTTACTATTATTGGTAGTGGTAGCTCGGGGAGCTAGAGGAGCAGCAGTTCGGAGAGTCGTTGGATAGCAGCCAGAGGGTTATCAGCAGTTTCAGCAGTACGAGGTGAGTTTCCCTTTGTGTGTATGGGTCTACGGCCACAATGCTGGCCCATGTAGTTATGAGTAGGAAGACTCGAGGGTTAGCCCTAGGCACTGTATGCTAGTATGTTATTCCGGACCAAGGTCCGATGCCGGGCGGGTGCCTGCGGAAGGTTTATGTGTTTGTTATTTCGGATCAAGATCCGATGCCGGGGTAAGCCCGAGGAAAGTTGCATGTTAGATTATACTCGTTGTCTGTGTGATACTTGTATGTGCCTGGTAGGGAGGTGAGTGTTGGCGAGGTCCCGTATCTTACTATCAGCAGAGTATGGACGGGGTTCCGTATCTCATTATCAGTAGGAGTGTGGACGGGGTTCCATGACTCATCAGTAGTAGACAGGGGCGAGGCCCAAGACAGGCGAGGCCTTAGATCAGTAACGCAGTAGAGTACTATAGCCTAGGTGTTATGTGATATGTTATATGTTTGTATATGTTTAGAGGGCGAGGCCCAGAAACATGCGAGGCCTAAGTGGGACAGATATGTATATCGAGCGGGGCTCGATGCCAGGCGAGGCCTGATGCCGGGCGGGGCCCAATGCCGGGCTAGTCCCGACGCAGTAGGGGCGAGGCCCAGTATGTGATTATGAGTATGGTATGTGGTAGGTTGGGGAACTCACTAACCTTCGTGCTTATGGTTTTCAGTTTTGGTTTCAGGTACTTCTGGTAGCGGAGGGAAGAGCTCGGGGTGATCGCATGACACACACCATTGTTTAGTCAGCCTGGGATGTTTTACTCTGATAATAAGAATATGTTTTGAATTACACTCTGATCTTATGTGATTATTTATGTTATGGATTGACAAACATGGTTCAAGTAATGTTTTAAAAATGAAACTTTTGGTCATGATTTTTGGGTCGTTACAAGTTGGTATCAGAGCCTTGGTTTGAGGGATTCGGGCACGCTCTCGGGCATGTCTGGACTCAAACTGAGGAATTGGTATGAAAATTTTCAAAAGGAAAATCATTTTTGGAAAAAGAGACTTGAGAAAAGAAAGGAATTTGTAGAAAAAGAAAGGAGTTTTGAAAAGAGAAAAGAACTTTGAAAATGAAGAAAAGGGGTGTGGTGCAAGCAATCACCCGAGCTCAAGTAAGTACCCCAAAATACCCATACAAGTTATGTTATGATATGCTTATTAGAACTGCATGCTAGATTAGGACTAAGGATCTAGGAGGATGCCTTATGTGCCTGTTATATGTGTATGAGCCTTATGAATTGCATGCTAGTACAGATTCCTGATTAGAGGATAGAACAGCTTGATTGTATTATGTGGTTATCATTCCCAATGCCCGAATGCTGCTTGCTTTGTGCTATTAGGAGTTTTAGTTATCTCCAATTAACTAGTAAACGAATATGTTAAGTTACATATCGCAAGGACTAAATAATTTAAGAAGGTTGGGTCTAGCCCTATTTCGCAGCTCTTGTTTGAGTCTAACCGTTGTAGGGTAGGACCTCTCATTCGAAGAATTATCTAGTCTAAGCAATATGTAATGGTATTCGCGAGTTAGTTAAGGGGAGATAACAGGGACTTCTTATGCAGCTGATGGCATATAGTGAGTTGGAGGTTACCCTAGGGCAAGCCTAGGATGAGAGTAGTGTTGGGAGCAGTGTTAGTAGCAGTGAAAGAGACTTGGTGTAGTCGAGGCAATTCTTGAGGAAAGTACGGATATATGTGGAAGGTAGTAGGGGCCCATACTACTGAAAGCAGTGGATCTGTACTCGATTCAAGAAGGGTTAAGACGAAACCGGGAAACTTGTAGTGTGAGTGTGATCCCTCAGTAGAAGGGTGTATTCTGATGATAGTTATGATTTGTTGCAGAATGGTGACACTACGGGGTAGACCAGTTGGCGGATCAGGCGTCGGAGAGGGGTCAGGCTCGGGTTCAGGGACTGAGCAGCTCGAGGAGCGGATGAGGGAGTTTGTATCAGCCGAGGTTACGCGCAGTATTCTAGATCAGACTCCTGTGATCTTTGGCACGGTCAAGTAGGGCATACTGGAGATATTGGATGAGAGGCTGGGAGCCTTCCGCGCCGAAGTGGTAGCTATGCTGGGAGTGCGTACTCTGACATTTCGAGAGTTTAGAGCTTGTGGCGCACCAGATTATCACAGGGCTAGGGACCCCATTGCTAGCGGCAGATGGTTGGCTGATGTCGCCAACGCTTTCCGTACGATCCGGTGTCCCAAGGGGGACAAGGTCCGACTTGCCTCCTGTCTTCTAAAGGACAGAGCACGAGATTGGTGGGAGGAGGTTGGACATGCCATTGGTGATGATGTCGCGTTGGACGCGATGACATGGAGTGATTTCTCGACCCGGTTTAGGGTCGAGTTTGCACCGATGATTGAGGTGAAACAGTTAGCTCGAGAGTTCCAGGACCTTCAGCAGACTACTAAGACTGTGGCAGAGATCACCGCCAAGTTCAGAGAGAGGGCTCTTCTTGTTCCGCAGTATGTGGCGGACGAGGAGATGAAGAAAGCCCGATATCACGATATGCTGAGGAGTGACATCAGACAGTTTGTGAACAGGTCCAGCTGCAAGACGCTGCAGGATATGATTGCTCGTGCCAGAGAGAGGGAGATTGATTTGGAAATAGAGAGGAAGAGGAAGTCGGATGAGATTCAGACAGCTACAGGTTCGGGAAAAAGGCCCAAGGGGCCAGATGCGAGATCGAGGGATTTTCGTGGCCGCAGTCGTTGTGACAAGTGTGGCAGGACGCATGAGGGAGCGTGCAGGAGTGGCAGTGGTGGTGATTTTGGTTGCTTCAGGTGCGGCCAGACTGGTCACTTTAGCAGGGATTGTCCTGCTACCACCCCCCAGGGATCAGATCTGATTTGTTTCCATTGCAGTCAGCGGGGCCACAGGAAGGCCCAGTGTCCGAGTTTGCTTTCAGCAGGACCAGTGATAGCACCTGCCCCTGCGACTTTGAGGATCACCGACGGTCGGCAGGGCCGGGCAGAGGCGCCTACGGCACGGGGCAGGGCGTACCAATTGGTTTCAGATGACATGCGAGCAGCCCCGGATGTGGCAGGTGTGTATCCTTTAGCTGCTCGACAGTTTTATTTATGATTTAATTGCTATGGTACTGCATCGATATTAGTGATTGTATTTTGGATTCTGTTTCCTGCTTATGATCTAGTTATATGTCATATGTCATCTGCATACCATGGGTTTAGAGTAGTAGTCCGTAGTTGTACCCCTTTTAGAGCAGGTCACTCAGGATGCGGTCGCTATAGCAAGCGTGAAACTGGGACTTTAGAAGTGTTTCACCAGTTTTCAAGAACGGTGGCGTCATGGTACTGGTTAGCTTTGGAGCTAGTTGAGTCAAAGTGGGAGAGAGCCCTCCAAGTATTCAGGATCAGAAGTAAGTAAGGAGTTGGAATGAGTTCATAACTCTATTGAGCAGGGTAATATTGCGAGTGGCTGTTCGGATGAGGAACGCGTGAGCTGGGAATTTGGGGAACTTCCCAGTGTTGAGTGCGTGTAGTAGCGATCAGTAGATGATTGGTTTGGGAAACCAGGTTGAAGATTTTCTCGTAAGGACGTGATTTTGGCTAGGATGTAAGACTACGGGACAACCGTAGCATTCACCAGCAAGTAGACAGTACAGGAAGTGTAGTGAGGCTACGGGATGACCATAGTAATCACGTTAGACGATAGCTGGTTCGGAAAACCAGGTTGGCGGATAGCCGGCAGGACTCGAGTGAGTCAAGATGCAGATTGAGTGAATGCCCGACACGGGATTCCTTCGGATTAGTAGTTAGTGGCAAGGCAGTATGGAGAGTGTGGTAGAACTGTGTGATAGCCACAGCTTTCAGTAGAGGCCAGTCAGAGGAGTGTGGGCGAGGGCCCGTATCTCCTAGTTAGCGGAGCTTGGGCGAGGCCCGTGTCTCCTAATAGCATGATAGGAATCAGGAAAGGATAGTTCATCGAGTTTAGTAGGGAGTTGGCATGCTTAGTCCTAAAGAGGTGAGACCTTAGGAGGGGCCGCTCCAAGATATAGTTGGGTGAGACCCGTGGGCGAGGCCCGTATGTGAGTAGCAGTACAGGTGGGACCTGGTAGTGACCTTGCGGTCAAGATAGGGGATCGAGGATCCCAGGACTTGTAGAGTCAGAGTGGCAGTGTAGTTAGAGCAGTTTAGATAACCGAAGTTCTTCAGAAGTCGCTGGGAGTGACTGATGTGTTTAAGCTAGGGTTTAGTAACCGGTGGGAGTCCGATGACCCGGTAATAGCATATTAGTTGGGACCAGGGTGGTCTCGATTCATCCGGAAGTTGGATAAGAGACGACAGAACCTCCAGTCAGGGCAGTAATGAGAAGAGAAGTTGTTGTGGGACAGCCAACGACCGAGAAGTGTTACGCTCCTTGCAGCAGGGTTAGATAATCTCAGAAGGAAAGGTTTGATCCTGCTGCGCAGCTCTCGTCTGAGTCTAACCGTTGCAGAGATGAATCTTTTACTCGAAGGATTATCTGGTCCATTCGTTGGGAAGGGTGCAACACTGAGATATAGTAGAAGGAAGCAGTTAGCAACTAGCAGCGAAGCGGCCAGCACTGGGAGTGGCTGGGAATGTAGACAGCGAAAGGTGTATCCTTCACAGAGGAAGGAAGGGTTTTAGTGGTGTGGGAAGATGCCTTGGGAAGGCCAGTGAGCGTGCAAGGAAAGAGGGGATGAAATCCCTAGGATGTTCAGCATGAGTACTCGGGGAGTACCAAGGGGGTTGTCGATTGGATTAGAGCAGCGTTTTCAGGGTTGTTGGTGAGTAGAGTGCACTTAAGGACTGTTATTTGCAAGGACTAGTGGTAGTCTGAATGACCGGGCGGAAGGTCAATGAAAGTGGTCAGCAGGAGTTAGATTCACCAGGCAGGAAGGTTGAAAGCAGATTGAAGGATAGTTAGCCGTAGCGGACTTCGAGGACGAAGTCTAGTTTAAGTGGGGGAGAGTTGTAACACCCGGTATCAGAAAGGCCAAGAAAGGAAGGAAAAACCCTAAGTCAAAAGGGGGTCAACTCGTCGAGTCGAAGGAAGAACTCGACGAGTCGGAGCGGGATCCGGGTGCAAGATTAAATGACCGACTCGACGAGTCGGAGAGTGGACTCGGCGAGTCAGGTCTGGGTTAGGAAGCCCTAATTCCGGGACTTGGTACCCTATTTAAGCATCTTATTCTTTTCCCTAGGGTTCATTACAGCCTCTCTCGTCCAGAACCCAAAACCCTAGCCACCCAACTCCATTGTGTGAGTTTTTTAGAAGATTAAGGGCCTTAGAGTGCATCTTGGAAGCTTGGAGAGAAAGGAGCAAGGAAGGAAGAGTAGATCCAGCCTCCATATTGACTTGGCAACTGTTAGGAGGTAAAAAGTCTGAACCTTGAGCTTTCAATTGATAGATCCCCTTTCTATCTTGCCTTTTGTCACAATTGGATCATTTCCAAGTAGAATCCGAGTATTAAGCCTTTGAGGATGGATTGGACAACAGATCTGGACACTCTTGAGCTCTAGAAGCTCAAAGTTGTTGGCTTTATCTAGCTAAGGTCCCATTTCATGACCTAGGCCTTCATTGTAGCTTGGATTAAGTGTTCTAGCCTCATAGCACCTTGCATGCACGTAAAGTTAGCAACTTTACGTGAAATGCTAGCATTAGGAGTCCAAATCTATGAGTTGAAAGTGTTGGAATGGAATGTAATCGACATAATAGAGATGTCACAAGGTGGACTCGACGAGTCCGTTCACGGACTCGGCGAGTCAGGTCGCAAACCTGTTAGAAATTATAATATAAGATCTAATCACCACGAATAACGGCTCGGATACAGTTACTGTGTGACAAATATTTATATTAATTAGATATAAAATGCGGAATATAAACAATAATAGTTGCGGAAATAAATATGGGATTATTAGTCACCACTAGAAAGCAGTAAATGACTGAAAGCTATAAATAAAGTAAATAACTGTATTTAAATAACGTTAAGCTGTAAATAATATAAATGACTGTATATAAATGTTAGAAGTTAAATAATATGTATAAATATATATAACGGGTTTAGAACTGGATGGATGAAGCGACTGGTCTTTCAAGTAAGTTCGCCAATAAATTGACTGAACAGGCTTAGGGTTGGACTGGTAACCTAAAAGACTTTGTCACTATTTGTTCAATAGTTCAATCCGGAATATGATAAGTAACACAAAATTCTTTTTGTTTCAAATTTTATGTAAAACAATTTGTTTACATAAGGGTTTGAAGGTTTTCTTAATTTTTGGATATATTTCTCTGGATACCCGATTTTCTCTGGCGTCTCTCTGGAGTTTCCCTTGGTCAAAATCGACCACGAAACTTCCTAGATGTAGGTAAGGTTCTGAATAATTTGTGGTAAAAATCTCTCCAGGGTTTGTTGGATGTATTGTACCCAGTTAGCTTTGTTTCTGACTTGAAGATTCTGATCTGGTGAACCGAAATCTATCTGGATACCCAATTTTGTATATCGTCTCTCTGGGGTTTCCCTTGGTCAAAATCGTCCAGAAAACTTCCTAGATGTAGGTAAGGTTCTGAATAATTTGTGGTGAAAATCTCTCCAGGGTTTGTTGGATGTATTATACCCAGTTACGTTTGTTTTGGACTTGAAGATTCTGATCTGGTCAACAGAAATCTATCTGGATACCCGATTTTGTATATCGTCTCTCTGGGGTTTCCCTTGGTCAAAATCGTCCAGAAAACTTCCTAGATGTAGGTAAGGTTCTGAATAATTTGTGGTGAAAATCTCTCCCGTATTATCTTGTTGAGTTGTGCTCGGTGATTTTTTTCTTAACTTCGAAATTCTTATGTCGAAAGAACAGCAAGGTGGAGATTTTGTGGTGGTTTAAAGGATGTTTGGAGGAGGTTTAAGGAGGGTATTTGGAGGATGTTTGGAGGGTATTTGTAGGATGTTTGGAGGGTATTTGTAGGTTGTTTGGAGTTGTTCTTGGTGTTCTTGGTGTTCTTGGTGTTCTTGGTGTTCTTGCTTCAAGGATGAAGATGAAGATGATGTTGAAGAACTTCTTGAAGATGCAGGAGATGTTCTTGGTTGAGAGGTTTTGGTGTATGGAGAGGTTTTTCAAAGTTTATAAGAGGTTATGAATGAAAGAGCACACAACTCTCTTATATACTAACTTACATATACATACACTTTCCATACATACATACAAGTATACATACACACACATAAATATCTAAGATGTATGGATTATTGGCTGTCAAATAAAAAGGTGGAGTAGTAGAAGTCAATTTGGCTTTTGCTTCTTTGATTTGCAAGAGAAGTATTTGGTATAAATACTAGGTATTTGGTATAAATACTTGTATTTTGGAGATGTATCTTTTCTTCACTAGGTATTTGCAAATGAAATACAAATAAATTAATATACATAAATTCAATTAAGATTAATTGAATTTACATAATTAATCCAAATTGTTTTGAAGTTTGACACTTTTAGCCCTTGATTGGTTTTTGTCTTCAAACGTGGTTGACTTTCCGTCTTTGCGTATTTCGCCTTTGCGTATTTTTGTTTAATTACGAATCCATGAAACCTGAAATAACTGATAATATTTGTCAGATTAAATAAATACAGTTCATCTTATTTCAGTGATGGTCACATACAAAAACATTTTTCAACAATTTCCCCCTATGTGATCATTGTTGGAATAAGGACATGTATGTTTTTAAAAGACCGATTATCAATTAACAATTTATCTTTAAGATTTTGGATAAAAGTTTTGTCAATCGATAAGATATATATAAAACCATAGTGATCGATTTGAAAGTTTATGACTTGGTTTGACATATCTTATGTAAAAGATTTTTAGAAATTTGATTCCGAATCAAAGTCTCGGGTTCGGTTATCAAAGAGTAGCCATATATGTCTCTAAAGAAATTTCCTTAGATTTTATAGCATTATTAACGACGACAAGTGGTCTAACAGGTCGATTCAGATGAACGCTCATAGGTATAGCTCACACTTCACTTGGGTGTTTGGTTGTTCTGGCAGCAGAACAAGTTAATGATCACTAAAAATGAGTGATATCTCTCTCTGACGACTCACACTCATATTGGAGGTGTTCAGCTATGCTTTTCCTGAAAGGTCACTTAGTCTCATTATTAGATAATCAATCACATAAGACTGGTTTCGGCATTACTCAGCGGGTTTCTTCATTCATGCCATTAAAGTTCACTCTCTCTCCGTCGGGAAATACATGTAGAGGGGTTTAGCAATTTTCATAGTGCAGTTTGCAACTAAGATTCTTCAGTGATGAAGGCTACAGTATCCCGGGAAATCCTTTGTTGCAACTTCTTCTTTGATGGTATCCTTTTTGTTGATCAATATCAATTTATTGTAAAAAGATATTTTCTTTTAGCATCGAGAGTTAGCTACTTTTGAGAAAATTTGTTTTTGAGAGTATTTGTCTTGAGGGATTGAGATATCTTCTTTTGTGAAAAATGGTTAAAACAAATCGCAGGATTTTATGATTTTTGTTTTGAAATAACCATTTGGTTGAAAGTTTGTTTGAAAATACCAAATATAGAATATTTTTTTTGTTTTGTTTGGTATATCTTTATTGAATCCATTTGTTTTCTTGTTGATTTGTCTTTGAGGATTAGATGTTGATAGATATTTGTTTCTCCTTTGGTTTTCTTGTAAGGATATGTCGTTGTTTGCTTGATGGATCATGGGATCGCAAGTCTTCATTTTTGGTTGGCTTTTATCTAGGTAGGGATAGGTGGCATAAAAGACAGTTTGTCTAGTATGTAAGAAATGAATGTATCGTCCCTGGTCATTTTGATATCTAAGCAAAAAGGAGACCGTGACAAGGTATAATTGGGTATACCTTATAAGCAATAGTGACACACCTAAGCTCACAAGAAATGATTTCCACAATGATTTAGATCGACGAGGCACAAATTCTCACATGGGTTTTTGTTTTCATCTGAACCTCCTAACCTTATGTCCCTTGATTGTTTAAAATCGTCAATAATGAAATAAAATCGAAGGAAATAAAGTTATATACATTATGAAAAGTAGGATATTTGAACCTTCACTCCAATTGAGAATCAATATGACTTAAAATCTTCATCGAGCATAAGCATCTGAAAATTAAGTCAAGAGAAGATTAATCACAAGGTTCTATAAAAGCTTATTATGGCAAGTCTTTTATTAATTTTTTTGAAGATTTGTTTTTCTGAATGTTTTTGGAAATATTGGTTATTTGAATGTTTTTGGTAATTTTTAAAAGGAAAGCAATTTTCAATTGTTTTTTAATTCTCCTTTTGAATGAAAGTAAACACACTTTTGTACAAACAAAAAGTAAAAGTTTAAGGATAGATGTTATCTGGATTTAACATTCCTAGACGGCCTAGGAAGTATTGAAACTTTGTTTCATCGAGAGCCTTAGTGAAGACATCGGCAATTTGATCTTCGGTGTTGATGAAGTGCAATTCGATATGACCCTTTTGAATGTTGTCTTTGATGAAATGATATCGAATATCGATGTGCTTTGTCATGGAATGGTGAACGGGATTGTGAGAAATGGCAATTGCACTGGTTGAGTCACAAAATATGGGAATTTGTGAAATTTTGAAGCCATAGTCTCGCAGTTGAGTTTGCATCCATATGACTTGCGAACAACAGCTGGCGGCAGCGACGTATTCAGCTTCTGCTGTTGATGTGGATACACAAGTCTGTTTCTTTGAAGTCCAACTCACTAGTCTACCTCCTAGGAATTGACAGCTACCAGATGTACTCTTTCTATCTAACTTGCATCCTCCATAGTCTGAGTCGGTGAAAGCGTTCAGCTGAAAATCGGATTTAGCTGGATACCAAAGGCCAAGTTTGGGAGTGCCTTTTAGGTATTTGAAGATGCGTTTCACAGCAACTACATGGGATTCCATAGGATTTGCTTGGTATCTGGCACAGACACATGTAGAAAACATGATTTCAGGTCTGCTGGCAGTGAGGTATAAGAGTGATCCGATCATTCCACGATATCTTTTCTGATCAACAGGTTTGCCATTTAAGTCTGCATCGATTTTGTATCCAAAAGCCATTGGGGTTTTTGCGGTATTGGATTTGTCCATTGAAAAGCGAGTGAGTAGGTTTTTGACATAATTCTCTTGGTTGATGAAAATGCCATCAGTTGACTGTTTGATTTGAAGTCCGAGAAAAGTAGTCATCTCCCCAATCATGCTCATTTCAAATTTGCTCTTCATTAGATCTGCAAACTTAATACTCAAAGATTCATCAGTAGAACCGAAAATAATGTCATCAACATATATTTGTACGATTAAAAGATGTTTATTATAGATTTTATGAAAGAGGGTTTGATCGATTGAACCTCTTTTAAAACCTGATTCTTCGAGAAAGGTTGTCAATGTGGCATACCAGGCTCGGGGTGCTTGTTTCAAGCCATAGACAGCTTTCTGCAATTTGAAGCTGTGATCAGGAAATTTAGGATCTTCGAAACCTGGTGGTTGTTGGATGTATACATCGCGATCTAACTCTCCATGTAGGAATGCACATTTAACATCCATTTGGAATACTTTGAAGTTCTTATGTGCAGCATATGCAAGAAAGATGCGAATTGCTTCAATTCTGGCAACTGGAGCATATGTTTCATCGTAGTCGATTCCTTCTTGTTGTGAATATCCTTTGACTACAAGACGTGCCTTGTTTCGACAAACGATTCCTTGATCGTCAGTTTTGTTTCTGAACACCCATCTTGAACCTATAACAGAAACATCGGGTGGGGTAGGGACAAGATTCCATACGTCATTTCTTTCAAATTCTTCTAGCTCTTCTTGCATAGCTTTTACCCAGTCTGGATCTTTGAGAGCAGAATGTATGGTTTTGGGTTCAGTCATGGATAAGAAGGCTCCAAATAAACAATCATTAGAAGTTGCAGCTCTAGTTTGGATGCCTGATTTTGGATCTCCGATGATTTGGTCAGTTGGGTGGTTTCTGGTCCATTTTATTAAGCGATTCTCTTCCGCTATAATAATTGGAATTTCAGTATCCCATTGTTCTTCTCCGGGAGTTTCATCTTGGAATAGGTTTGAAGGTTCCCCCATAAATGATGCATCGGGATTGTTTTGGATATTTGGGGATGGGGTATTTAAAGGAGGATTTGGTGTTTGTTCCAATGAAGAAGTATGTGTAGGTGGTTCCCCCTCGAATTGATCTGCATCATTTCGGTTTGTTTGTGGAGTTCCTTCAGTGGTTGTTCCTGTAGAATCAATAGAAGTAGTTAAAAGTTCAGAATTGTAAGCGGTTTTGGGTTGTTCAAAAAGTAAATCAAGATCGATTTCAATATCTCTGTCAGGAGAAGGTGTTTGTTGAATTGGATTTTGAAAAATATTATCGATCATTTTTGAACCAAAATGTTCACGATCCAATTTCCTGACATAAAATTCATCGAAATGAACATTGGTACTTTCTTCAATTACTCTGGTACGTTTGTTCAGTACTCGATAAGCAGCTGAAGAAAATGAGTAACCAAGGAAAATTCCTTCGTCCGACCTTGATTCAAATTTTGAGAGGTGATCTTTATTGTTCTTTATGAAGCATCGACAACCAAAAATATAGAAAAATTTGATGTTTGGTTTTCGGTTGTTAATGACTTCATATGGTGTTTTATGAAGATGTTTATGGATTAAGGAACGATTTTGAGTGTAGCAAGCTGTGGCTATTGCTTCTGCCCAGAAGTATTGTGGCAGATCAGCGAAGATAAGCATTGATCTTGCAGCTTCACATAGAGTTATGTTCCTTCTTTCGACAACTCCGTTCTGTTGTGGAGTGTATGGGGCTGAGAAGTTATGTTCAATTCCTTTGTCTTTGAGAAATGAATCTAGAGTCTTGTTTTTGAACTCTAAACCATTATCACTTCGGATTCTTCGAACAGGTCGTTTGAGCTTCAGTTCGATTTGTTTGATGAAGTTGATCATCTCTTCAGGTGCTTCTGATTTTAGTCTTAAGAAAAAGACCCATGTAAAGCGTGAGAATCCATCAACGACAACGAGAATGTACTTCTTCCCTTGTATGGTTTGGGTTTTGGCAGGGCCACAAAGGTCTATGTGCAACAATTCTAGTGGTTCAGATACACTAGAATTTGGGATGCTTTTGTGAGTTGATTTGGAAAGTTTTCCACCTTCACAAGCAGCACAAAGAGTTTCGTTGTCAAGTTTTAGAAGTGGTAGCCCTCGAACAAGATCATCGCCTATGAGTTTGTTGATGTACCCAAAGTTTAGATGGGAAAGGCGGCGGTGCCATAACCAACTAATATCTGTTGGGGCTTTGGATAGCAGACAAATATCGGGTTTACCATAAATAAGATCCATGTCAAGTGGATACATATTTCCGGCACGGTCAGAGTCAACAATAACATCTTTGGTTTTGGCGTCCATGATCAAGCTTCGTTGTTTTGTGAACATAACTTCAAGATTGTTGTCACACAACTGAGAAACACTGATGAGGTTGTGTTTCAGGTCATCAACATAAGCAACTTTCTTGATGGTAAAGTTACCATTTGTTATGTTTCCATAACCCATGATTTTTGCTGTCATGTTGTTGCCAAAGGTAACATCTTGATTGGTGTCGGTTGGTTTGAAGTCACGTAAGAAATTCCTCTTTCCTGTCATATGCTTAGAGCAGCCGCTATCGATATACCATGTATCATCCTTGGGCTCTCCAGCATTAAGTACCTGCAATTAGACAGAAGGTTTAGGTACCCAAATCTGAATGGGTCCTGGTTTGTCAGTTGTTAACTTAGGTACTTTGTTTGATGAATTTCTTTTGTTGTAGGGTCTTGGTTTATTATGACGGAATTGTTGTGGTTTGATCTGACTTATCAAGTTTTCCCAAAAAGTGATTTGTTTTTGAAAACCCGTAGGTTGATAAGATCTGTGTTTTGGTGTAGGATATCCTAGATGTGATGTTTTGTTAGAAATTGTTTTCTCATATCTAGGATGTGAAGTATGGTTTTGAAAAGCATTATAATGATGGTTTTGAACTTTCTGATATGATGGTTTTTGAAAGTTCCCTGACTGTTTGAAATTGATATCCTGAAAGTAATTTTCAACAGTCTTTCGCAAAGGTTTTGGTTTAGAGTTGAAAACTTGTTTTTGTGGCACAAAGTGAGGTTTCAAAAGTTTCCTTGGTTTTGTGGACTGAGCGTGGACAGCCTGAATGGGTTGCTTATTTTTTTGTTGTTTCTTTGAATACTTTTGTCCCAAACTGTTCTTTCCAACTATGGTAGAATTCAAAGAAGGGAAGACATTTGGAGCAGAAGTATTTCCATGCTCATGAGTAGATTTTTGTCCATTTAGGAAAATCTCAGGTTTGATTGTGCCATCATTCTTTGTTAGTTCATTAGATCTCAATTGATGAGTTATTGAACTAACAGAGTCTGATTCAGAATTCACAACTCTTTTGTATGACTTTTTGGAAATAAAGAAATCAGTATCATCTGGGCTACAGTTGATAACTGTTTCGTCATCTGAATCTTCCTCGTTGGCAGATGTGAAAAGATCTGGTAGAGTGGATTCAGAGTTTTCACAAATTGTCATGTTTTCAATTTGTTCCTTTTCAAATGCTTCTCTACCAATTCCTGGTTTATAACTTGTATTAACTGTGCCAGATCCTAAGGTTTTTGCCTTAGTGAAAATATCATCACTTAATTTTCTAGCAATATTAATAGAATCCAATTTTCCTTGCAGTCTTTTGTTTTCGGATTCAAGAAATATGATTTTGTTGGAAAAATCAGTCAGTTTTTGAGTTAAAACATAATTTTCATCAGTTGAAGATTGAAATTTTTGTTTCAACTTAATGATTTCCATTTCTAAAATATCTTTAATTTCAGAAGAAATAACTGACTGGTTTTTCAATTCCAAATCCCTCTTTTGAATTAGGGCTTGATTTAATTGTTCCAAGACGTGAGCATTATCTTCAGATTTTCGTTCAACGTCTCTTTCCAATTTCAAAATCATTCTTGTATTTTCTCCGAGTTTGAATTGCATCGTTTGTGATTCAGACTTGACAATGTCCATTTTAACCATGTTGTTATGATATGTATTGAGATCAACTTGCAGGCTATTCTCAATCTTGGTTATATGGGATTCAAAAATTGTTTTAGAATAACCAAGTTCTACAACCATGTTCCATACCTGTTCAATGACGTTTGGAGCCCTTGAAGGTATTTCTTCACCAGCCATGAAGCAGAAATTTGACTGTGCTGGTTCAGAGTCTGCTTCATCATCTGAAGTTGGCCAGTATTCGACGTTGGGTTCGTGGATTGCCATTAAAGCTTTATCTTTCTTTTCTTGTTTCTTCAGTTCTTCAGCTTTTTGAACGTAGTATGCTGAGTCCTTGACTTTGGATTTGCTTTTAGCACGACATTCTCGAGCATAGTGATTTGTTCCTTTACAATTGTGACAAATGATCACATCATCATTATCACTGTCAGCCTTTTGACTTTGAATTGGTGGTCTTTCAGGTGCCTGGGCTTGGTTCTTTTGTTGAGATTGCTGAAATCCAAAATTTTGATTGTTGTTAGAACCTTGATTTGAGTTGTTATTAAAAATTGGATTGGGATTGTTTTGAAATCCCCGGTTTTGGAAACCTTGGTTTGGGTAGTTTTGGAAAGATGGTCTTTGAGAACTTTGTCCAAAAGATGGTCTTTGTTGAAAACCTGGATTGTTTTGTCCAAAGTATGGTCTTGGTTGAAAACCTGAATTGTTTGGTCCAAAAGATGGCCTGTTTTGATAATTTGGTCTGAAATTTGATTGACCAGAATTTGGCAAAAATCTTTGTAGGTTTGTGTTTGCTACCAAGGCGCATAGTTGTTGATAATCCGCTTCATCATTTGAATCAAAAGAATTATAACAATTTCCCAAAAATGCTTGGTTTTGATTTTGATCGAAAAAGGGTGTTTGGTGTTGAGAAGATGTGGACAAAAGAGCTAATGGTCCACCAAAAGTTGTAGTGGTAGGTGATTCAATAGAGGATTCATACGATTGAAGTTCTCCATACAAATTGTATAAAGATTCAGTATGAATTGTTGGATTTCCCTGAATAATGAGTTTTACCATTTTCCAGCTTTCAAAAAGATTATTCAAAAATTTGAGATTTATCTCATGTTGTGACTTTTTGATACCCAAATTGTTCATTTTAATAACAATAAAATTGAACCTGTCGTGAGCATCATGAATGGTTTCTGATGAAAACATTTTGAAATTGTCAAATTCATTCAAAATGGATGTTTTCTTGTTTCCGATTATTCTTTCGTTTCCACAAAAACGATTTTTTAAACTTTCCCAAATTTGATTTGCGGTTAACAGTATAATGTCATCCATTTGACTTAGAATACTGTGTGGGATTCCAGAAACTAGTTCCTTTTTAGCTTGGAGTTCAAGCTTTCTGTTGTTTTCGGCTATTGTGATTTGATTTGTAGCAAGAGTGGCCATATCTTCTGTAGAGATTCCAGTATACGTTCCTTCCACGCATTTCCAGACATTTTCACCTAAAGTATTTAGATGAAGGTTCATACGGCCAACCCACGAATTATACTCTTCAGGTATAAGTATGGGTGCCCGTGAACCTGAACCCAAACTATTAGCAATAGAAACAGAATTCATGTTTGAGTAATTTGTTGAAGACATAAAATAATTTTTTTAAAATTTTTTGATTAAGGATTTGAACAAGTGATATTAAAATGAAACTTTTAAAGAAAATCTTATGGAAGGTTTATATAAACGCTAACCAAAAGTTTTCGACAAAAATTTCAGAATGAATCACACGAGCTCTGATACCAATTGTTAGAAATTATAATATAAGATCTAATCACCACGAATAACGGCTCGGATACAGTTACTGTGTGACAAATATTTATATTAACTAGATATAAAATGCGGAATATAAACAATAATAGTTGCGGAAATAAATATGGGATTATTAGTCACCACTAGAAAGCAGTAAATGACTGAAAGCTATAAATAAAGTAAATAACTGTATTTAAATAACGTTAAGCTGTAAATAATATAAATGACTGTATATAAATGTTAGAAGTTAAATAATATGTATAAATATATATAACGGGTTTAGAACTGGATGGATGAAGCGACTGGTCTTTCAAGTAAGTTCGCCAATAAATTGACTGAACAGGCTTAGGGTTGGACTGGTAACCTAAAAGACTTTGTCACTATTTGTTCAATAGTTCAATCCGGAATATGATAAGTAACACAAAATTCTTTTTGTTTCAAATTTTATGTAAAACAATTTGTTTACATAAGGGTTTGAAGGTTTTCTTAATTTTTGGATATATTTCTCTGGATACCCGATTTTCTCTGGCGTCTCTCTGGAGTTTCCCTTGGTCAAAATCGACCACGAAACTTCCTAGATGTAGGTAAGGTTCTGAATAATTTGTGGTAAAAATCTCTCCAGGGTTTGTTGGATGTATTGTACCCAGTTAGCTTTGTTTCTGACTTGAAGATTCTGATCTGGTGAACCGAAATCTATCTGGATACCCAATTTTGTATATCGTCTCTCTGGGGTTTCCCTTGGTCAAAATCGTCCAGAAAACTTCCTAGATGTAGGTAAGGTTCTGAATAATTTGTGGTAAAAATCTCTCCAGGGTTTGTTGGATGTATTATACCCAGTTACGTTTGTTTTGGACTTGAAGATTCTGATCTGGTCAACAGAAATCTATCTGGATACCCGATTTTGTATATCGTCTCTCTGGGGTTTCCCTTGGTCAAAATCGTCCAGAAAACTTCCTAGATGTAGGTAAGGTTCTGAATAATTTGTGGTGAAAATCTCTCCCGTATTATCTTGTTGAGTTGTGCTCGGTGATTTTTTTCTTAACTTCGAAATTCTTATGTCGAAAAAACAGCAAGGTGGAGATTTTGTGGTGGTTTAAAGGATGTTTGGAGGAGGTTTAAGGAGGGTATTTGTAGGATGTTTGGAGGGTATTTGTAGGTTGTTTGGAGTTGTTCTTGGTGTTCTTGGTGTTCTTGGTGTTCTTGGTGTTCTTGATGTTCTTGGTGTTCTTGGTGTTCTTGGTGTTCTTGCTTCAAGGATGAAGATGAAGATGATGTTGAAGAACTTCTTGAAGATGCAGGAGATGTTCTTGGTTGAGAGGTTTTGGTGTATGGAGAGGTTTTTCAAAGTTTATAAGAGGTTATGAATGAAAGAGCACACAACTCTCTTATATACTAACTTACATATACATACACTTTCCATACATACATACAAGTATACATACACACACATAAATATCTAAGATGTATGGATTATTGGCTGTCAAATAAAAAGGTGGAGTAGTAGAAGTCAATTTGGCTTTTGCTTCTTTGATTTGCAAGAGAAGTATTTGGTATAAATACTAGGTATTTGGTATAAATACTTGTATTTTGGAGATGTATCTTTTCTTCACTAGGTATTTGCAAATGAAATACAAATAAATTAATATACATAAATTCAATTAAGATTAATTGAATTTACATAATTAATCCAAATTGTTTTGAAGTTTGACACTTTTAGCCCTTGATTGGCTTTTGTCTTCAAACGTGGTTGACTTTCCGTCTTTGCGTATTTCGCCTTTGCGTATTTTTGTTTAATTACGAATCCATGAAACCTGAAATAACTGATAATATTTGTCAGATTAAATAAATACAGTTCATCTTATTTCAGTGATGGTCACATACAAAAACATTTTTCAACAAAACCCAAACTGTTCTGTTGTGATTCGGATCAGGAGTGGAGTTAGTGAAGGATTCAGCCAGACTGAGTCCGTAATGGACATGAAGATCATAGTACTTGACGAGTTCGAGGAGGAACTCGGCGAGTCCAAAACAATCTCCTTAGTTATGAAGATGAACTCGACGAGTTGTTCATACAACTCGGCGAGTCAGGGTCTAGACATTCATACGATGATGATGACCTCGACGAGTTCAAGGATGAACTCGACGAGTTGGTTGAAGATAGTCCCGAAGTGTTAGATGAAGGAGAACTCGTTGAGTTCTCTCTAGACTCGACGAGTGGAGTTGGGGTTGTTTTGGGATTTGAGGAGCATGGACTCGGCGAGTTGGCAGAACAACTCGACGAGTCGAGTCAACTGGAAGGATGACTTTGACCAGGACTTTGATCTTGAGAAGGACTTTGACCAGAGGTGACTTAGTTGACTTCTTGAGGACAGTTAGGCTAAGTGTTACTATTATTGGTAGTGGTAGCTCGGGGAGCTAGAGGAGCAGCAGTTCGGAGAGTCGTTGGATAGCAGCCAGAGGGTTATCAGCAGTTTCAGCAGTACGAGGTGAGTTTCCCTTTGTGTGTATGGGTCTACGGCCACAATGCTGGCCCATGTAGTTATGAGTAGGAAGACTCGAGGGTTAGCCCTAGGCACTGTATGCTAGTATGTTATTCCGGACCAAGGTCCGATGCCGGGCGGGTGCCTGCGGAAGGTTTATGTGTTTGTTATTTCGGATCAAGATCCGATGCCGGGGTAAACCCGAGGAAAGTTGCATGTTAGATTATACTCGTTGTCTGTGTGATACTTGTATGTGCCTGGTAGGGAGGTGAGTGTTGGCGAGGTCCCGTATCTTACTATCAGCAGAGTATGGACGGGGTTCCGTATCTCATTATCAGTAGGAGTCTGGACGGGGTTCCATGACTCATCAGTAGTAGACAGGGGCGAGGCCCAAGACAGGCGAGGCCTTAGATCAGTAACGCAGTAGAGTACTATAGCCTAGGTGTTATGTGATATGTTATATGTTTGTATATGTTTAGCGGGCGAGGCCCAGAGACAGACGAGGCCTAAGTGGGACAGATCTGTATATCGAGCGGGGCTCGATGCCAGGCGAGGCCTGATGCCGGGCGGGGCCCGATGCCCGAGCGAGTCTGATGCCGGGCTAGTCCCGACGCAGCAGGGGCGAGGCCCAGTATGTGATTATGAGTATGGTATGTGGTAGGTTGGGGAACTCACTAACCTTCATGCTTACGTTTTTCAGTTTTGGTTTCAGGTACTTCTGGTAGCGGAGGGAAGAGCTCGGGGTGATCGCATGACACACACCATTGTTTAGTCAGCCTGGGATGTTTTACTCTGATAATAAGAATATGTTTTGAATTACACTCTGATCTTATGTGATGATTTATGTTATGGGTTGACAAACATGGTTCAAATAATGTTTTAAAAATGAAATTTTTGGTCATGATTTTTGGGTCGTTATATATATATATATATATATATATATATATATATATATATATATATATATATATATATATATATATATATATATATATATATATATATATATATATATATATATATATATATATATATATATAGGTAGAGGTTCAATTGAGACCATGATAGTTTTGTGAGACATGGGGACGCGATCCTAGCCACTCATCTTGAAGATCAAAAAAAATTTAAAAAAATTGTAAAATGCAAAATAAAATGAAAAATCCAAAAATTCTTTTTTTTTAAATATTATTTTCGTTATTTAATTTATCTAAAAAAATAATAAAAATTAGCGTTTTTTTCGAAATATACGTGAAATATTGTAATAGAATATTACACTATAAATAATCAAATCAAATTTTTAGAATGTTAGAATATTCTAATATTTTACTAAAATTGATAGATCTGATAAAATATTCTAATATTCTAGTAGAATTGTTAGATTTGTTAAAATATTCTAATAGTCTACTAGAATATTTTAACATTCTAAAAAGTTGATTTGATTATTTACAGTATAATATTCTGTTGAAATATTTCATGTATATTTTGAAAAAAATGGTAATTTTTTTTATTTTTTGGATAATATAAATGACGAAAATAATATTTTTTAAAAATATTTCGTAAATTTTCATTTATTTTGCATTTTAAAAATATTTTTTTTGTTCTCCAAAAACGAATGACTAGGATTGCGTCCTCATGTCTCACAAAATATGATGGTCTAATATGAACCTAATCATATATATATATATATATATATATATATATATATATATATATATATATATATATATATATATATATATATATATATATATATATCGTCCATTAGCACAGCCTAAACTGCTCTAGCGCGCCAGCCTGGCCTGGCGCGCTCCTGCCAGTCCTGCCTAGCGTTCCCTTGCTAGCCTTGCTGGGAACTCCCTTGCCAGCCTTGCTGGGGGCTCTCCTGCCGGCCCGGCCAGGCGCTCCCTCGTCTGGCGCTCCCCTGCCATCCTTTCCTGGTGCCCGCCCGCCAGCCTTGTCTGGGGCGCGTCCACCAGCCCCGCCCGGCGCCTCCGGGCGGCCTTGCCCAACTCCTTGCTAGTTGGGCCTGAATTGGGTTGGCCCAAGGCCTGACCCAATTCCCCTTAACCTAATTGTCCACTATAAATAGAATAGTGCCTCCTCCATGGAGGAGGGCCCCCTTTCCCTAGGACTTTTCCCTAGGACTTTTCCCCTAGGGATCTTCCCCATGGCTCAGCCGCCACTATATTCCGGCCGGGTGGCTCATCCGCCACCCGCCGCCGTCAGCCACCATACACCACCACTAGCACCAAGATGGTTCTCTCCAGCTATGGAGGACCATCTCAGATCTTTCAGCTGATCTAACTTGACCGTCGGAGTCCGCTCCCGGGGCACAGTCCCTGGGGCGGCTCTAACGACTTTGCACTGTGACATCCAGATCTCCGCCGCAGCAGAAGACCAAAAGACTCGCCGGAGGTCGATATCGCATCAATATATATATATATATATATATATATATATATATATATATATATATATATATATATATATATATATATATATATATATACAAGTAGGTTCATGCGAAAACATAAATATCCTGCGAAAACGCGAAAACAGATTTTATCTTATAAAAATCAAACACAAGTACTATAAAAATTAAATTTATTAGCAATAAATTAATGATAATAAGTTTATATTGGATTGTGTTATGATAATATAGATTTAAACACGATTTTACCAACTATTTTCTTTTTCACGTTCTTGAGCACTTTTAAAGTTATGTTTTCATAATAAAAATGTCAAAACTCATATTTTGCTAATATGAAATAATTTCTCATGTGTAATTGATTATTATCATGTAGTTCAAAGTTTGGATGGATTATTGTCCAAAATATAAGGTTGAGGTGGCAAAATCTCATAGTTTTTTCTTGTTTTCGCATTTTCGCAAATTATTTGCATTTTCGCATTAGCCCTCCCCTATATATATATATATATATATATATATATATATATATATATATATATATATATATATATATATATATATATATATATATATATATATATATATAAGGTTAGGTTATAATGTGGATTGTAACTATTGTGTCTGTAGGGATCATTTATAGTCCAATCATTTTTTATTACATAATTATCCAATATAATTAAATAAAAAAATCAATTAAAATCATTTCATTAATGGCAAATGGATGTGAGAGGGCAGTTTTGTACATTAGCCATTCCATTATAATAGGAAACTTTGGTATATTTTTGTAACAGATAGGATAATCCCCTAATTCTCTCATACACCCAGATTGATCAACATTCCTAGTGGATTAAAAATTACTGACAATCTTGTAGAATCAACATTCAAAACTGAAGATTTAGTGAAGGTATTTCATATAAAAACGATTATTCTACATCAGATCATCGACGAGAATTTGGGCTTTCGTGATACGGATTATTTGTGGGTCAGAATCTACTTTGTTCAAAATTTTAAGTAGATGGAATTCAATTCTTAAAAGAATACTAGTATATATTCTTAACATCAATTAGGAAGAACATCATTCAGGAAGCAAGTTATAAAAGCAAAAAAAAACACACACAAACATTTCAATTGCATTGCTATAAGAATAACTATATTCTTAAAACAATATGAATCTTGAACATTGATAAAGAAAAAAACTCAACCATTCTTAAATGACATCCTATTCTTAAAGAATATGAACTTAAAATTCTCCAATAATAAAGGTACAAAAATTAAATATAAACATGTACGATCAAAATCCTATAAGATTCAGAAGAAACTTGAAACTGGTTCTACAAAACGATATGAAACGAAAAACTTGAAAAGCGCAATTCTTAAAGAATACTTGTATAAATTCACCATTTCCTAAAAATAACACATGGGCTTCTTTACTTCTTCTTCTCTGGATGATATTAAAAATGATAAGGTGTTGATTCTTGTTGGACCATGGCGAGATGATGAGAAGTAACATTAAATAACGAAAAAAAAAAGAATCAACATACAGTAAGAATTCATATTCTAACATAATAATCATACAAGAACATTACTTTACTCATGACCAATGTACGAAAATCCATTCTTACAGAATGAATCGTTTATTCTCTCTTATTCGTTAATATTGCCACCAAGATGTCTTCTCATTGAATTCTTTAAGCATGACCCCTTTTTACACCACCAGGAAGTCATGAACCCTTTTTTGCTACAGTGTCAACATGTGTAGCATGTGTTTTCTGGTATAAACAAAGAACCAATTTCTTCATTGTGACGGTGGTTTGTGAAGATGATGAAACGATGGCATACAGTGATGTGTATGGCCGTCAATGATGCTAATAGAAAAGAAAAGGAAATATGGAATACATCATAATTATAGGCTTAATCAATAAATTAGTTACCATAATAATAAGATATGATCTAAATTAAAATAATTGATTTATGTCTTAATTTACCAAACTACCCTAATATGTTTAATTAATTATTAATTCTTAATAATTAAAATGATAGGTGCATATTAAACCCTATATCCATACAATATTTGTCCATCCACATTTGAACCTAATTATCTCTCTCTCTCTCTCTCTCTCTCTCTCTCTCTATATATATATATATATATATATATATATATATATATATATATATATATATATATATATATATATATATATATATATATATTTAAAGGTTGTAAAAGTTGTTAGGCGGTAGCCGAACGGTCGATTGGGGTTAAGCACTAATTGGTCTAGGCGGAGATTAATCGGTGCCTAGGCAGAGACCCTTCATTCTAATAGAGTTTTTTTTTAAATTAAAAAGTACATATATCCTAATAAAATAAGTAAATAACCATAAAACTGTGTCATATTCAGTCGTCTAAATATTTAAATCATCGTATTGAATAATTTTAGACTAATTGGGAATCTTTTTAACAATTTTAGTCATCAATCATCATAATTTATCACCCAATATCATAAATTTGACTAATCGGGGGATTTTTTTTTGAAAACTTTGAACTTTTTTACCGGCTTAGATTGTCTAGACTGTCTAGGATTGCCCATGACCACCGAGGGCCGCCTAGGACCTCCTATAGCCGTCCAAGACCGACTTCGCCTAATTCGACCGACTAACATTAATCGGAGATAGTAAGAGGCTGCCTAGCGCCTAAGGCCGATTTTATAAGATGTTTCTAAAAAATCGAAAATTCAGTGATCGAGGCTTTGTGAAATCTTATAAGATGTTAATAGGTAAAAGAATTAGAGTTGGTTGAATATATTTACCGAAATAACCTAATCCTTTTTTGCTAAGATCCTCATAAAAATATGACATTGATGTGTGTAAAGACAGAACAACAGGGACATGTAACTTTCCACGAGGGACCATAATAAATTATTGAAATGTGTCGATCATGGAACATAAAATATTTTTATATAAAAAATGAGGTATTGTAACGGAGCAGGTTATTGAATATTTTACACACTTTCCTAACAATAAACATATAAGAATCCATGGATAAGATCTCAAATGTAAATTTTTGGATCACTTTTTTTCATGGACTATTCTTTTAATGTAACCATGACCAATGTTTTAAAACCCAGGTTGACCCGGCCGGTTCAACCGGTTGGACCGTGACCCGGGGTAGAAGGCGAGTCAATTGAGAACGGTTTTTTGTCAAAATACGGACCGGATCGAACCGGCCGGGTTTCCCCTGAACCGCGGTTCGACCGCTTATGTTGAACCGGCTAAAACCGGGTTAACCCGTTTTAATTGGGTTTGGATAGTTGGATACAAGTAGCGAACACCAAAACAACAAGTCCTTTGCGGTTTCTTCAATGTTTTTCAATATTTAAACTTTGTGGATATCAGATTATTGGTTTTATATGTTTATGCATATATGCAGAAAAGTAAAAATATATAAAAATAGAAAAAGAACATAAACCGGGTTGACCCGGTTGACTCGTGAACCGGTCATCACACCAGGTCAACTAAAAACTCGGGTTTTAAAACATTGACCATGACTTTGTTGCTGGCTTTGGTTTTAGTAAAATTTACAACATTGGTAATCGAAGGGCTAAATATAGCCTGTGAAACATAGTTAAGGGACGAATTTGGTAATTTGTTCTCTGAGGCTCTGAACAGATAAATCGTTGCTGGAACAAGGGGCATCATTGACGACACGAGGGAGGGAAAAGGAGAGAAAATTCAAGTTAACCGTAGTTTGCAAACGCTGAAAACTTTAATCTCTTTGATTCAAACAGACGATTACACTGGTTATGATGGAGAAGTAAACTTCTTAAAGTATCTGGGTATTAAGTTCAATCTGAAAATTTGAAAACCAAGAAAGAAGAGGTTATGGATTGCACATGGAATTCAAGAACAAGAAGAAGATTGAAGAACTAGAGATTACCCATGAAACCAATCGCAATCGCAAACTCAGCCTCATCGTCAATTTTCGTAGTGCCATACGCTAATAGTGGTGGTTCATCTTCCAAGATAGTTGCCCAGAAGAACAAGCATCCCCAATCTTCAAAGGTGGAACTTTTCCCATTTTTTTCGTTTCCATATTTTGTTTTACATTATAATGGGGTTGTGCTACTGCACTTAATATCGTGAAATCTTACGGTGGCAGTAGATTGATTACTAAGCTTATAACTTCTCTTGAATTCCTAGTTTGGGTATTACTGCTAACAAGTGAAAATTGGCTGTCAAAAGGAGATAATTTAAGAATAAAACATTTAAGAAATTGTTTAAAGAAGTTGTATTTTGATAGGGTTCAGAGCCAGCTCCTGCCAGGATTACATCAAATGTGAAGCAGAATTTGCAGTTCTTGAAGTTATGGAAGGTGATTACTAAATGGACTGGTCATTTTGTTTGTTTACAAATTACAATTACAATCATGTATGTGTATACTCCCTGGGTTTAGCAAAAAGGTTATTAATCTTCCAACAAACCAACCCATAAAGAAATAAAGCATCATGTGAACTTAACAGGAATATCAAAAGAGAAAATCTGGCACACCCAAGCCTGCTACGAGTTACCGGAGGAAGAAGGTGGAGAAAGGTGACCTTCCAGATGATGATACCGAGCTCTATCGTGACCCTACTTTGACCCTCTATTAGTAATTTTCTTTCGTGGCCTTCAACTTTTTGCATTTAGTTGTTCATCTTTTATGGAGATTTTATGAAATTATTCAACAGTACAAACCAGGGAATAGACACTGCAGTCCCTGTGTTGCTTGTTGATGGTTATAATGTCTGCGGGTATTGGCCCAAGCTCAAAAAACATTTTATGGGTGGAAGGCTTGACCTTGCTCGCCAAAAGCTTGTTGATGAGCTCATAACCTTTGGAATGCTAAGAGGTATCTGCTTCTTTTCCACTCAACATTTTTAATCACACAACCACAAGCTACATATGGCTGTTTCTTTTTGAAATAACCGCTTACTAGAGAAAATCAACCAACTAAGATTTTCCCCTTACTCCTATAACTTATTACAAATTTGTTCTGATATATATATATATATATATATATATATATATATATATATATATATATATATATTCCAAAGAAACATGTCATGCTTTCTAATTATATCAGAAATGCAACTGCTAATGTTAACTTACTTGCAAGGGCATGGGTACATGATGCATGGATTTTGATGTTGTAAAAAGTTAACATAGCAGGGGTGCCTTTATACCCATGTGCATGTGTTCAAAAAATGCATTGTGTGATAATTCATATTCATACAATATATATATATATATATATATATATATATATATATATATATATATATATATATAGGGTAAAAGCCTAAGACTTGTCATTTTTTACTTTTATTGGGCATGTATTTTTCATGTATTTGTGTATTATAGAATCCTACATTCATTTCTTTCTAGTACATAATTGTACTTACAATTTTTTCTTTCATTTTTTAAAAATGTGTTTTGTATTTGGATGAAAATGATATAGTTAAAGAGATTATTCGGCATACAATGCTGTAATCTGAAGAAATGAAAGTATAATGCGATACAAACAAATTAATGAAATAACATAGTTATTTCTTCTATTTAACTCTTTTCCGTAAAAAGAAGAGCGAAATTGCTTCTCCTGCCATCCCTACCTGGATTTGTGGTAAAAACAAAATTGAGGATACATTCAACAATGCTCTCCAAGACATGCCAAGATTTTTTATTTTTTAATATAGTGTACTATAATCTTTTCATCGGTTTATGACGTGCACCTTTTTTTTTTTTTTTTTAACTCTGCCTTGTTATTGCATTGCAAAATTTACAGAGGTTAAAGTGGTAGTTGTTTTTGATGCTATGATGTCCGGCCTTCCAATGCACAAAGAAAATTTTGCTGGGTATCACTCATAACCTAATATATTTAATATTTTTTGGTATTTTAATTGCCTACTACCAGATGGTCTTAAATGTTGAACTTTCTGTGAGTTTGGATGCATTCTAATAAGATGGTATCATTTTGCAGTGTTGATATAGTCTATTCAACTGAAACCTGTGCTGATGCATGGATAGAGAAAGAGGTGATTATGCTTCTATTAGGCCTTGTTTCTTACACTGAACATGTTTTACTGCGGTTGTGTGCATTAGACCAGGACTGAGGCCAACATCAACGGAATATACGATACAAAAAAGACGTGGATTCCCCCATCATAGAAAATAGCTCTATAACTTGATTTTATTCAATTAATTGATTACAACTGTCATATTTGAAAGGTTGCAGCGTTGAGGGAGGATGGGTGCCCAAGGGTGTGGGTTGTCACGTCTGATCGATGTCAGCAACATGCAGCACATGGAGCGGTATGTCACCCTTTCTCTCTCTCTCTCTCTCTCTCTCTCTCTCTATATATATATATATATATATATATATATATATATATATATAACTTTTTGTCCCACCCGGAAAGATGGGATGGTCTCTCATCGGTACAAAAGACGTTAATGTCCTCATCGGCGAAACTAGCCCTACAAAGACTGTTCAGTCCCGTCCCATTTATTTTTTGTGTTACTTATAATGCCTTCTGACATGCAAAGTTATGGTTTCTTTAGGGGGCTTTCGTTTGGAGTGCAAAGGCATTAGTTTCAGAGGTAGAATTTATACCTCCTCTCATCCTATTGTCCAACATTCGGTCTTTTCTTTTCTTTATTCCTCTTCTTCTTATATATATATATATATATATATATATATATATATATATATATATATATATATATATCTTCATCTTCTCTCTAATATATTTATTAAAAGGGAAGTTGCATAAAACGATAATGTACTTTGGCCAAATTTCTATCTTGGATAATTAACTTTCTTTTGCCCAAGCTAATGTCATGCCTTGCTCAAACTCGAACCTCATACTCAGCAAATAACAAACAAGAACAAAAAAATTATAAGGCAAAAAGGATTTAAGAGGTGTCTTACGCTTTCTCATATGATTCATGAACAATAGAATAACAAGATAGAGACTCTCTTGCTATTCAAGGTGCTAGACCCTCCCAGGAAGATTCCAATCTTTCAAAACATACCTCTCCCACTAATTGACTTCCACTACTAATAACAGCAAAACAAACTACTAAAATGGTAAAATACCAATCTTACTTTTTTCCGACTAGGGCATTATTTCCTTTTGAGCTGGATTTCCTGATTTACCCTTCCTGGCATAAGTGTAGTGAATTGGAGGTTTAGCATTACCCCACCCCCATAGATTCACCTTGTCCTCCTCAAGGTGGAAAACTGGAAACAAGTTGTTAATGTTGTGAAAATCCTCAATGTAGCCTCTGTTTCCGGTAGGTTCTTCCTCTTCATTAATTTAGTCACCTTAATTTAGAGAAGGGGTACGTAGTTTGGGGAAATCATCTAATCAAGAGCATCTTGATTAGTTACAGGGGCATTATGGGTATTTTATATTGTTTTGGTTGTTATGACAGATATATCATATAAGAGGGTAGGTAATGAATCTTTTGTGTAAAATCTGGAATTATTTCCTGTGGGAGAGTAGCTATCTCGAATCAGCTAACCAACCTATCCTTTTGTTCTTGATTCATTTGAGTAATAGTGAAGGAATTGCATTTTATTCGAGTTGTTCTTGTTGTGTGTTACTCATTAGATTAAGTGAGTTCATAACAGATTCATGAACAATTGAAGAACAAGATAGAGACTCTCTAGCTATTCGAGGTGCTAGACCCTACCAGGAAGATTCCAATCTCTTAAAACATGCCTCTCCCACTAACTCACTTCCACTACTAATAGCACAACAACATACTACTAAAAAGGTAAACTACCCTAAACTGACTAGGGCGCTATTTCCTTTTGAGCTGGATTTCATGATTTACCCCTCCTGGCATAAGTGTAGTGAATTGGAGGTTTAGCAGCAAGTGTGGCATATTTATATAAAGAAAAGTTAAAACTCAGTTTATTTTCACTTCTTTGTTTTTGGTTTACCTTTTTCAGTAAAATGCACAATATCTTATCATATTTATATGAATAATGTATAAACATCAAAATATTTGTCTAATTACTCATTTTTTTGTTGTAAAGTATTGTTTGTTTGTTTTTTTTTTGTTTTTGTCGAAATATATTGGGTTAATTCCATAAAAGGCCCACGGGTTTGATATTTTTATGGTTTTTTTCCCAAAAACCCCAAAACTTTTCGAACATTTTCTACCTGGTTTGCTGGTAGTTTTCCCAAATGCTGTAGGGTTAAAAGAAAACGTTTTTTTTTTTTCCAGCGTGGTAACGTCGTTATATAGCTATATATAACACCAAACAATATTATTAAAAAAAGATTTTTTTTCCTTCCGGAAAAGATTATTAAAGTAGGTTTTATGATACATACATATTTATATATCCACATTTACAAAGCCTCTCAAAGCAAAGGTAAATATAGATGTAGAGGGTGAAAGGGTGTGATGGTTTGAAGCTATTACACACCCTTGGTGGTTTTCCATCTTCCTCCATCAAGAACACCATAAGCAACAACAACAACGTGAAATGTTTCCGATAAAAAAGTGTGTTTTTTTTTATATATTACTGGTAAACCTGCTAAGAATGCCAAAATAAAAAAAGTTGGAACAGTGTTGGGCCTTTTTTGGAGAAATTTTTTTTAGGTTTAAACTGTAAAAACATCAAACTTGTGGGTATTTTATGAAATTAACCCAATTATATTTTGTCCAACCACCCTTGCTGCTTCTTCATTCCAGGTGGCGCTATCTTTATTCCCTTGATTAATATGACCTTTTTTTGTTGTTCAACCACCAAAAACCATGAAAGATAAAATCAGAATATAATGTTAAATCACAAAGAACCTAAATCAGATCTGTAACAAACCACAAACCCCTCTATCTGAACACAAAATTAAAACCCAAACATGAACAAAGAATAACTTTAAAAAAGTCGTGACATCTTGATGTTTCATGTTGCATCCTGTTTAAATAAATTTCAGATCAAGACTTCGCAAAAAGAGGTCGAGAGAATGCTTCAAGAACATAAGTGAGTTCCATTAAATGATACCTTTAATGGGTTTATCCAATGATGTTTTTTTTTTTAATAAATGTTTTGCATTAATGGTGGTGTGGTGCAACTCTTTCAGATCAACATCAGTGCAGGGTAAACTGTTGAAGCACAATCTTGATTCTGGGGTAGTGGATGCTCTCAAGGATCTCAGAAACAAACTCTCTGAAACCGACACCAAAATAAAATGAAACAAAATATGTGTGGTTCTCTCCTTTCAAGAAACACCAACTTATGTGTTCTATTTCTTTATAAAATTAACATAATTTAAACTGCAAACACATTTTTAATAAAGTGTTATTTGGAAGTAGTATCTACAAGTTTTATTTGGCGGATATCCGCAATATGAATGGCACAATAGGTGCTTTGGCCTGGCCGTGAAAGATGATACTCGAAGCTGTTCCACATGAGTATGAGTTATGTCACTATGTCTCATGTGCATGTGTGGTTCAAGTAACTAGTGCATTTTATTTTTTAAATGGCTAACCAACTAATGTTTTCTTATCTTTACCTCTTATCTCAGGTTGAACATGTTAATCCTCTTTTCATTTTTATACTTTTGAACTAGATTTTAAATTTGTTATGAATTTGGTATGAACATTAAATTTTATAACGAATTCATCCCAAATTTAGTTTAATCTATGAGTTCACTTTTTTTTTTATAACTTAAAAAACTACAATGTTTTTTAAGATTTTTTTCATAATTTTATAGGTTTTTTAAATTCTTTCACAACATTCTTTTGTAACTTTTTATTTTTTTACACTTACATTCATTTTTAATACAACTACTTTTACTCAAAAGTATTTTGTAATTGTTTTATAAAAAATTTACAACATTTTTATACCAACTAAAAGTTTATAAATTTTCTATAATTTCTCAATACAACGTTTTAAACTTGTGTTACACTTTCATATGACTTATCTTTAACAAAAATATTTTTAATTGTTATAAAAAAAGTATAAAAAAGTTATAAAAAATCTATGAAATATTTTTAAGATGTTAAGTTTAGAAAGGGTTGTATGAAAGTTATAGAAAAGTTGTACGGAAATGTAAAAAAAGTTGTAGGAAAAGTATAAAACGTTGTATTAAAAAGTATGAAAAACTTTATAACCTTTTTGTAAATAAGTGTAACAAGTAATAATTTTTTGGGCAAAATGCAGAAAAACAAAACCATTTACTTACAAACATTCAGAAACACCTTTATATTTTGTTTATATGTAGAAAAACTTATATTTTCAGTTATTTTTCATATTAACCTAAATATTAGAGGTTTTTTTTTTAATGAAATTACTGGTTGTTTTATGACATGTTTATCTTTTCCGTTTTAGGGTAACATGGAAATAAAAATAAGTGACATTTGTTATCTAAGGTAAACTATGAGAAACAAATTATTTCCTCAACGATCATTCATTTATTTACTCAAGCCAAAGTAAATGACATTGTTTATTTTTTTTCCATGTCAATTTAAAAACGAACAAAATAAATGTCATGTCATAAAACAACAGTAACTTTTTAAAAGTAATAGATACTTGGGTACATATGAAAAGTAACTGAAAATATAAGGTTTTTTTTTTTTGCATATAAACAAAATGAAAGAGTTTTTCTAAATGCCGGTAGATAAACGGTTGTTCTTTTTTGCCTTTTACTCCAAATTTTTTTTATAAAAAGTTCTAAGATGTTGTAACACAATTAATGAAAAAACAATAAAAAAAAAATTAAGAAAACAAAAAAATCTAAAATGGTTGTAAAAAAATCTAAAAAGTCTTACAAAGTTGTAGAAAAATAAATTTGTACATCAAACTAAATTCAGGACGAATTGTTAATAAAATTTAATGTTCGAATAAAACTCGTAACAAAATTTAAAATTTAGACCAAAAATGTAAAATTGAAGAGGAGTGATATGTTCAACTTGAGATAACATGTAAAGATACATTAATCATGAGTTGGTTATACATTTAAAATATAAAATGCCTTTGTTGGCAACTTGAAAAAATTTTAAAAATTTCTTTCCAAAATTCAGTGATAACTTATCTTAGAAACCCTTAAAAGCATGTGTCATTAAGAAATGTGGTTGGTATGTGGCTTCAAATCCTTTATTATGTCGTATTATCGACTTATACATTTGGAACTAGATATTATTAACTCACTCATACGAAGAAATCAAATTCAAACATGATACCAAATCATATAACCTCTAAAGAAAACGTTATTACCAAAAGAAACTTGATTTTCTTTGAAATTCCTTAAAATTGGATTTTGTTGGTTGTCTTTTAGGCATTTTGCAGTAGTGACCCATGACACTTTACTCACTTTATATTCATGGTTGTAAACATTTCAAATGGATAACATTGTTCCCTACCAAAACTTGATGAATGTATGTTTATATGAGTGATGACATGGGTTTAACATAGGCTTTTAACGAAACTAAACATATTATTTGTATATCGTTGGTAGTGGGCCATACAATAAGGATCCTCACTTAGACATTGATAATCTCATCATATATTTGGGCCGAGTAGTTACAACACCGGAGAACAGATATGGGCGAAGGCGCTAAAAACGACTCGCCCAATTCTAGTAAATGAATGTGTGCCACTCATAATCACTTGTAAAAAGCATGCACGATAAATACACACAAATCATACCTTATGAAAGACATTGTCTCCTCATCAACACTATAAATACCTCATCCATAAAGGGTATCATCAAGTTTTATATCCAAATTCTCACGTTGACTACATATTCGAGCTGTGCTTCAAATAACTACCTTGTTCGGTTTTTAATCAAAATAGTCCACTTATAAACACAAAATTAGATGTAATTAACAACAGAACCATTTTTGTTTGAATAAACTAAAACCATTTTATACCCACCAATGATCATTTTGCAAGAACTTAGGAAGATTAAACATAACAAAAGAAGAAGAAAGTATAACAACCATTGAAGATTTTGGTTCCTTTTGACAATTAAGAAGTTGATGAAGATGGATTTAAGCTATAAATTAAGCTCTCTATAATGTATCCACCAAGCAAGGTTTGCACAAAATGCTAGAGAAAGGAGTAGATAGAGAGTGCTTGAACTTCAAAATTGGCAGCTCATAAAGAGCTCTCTAGCTCTTGGCTTTGGCTCCAAAAGAAGAAGAGGATGAATGCCAAGAAAAGAATAAACTCATTTCTTTACTCATGTCTTTCTCTTATACATCTAACCATGCATAAATGTTAGACAATAAAATAAAAGCAAAAACATGTCTCTTAGAAGCATGGAACATTCAATACAATAAAGAAACTGCAATCTCACCCCATGCCTATGTGAAATGAGTCACAATGGTCAAAGGGACAAAAACTAAGTGCATGTTACTTTATTCAACTAGCTAGTTGAGATATAAACTAAGTTGGTTACCTAAAGTATCCAAAACTTTGTACACAACCTTAATAATCATGTCATATATATATATATATATATATATATATATATATATATATATATATATATATATATATATATATATATATATATATATATATAGAGAGAGAGAGAGAGAGAGGTAAGTTTAATTGAGAAAATAAAAAAGATTGAGAATGGGGGAATCATTCTCAGTCAACCATTTATTTTTTCGGCGAAACGCTCTGGCGTACTAGACCGACGGAGGATGAGTAATATTCATATATGAATATAAATATAAGTGCATTCATATATGAATACACCACCTCCCCTCCTCTCCGCCACCAACCACCACCACCTCCGCCACCACGACCACCTCCACCTCCAACCACCGCCACCATCGCCACCTCCGCCACCACCCACATCTGTCATATTCATATATGAATAATCACTTCCACTATACTTATTCATATATAAATATATGAAACTTCCCAAAAATTATAAGGTAAAAATTTCATTTTTAATTCAACCATAAACACCATTTATGCTTTCCAATCACTTAAACGTATATCAGAGTAAAAATATTTATCATAGTACAATCCCAAAATCATGAAGTTGCGGAAACATGGTTGGATGCGCAGCGATCAAGCCGGACCCTTCCATGTTGAACCAAAAATACCTGAAACCATAGCCATAAATCCATAATTACAAAGCTTAGTGAGTTCCCCAAAATACCATATACCATACATACATACGTATATCGGGCCCCACCCGAAATCCACCAGGCCCCGCCCGGCATCGGGCTTGACAGGTATTCATCGGGCCCCACCCGATACAGATCAGTAACATGCGATGGGCCCCGCCCAACACACTCATCGAACCCCCTTTGGCATCAGATCCTGCCTGGTATACATAAAAACACATATAACACATGCAAGAGTCACACATACAACTAGCATACAAATAACAATAATCAATGGGCCGACATAAGTGCCTTCGACCCGCCAATATGGGAGGAGACTCACCTCCATCCGAGATAACCGAAACACACACGCAGTTGCTACCGGGTTCCTCACACTAAACACAACCAAATTATCCCTAGTCAATAATTAAGATAATTCTCCATAATCCAAGGTCCAATTCATATTCTATCCTTCAAGTGGGTAAAAGACCATTTTACCCTTCCCATATCTGACCCAATAACTCATGCCCCAACCCCCAAAAGACCCAAGGCCCAAAAGGCCTAAAAAGAGGGTTTCATGAGTATGCCCCACGTACTGCCTGCTGAAGCTCAACGTACACCATGTCAAAGAAAGGAATCGAGGAACCCATACATTACGTTGAGCGTACGCATACGTACACCCAACATACTCACCAGATGGCCAAAACTCACATTAAGCACTTAATGCTTAAGACCAAAACCTCTAAGGGATGTCTTAAGTCATAACATTTTCGACTTTATGACTTTGCATGGCTTAATGGGGTCCAAACCACAATCCAAGCTTCATAACTTCATAAAAAGGTCACTAATTCTTACATGAAAGAGTAATACTCCTCAAGATCCAAACTTTATGACTTAATGACCTCAACAATGACCAAATATGAGGCTCAAAGGTTCTCGAGTAACTTTTACTCATAAGAACCACAATCATGGGACCAAAACATGACAAATTATCACCCATACTAGATCTACAAGAAAAATTCATCAAGATTAAAACTTTATACCTTTAGAAGCTAGATCAAGAAGAACAAAGTATGGATTCCCAAGCTCCAAGACAACCAACACTTCTCCAAGGAGTTCTTCTTCTAAAGGCACCAAAAATCCACCAAAATCACTCCAATGCTCAAAATCCTTCCAAACAGGGGCTAGGGTTTCGATTTTAGGGTTAGAGGGGATGGAGGTTGAAGGTAAGAGGGTTTGAAGATGAGTTAAGACCTTTAAATAGGGTCCAAGACCCTAAATTAGGGTTTGAGTATAGGTCGCGTATGCCCAACGTGCATATGGTATGCCCAACGTACGCAAAGGAACCTTCACGATCACTCCAGCCAAGTACACCCAACGTACATCCTGTACGCCCATCGTACTCAACTTAGCCTCAAAACCTCCTAACTTTCGAAGGCCATAACTTCTTCTTTCTAACTCCGCTTTCGATGATCCTTATATCCACGGAAAGGTAATGAGAAGCTATACAATCCTATAAACTGTCCTTTGCCTTAAAACCTTCCGAACTTAAATCCTAAATTCATGAAAGGCCTGAACCGTCTCTTTACTATTATATGATTGGGCTCCAAAGCACAAACCGAACTCGTGGTTCACCTAATCTACATTACCCACATCCAAATGGGTCTAAACCTCCCTTCCCCAAGGATTGAAGCCTTATGATAGCTGATATTCAGGTCACGACCCCGAATTATGAAACGATTCAAAACATGGTGGTATAACTCTCCCCCACTTAAATTGGATTCCACCCTTGAAATCATTCCTGACCACCTTCTTAGCGACCAGACGATCTAACCAAATTCCTCTTGAACCACGCTTTGACGAAAATGTTGACTCATGCACACGACGACCTTCCAACGTTACCATCGAAACTCAACCTTTCCCGGACTCATACGCCCTGATGGAGAACGAATTATTGATCCACTAACTTACTCAATACGGAAAAACCAGAACTTTACTGCTATAAGTTCGAAATCATCAAAACTCTACCTGACCTCCTCACAAGCAGAACCATTTCGAAACACAATCAATAAGTCTCCTTTCCGCAATCTGAACTAAAAGACATCCTTTCGATCCTAAATTTTCCAACCGATACCCTTAGCAGGCAGAATCCTTGACCATACCTTGCTGTTGAAGAGATATTTCATAAAAGAAAAGGCGAATCCCAACGTAAGTCCCAACCTTTATTCCAACCCAGAACATGACTTACATTCCAAAATCCAAAGACTCACACTTGCATCTATCCGAAATCTTTTGATTCCATGGTGACCTCCCACTGAATAAAGAAAAGAAAACCCATAACCACCACCTTGAGGTGGTGGCCCGCCGCCGTGAGCCGCCGTTGACCACCACTACCCGAGGTGGTAGTGGGTGGTGTCCGACCTATGAAACCCTAATGGGCCTAAGGACTTAGCTTTTGGGCCTAATTGGGTTGTGATGGGTTGGAAACCCTAATTAGGCTTTAGAAAACCCTAATTTTGGATATGTATATTTTGGATTTGTCAGGACCCGTGTTTGGACTGTTGGATTTGGAATTTTGAATCACACTCGACCACATTGTATGTTTGGACTAGTGGAGTGATGGACTTAATGGATCCAGTCCTTAATGGGTTAAGTAGGAACACTTAACCCTAATCGACATTTCATGTGAAAACCCTAATTTCACTTGGGCCTTGAGTTGGGCCTTTCTATCGGACTTTGGTGATTGAGCTACTGATGGGCTATCCAAGAACAAGTAAATGGACTAAAATATTTGGATGGGCTTTAGGGTAAGGCCCATGTGAGGGTTTGGGCCCAATTTGGAAAATTGGGCCATAGATAGGCCATAACTGGGCCTTGAGGATTATGAGAGGTTGGACCAATTGAAATGCCAAATGTTTGGACTGGACTAAGTGGTTGGGCCTTATCGTAATACCATGTAGAGGTCTGGGCCCAATTTGGAAAATTGGGCCATATGTTGGGCTTTGGTCCATAGTTTGACTTTTGGGCTTTTGGATTGGGCCTTAGACTTGAATAAAGCTAAGTTAGGGGTAAATTAGTCTTTTACCCCAAGCATGGAATTATGGTTACGTATTGGAACCCAATTATTAATTGGGTGTCGTTTTGATGTTGACAGTTCGGGAACCCGTCAACCAGCAGCTAGAGTTTTACCCGCGGGACTTCAGCAGTGCTAGGTGAGTCTCCTCACCATACCAATGGGTCGAAGGCACCAATGCCGACCCATTTTATGATATGTAGGGTGACTCGGCGAGCCGAGTCGCGATTCTAGGGTTTCTGAGTTCTAGAACTCGACGAGTCAATAGGCTGACTCGGCGAGTTAGGTCAACGTGGAAGGTTGGCTTTGACCAGGATGGTAACTTTGACCAGGGGTAAAATGGTCATTTTACCCCAAGAAGGATTATCAGATTTTGATTAAGTGTTGTTATGGAATTGATAGTCGGAGAGTCGTCGGAGCAGCAGACATGGATTCCTCACTCGACTTTTCAGCAGTCAGTCTTGCGGGGTGAGTTCCCTTTCAGTAGGAACGGGTCAAAGGCACCAAGGTCGGCCCGTATATGTGATATGTTAGTAGTCGAGTGTGGGTGGGGCCCGAATCTCATAGCAGTCAAGTGTGGGCGGGGACAGAACCTCATAGTATTATTTGAGTATAGTTATGTGATTGTTTGGTAGATATACTTGTTGTCTGTGTGATACTTGTATGCATGTTAGTAGCGGAGTGTGGGCGGGGCCCGAATCTCCTAGACAGCAGAGTGTGGGCGGGGCCCGAGTCTCCTAGACAGCGGAGTGTGGCCGGGGCCCAAATCTCCATGAGAGTGGGCGGGCCCCGTATCTCCTAGTTGCATGATATTTGTTTGGTATGTGGTAGTTTGGGGGAGCTCACTAAGCTTCGTGCTTACGGTTTTCAGTTTTGGTTTCAGGTACTTCCACTAGCAAAGGGAAGGGCTCGGGATGATCGCATGGCACATACCACAATTTGAGTCTGGGATGTTTAGACTCTAATATTTTTATCATATGGTTTTGTCACAGTATTTGATATGATGTTTTAAGATACATGATACATGGTTTTCTTTATGATTATGGATGATTTATGGTTTTATATTAAGTTTCAAAACGAAATTTTTGGACCGTATTTTTGGGATGTTTCAGTTCCGAAGCAGCAAACTCAGGGCAGAAAAGAGCCCTCTCAGTAAACATCTTGGTGATCTTTGTCACCATCTCCAAAGTCTGTCTCAAATCTAAATACTCTTGAGCCAACCTTTCCCTCTCCATTAAAGGAACGTATCTCGTACGAAACATCTCCGAGAATTGCTCCCAAGTAACAGCAGCTATCTGCTCAGGAGTATAAGCACTAGTCACCAATCTCCACCAATCATTTGCCCCTAACCTGAGAAGGTTCAGGGCGCACTTGACCTTCTGGTCATCCGGACAAGAACATGTGAAGAAACAACCCTCCACATCAGACATCTATCTCATCGCCACAATCGGGTCCTTGACCCCATCAAACTCTAGGGGCTTCGTATTTTCGAAGTGTCGGTACTGGAAAGCTCTATCCCCTCGAACCCCTACGGCAGCAACAACCGGTAGCTGCAACCACAGCAGCCTCAGAAAGTGCAGTATAGCGATCATTAAAGAGCTCAATCATAGCGGTCTTAATAGACCCAAACAACTTTGGGATAGATCTGCAGATAGCAGTAGCCACCTCAACGACAATCATCTCTCGTATCTAATCATCAATCAATCTCGGCCTATCCTAGCCACTCGCTCCAGATCTAGAACTTGATCCCCCCGTGAATACCATACTAAAAATAAACCAAAATATATTAGATATGCCACATTCATACCATCCTAACCATCCTGACAACCGAACCTGCGGGGTTTGTGACTTCCTTGTTACGCGTACGGGTCCAGTGCTTCCAGTAGTACGAGCTCATACTACCTTCCACACCTACCTGTATTTTTCTCAAGGATCATCACGAACTGCCCAAAACAAGTACAACCAGGATACACATACATCATATCTCACTCTATCGTGAGTGACTAAACATTCCTCACATGGTCGGCTGCTCATATATATATATATATATATATATATATATATATATATATATATATATATATATATATATATATATATATATAGGTGAGATCGGTTGAGAACTCATAGTTTCCCGAGAACCTGAGAACTAAAGGTGGAACGTTAGATCAAAATTAACTCATTAAGGACATGATCGTAATCTTATCGATCTCATTTAATGTTTATTTTTTTATGTTATTGGACAAAATTAACATAATAAATCAAGTTTCAGATTTTTTTTCAGATAATTTTTGTCTTTTTTTTTAAATGGAGATTTTTAATGTTTTTCAGAAAACATGAATTTAAAAAAATGAAAAAAAAGTAAATTTAAGAAAAAAACTAAATATATTTTTTTTAAAAACTGTTTTTTTTAATTGTATTTTTTTTCAAAAAAACTGCAATTTTTTTAAAAAAAAAAACTACAATTTTTTTTAAAAAAAACTGCAATTTTTTTTTAAAAAAACTGCATGTTTTTTCAGAAAACTGCAATTTTTTCAAAAAAAAACTCCATTTTTTTACAAAAGAAAAACTAGAACATTTAAAAAAAAAAATCAACGTTTTAGGTGCATATATGCGTATTTTTTCAAATGCATATATGCATATTTCTTATACTATAATATTCGTAAGTAAATCCTAAAAAATCTTAATTTTATTAATAAATCGATAAACATAATAGTACAAGTATTTATTCGATACAAAATAAAATATAAAAAATAAAAAAACTACAAAGATTCACAGTGTTATCATTTTTCATATCAAGATTTCCGAATTTTCTTCAATTTATCACTTTTTACATCTTCAAAATTTCCACAAATTCTTTCAAATCTACAAGAAAATAAAAAAAAATGATTAATGCAAGAACACTCACAAAAATGTATATGTATATATCATGTAAGATTCACATGCACTTATATAATGTAATATTCACATATGAATGTATCTTTTAAGATTTAAATGTGAAATTCACAAGAAAATAAAAACGAAGAACACTCACACAAAACGCATATGTGCATATAGACGTAATTCATATGTGATTCGCTCGTGACTTACATATGAATTACATGTGATTCATATGTAAATTACATATGAATCACATGTAACTCATATCTGATTCACTTATGATTTACATATGAATTGCATGTGATTTACATGTGAATTCACATGTAATTCATATGTGAATCACTTATGATTTACTTATGAATTAAATATGATTCATATGTAAATTACATATGAATCACATGTAATGCATGTGATTCATTTTTTATTTACATGTGATTTATATGTGAATTACATTATATTCATATGTGAATTACATGCGATTTACATGTGAATCACGTGTAATTGTGATTTACTTGTGAATCACATGTGATTCATATGTGAATTACATGTGAATCACGTGTAATTGTGATTTACATGTGAATCACATGTGATTCATATGTGAAGTACATGTGATTTACATGTGAATCGCGTGTAATTATGATTTACATGTGAATCGCGTGTAATTGTGATTTACATGTGAATCATATGTAATTCATATGTGACAAACTTGTCATTTACATGTGAATTACATCTTATTCATATGTGAATTACATGTGATTTACCTGTGAATCACATGTAATTATGATTTACATGTGAATCATATGTGATTCATATGTGAATTAAATGTAAATCAAGTGTAATTGTGAATTACATGTGATTTACATGTGAATTACATGTGATTTACATGTGAATCACATGTAATTCATATGTGACTCACGTGTAGTTCATATGTGACTCACTCGTGATTTACATGTGAATCACTTGTGATTTACATGTGAATTATTTTGAAAGGGTTCCATTACAAGGTTCTATTTAAAAAAAATCACAATACCAATCTTTCTCATTTACCAAATTACACTACATATATAAGAAGAAGCATCAAAAAGAAAGGTGAAGAAATTTACTCACCTTATAGCATTAAGCATAATGTCTATATACCTCACTGGTTTCATCTTGCTCGGCAAGTAATATCCCATCATACCATCCATTCGCTTCATCTATTGAAGTCACTGCAAGATATCTACACAATACAGTAAACACATGATGTATTTTAACACAAATCATTATGGATGAGAAGAAATCACATTAATTTTCATGCCTAGGATAACTAGTTAACTTATATTGGGATGGGAATGGGATGACGTTTATATATATATATATATATATATATATATATATATATATATATATATATATATATATATATATATATATATATAATTTTTATAATTCACTATTAGATTAATCTAACAATTTAAGAACAAGTGAGTTGTTGTGTAAAACAATAATCTGTTTGGTTTGTGTAAGTAAAACTACTCAAAATGCTTTAACTTTAACATATGAAGTAAGGACCTACCCAGTTAATCTATATTTTTCAATTCTTTATTCACTAGTTCTCATCTTTAAAGATACTGTTAACTATTGAATTTGTAATTGTATCTAATAACTTTTAATAACCATTTTGAATTTTGAAGCATAACTTTGGAAGTAAGTAAGAGCAATGAAATTCATTCAAAAAAAAATTTGTTATTACCTCACATCATATTATCTATTGCATACAGTTCATGTGCACAAGCTGAAATAAACATATTAAAAAGCACAGCACTAATTGCCCTTAGGCCTTACCTTAGCATGTTAAATAAGATCCTCCTCTATCTGTGATTCTTGTGCTTGTGTTTCTGCATCAAAGCTCGTTCCCTTTCTTTTCTGTTGCCTCTCTCTTCAAGTTATGGTAAAAATGAGATAAAAACATGATGGATTATCATGACTTGCAACTATATATCTTAGTTGTGTGCAAATGTAGGCATAAGTCATGCCAATGTTTAGCTTTGTGCCAAAAATGAAGGTTTACCTGCCATGAATAGAGACAAGGGCTTTCAATTGGACACACTGAAACAGGGCTTTCAATTCGACGAATTCGAACGATTTTGAGTTAGAACCCGACGCTGCCTCACATTTTTGAATAGGAGGAATAGGGATCTAAAGTCTAAACCTAAAAGAAAGTCAATCAGAGATGGATTGGATTAGGATACTCACCAAATCTAGTTGGATTATAGTATCCAACAAATTCTCTATGTCATCAAGATCTGTTTGCATCTATGTGTGCAGGAATAACAAACATTATGAGAAACACAAGTAAGAGAAGAGAACACAATTAAGAATTTGATTCATTATTTACCTTTTGTGTTATCCTAAAAGAACATCAGCCTCAACTTTGGCTACTAAAGCTCTTGCTTGTTGCAACTCATCATTTAATGGAACACCAGTAAGTGGCTCCATAATTTTTTTTTCTTATAATGAAAGATTTATTTGAGAAATTGTACTTTGAAAAACAAATTCAAAGCAACAACAAAATTCATATAAACAAAGAGAAAAGTAGAATGCAAGTAAAAAGAAATTACATTGGGATTATTACAATTGAGCATACCATGATTAGCCCTAAGTTGTCAATTACACTAAAACAAAGTACAAAGATCAACAAGAATCCAAAATTGAATTAACAGAAGAGATATAAATGAGTATACAACCTAAAATTGCACATTTTCGGAATCAACTAGTATAAACTCACAATCCTACCAAAGTTCCAATACCGATTTCAATCAAAAGCATATATAATTTGCACAATTTTGCCGATTAAACAACAAAACAATTTGAAATATGATCAAATCCAAGAAGCGGTTAGAATAAAAGAAACAACATCATGATAGAATTACAAAAGAGAACTCACAAGTGATGAAGCATCATCAACTTGATTGTCACAGTGACTGTGACGTTGGCGTCGACATCTTCGGAGGCGATGACGGTACAGATGGAAGAGACAACATCGAAAACATCAGGGGAGAGAATCCATTCTTGAGGCGAGGTCACAACGGCAAGAATGAAAGAGAGAAGTTAAGAAACTTATAAAATACATGTGAAATAGAAAAAGGTAAAGTGGTCTAACCTTCCAGAATGCGATTAACTGAGACGCCATTACATTTTCCATCAGGAAGAAGCAGATACAATGATTTTTTATGGAAAATGACGATGTTGCCACTTTTGATTTGATAACAAGCATTTGATCGTTGATTTTTTCAATAATTCATGAATGGCTAGTACAGAGATGCACATCATACACTTCATTGGTTTAATTTGGATCTGGAAAGGTATTTTTACTACCTTCTTCATTTCATCAATGGCGGATCATATATCCAGACGATTTTAGGGTTACGATTTTGTATACGAACAAAACTAATATGATGTAGTGGTGATCAGAAGGGTTATTTATCGTGGAACCGATGGTGATTAATGTTAATCTTGGATCTTTAGTGTTGCGAGAGTATGGATCGGAAATCGTCGTTGATCGGCGACAGAGGTAGAAATGGTCGATGGAGGCAGGATGGAGGAGGGAGGCGATCGATGGAGAAGGAAGAGATGTGCAGAAGACGTGAAATAGGAAAGAGAGAGAGAGAGAGAGAGAGAGAGAGAGAGAGAGAAATTTATGGGTTTTAGATTAATTAGTAATTTATATTTTATTGATTTTTGAAAGGGTATTTTCTATACCAAATTTACCCCTAAGGTCTATTGATAAAAACCTAAAATGCCATTAAATTCACTTATAATTACAATTATGCCATTTTTAATCTAAGCCATTAAAATTTTTGATCTAACGTTCCACCTTTAGTTCTCGGGTTCTCGGGAAACTTTGAGTTCCCAAATGATCCTTCCTCTCTCTCTCTCTTTCTCTCTCTCTCTCTCTCTCTCTATATATATATATATATATATATATATATATATATATATATATATATATATATATATATATATATATATATATATATATATATATTTATATATATATATATATATATATATATATACTCATTCATGAAACTTCTACCAGCCCTACAGCCACTCGTGTATACTAATCATACATAACATTGGATGCTATAGACAATCAAATACTTGATTCTACCATTAGACCACAACCAGACAAGAACAGGAAGTAAGGCCAAATCAAACATTCTCAGGCTATAGAATCTTAGTTATGTACAACTATGATGCACACACTAAATGATGTGACCTGGCTTTCAGCTGGATTAACGCTGGTGGATCATATTATCGGTTATCCCTGCAAGATCACAAGAAAGAGAGGCCGTCAGCCGCTTTCCGGGAGGGTGCTTCCGGAAGAACGCTCCGACGGTCAAGTTAGGAGATATCTAGGGTTTTTAGTGTCTGCTTTTAGAGAGAAGAGCTTACCTCGCGAGTCCGAGGGTGCATCCTTTTATACCTAGTGCTCCTGCCCAGTCCGTACTAGACAGGATCGCTTTTTGGGGAGACAAGATCAGAGGCGCTGATTGGAGGATCGTGCGTCCTCAACCGTCAGGGCGCTCTTATTGGCTCTGGCGGTAATGGTCTGATCCACTGTTTGCCCCCTAATTGTCTCTTTTGTCTTGGAGCTGGGAGCGTTCTTCAGCGGGCGCGAGCCTTTCGCCTGGGCATCCTGTCCTCAGAGGCGCTGGCGGGCGCTGAGCCTGCTGGGCTTAGCCCGGCTGGAATGCTTAGTGTTTTGGCTAGGCGCGATTCTGTCGTGTCGTCTTAGGCACGTCATCACTAAGCAACTACAGTAATGATGTCAATTTCATACAAGAAGTCCTCATAGGCTATCAGGCATCATACATCAGACAATTTTATCATGCAATTCCTGAAGATCCTTAGTCTATCACTAGCATGCAGTTCTATCATAATCATCATAAACAAATAACAGTGTGGGTAACTTGGGGTATACTTTCTGCTCCGGCTGATCGTACACATCGCATCCTTCTCTGGTTACCTTTAAATACAATTTTGGAATTTATTTAAAAAACTTTTACAGATCCTTAGTTGGAGTATGGATTCACGCGAATGCTCATCCAGTTCTCTCAAATCAGGGCTCTGATACCAACTTGTAACATCCCAAAAACATGATAAAATTTTTCATTTTTAATTTAAAGGAAATCATTGTTTTCCAGCGAACCCACTTCAAAATCAAGTATCATAATACAAATATTCCCAAAAACTATGTATCATAAATCTCTAAAACTAAACACCGAACGATGTGTACGATCACGCCTTCGCCTTGTCCCGGTCATCTGAAGTACCTGAAACATAAACTTAAACCGTAAGCCAAAGCTTAGTTGGTTCCCCCAAAGTAGCACACACAACTATACAAATAACACCATGCATACATGAGCCTTCAGTCTGACTGGACGTCGTATTGGACCTACAGACTATCTAGACCGCTCTCAGAGCCTTCAGCATTAGTGAACCGCCGCGTCGGGCCTACAGCCTATCTGGACCGCTCTTCGGGCCTTCAGCCTGACTGGACCGCCTCGCAAGCCTTCAATCTATCCGGACCGTACTAGGTATCTTGGCCTTCAGCATAAAGCAGGACCGTCACAACCCAACCGACCATAACACATCAACATATATCATAACAATCAATATCCAACAAATATAGGTAGTCCTACAGATCTACCGGTCTAACACATATCTAGCAATATACAGGTAATCATACAGTTCTACCAGTCTAACGCATATCAGTAATCATCAGGTAATCATACAGATCTACCACATTCTCAACATAATATCTATTAATATACCAGGACATCAAATCCAATGGGCTGGCATTGGTGCCTTCGACCCACAAGCACAGTGAGGAAAACTCACCTCTCAGTCTGAAAAGATCGTTGAACAAGACACGGCTCCAAATATTAGCTCAACCGGTCACCTATTCATTGGAACATGACCAATCTTAACTTATAATCAAAATACCCAAAATATCATTCAGTCAAACTCGATCAACCCCTGGTCAAAGACAAAAGTCAAAAAGTCAACTGGGTTAACTCAACTAAGTACGTTGGGCGTACTCATCCTGTACGCAGGGCGTACTCAAGCATTGACCAAAAGCGGGGGTTTGACTGCGTACGGCGTATCACTTGGTACGCCCAACGTACGTACTGGCTCTGTTTCCATCTCATTAAGAGCTTAATGCTTAAGCCCTTACGTCCAAATTACAGATTTAGACCCCAAATGTTGTCCTTGACCATAAAGTTTCCAACTTTATGGTCTTGCATGGTCATTAAGTGCTACATACTAAAAACCCTAACCTTTTAACCCATTAAGACATCCAAACCCATGCATGGAAGGGAAATAATGACCAAGACCACATTTTTATGCTTCAAAACGTCTAAAAGGACAGCTTAAATGGATTGGAGTAGCTCATACTAAAAAATCCAAACTAATGGGACCAAAAGAACACAAACTTCATGGCCAAACTAGATCGAAGCATAGCTTCATCAAGTTCAGAGCTTTTTACCTTCAAAGAGTGTCTAAAGATGATGTGATTCTGGATCCAAGATGCTTCACATTTCTAGGATGATCTCCTCTTCTTCCTTCCTCCTTCAAGCTCACCAAAATACACACATTAAGCTCAAAAATGGACTCAAAAGGGATTAGGGTTAGCTAGGGGGTCGAAATGGGGCTTGAGGCTGATGAAAGGATGGAGACTTAGGGCATAAGGATGTTTAGATAGGGTTTGGGATCCTACCACATACACCATGCGTACGCTATGTACGCCCAGTGCACGTGCCCCTCCCCCAAAACTATGGGCCATTTTGCAACAATCTTCACACATAAGGGCAAAAATGCAATAGATTTTCATACTTGGGTGTTAAAATGGAAGTACCTCAATATCAAGAGATTACACTCTCGGAGGGAAGTTCTAGTTGTGACTAATGAACAGAATGCTAGCATACGTACGTGTTTAGTTATATGTGATAGAATGTAAGTAATATGTGATTTGTTACTTGGAGTATGCGTTATTATGTGTATTGCGTATGGTATGTATAATGGGTGAGTATTGTAATTACTCATTAAGCCTTAAGATTACAATTGATACCTTATGTTTTTAGTTGCAGGTCCTTCAAGCTCAAAAGACAAGGAGCTGGCATGAGTGGCATGTTTGGACATTCTCGAAGGGGCATGGCATCTAGTTTAATCATTTTATGTTACATTATGGTTTCAAGACAGAACTTAGCTTCCATATTTTTACTATGAATATGTTATTGTGACTTAAACATATGCTTTTATGATTTAGTAATGAATATGAATGAAACCTTTTAGTAAAACGTATACTCTTAATTTCAAAATTTTATACTTGGATTTTCGAATTTTACATATATTCTACGTACTTGTGCAACAAATCACATGAACAACATTACGTGTTAAAGTAAAGTTACTCAACTAGCTAGTTAGTAGACTAACTCCAACCATGGTATCTGGCCTCCGCTGCCTCTCAGCTTACTACTGAGAGAGTGACAGAGGTGTCAAAAAAAGTATGATGGTAAAAATGATGGCTACATTTATTTATAGGGGTTGGAAGAAACAAAAAGCCACTCATGGAAACCAATAGCCCTTGGTAGTAAGAATGATTGGTACATTTATTTATAGGTACATTTATTTTTAAAATAGTAAATTACACAAATGGTCCCTATGGTTTGAGGTAATTTGCACGTTTGGTCCCTAACTTACTTTTTTAACTCAGAAAGTCCCTACAGTTTGTTTTTGTTGCTCGTTTGGTCCTTGTCTTACCTAAAAAGACTATTTTCCATCCATCCCGGGGGGACGAAGATGTATAGGGATCTTCGTCCTGATTATTGGTGGCCCTGCATGAAGCGGGATGTGGCTTGGTACGTAGAGCGGTGTTTGACTTGCAGGAAAGTCAAGGCCGAGCATCAACGACCTCACGACAATATGCAGTCGTTGGAGTTTCTCGTATGGAAATAAGAGGATATTACCATAGATTTCATCACAAAGTTACCCCGGACTGCGCGCAGAGTGGATTCGATTTGGGTCATCGTGGATCGGTTGACCAAGAGCGCGCATTTCATTCTGATTCAGGAGAGTATTTCTGCAGAAATATTTGTTGAGATTTATATCAGGGAGGTTGTGGCACGTCATGGGGTGCCAGTTTCGGTGGTTTCTGACAGAGATGTCCGGTTTACTTCCAGGTTTTGGAAGAGGTTCCATGACGAGTTGGGTACTTGTCTCCATTTCAGCACAACATTCCATCCGAAGACCGATGGTCAGAGCGAGCGGACGATTCAAACATTAGAGGATTTGCTTCGGGCGTGTCTTTTGGACTTTGGTGGGAGGTGGGATACGTATCTTCCGTTAGCGGAATTTTCGTATAACAACAGTTATCACGCCAGCATCGATCGACCTCCTTTTGAGATGCTCTACGGGAGGAAATACAGGACCCCGATTTGTTAGGGCAAGGTCGGTCAGCGAGTCATGGGGAGTACCAAGGTGGTACTCAAGACCACTGATCTGATTCAGCAGGTTCGGAGTAGGCTCCAGACAGCTCAAAGTCGGCAGAAGAGTTATGCCAACAGACACTGGTCAGACTTAGAGTTCCAGGTTGGGGATATGGTTCTCCTGAAGGTGTCACCTTGGAAAGGTGTCATCTGATTCAAGAAGCGAGGCAAGCTGGGCCCCAGGTATATTGGTCCCTTCAGAGTTTTGGCTCGGGTGGGCCGGGTTGCATATCGCTTGGATCTTCCAAATGAGCTCAGTCAGATTCATAGCACGTTCCATGTCTCTCAGCTGCGGAAATGATTAGTGGATGATCCTGCACTAATACTATTAGAGTATATTCAGGTGGATGACCGTCTGAATTATACTGAGAGACCGATGGCGATTCTTGATCGGAAGACAAAAACCTTGAGGAACAAGGTTGTTGAGTTGGTAAAAGTTCATTGGCAACATCAGAAGGATTCAGAATAGACTTGAGAGCCGAAAGATGAGATGATGGAGCACTATCTGGAGTTATTCGGTGCAGCAGATTTCGAGGATGAAGTATGTTCCCTTTCAACCCTTCTATTTCTAAGCATTTCACTTTTGGTCCTTGTGGTTAGTACGCGGAGCGTACCATAGGTTACGCTTAGCGTAGTATCTGAGAAGCTGGATCGCGCCTTCGGACCACTTATGCAGGGCGTACGCTTCTGTACTCACGGTGTACGTGTGATTTAATGAAACCCTAATTTTAGGGTGTGACAACCCGAAAATTTTTAAATTTTTGCCTTGCAAAGCCCAGCCAGTCAACTCCGTTGAGTGTCAGACTCATTTCTGCTATCATTTAGCCTCGTTTGGAGTTCGTTTAAAGGTTCAAAGCTCAGTACATTCCAGCATTGAGCATAGGAATGGATCGCGTAAACTTCTAGCACCAAAATCGAGCCTTACACTCCAACATCAGGAGTGTACGGCCGCACACCCCTCTCCTGGCAGCACACTCACATGTATAAGGTTGGGACTTAGCCTTCTTTCATCCCTTTTCACACTCCCAAGCCTAGAACTCGACTTCTCTCTCAACTATCATCCGATTTGCAGCCTAGATCTTCAAGTTTGTAAGTGTTCTTCTCCCAATTTGTTGTTAATCTTCTTAAACTAGTAACACGCTTTGATTTCATCCATTTGAAATCATGTTTTGGCTAGATCTTCAAATCTCTAACCATTTCACCAAGAACACACACTTGTTCTTGGTGATTTTGAGCCTTCTCGAGCTTCCGGATCGTAAGTACTTTTCCCTTAAGCTTAGAACTTGTTAAGAACACGAGATTAAGGCCTTAAAACTGCCCAGAACTCAAGAACATATGGTGTGTGCGGCCGCACACACAGGTGTGGCCGTACACCCCTCAAAACACCCCTAAAGGCTTCCATATCGTGAGTATGTAACGACCCAATTTTACAAAGAAAATTTTCATTATATTTTTTTTTCCTTTTAAAACCAAAGCCAATCCCCTAACCCATAAAATCCCAAAACATTTATTTTCAAATCAACATTCATTACTTCATTGTTTTCCTTTTTAAAACATCAGAGGGTCCCAAACACATCAAAAGAGAGTTAGAGTGCACGCCACGTCATCACGCCTTGCCCTTGCCCTTAGGCTAAGAAGTACCTGAAACAAATCAACAACCTGTAAGCGAAATGCTTAGTGAGTTTCCCAGAGCATACCACACACATTCGCATACATATATCCTAATAGCTAAAAATAAGCTATAAACATGCCACAGAAACTATGCAATACGATTCAACAAGAGTGCCATGGGCTACCCCACATGGTCTTTACCTAGGACCGCCATGGGATACCCCACATGGTCTTACATCCAATGCCATGGGCTACCCCACATGGTCTTATATCCAATGCCACGGGCTCCCCCCCCCCCCCCCCGGGGTCTTCCATACCAACATAATATCACACAACATATCAACTCATAAATGAATAACACACACATAACATGATCACATAATGGGCCGGCCTTGGTGCCGTAGACCCATAGGTATGGTGAGAAGACTCACCTCCGTCCAATGAATACAATTACTGCCCTCCCAATAATCCGCAACCTACCAAGCTGAATAATAACAATAATATATAATCAATGATAAGACCTTAAATTACCCAAGGAAAGGCCCAACCTTCAAACTCTACCCCCAAGGCCCAATTACCCCTTTCTTGCAAATTGGACCCCAAAATCCAAGTCCAATATCCTTAATGGGCCCCTTGGCCCAATAAGGCCCAACCAATAAGTCCTTGGCCCAAACATATGAAAAGGCCTCAATCTTACAGAGTCCAAACAAGCTCATCAGCCAAATGAGGCCCAAAGGCCCAAAATAGATTAGGGCCCATCTGAGCTGCGTACGCCCAGCGTACCTACCTGGTACGCGCAGCGTACTGAGGGTCTAGTGACTACGCGCTGCGTACAGACAGTTACGCCCAACGTACAATCGCATTAAGCACTTTTCCCATTAAGTGCTTAATGCTCGAATCTTTCACGTCCAAAAGCTAGATCTAAGATTGAAAAGATGACCCAAGGCATAAAGTTGGCAACTTTTATGCCCTTGCATGTCTCATACACTCCCAACCACCCCATTAAGACCTTTTCAAGGTCTTTTACCCAAGCATGAGGTCACAAATCTCATCAAGCTTCCATTTTTATACTTCTAAATGACCAGGGGACCTCAGATCTGACTTTCATATCAAAAGGGAAGGCTTAACTCAACAAAAGAGGTCCAAAGTTCATAAAAGGGACAAACCACCAAAACCCTAGCTAGATCTAAAGATTAGAAAGGAAAGATGCAAGCTTTTTACCTCCAGAAGCTTTGCAAGATGCTTTTGGTGCAGGATCTTGAAGCACCCTCTTGATCCAAGCTTGCTTGACCACCCCTTCTTCTTGAAATACACATAAAAAGGCCACAAATGCATTCTTTAAGGCCTAAGAATGATCTCACAAGGTTTCCAGGAGTATATGGACGTTCTAGGGCTATGGAGGCTCTCTAGGGTTTAGTCCAAGGGACTTAAAGTTGTTTAAATAGGCCTCAAGTCCGGAAAAATTAGGGTTTGCGTCCCTGGCGCGTACGCCCCGCGTAACTCAAGGTACGCCCGGCGTACCCTGAATTCCCCGCGACCATTTTTATGCGGTACGCTAAGCGTACACTTAAGTACGCCCAGCGTACTTAAGGGACCAATTATGCAAACTTATCATTTCTTAGGGTTTCAGGACATACCAGAATTTTGGATGTTACAGAGTACCATTCCCTAAGCTTGTTACTTACTAGATGTGAGCCTTAGAAAACATCCAAACCATGTTCATCAAGGAGTGTGCGGCCGCACACACTCCATGTGGCCGTACACCCCTTTGTTTAGTGCTTAAGGGCCTCCAAAGTGCCTTTCTAGCTTCAACACTTGTTGAGCAATTGTCCTACAAGCTTCCCTATCATTAGAATAGACTTTTGTGCACTCATTACCATGAGTGAGCGGCCGCACACTCCCTCAAGTGGTCGTACACTCCCTTAAATTGAATCACATGCGATTCCAACACTTGGTCAAAGTGTTTCCTAGTCCCGTGAGGTGTTTCCTTGCATTGGGTTGCTTCCGGGCACTATATTTATGTCAATACATGCCAATGTATGTCATTTAGGACTTGTTGTGTCTCGGGACTTCACTCGTGGAACTTCTCATCCTTACACGTGTATCCGTTGAATCACCCACATCAGGTGAGTTCATACCCCGTAATGAATCTTTTAACTGTTTTAAATATTTTAAGGGGGGAATACAAGTTGAACACAATGATAATTGTGTAATTGTTTGTTATAAACATTTTCAAAAGGATTACTTATGTCTTTTATGAGTGATCAAAACATTTCAAAAACTCTTTTAAAGTTATGTTACTTTATAGTTTTACCAAAACTCCGTTTTTAGAGTACAAGCATGACTTAGTAGATAAAAGAGTCTTTTCAATAACAGTTCAAGGAAAACATTAGTAAACTATAATAGGTATAGTTTAGGAAGACACTACTCTTTACTTCTAGTACAATGAAGCATACAAAGAGTCAGTTCATACATGAGTCAGAACACCCTATTTTGAGAAACATTTCACACTATACACTATACAAGAGAGTATACTATACACTAGTACAGAGTGAACATTACTACATTATGACTTACTATACAAACACTGTTATACGATAAATTAATGTGACATACCATTTAAGGATACAACGACACTGTGTTGTATCAAATTGTAACCAGAGTCTCCTGGAGGGAGAGCGGGCATCTTGTGTATAGATCTATACGGGACAGACACTCCCACACCCTGACTGCTAGCTACAGTCCCAGCCGATAAGGCCAAGGGGTGACAAATGTCACCTCACTACATATAACACCAGAGGGTCATCTTTTATTCAGTCGTCGATCAGCATGGTTACATACGAGTTCACATTTAAACTTTTAATTAACCAGTTTGGGATTAAAGGCTACTTTAGACTCCCCGAGGTGTATTGTACATTTAATACTACCTGGAGTCTGTATTTTATTACTTTATAACCAGCAGTGTCACTGCTGAGGTAAAACATTATTTTCCCTATTACATTTACTTGTGACCTTCTCACATACTCATTAATGTATAAACTATATTTAGTTAATGAGAGTCTCACTCGGGAAAATACACACTCATACAAGATACAAACATACATAACATTTGAGGCCTTGGTAGAAGGCTACGATTAGTAGAAAGGACCATAATGCTAACCTTATGATTCCCTAATGTATACATCAAAGGATACATATATATCAATAGGATCCGACGGGTAATAGGATGTGTGTTCTCCGCTTCATTTCCTGTTCCTTGTTTGGTTGTGGGCTTGGAGCAGATTCACCCAGTCTATTATCTATTCGATTCTAGATATATATGTCCAGTATACATTGAGTCATCATAAGGATACCAGGTATGGGTCAAGTCATAGGACACAGAGTCAATGCACAGTTTTCTAGTACAGAACATACTTTCCAATTCAGAACTTTTGGTATACAACACTAGAAACTTACCAGTTAAGGGTTTAATCCATTTTATTAAACTAGGATAAACTTAAAGGACCTTAGGTGATTAACTCTATAATACTTTAGTTTATACTGCATGGTTATATATCATTGATACCCAATAGGTAGTTGGATGTGTGCTTTCCGCCTTACTTCCTGTTCCTTGTTTGGTTGTGGGCTTAGGGCAGATTCACCCAATTAACTCTCTATCCGATATTAGATCATATATAGCCAGTATAAACTAAGTGATTATAGGAGTAATCACTGTGGTCACCTTTTTATTATAAGAAATAATGGTTTTTCTTAAAGAATCTTTTCATTAAATATAAAGAAACCATTACAATTAACTCCATGAGTAACAAGTGAACACGCCAGAGTTATATACAATAATGATCTAACAAACAATGGGATGTGTGCTATCCGCCTTACTCCCTGTTCCCTATTTGGTTGTGAGCTTAGGGCAGATGCGCACAGTCGATTGCTTGTTTACTCTGAGTTTTATATCACTTGTATCCATTTAGTACTCATAGAAAGGATTGTAGGATCATTTTTACGTATCGTTCATCAAAGTAGGAAATATAGGATTTCCTAAGAGGAACAGGCGAACTTTTCTAAACAGAACTTACAACTCACTACATTTTTCAACTACATTTTACAACAACATTTTACAACTTACTTACATCACTAAAATCTTATGAACTCACCAGCTTAATTGCTGATCAGCTCTTTCAAATAACTTGTATTCTCAGGAAACTAGTAGACAGGTACTCGCTCTGGGAATTCAGAAGATGGAGCAGTATAGCTTCAAGTCTTGTTTTATTATTTGCTTATGTATTCTATGTTTTGTGAACACATACCTTGTAAACACTTTCCTTCTAATGAAATGGTTGTTTATCACTTTGATTACTATGATGCATGTCTTGTGATACTAAACATGACGTCCTCCACCCCAGAACGTTTCCGCCGTTCCGGTTTTGGGGTGTGACATAGGGTGTTGCACCCTGTATAATCCATGTGATAGCCACTTTTGGACATGTTTACTCAGCCTCCTTACTCTTGAAAATCCTAATTCGTCCATTTGCTTTGTAAGGTGCTCTTGAGCCTTGGTTTTGATCTTTAGTGGGTTTTGTGCTCTTTGAAGTGATAGAAGAAGAAGTTGGAAGACTCATTCCTTGGAGGGAAGCTTAGAGATCCAGATTTAGCTCCATCTTTTGGTGACTTTTGAGGCATAAAGTCCACACCTTGTCTACTATTTGCTTTCATCTACTCTTTAGCTTGTTATGGTCCCTTTTGGTTAGTCTTGATGAGTTAAGGTCGTATTAGAAGCTAAACCTTGTAGATCTGGACATGTTGAGGGTTCCTTAGGCATAAAAATGCAAACTTTATGGTATGGGTGGTCTCATGCATACATTAAGTCACTTGTTAAGCTCTTCTAAGATCTAAGAGCTTCATTAAGCCATGCATGCATGTAAAGTTGGCAACTTTACGTGACAACCCACCTTAAGGAAGTCAAATCTAAGTGTTGGAGTGAAGTCTTAACCATTTAAGAGCTGAATGAGAAAGTTGGCCAAACATGGGGAGTATGTGACATCCCCATTTTTACAGCCAGAAAAAGACCGATTTGTTTATGCTTATTTAAAAATCAGAGTAAACTTTTGAAGAATAATATTGCAGAATTTGTTCCCAAAAACATGATAATGTTATTATTAAAGCATTTCTGAAGAAATGTATTTTATTTATATTAAAACATTTGGGATGTCATCGTTAATACAGAAACATAAGCATAACGAAATATTAGACGCCTTACAATAATTAAACTAATGGCTTAAAACTCCTTGAATCTCTCAGCATAATGTATCTTTCATATTGTTATCTATGATACAATAAACTGAGTGGGTCGGGTTGGGAAACCTGGTGAGTACATAGGGTTTTCAACCCACAATAATATAATTATTTTGTTTAATCATCAAACAATTAACCAAATTTCTCATCCTCATTATCTACTTTATTCTTAAGGATCTACCCTAAGAATCATATATTCTTCATTTATTTATTCCTAAGGATTGTCCTAAGGTTTATCCAACAGGCACTAAGTCCATAGTTGCCGATATTATCTATTAGGTACGGCTGTCAATGTTCATTTGTAAGGCACTAAGTCCATAGTTGCCTATGTTCATTTGTAAGGCACTAAGTCCATAGTTGCCTATGTTCATTTGTAAAGCACTAAGTCCATAGCTGCCAGGGTTATTTTAGAGTACATCTGGTGAACACGTCGTTAACAAACACCTACAAGTTGCGAGTCTGCTAGCGTTCCACTGAACTGTCTAGAATAGTCTGTGGTCGTCATCTATACTCTGATAGATGTTTGGATCAGCTTTAAAGTCAAGGCTTCTCATCATATTTCATCTCTCATCATCTATATCATCTTTCATCTCTCATCATTCATCTACCCATCTTTACCCAATATATTTATAGGTATAAAAATACATATACAGTTTAAATCACGTAAAACATGTATAAATCGTTCATCTAGCATAGATATCAGGAACACATATAATAAGCACATATAGCATGTATTAATATTAAATATTTCATATCTATGTGTAAAATGAAAGTAACTATGCACTCACTCGTTAAAGTGACGATTCAAATTTTGGGCAGCGCTTCGCTTCTAGCAACTGTCTTTTCCTTTGACGTAACGTAGTATTATTATTGCTAAGTTTTAGTCTAATATTTATTGCGACTAATTATTAGTCTAGATTCATCATCAACTCAAAGTCTACTTCAAGATCTATCAAGTAAGGATCAGCCACGCAGGACCATTTAGGCATATAGCTTTTCTGAAATCCAACAACCAAGCCAACGTGACCATTCTAGACACATCTCCCGTAAGTATATCAATCAGTATAACGACTTTGAATCACTGATAAATCTTGTTTATAGGTTCATAATAACGATAATGAACTTAAACATAAGTTATACTTAAAATATGGTAAACATAACAAACCGGGCTCTACGTGAGCAGAACTTCGTCGTTGAATCTTTCTAAAAAGATTATTCTAGCGCTTCAGCGCTCACCTTACTATACTAAAACTACAGAAAGAGAAGTTGAATCACACGGGACCGTAATGCTCGGGGATAAGAAGAGAAAAACTCTTGAATCAAGAGAATTATGCAAGAGATATGAGAGCCTAGAGCCTCTTATTTATAGTAATTATATTTTCAAAAACGACCTTCTATTGTTACTTAAATGACCTTATAGTTATTTAAACGACTAAACACCCCTTTATACTACTATTTTAAATAGATTTAACGATATTTGTACTAAATTAATATCGAAAGTGCTCAACAGTAGTCTTATAACGACCGCATCGTCGATACCTTTCCAATGATATATACATATGTATATATATGTATACGTATATATGATTTATACTTTATTTTAATACGTAAATATGTTATTATAAATTATAACTCGTTCATACGAACTCCGGTTTTGACGTTTTTTATAGTCACTCGTAGACCTTGGTAGTAAGAATGATGGGTACATTTATTTTAAAGAGTAAATTACACGAATGGTCCCCATGTTTTGGGATAATTTGCACGTTTATCCATAACTTACTTTTTTAACTCGAAAGATCCCTGCAGTTTGTTTTTGTTGCTCGCGTGGTCCCTGTCTTCCCTAAAAAGACTATTTTGTCCTTGATTTTTTAATTTATTTAAATAAAGTGAGATAGGTAAAGTAAGGTAAGATGATGTTGAAGTGGGGCTGTGTTGTGTTTATTTAAATAAATTAAAAAATCAAAGGCAAAATAGTCTTTTTAGGTAAGACAGAGACTAAATACGCAACAAAAATAAACAGTTTAATTAGGGACCAAACATGCAAATTACCCCACACCATAGGGATCATTCGTCTTTTAAAAAATAGTTGTTAAAGAGGGAAAGAGATGAGAGAGGTGAATTTATACCATGAGGTGAATTTTGGGGTTGGGTCGGGGTTACCATGGTCACCGTAGGCCATGTCAACCCATGGTCGAGTGAGGTGGGGGTGTACATCCTCGGGGTCTAACAAAACTTACTTCGACATATGAAATATGCTTGATTATTCTAAAGGAGTTAGTATTTTGTCGTGGTTGATACTATTTTTTGTTGTGGTCGGAGTCACATGGTTTGAAAGAATTTATTGTGGTGTTAAGAACTTGAAATTTATTGTGGAGTATTCTGCAGATTCATGTATTTTGCAGACAATGATATGTCTCATCTTTTGGTGGGGAACAGAAAAGTTGCAATTTTTGTCTCAATAACAATACAAGAGCCTCTTGTTCTTTGGTTTAAACAACCAGGTGTAAGTGAGTGATTCTTTGTTGTGGAAGCATTATCATTCAACCTCCCCCAAGTTTACCCATAGCACTTTACAAAATGAAGTTGAGTAGAGGGGAACTTAACACAAAAGTAAAACACCATACATTCATTTCATTCATTATTAGCATCACACTGATATCATAATGCTGCTCATAATACAGTTGAGCAATTATTTATACTTTTAGACTTTAGTAACTGTATATAGCATAGCATGTCTTTTGCATTCATCTAAACACTTCCTGCAAGTGAAATGAACGAAATAAGAAGGGATAATCAACTCAGTTGAATTACAAACATACCATTCAAGTGGCTGGATAGATAACGTAAAATACTATTTGACTAAATGACAGCACTCAGCACATATAATATAGGAAACTGAAGCACAAACATACCATTTTAATGTTTTTTTTAGGGTTTTTTGTTTTCCATAGAACCTAAACCTATATATATATATATATATATATATATATATATATATATATATATATATATATATATATATATATATAAGTTAATAAGTTAGAGAAAGGCCCATGTATAGGTTATAGCTTTCTTACCCTACTAAGCCAGAGTCGACTTGATCAAGTCAAAAAGAAAGCTATATACACCACCGTATGAGCGTTTCTTTTTGAGGGACTTAGTTAGTGCAGAAAAAACAAAAAAAAAAATCGTAAGGGAGAAAATAAGGAGGCTTTTCCCATTGATTAAATATTAAGTTTTACAAATTTTCCCTTATTAGTTTATATCCCTAAGTCAAGTGCGTTTTCATAAATGTTTTGAGCTCAATTATCCAGAAAGCACTTGGTGTCGGAACTTTGATAAATTTATTTAGTGGATGCGGTTGATAGAGATAGATAATGGAATATGAAATGAAAAGATTTGATGGAGAGAACCCATTGAAATTACCTGATTGAGCAGCAGCAGCAGCAGCAGGGAAGTCTGGCTGGTTTTCAGGCATAGCATCTTGGAAAGCAGGTAGCTGCAGGTATGCCTCATGCAGCCTAGCCAAAAGAGGGAATGCTGTCTGTGCCAAAACCAATTCAATTACAACTCTTACAATTTTCTCTAACCAAATCCAAACTTACATTAACAACATCTGCTGCCAGCTAATATATGCAAGAAACAGCATCCTACTTCCATTTTTTAATTCCTATTAAGGCATTTTACATTGAAAACTGTAGCATTCTTTTCTTATTAGGCATTATTATTACACTTGAAAAAATCTGCCCAATAATTATATAATTTGCAGATCGAGACGGGAAGTATTAATGAATGTATGTTACTATTTCTTGCACTTAACCCTATATAATTTGCAGCATATCAAACGGAGATCCTACCATGTCAAGGTTAAACCTTTGTATTGAACCATGGATTTGTGGTGCCAGAAATACATCAGCCTGCAAAAAGTTAACAGGACAATTTTGAAAAACACTCATATTAAATGGGATGTCTACAGTAACAGCTAGCAATTTATTTATTTGCATCAAATCACGTGACATTTTTCAAAATTTGTTCTGTTTGTTGAGCAACCACCCAAACTAAGCGGGATGTTTGGAATCTGGCCTGCAATGAATTTATAATAAATTTTTAAAATATTATTTATTTTAAAATTATTTAGAATTTGAAGGAATTATGATTCCACCTGAATATGATGGACAATTGGGATTGACAGAAATGTACATCACGTATTCAAATCGAAACCTATTTATGTTATGGTTATGGAATTAGCAAATAGCAATTAATATTTAGGTTTAAATAGGGAAAGATGAAGAAACTAGACTGTCTTCTTACTTAGAGTTGAGTATGCATAATTTAGATTCTAGATATGAATGGCATGCAATATGGATATCGGATAGGAAGGAAACGATACCAAGAAAACATCATCTCCTGTGGCGTATTTTCCCGCATGATCTTTTAGTAATTTCTCAAGTGCTGCAAGGTTATAATCACAGCTGAAATCAAGATTTGTAGCATGCATTGCATAGTAAGGTAAGTTTTACAATTTGCTCAATCATTTGAACAACTTTAAACTAATAATGGGGTAAACTTTGCTATTTAATACTAATGCAGGCAATGTACTTTACTTTTTACCATAATAGCAGTGTACTTTATTTGTTTACCAATAATAGCAACATACTTACCAATATGGGTCATGTAGTTTATTTGTTACATATGCTATTATCGGTAAGGAAATGTAAGAAATTGTAAGTAGATTGCTATTATCAGTTGAAAAATGTAAGTGCACTGGTATTTTGGGTATAAATAATAAATCAAATTGCCTCATAATGGAAAAAACAAGAAAGTACGTTGACATTTCCTGCAATTTGACCAGAGTTAGCCTCTATATGGCATTGAAAAGTTTGACCAGACAGACTGGTATGGGGTGGGCCCACTCCGCATTCAACTCTACTCTTGCTTAGCAGCTTACAAGAGCCATTGAAGAGGTTCATTGGTGTTGTGTCTCTTTTGGGATGCTCACGTCACAACTCACAAGTCACAGCAATAGATTAACATTACTAAATGTAATGGATCTTGCTCACTAGAACATAATATTTTGTATTCTCCCTCTATGCTACAATATTATATTATTTCTTATTATTATTATTATTATGGATATACAGGATTGGAAGGCCATGATTAGGATAAGGAGACTATTCGCATCATTTGCACAGACACAAGATTGAGAACATGTCCCTCTCCCGCCTTTCTTTTTTCTTAGCCCCAGCCCAATGCACCACAAGTGAAGTACATATATGTCTCGTGTCCCGAGTAACAGGCCCAAAAGAACAGGAAATCTTTCACATGATCATAAAATTACATTTCACTTGTTGTGTGTGTGTGTGTGGAGAGAGAGAGAGAGAGAGAGAGAGAGAGAGAGAGAGAATATATATATATGAATTCCTTAGTGGGGATACCATGGGAAAGTTTATTCAGTCACTTCCAATATGAAGACAAGTGATTTTCTATAAAGTTTATTAGGCTTCTTAAAAGTCAACAGGACGAAGCAAACGAAGATGATACCAGGTTATCTAGCCACAACTAAGGCTATGTTTGGCACGCCACAAATACCTTATAAGCTATCTTTTGAGCTTTCTTAGAGCATCTCCAATGGTTAACCTATACTATGATTTAATAGTATTGATACCTCTTCATTCCATTACATTTAACCTCTAATTAAATGACATCTCCAATGGTTAACTTCTTCCAATAATTTTTTCTTTAAATTTAACTAATCTACCCTTATCTATTTAAAATGTTCTACATAATCCTTCCATTTAGTCGGTCATTTCTAAAACACACATTATATTTTAATACAAACTATTTTAATAAAGATTTATCATTATAAATTTATCTTTCATAAATAAAATATCATTAAATATTTGATAGAATTAGTTAACTAGTAATAAAAAAATAAATTAAAAACTAAAATATACTCAAGTGGTAAAATAAAATATGAGTAGAAGATGAGGGAATTGAATGTATAAAGGATTAAACTATATTGACCGCTCGATATATATTGAGTTGTCAATAAAAATAAGCAAAAAAGCTATATACTCCAATGATAATAAGTACTCAATATAAATAAATAAATAGTAATAAGCTTTAAAAAAAGCTCCTATTGGAGATGCTCTTAGGTTGTCATGTTTGTCAAACCAAAAAGTAGCTTATAAGCTAGCTTTTTAAAAGCAACGAGCTTATCAAGCTTTTTTAAAATTCTTCCAAATAAACCATTTATTTCATTTTACATATTTCAGCTAGCTTATCAGTTAGTTTTACCAAACATCATTTTGGTCGTTTTCAGCAAAACTAGCGGGTAGCTTGTAGTTTGGAGCGTTTTGTTAAACGCTACGTGAAATAGCATTTGGATTTGGAGTTTAACGCTAGAAGCTTGTAGTGCCAAACAAGCCTTACTGTTCAAAATGGAGTGTTTTGTCAAACACTAAAAGCTAGCTCTCAAATGCTCCCAAACGCTCCATGCCGAACAAGAACCTTTTTGTCGGCTAGCAGCTAGCTTTTCATCTTTCAGCTAGTCTGCCAAAATAGCCTAGATGAAGAGGGCATCATTTTTATGATATAGGAAATCTCAATTCTAAATACTTTAGTGTCCATTTAAATCACATTCGTTGTATTTATTTAGGGTTATATGAAAGAAATAGAAACTTACTTTCACTGAAAACTGATTATTATTATAATAGCATCCTACTTTGATTTTTTCTTGCATTGTAATTTGAAAAATGTACCCAATTATATAGCACATTATCTGAATACAAATCAATTTTCACTGCAATTACTGAATAGATTTTCCAAAGTATACAAAAACATCCTAATAAAAAAATAGAGTATAATGCTATTACCAGAGTACAATGCCTTAACAAGAAAGATATTGAAAGTATAATGCGTAATACAAAGAAGGGAAACTTGGACAGTATAATACACAAATAAATGGAAGCACGTTGATATTTCTAGCAGTTAATCCTTTATTTTATTTTTGGTTCTTTCAGATCTAGTCTAGTTTTGTGATTAGTGTGGCAAAGAAAGTGATGTTGGAATGTACCTGTAAAGCCTTTACTGATATGCTTTTGTACCCATGGAAGCTTTTCATCCGGACCAACCTTTTCCTCGATGTACTTCTGCAAGTTGGTTTAATAAATTATATGTAACAGAAAAATGTTACTGAGAAAGTTGTTACTCACCAAAACATCTAAATTTTGAAGAGGTTGTATGCTCGCAGAAACGATATTTGCAGCCTGTGTATTTAATAAAAGTAGATGAGTGTTAAGTCACACAAAGATGATGCGACTATAAACCAGAGACAATAAGGTTGTGTTGGTTGTAGTGGAGTAGACAGGAAAGGAATAGGAGAGCTTTTTTGGATGATAATGGTGTGCGAGTTTTTTACTAAAATATTGTGTACATATAAAAAATAGTTATCAATTAGTTGTAGTTTTATATTTATTTACCAAATAATGGTCCTCACTGTTTCTTTTCTACCTGAATATTGGTTTCTGCTCCTCGGAATCGATAACAAGAGTAACAGTATGTAAATTAATGTTGCTGCATCAGGTAACGATGGGGTAATGATAAACCCCAATACACTATGTTTATAGCTAGAGGTCCAAGCAGCCAAAGAAGAGCCCAGCTAAGTAATCTTTGAGTTTTGGTCCAGCTCATCTTTAATTTTAGAGTCTATCAATATTTATGGAATTTTTGTCTTTTCTCTTTAATTGGCTCCTGTGGTTTCATCCGTTAGTGTTAGTGTTCCACCCATGTTGTTGGTCTTTTGTGGGGAGCATCCTTTTTGGTCGGCCCAGGTGAGCTGGCACCTTTGTTTTGGTATTTGGTCTTTTTGTCTTTCTAGAGAAGGCCGCTTAGAATTTTGTGAAAGGAACTTTTCCTAGGAGAGACCCATTCCTCTCGAATGATTGGGAGCTTTATCAATATATGAGCTATCCTTCTTATTTCTCATCTGTGGATTGTATTCTCATTCTAATACTGAGCAAAGACTTATCAATTGGCATCAGAGCTCATGGGAGGAGCAGCAAAGGATGCAACTAGGGATGCCGCCACTATCAAAAAGGTGGAGGAGCAAGTTGGAATTATGCATATTCAACTCCAGTCCCATGGTGGGGATACAGAAGAGATGAAGTTGAGAATGGATGTCATGCAATAAGAGATGAGACATAATGATGACCAACAACTTAAAAAAGGATCGGCTTTACCCGATAGTTGGATACAATATAATACAACGACGCCTGCGAGATAGTCACACCACTCGAAAGCTCCGATGGGCAGAAATCTAACTCAAATTCCCGATACAGTCGCACCACGAGAATTCCAAATTAGTCTTCCAAGCTCACCTCCTAATCCCTGCCAAATAACTAGGATAGCAATGGAAAAAAAAAACAAAAACAAACACTCTGGATGAAGAGGATGTTAAATTTTAGGAAATTCAAGTCCGTCTTCATTTTCTCAAATTCCCAATACATAATGTGAAAAGAAAATAACTACCAAACATTACCACCCTCATCCTACACTTATGGAAAATTCAAACTACTTTGAAAAGTTCAAAATAAAAATAAAATAACTGGAAACAAAATTAACGTATTGTGAACAAAAACGTGGGTACAAAAAAAACAAGCATGCAATCAAGGATTTGGAGTTTCCAATCGGATCAAGTTGACCCATTTCTGAATCGGGTCTATATGGGTCAGTGCTTCCCTGTCACATAATCATGAAGAAATGACATCTACCCTGACCAAGCTGCTTGAGAGAACGGAAGGGAATGCAGGAAGTGGAAGAGGGAACCCAAAAACGCTCAACTTTGGGCTTATCACTCCACGTAGAAACCCTGGGAACAACAACAAGGGTGTTGGAGACTCAGGGAGTGGTAGTTCCGGCCAAGGTGTTTATGGGATTTTCTTTGGGAGTGTCATCCAAATAACAATGGAAGGGGAAGGTTTGAGTATTGCACAAGAAAAATCGATATGCCCTCCTTCGATGGAACGGAACCCGATGGGTGGATTCTTCAGGCGGAAAGATACTTTGCCATTAATCAATTGATCAATGAGGAAAAAATAGAGGTGGCGGTGTTGCGCTTGAGCGGAAATTTCGCTCCATCCAAGGAGAAGATCTCTATGATCAATGGTCATCTCCGGAACAAAATGGAAGTACATCGGAGTATATTCTCCATTCAAGGAGGAGATACTTGGCCATTTATCAAGGAGATCTCCAAATCGGGTCACTAAGGGGTCTTCCTTAGTGAACTGAAGCTCGCGATTAAAAAAAAATAAAAAATTTAAGAATGCGGGTTCCGTTTGATTTGGGCTGATTTATCCCAGCAGATTGAAGACAAGAATATGTCACTTTAATCTAGCGGGTTCGGGACTTTAGGGATCCGAACTGCAAATCAAATAGCCACAGCCACAGGGTAACGCTCCGACACCTTCTTCTCCTTATTTCTCAACCAATACGAAAATGAGTAGCATTATGCGGAATTTTGGTGGGGGATTGGAAGCACAAATAAATCACGAGGCTTGTGTTATAAGTGTGATGACAAGTGGCATCCTGGCCACAGATGCAAATCCCATATTAAAGTGATTTTGGTGGATGAAGAGGATATGGGGAACAACCTCGATGGGAGCCAGCTAAGAGGACGCCACCCTAAGAACAACTGAAAATCAACCATCCTATAGAGGTATCTCTCAATTTTGTTGCCGATATGTCTTCTCCCAAAACCATGAAACTCCTAGGAAGCATCTTGTCACAACCGGTGGTGGTTTTGATCGATCCCACAGTTTCATTTCATCCAACCTGGTAAGTGTAAGCACACTAGAATTACTTGCTAAGGATACCAAACCATACGGTGTTCACATGGGTCCTAGGGACAATGAAGTTGGGCGAGGGGTGTGTAAAGGAGTGTTGTTACAGTTACAGGCAATCAACATAATAGAAGAATTCTTACCTCTTCGATTAGGCAGCTCCGACGTCATTTTGGGAATGAAACGGTTTGAAACTTTGGGCACAACGTAGACAGATTGGAAGAATCAAACCATGACATGGAACTTTTTATGCCTCAAATCAATGTAACTCCAAAACTTATAACCATCATGGAAAGTCGATAGTAAAGAACTTATACAACAATGAGACCAACAAAGATATGTTTACTAGTTAACTGATTAAGGTTTATGAAGGCTTTAAGTATTATCATCTATTTGAGACCATTAGGAAGGCCTTGAGAAGTCATAATTCTAAGAACATAGACAGTGAACAGACTAATAAGTGTTGGACACTGCATGCTTGATCTAATGATGACATTCTTTGGTTAGTCTTTAATAAAGATTGCACCAATGAAATAAGGCAAGAGAACAAGAAGCCAAATGAGTTTACCTGGTAATTAATTGCCTTTTTCTCAAGGTCGCGAGGTAACAAAGGATGCTCAGGATACTTCT